>NC_138182.1:96090470-96690470 GCF_964194105.1 Spermophilus citellus
CTATGTTCTGATTCCTCTTGATGTAGCACTCAGCAGTGACTGAGGAGAAACACTTTCATTGAAAGGGGTTGCCAAGCTTCCCAAAATTGCGAGTCTCCAGAAATCTCAGCAACTATTTTTTCACCCAAACTGGATGATACTTTCAGGTAATGATCAGTACACTAAGCTCACTTGGTTCCCCAAATTTCGTTCTTTTATGTTGAAGCGTTCGCTTCCAGTAACTGTTTGAATTTTGCGTTACACTCTGTTTTCTCCTATACTGACAGATGTATTTGGAACTCTAAATCATACACGGTTTGTGCTAGCTTCTTGAAACTTGACACAGTAAAGCAGTTTCACGTTCTATCTCTATATTCTGTTTCCTCTTGATGTAGCCCTAAGCAGTGACTGGGGAGAAATACTTTCATTGAAAGGGGTTGCCAAGCTTCCAGAAATTACGAGTCTCTAGAAATCTCAGCAAATATTTTTTCACCCAACGTGGATGATACTTTCAGGTAATGATCAGTACACTAAGCTCACTTCGTTCCCCAAATTTCGTTCTTCTATGTTGAAGCGTTCGTTTCCAGTAACAGTTTGAATTTTGGCGTTTCACTCTATTTTCTCCTATAATGATAGATGTATTTGGAACTCTAAATCAAACACGGTTTGTGCTAGCTTCTTGAAACTTGACACAGTAAAGCAGTTTCAAGTTCTATCTCTATGTCTGTTTTCTCTTGATGTAGCCCTAAGCAGTGACTGGGGAGAAACACTTTCATTGAAAGGGGTTGCCAAGCTTCCCAAAATTGCGAGTCTCCAGAAATCTCAGCAACTATTTTTTCACCCAAACTGGATGATACTTTCAGGTAATGATCAGTACACTGAGCCCACTTGGATCCCCAAATTTCGTTCTTCTATGTTGAAGCGTTCGTTTCCAGTAACAGTTTGAATTTTGGCCTTTCACTCTGTTTTCTCCTATATTGATAGATGTATTTGGAACTCTAAACCAAACCCGGTTTGTGCTAGCTTCTTGAAACTTGACACAGTAAAGCAGTTTCACGTTCTATCTCTATGTTCTGTTTCCTCTTGATGTAGCACACAGCAGTGACTGAGGAGAAACACTTTCATTGAAAGGGGTTGCCAAGCTTCCACAAATTACGATTCCCCAGAAATCTCAGCAACTATTTTTTCACCCAAACTGGATGATACTTTCAGGTAATGATGAGTACACTAAGCCCACTGGGTTCTCCAAATTTCGTTCTTCTATGTTGAAGCGTTCGTTTCCAATAACAGTTTGAATTTTGGCATTTCGCTCTGTTTTCTCCTATATTGATAGATGTATTTGGAACTCTAAACCAAACACGGTTTGTGCTAGCTTCTTGAAACTTGACACAATAAAGCAGTTTCAAGTTCTATCTCTATGTTCTCTCTCCTCTGATGTAGCCCTAAGCAGTGACTGGGGAGAAACACTTACATTGAAAGGGGTTGCCAAGCTTCCAGAAATTACGAGTCTCCAGAAATCTCAGCAACTATGATTTCACCCAAACTGGATGATACTTTCAGGTAATTATCTGTACATTAAGCCCACTTGGTTCCCCAAATTTCGTTCTTCTATGTTGAAGCGTTCGTTTCCAGTAACAGTTTGAATTTTGGCGTTTCACTCTGTTTTCTCCTATATTGATAGATGTATTTGGAACTCTAAATCAAACACGGTTGGTGCTAGCTTCTTGAAACTTGACACAGTAAAGCAGTTTCAAGTTCTATCTCTATGTTCTGTCTCCTCATGATGTAGCCCTAAGCAGTGACTGGGGAGAAACACTTTCATTGAAAGGGGTTGCCAAGCTTCCAAAAATTACGAGTCTCCAGAAATCTCAGCATCTATTTTTTCACCCAAACTGGATGATACTTTCAGGTAATGATGAGTACGCTAAGCCCACTGGGTTCCCCAAATTTCGTTCTTCTATTTTGAAGCGTTCGTTTCCAGTAACAGTTTGAATTTTGGCGTTTCACTCTGTTTTCTCCTATATTGATAGATGTATTTGGAACTCTAAACCAAACACGGTTTGTGCTAGCTTCTTGAAACTTGACACAGTAAAGCAGTTTCACGTTCTATCTCTATGTTCTGTTTCCTCTTGATGTAGCACTCAGCAGTGACTGAGGAGAAACACTTTCATTGAAAGGGGTTGCCAAGCTTCCCAAAATTGCGAGTCTCCAGAAATCTCAGCAACTATTTTTTCACCCAAACTGGATGATACTTTCAGGTAATTATCAGTACACTAAGCCCACTTGGTTCCCCAAATTTCGTTCTTCTATGTTAAAGCGTTCGTTTCCAGTAACAGTTTGAATTTTGGCGTTTCACTCTGTTTTCTCCTATATTGATAGATGTATTTGGAACTCTAAACCAAACACGGTTTGTGCTAGCTTCTTGAAACTTGCCACAGTAAAGCAGTTTTACGTTCTATCTCTATGTTCTGTTTCCTCTTGATGTAGCACTCAGCAGTGACTGAGGAAAAACACTTTCATTGAAAGGGGTTGCCAAGCTTCCCAAAATTGCGAGTCTCCAGAAATCTCAGCAAGTATTTTTTAACCCAAACTGGATGATACTTTCAGGTAATGATCAGTACACTAAGCTCACTTGGTTCCCCAAATTTCGTTCTTTTATGTTGAAGCGTTCGCTTCCAGGAACTGTTTGAATTTTGGCGTTTCACTCTGTTTTCTCCTATACTGACAGATGTATTTGGAACTCTAAATCAAACACGGTTTGTGCTAGCTTCTTGAAACTTGACACAGTAAGGCAGTTTTACGTTCTATCTCTATGTTCTGTTTCCTCTTGATGTAGCACTCAGCAGTGACTGAGGAGAAACACTTACATTGAAAGGGGTTGCCAAGCTTCCAGAAATTACGAGTCTCCAGAAATCTCAGCAACTATGATTTCACCCAACCTGGATGATACTTTCAGGTAATGATCAGTACACTAAGCCCACTTGTTTCCCCAAATTTCGTTCTTCTATGTTGAAGCATTCGTTTCCAGTAACAGTTTGAATTTTGGCGTTTCACTCTGTTTTCTCCTATATTGATAGATGTATTTGGAACTCTAAATCAAACACGGTTTGTGCTACCTTCTTCAAACTTGACACAGTAAAGCAGTTTCAAGTTCTAGCTCTATGTTCTGTTTCCTCTTGATGTAGCACTCAGCAGTGACTGAGGAGAAACACTTTCATTGAAAGGGTATGTTCTGTTTCCTCTTGATGTAGCACTCAGCAGTGACTGAGGAGAAACACTTTCATTGAAAGGGGTTGCCAAGCTTCCCAAAATTGCGAGTCTCCAGAAATCTCAGCAACTATTTTTTCACCCAAACTGGATGATACTTTCAGGTAATGATCAGTACACTAAGCTCACTTGGTTCCCCAAATTTCGTTCTTTTATGTTGAAGCGTTTGCTTCCAGTAACTGTTTGAATTTTGGCGTTTCACTCTGTTTTCTCCTATACTGACAGATGTATTTGGAACTCTAAATCAAACACGGTTTGTGCCAGCTTCTTGAAACTTGACACAGTAAAGCAGTTTCACGTTCTATCTCTATGTTCTATTTCCTCTGGATGTAGCCCTAAGCAGTGACTGGGGAGAAATACTTTCATTGACAGGGGTTGCCTAGCTTCCAGAAATTACGAGTCTCCAGAAATCTCAGCAACTATGATTTCACCCAACCTGGATGATACTTTCAGGTAATGATCAGTACACTAAGCCCACTTGGTTCCCCAAATTTCGTTCTTCTATGTTGAAGCGTTCGTTTCCAGTAAGAGTTTGAATTTTGGCGTTTCACTCTATTTTCTCCTATTTTGATAGATGTATTTGGAACTCTAAATCAAACACGGTTTGTGCTACCTTCTTCAAACTTGACACAGTAAAGCAGTTTCAAGTTCTATCTCTATGTTCTGTTTCCTCTTGATGTAGCACTCAGCAGTGACTGAGGAGAAACACTTTCATTGAAAGGGGTTGCCAAGCTTCCCAAAATTGCGAGTCTCCAGAAATCTCAGCAACTATTTTTTCACCCAAACTGGATGATACTTTCAGGTAATGATCAGTACACTAAGCTCACTTGGTTCCCCAAATTTCGTTCTTTTATGTTTTAGCGTTCGCTTCCAGTAACTGTTTGAATTTTGGCGTTTCACTCTGTTTTCTCCTATACTGACAGATGTATTTGGAACTCTAAATCAAACACGGTTTGCGCTAGCTTCTTGAAACTTGACACAGTAAAGCAGTTTCACGTTCTATCTCTATGTTCTGTTTCCTCTTGATGTAGCCCTAAGCAGTGACTGGGGAGAAATACTTTCATTGAAAGGGGTTGCCAAGCTTCCAGAAATTACGAGTCTCTAGAAATCTCAGCAAACATTTTTTCACCCAACGTGGATGATACTTTCAGGTAATGATCAGTACACTAAGCTCACTTCGTTCCCCAAATTTCGTTCTTCTATGTTGAAGCGTTCGTTTCCAGTAACAGTTTGAATTTTGGCGTTTCACTCTGTTTTCTCCTATATTGATAGATGTATTTGGAACTCTAAATCAAACACGGTTTGTGCTAGCTTCTTGAAACTTGACACAGTAAAGCAGTTTCAAGTTCTATCTCTATGTTCTGTTTTCTCTTGATATAGCCCTAAGCAGTGACTGGGGAGAAACACTTTCATTGAAAGGGGTTGCCAAGCTTCCCAAAATTGCGAGTCTCCAGAAATCTCAGCAACTATTTTTTCACCCAAACTGGATGATACTTTCAGGTAATGATCAGTACACTGAGCCCACTTGGATCCCCAAATTTCGTTCTTCTATGTTGAAGCGTTCGTTTCCAGTAACAGTTTGAATTTTGGCCTTTCACTCTGTTTTTTCCTATATTGATAGATGTATTTGGAACTCTAAACCAAACCAGGTTTGTGCTAGCTTCTTGAAACTTGACACAGTAAAGCAGTTTCACGTTCTATCTCTATGTTTTGTTTCCTCTTGATGTAGCACACAGCAGTGACTGAGGAGAAACACTTACATTGACAGGGGTTGCCAAGCTTCCAGAAATTACGAGTCTCCAGAAATCTCAGCAACTATGATTTCACCCAACCTGGATGATACTTTCAGGTAATGATCAGTACACTAAGCCCACTTGTTTCCCCAAATTTCGTTCTTCTATGTTGAAGCGTTCGTTTCCAGTAACAGTTTGAATTTTGGCGTTTCGCTCTGTTTTCTCCTATATTGATAGATGTATTTGGAACTCTAAACCAAACACGGTTTGTGCTAGCTTCTTGAAACTTGACACAATAAAGCAGTTTCAAGTTCTATCTCTATGTTCTGTTTCCTCTTGATGTAGCCCTAAGCAGTGACTGGGGAGAAACACTTACATTGACAGGGGTTGCCAAGCTTCCAGAAATTACGAGTCTCCAGAAATCTCAGAAACTATGATTTCACCCAACCTGGATGATACTTTCAGGTAATGATCAGTACACTAAGCCCACTTGTTTCCCCAAATTTCGTTCTTCTATGTTGAAGCGTTCGTTTCCAGTAACAGTTTGAATTTTGGCGTTTCGCTCTGTTTTCTCCTATATTGATAGATGTATTTGGAACTCTAAACCAAACACGGTTTTTGCTAGCTTCTTGAAACTTGACACAGTAAAGCAGTTTCACGTTCTATCTCTATGTTCTGTTTCCTCTTGATGTAGCACTCAGCAGTGACTGAGGAGAAACACTTTCATTGAAAGGGGTTGCCAAGCTTCCCAAAATTGTGAGTCTCCAGAAATCTCAGCAACTATTTTTTCACCCAAACTGGATGATACTTTCAGGTAATGATCAGTACACTAAGCCCAATTGGTTCCCCAAATTTCGTTCTTCTATGTTAAAGCGTTCGTTTCCAGTAACAGTTTGAATTTTGGCGTTTCACTCTGTTTTCTCCTATATTGATAGATGTATTTGGAACTCTAAACCAAACACGGGTTGTGCTAGCTTCTTGAAACTTGACACAGTAAAGCAGTTTCACGTTCTATCTCTATGTTCTGTTTCCTCTTGATGTAACACTCAGCAGTGACTGAGGAAAAACACTTTCATTGAAAGGGGTTGCCAAGCTTCCCAAAATTGCGAGTCTCCAGAAATCTCAGCAACTATTTTTTAACCCAAACTGGATGATACTTTCAGGTAATGATCAGTACACTAAGCTCACTTGGTTCCCCAAATTTCGTTCTTTTATGTTGAAGCGTTCGCTTCCAGTAACTGTTTGAATTTTGGCGTTTGACTCTGTTTTCTCCTATACTGACAGATGTATTTGGAACTCTAAATCAAACACGGTTTGTGATAGCTTCTTGAAACTTGACACAGTAAAGCAGTTTCACGTTCTATCTCTATGTTCTGTTTCCTCTGGATGTAGCCCTAAGCAGTGACTGGGGAGAAATACTTTCATTGACAGGGGTTGCCAAGCTTCCAGAAATTACGAGTCTCCAGAAATCTCAGCAACTATGATTTCTCCCAACCTGAATGATACTTTCAGGTAATGATCAGTACACTAAGCCCACTTGTTTCCCCAAATTTCATTCTTCAATGTTGAAGCGTTCGTTTCCAGTAACAGTTTGAATTTTGGCGTTTCGCTCTGTTTTCTCCTATATTGATAGATGTATTTGGAACTCTAAACCAAACACGGTTTGTGCTAGCTTCTTGAAACTTGACACAGTAAAGCAGTTTTACGTTCTATCTCTATGTTCTGTTTCCTCTTGATGTAGCACTCAGCAGTGACTGAGGAGAAACACTTTCATTGAAAGGGGTTGCCAAGCTTCCCAAAATTGCGAGTCTCCAGAAATCTCAGCAACTATTTTTTCACCCAAACTGGATGATACTTTCAGGTAATGATCAGTACACTAAGCTCACTTGGTTCCCCAAATTTCGTTCTTTTATGTTGAAGCATTCGCTTCCAGTAACTGTTTGAATTTTGGCGTTTCACTCTGTTTTCTCCTATACAGACAGATGTATTTGGAACTCTAAATCAAACACGGTTTGTGCTAGCTTCTTGAAACTTGACACAGTAAAGCAGTTTCACGTTCTATCTCTATGTTCTGTTTCCTCTGGATGTAGCCCTAAGCAGTGACTGGGGAGAAATACTTTCATTGACAGGGGTTGCCAAGCTTCCAGAAATTACGAGTCTCCAGAAATCTCAGCAACTATTTTTTCACCCAAACTGGATGATACTTTCAGGTAATGATCAGTACACTAAGCTCACTTTGTTCCCCAAATTTCGTTCTTCTATGTTGAAGCGTTCGTTTCCAGTAACAGTTTGAATTTTGGCGTTTCACTCTGTTTTCTCCTATATTGATAGATGTATTTGGAACTCTAAATCAAACACGGTTTGTGCTAGCTTCTTGAAACTTGACACAGTAAAGCAGTTTCAAGTTCTATCTCTATGTTCTGTTTTCTCTTGATATAGCCCTAAGCAGTGACTGGGGAGAAACACTTTCATTGAAAGGGGTTGCCAAGCTTCCCAAAATTGCGAGTCTCCAGAAATCTCAGCAACTATTTTTTCACCCAAACTGGATGATACTTTCAGGTAGTGATCAGTACACTGAGCCCACTTGGATCCCCAAATTTCGTTCTTCTATGTTGAAGCGTTCGTTTCCAGTAACAGTTTGAATTTTGGCGTTTCACTCTGTTTTCTCCTATATTGATAGATGTATTTGGAACTCTAAACCAAACACGGTTTGTGCTAGCTTCTTGAAACTTGACACAGTAAAGCAGTTTCACGTTCTATCTCTATGTTCTGTTTCCTCTTGATGTAGCACTCAGCAGTGACTGAGGAGAAACACTTTCATTGAAAGGGGTTGCCAAGCTTTCCAAAATTGCGAGTCTCCAGAAATCTCAGCAACTATTTTTTCACCCAAACTGGATGATACTTTCAGGTAATGGTTGGTACACTAAGCTCACTTGGTTCCCCAAATTTCGTTCTTTTATGTTGAAGCGTTCGCTTCCAGGAACTGTTTGAATTTTGGCGTTTCACTCTGTTTTCTCCTATACTGACAGATGTATTTGGAACTCTAAATCAAACACGGTTTGTGCTAGCTTCTTGAAACTTGACACAGTAAAGCAGTTTTACGTTCTATCTCTATGTTCTGTTTCCTCTTGATGTAGCACTCAGCAGTGACTGAGGAGAAACACTTTCATTGAAAGGGGTTGCCAAGCTTCCAGAAATTACGAGTCTCCAGAAATCTCAGCAACTATGATTTCACCCAACCTGGATGATACTTTCAGGTAATGATCAGTACACTAAGCCCACTTGTTTCCCCAAATTTCGTTCTTCTATGTTGAAGCATTCGTTTCCAGTAACAGTTTGAATTTTGGCGTTTCACTCTGTTTTCTCCTATATTGATAGATGTATTTGGAACTCTAAATCAAACACGGTTTGTGCTACCTTCTTCAAACTTGACACAGTAAAGCAGTTTCAAGTTCTAGCTCTATGTTCTGTTTCCTCTTGATGTAGCACTCAGCAGTGACTGAGGAGAAACACTTTCATTGAAAGGGTATGTTCTGTTTCCTCTTGATGTAGCACTCAGCAGTGACTGAGGAGAAACACTTTCATTGAAAGGGGTTGCCAAGCTTCCCAAAATTGCGAGTCTCCAGAAATCTCAGCAACTATTTTTTCACCCAAACTGGATGATACTTTCAGGTAATGATCAGTACACTAAGCTCACTTGGTTCCCCAAATTTCGTTCTTTTATGTTGAAGCGTTTGCTTCCAGTAACTGTTTGAATTTTGGCGTTTCACTCTGTTTTCTCCTATACTGACAGATGTATTTGGAACTCTAAATCAAACACGGTTTGTGCCAGCTTCTTGAAACTTGACACAGTAAAGCAGTTTCACGTTCTATCTCTATGTTCTATTTCCTCTGGATGTAGCCCTAAGCAGTGACTGGGGAGAAATACTTTCATTGACAGGGGTTGCCAAGCTTCCAGAAATTACGAGTCTCCAGAAATCTCAGCAACTATGATTTCACCCAACCTGGATGATACTTTCAGGTAATGATCAGTACACTAAGCCCACTTGGTTCCCCAAATTTCGTTCTTCTATGTTGAAGCGTTCGTTTCCAGTAAGAGTTTGAATTTTGGCGTTTCACTCTATTTTCTCCTATTTTGATAGATGTATTTGGAACTCTAAATCAAACACGGTTTGTGCTACCTTCTTCAAACTTGACACAGTAAAGCAGTTTCAAGTTCTAGCTCTATGTTCTGTTTCCTCTTGATGTAGCACTCAGCAGTGACTGAGGAGAAACACTTTCATTGAAAGGGGTTGCCAAGCTTCCCAAAATTGCGAGTCTCCAGAAATCTCAGCAACTATTTTTTCACCCAAACTGGATGATACTTTCAGGTAATGATCAGTACACTAAGCTCACTTGGTTCCCCAAATTTCGTTCTTTTATGTTTTAGCGTTCGCTTCCAGTAACTGTTTGAATTTTGGCGTTTCACTCTGTTTTCTCCTATACTGACAGATGTATTTGGAACTCTAAATCAAACACGGTTTGCGCTAGCTTCTTGAAACTTGACACAGTAAAGCAGTTTCACGTTCTATCTCTATGTTCTGTTTCCTCTTGATGTAGCCCTAAGCAGTGACTGGGGAGAAATACTTTCATTGAAAGGGGTTGCCAAGCTTCCAGAAATTACGAGTCTCTAGAAATCTCAGCAAACATTTTTTCACCCAACGTGGATGATACTTTCAGGTAATGATCAGTACACTAAGCTCACTTCGTTCCCCAAATTTCGTTCTTCTATGTTGAAGCGTTCGTTTCCAGTAACAGTTTGAATTTTGGCGTTTCACTCTGTTTTCTCCTATATTGATAGATGTATTTGGAACTCTAAATCAAACACGGTTTGTGCTAGCTTCTTGAAACTTGACACAGTAAAGCAGTTTCAAGTTCTATCTCTATGTTCTGTTTTCTCTTGATATAGCCCTAAGCAGTGACTGGGGAGAAACACTTTCATTGAAAGGGGTTGCCAAGCTTCCCAAAATTGCGAGTCTCCAGAAATCTCAGCAACTATTTTTTCACCCAAACTGGATGATACTTTCAGGTAATGATCAGTACACTGAGCCCACTTGGATCCCCAAATTTCGTTCTTCTATGTTGAAGCGTTCGTTTCCAGTAACAGTTTGAATTTTGGCCTTTCACTCTGTTTTCTCCTATATTGATAGATGTATTTGGAACTCTAAACCAAACCAGGTTTGTGCTAGCTTCTTGAAACTTGACACAGTAAAGCAGTTTCACGTTCTATCTCTATGTTTTGTTTCCTCTTGATGTAGCACACAGCAGTGACTGAGGAGAAACACTTACATTGACAGGGGTTGCCAAGCTTCCAGAAATTACGAGTCTCCAGAAATCTCAGCAACTATGATTTCACCCAACCTGGATGATACTTTCAGGTAATGATCAGTACACTAAGCCCACTTGTTTCCCCAAATTTCGTTCTTCTATGTTGAAGCGTTCGTTTCCAGTAACAGTTTGAATTTTGGCGTTTCGCTCTGTTTTCTCCTATATTGATAGATGTATTTGGAACTCTAAACCAAACACGGTTTGTGCTAGCTTCTTGAAACTTGACACAATAAAGCAGTTTCAAGTTCTATCTCTATGTTCTGTTTCCTCTTGATGTAGCCCTAAGCAGTGACTGGGGAGAAACACTTACATTGACAGGGGTTGCCAGGCTTCCAGAAATTACGAGTCTCCAGAAATCTCAGAAACTATGATTTCACCCAACCTGGATGATACTTTCAGGTAATGATCAGTACACTAAGCCCACTTGTTTCCCCAAATTTCGTTCTTCTATGTTGAAGCGTTCGTTTCCAGTAACAGTTTGAATTTTGGCGTTTCGCTCTGTTTTCTCCTATATTGATAGATGTATTTGGAACTCTAAACCAAACACGGTTTGTGCTAGCTTCTTGAAACTTGACACAGTAAAGCAGTTTCACGTTCTATCTCTATGTTCTGTTTCCTCTTGATGTAGCACTCAGCAGTGACTGAGGAGAAACACTTTCATTGAAAGGGGTTGCCAAGCTTCCCAAAATTGTGAGTCTCCAGAAATCTCAGCATCTATTTTTTCACCCAAACTGGATGATACTTTCAGGTAATGATGAGTACACTAAGCCAACTGGGTTCCCCAAATTTCGTTCTTCTATGTTGAAGCGTTCGTTTCCAGTAACAGTTTGAATTTTGGCGTTTCACTCTGTTTTCTCCTATATTGATAGATGTATTTGGAACTCTAAACCAAACACGGTTTGTGCTAGCTTCTTGAAACTTGACACAGTAAAGCAGTTTCACGTTCTATCTCTATGTTCTGTTTCCTCTGGATGTAGCCCTAAGCAGTGACTGGGGAGAAATACTTTCATTGACAGGGGTTGCCAAGCTTCCAGAAATTACGAGTCTCCAGAAATCTCAGCAACTATGATTTCTCCCAACCTGAATGATACTTTCAGGTAATGATCAGTACACTAAGCCCACTTGTTTCCCCAAATTTCATTCTTCAATGTTGAAGCGTTCGTTTCCAGTAACAGTTTGAATTTTGGCGTTTCGCTCTGTTTTCTCCTATATTGATAGATGTATTTGGAACTCTAAACCAAACACGGTTTGTGCTAGCTTCTTGAAACTTGACACAGTAAAGCAGTTTTACGTTCTATCTCTATGTTCTGTTTCCTCTTGATGTAGCACTCAGCAGTGACTGAGGAGAAACACTTTCATTGAAAGGGGTTGCCAAGCTTCCCAAAATTGCGAGTCTCCAGAAATCTCAGCAACTATTTTTTCACCCAAACTGGATGATACTTTCAGGTAATGATCAGTACACTAAGCTCACTTGGTTCCCCAAATTTCGTTCTTTTATGTTGAAGCATTCGCTTCCAGTAACTGTTTGAATTTTGGCGTTTCACTCTGTTTTCTCCTATACAGACAGATGTATTTGGAACTCTAAATCAAACACGGTTTGTGCTAGCTTCTTGAAACTTGACACAGTAAAGCAGTTTCACGTTCTATCTCTATGTTCTGTTTCCTCTGGATGTAGCCCTAAGCAGTGACTGGGGAGAAATACTTTCATTGACAGGGGTTGCCAAGCTTCCAGAAATTACGAGTCTCCAGAAATCTCAGCAACTATTTTTTCACCCAAACTGGATGATACTTTCAGGTAATGATCAGTACACTAAGCTCACTTGGTTCCCCAAATTTCGTTCTTTTATGTTTTAGCGTTCGCTTCCAGTAACTGTTTGAATTTTGGCGTTTCACTCTGTTTTCTCCTATATTGATAGATGTATTTGGAACTCTAAATCAAACACGGTTTGTGCTAGCTTCTTGAAACTTGACACAGTAAAGCAGTTTCAAGTTCTATCTCTATGTTCTGTTTTCTCTTGATATAGCCCTAAGCAGTGACTGGGGAGAAACACTTTCATTGAAAGGGGTTGCCAAGCTTCCCAAAATTGCGAGTCTCCAGAAATCTCAGCAACTATTTTTTCACCCAAACTGGATGATACTTTCAGGTAGTGATCAGTACACTGAGCCCACTTGGATCCCCAAATTTCGTTCTTCTATGTTGAAGTGTTCGTTTCCAGTAACAGTTTGAATTTTGGCGTTTCACTCTGTTTTCTCCTATATTGATAGATGTATTTGGAACTCTAAACCAAACACGGTTTGTGCTAGCTTCTTGAAACTTGACACAGTAAAGCAGTTTCACGTTCTATCTCTATGTTCTGTTTCCTCTTGATGTAGCACTCAGCAGTGACTGAGGAGAAACACTTTCATTGAAAGGGGTTGCCAAGCTTCCCAAAATTGCGAGTCTCCAGAAATCTCAGCAACAATTTTTTCACCCAAACTGGATGATACTTTCAGGTAATGATCAGTACACTAAGCTCACTTGGTTCCCCAAATTTCGTTCTTTTATGTTGAAGCGTTCGCTTCCAGTAACTGTTTGAATTTTGGCGTTTCACTCTGTTTTCTCCTATACTGACAGATGTATTTGGAACTCTAAATCAAACAGGGTTTGTGCTAGCTTCTTGAAACTTGACACAGTAAAGCAGTTTCACGTTCTATCTCTATGTTCTGTTTCCTCTGGATGTAGCCGTAAGCAGTGACTAGGGAGAAATACTTTCATTGACAGGGGTTGCCAAGCTTCCAGAAATTACGAGTCTCTAGAAATCTCAGCAAACATTTTTTCACCCAACGTGGATGATACTTTCAGGTAATGATCAGTACACTAAGCTCACTTCGTTCCCCAAATTTCGTTCTTCTATGTTGAAGCGTTCGTTTCCAGTAACAGTTTGAATTTTGGCGTTTCGCTCTGTTTTCTCCTATATTGATAGATGTATTTGGAACTCTAAACCAAACACGGTTTGTGCTAGCTTCTTGAAACTTGACACAATAAAGCAGTTTCAAGTTCTATCTCTATGTTCTGTTTCCTCTTGATGTAGCCCTAAGCAGTGACTGGGGAGAAACACTTACATTGACAGGGGTTGCCAAGCTTCCAGAAATTACGAGTCTCCAGAAATCTCAGAAACTATGATTTCACCCAACCTGGATGATACTTTCAGGTAATGATCAGTACACTAAGCCCACTTGTTTCCCCAAATTTCGTTCTTCTATGTTGAAGCGTTCGTTTCCAGTAACAGTTTGAATTTTGGTGTTTCGCTCTGTTTTCTCCTATATTGATAGATGTATTTGGAACTCTAAACCAAACACGGTTTATGCTAGCTTCTTGAAACTTGACACAGTAAAGCAGTTTCACGTTCTATCTCTATGTTCTGTTTCCTCTTGATGTAGCACTCAGCAGTGACTGAGGAGAAACACTTTCATTGAAAGGGGTTGCCAAGCTTCCCAAAATTGTGAGTCTCCAGAAATCTCAGCATCTATTTTTTCACCCAAACTGGATGATACTTTCAGGTAATGATGAGTACACTAAGCCAACTGGGTTCCCCAAATTTCGTTCTTCTATGTTGAAGCGTTCGTTTCCAGTAACAGTTTGAATTTTGGCGTTTCACTCTGTTTTCTCCTATATTGATAGATGTATTTGGAACTCTAAACCAAACACGGTTTGTGCTAGCTTCTTGAAACTTGACACAGTAAAGCAGTTTTACGTTCTATCTCTATGTTCTGTTTCCTCTTGATGTAGCACTCAGCAGTGACTGAGGAGAAACACTTTCATTGAAAGGGGTTGCCAAGCTTCCCAAAATTGCGAGTCTCGAGAAATCTCAGCAACTATTTTTTCACCGAAACTGGATGATACTTTCAGGTAATGATCAGTACACTAAGCCCAATTGGTTCCCCAAATTTCGTTCTTCTATGTTAAAGCGTTCGTTTCCAGTAACAGTTTGAATTTTGGCGTTTCACTCTGTTTTCTCCTATATTGATAGATGTATTTGGAACTCTAAACCAAACACGGGTTGTGCTAGCTTCTTGAAACTTGACACAGTAAAGCAGTTTCACGTTCTATCTCTATGTTCTGTTTCCTCTTGATGTAACACTCAGCAGTGACTGAGGAAAAACACTTTCATTGAAAGGGGTTGCCAAGCTTCCCAAAATTGCGAGTCTCCAGAAATCTCAGCAACTATTTTTTAACCCAAACTGGATGATACTTTCAGGTAATGATCAGTACACTAAGCTCACTTGGTTCCCCAAATTTCGTTCTTTTATGTTGAAGCGTTCGCTTCCAGTAACTGTTTGAATTTTGACGTTTCACTCTGTTTTCTCCTATACTGACAGATGTATTTGGAACTCTAAATCAAACACGGTTTGTGATAGCTTCTTGAAACTTGACACAGTAAAGCAGTTTCACGTTCTATCTCTATGTTCTGTTTCCTCTGGATGTAGCCCTAAGCAGTGACTGGGGAGAAATACTTTCATTGACAGGGGTTGCCAAGCTTCCAGAAATTACGAGTCTCCAGAAATCTCAGCAACTATGATTTCTCCCAACCTGAATGATACTGTCAGGTAATGATCAGTACACTAAGCCCACTTGTTTCCCCAAATTTCATTCTTCAATGTTGAAGCGTTCGTTTCCAGTAACAGTTTGAATTTTGGCGTTTCGCTCTGTTTTCTCCTATATTGATAGATGTATTTGGAACTCTAAACCAAACACGGTTTGTGCTAGCTTCTTGAAACTTGACACAGTAAAGCAGTTTTACGTTCTATCTCTATGTTCTGTTTCCTCTTGATGTAGCACTCAGCAGTGACTGAGGAGAAACACTTTCATTGAAAGGGGTTGCCAAGCTTCCCAAAATTGCGAGTCTCCAGAAATCTCAGCAACTATTTTTTCACCCAAACTGGATGATACTTTCAGGTAATGATCAGTACACTAAGCTCACTTGGTTCCCCAAATTTCGTTCTTTTATGTTGAAGCATTCGCTTCCAGTAACTGTTTGAATTTTGGCGTTTCACTCTGTTTTCTCCTATACAGACAGATGTATTTGGAACTCTAAATCAAACACGGTTTGTGCTAGCTTCTTGAAACTTGACACAGTAAAGCAGTTTCAAGTTCTATCTCTATGTTCTGTTTTCTCTTGATATAGCCCTAAGCAGTGACTGGGGAGAAACACTTTCATTGAAAGGGGTTGCCAAGCTTCCCAAAATTGCGAGTCTCCAGAAATCTCAGCAACTATTTTTTCACCCAAACTGGATGATACTTTCAGGTAGTGATCAGTACACTGAGCCCACTTGGATCCCCAAATTTCGTTCTTCTATGTTGAAGCGTTCGTTTCCAGTAACAGTTTGAATTTTGGCGTTTCACTCTGTTTTCTCCTATATTGATAGATGTATTTGGAACTCTAAACCAAACCAGGTTTGTGCTAGCTTCTTGAAACTTGACACAGTAAAGCAGTTTCACGTTCTATCTCTATTTTCTGTTTCCTCTTGATGTAGCACACAGCAGTGACAGAGGATAAACACTTTCATTGAAAGAGGTTGCCAAGCTTCCAAAAATTACGATTCCCCAGAAATCTCAGCAACTATTTTTTCACCCAAACTGGATGATACTTTCAGGTAATGATGAGTACACTAAGCCAACTGGGTTCCCCAAATTTCGTTCTTCTATGTTGAAGCGTTCGTTTCCAGTAACAGTTTGAATTTTGGCGTTTCGCTCTGTTTTCTCCTATATTGATAGATGTATTTGGAACTCTAAACCAAACACGGTTTGTGCTAGCTTCTTGAAACTTGACACAATAAAGCAGTTTCAAGTTCTATCTCTATGTTCTGTTTCCTCTTGATGTAGCCATAAGCAGTGACTGGGGAGAAACACTTACATTGATAGGGGTTGCCAAGCTTCCAGAAATTACGAGTCTCCAGAAATCTCAGCAACTATGATTTCACTCAAACTGGATGATACTTTCAGGTAATGATCAGTACACTAAGCCCACTTGGTTCCCCAAAATTCGTTCTTCTATGTTGAAGCGTTCGTTTCCAGTAACAGTTTGAATTTTGGCGTTTCACTCTGTTTTCTCCTATATTGATAGACGTATTTGGAACTCTAAATCAAACACGGTTGGTGCTAGCTTCTTGAAACTTGACACAGTAAAGCAGTTTCATGTTCTATCTCTATGTTCTGTCTCCTCTTGATGTAGCCCTAAGCAGTGACTGGGGAGAAACACTTTCATTGAAAGGGGTTGCCAAGCTTCCAAAAATTACGAGTCTCCAGAAATATCAGCATCTATTTTTTCACCCAAACTGGATGATACTTTCAGGTAAGGATGAGTACGCTAAGCCCACTGGGTTCCCCAAATTTCGTTCTTCTATGTTGAAGCGTTCGTTTCCAGTAACAGTTTGAATTTTGGCGTTTCACTCTGTTTTCTCCTATATTGATAGATGTATTTGGAACTCTAAACCAAACACGGTTTGTGCTAGCTTCTTGAAACTTGACACAGTAAAGCAGTTTCACGTTCTATCTCTATGTTCTGTTTCCTCTTGATGTAGCACTCAGCAGTGACTGAGGAGAAACACTTTCATTGAAAGGGGTTGCCAAGCTTTCCAAAATTGCGAGTCTCCAGAAATCTCAGCAACTATTTTTTCACCCAAACTGGATGATACTTTCAGGTAATGATTGGTACACTAAGCCCACTTGGTTCCCCAAATTTCGTTCTTCTATGTTAAAGCGTTCGTTTCCAGTAACAGTTTGAATTTTGGCGTTTCACTATGTTTTCTCCTATATTGATAGATGTATTTGGAACTCTAAACCAAACACGGTTTGTGCTAGCTTCTTGAAACTTGACACAGTAAAGCAGTTTCACGTTCTATCTCTATGTTCTGTTTCCTCTTGATGTAGCACTCATCAGTGACTGAGGAGAAACACTTTCATTGAAAGGGGTTGCCAAGCTTCCCAAAATTGCGAGTCTCCAGAAATCTCAGCAACAATTTTTTCACCCAAACTGGATGATACTTTCAGGTAATGATCAGTACACTAAGCTCACTTGGTTCCCCAAATTTCGTTCTTTTATGTTGAAGCGTTCGCTTCCAGTAACTGTTTGAATTTTGGCGTTTCACTCTGTTTTCTCCTATACTGACAGATGTATTTGGAACTCTAAATCAAACAGGGTTTGTGCTAGCTTCTTGAAACTTGACACAGTAAAGCAGTTTCACGTTCTATCTCTATGTTCTGTTTCCTCTGGATGTAGCCGTAAGCAGTGACTGGGGAGAAATACTTTCATTGACAGGGGTTGCCAAACTTCCAGAAATTACGAGTCTCCAGAAATCTCAGCAAATATGATTTCACCCAACCTGGATGATACTTTCAGGTAATGATCAGTACACTAAGCCCACTTGTTTCCCCAAATTTCGTTCTTCTATGTTGAAGCGTTCGTTTCCAGTAACAGTTTGAATTTTGGCGTTTCGCTCTGTTTTCTCCTATATTGATAGATGTATTTGGAACTCTAAACCAAACACGGTTTGTGCTAGCTTCTTGAAACTTGACACAGTAAAGCAGTTTCACGTTCTATCTCTATGTTCTGTTCCTCTTGATGTAGCACACAGCAGTGACTGTTCAGAAACACTTTCATTGAAAGGGGTTGCCAAGCTTCCAAAAATTACGATTCCCCAGAAATCTCAGCAACTATTTTTTCACCCAAACTGGATGATACTTTCAGGTAATGATGAGTACACTAAGCCAACTGGGTTCCCCAAATTTCGTTCTTCTATGTTGAAGCGTTCATTTCCAGTAACGGTTTGAATTTTGGCGTTTCACTCTGTTTTCTCCTATATTGATAGATGTATTTGCAACTCTAAACCAAACACGGTTTGTGCTAGCTTCTTGAAACTTGACACAATAAAGCAGTTTCAAGTTCTATCTCTATGTTCTGTTTCCTCTTGATGTAGCCCTAAGCAGTGACTGGGGAGAAACAGTTACATTGAAAGCAGTTGCCAAGCTTCCAGAAATTACGAGTCTCCAGAAATCCCAGCAACTATGATTTCACCCAAACTGGATGATACTTTCAGGTAATGATCAGTACACTAAGCCCACTTGTTTCCCCAAATTTCGTTCTTCTATGTTGAAGCGTTCGTTTCCAGTAACAGTTTGAATTTTGGCGTTTCACTCTGTTTTCTCCTATATTGATAGATGTATTTGGAACTCTAAACCAAACACGATTTGTGCTAGCTTCTTGAAACTTGACACAGTAAAGCAGTTTTACGTTCTATCTCTATGTTCTGTTTCCTCTTGATGTAGCACTCAGCAGTGACTGAGGAGAAACACTTTCATTGAAAGGGGTTGCCAAGCTTCCCAAAATTGCGAGTCTCCAGAAATCTCAGCAACTATTTTTTCACCCAAACTGGATGATACTTTCAGGTAATGATCAGTACACTAAGCTCACTTGGTTCCCCAAATTTCGTTCTTTTATGTTGAAGCGTTCGCTTCCAGTAACTGTTTGAATTTTGGCGTTTCACTCTGTTTTCTCCTATACTGACAGATGTATTTGGAACTCTAAATCAAACACGGTTTGTGCTAGCTTCTTGAAACTTGACACAGTAAAGCAGTTTCACGTTCTATCTCTATGTTCTGTTTCCTCTGGATGTAGCCGTAAGCAGTGACTGGGGAGAAATACTTTCATTGACAGGGGTTGCCAAGCTTCCAGAAATTACGAGTCTCCAGAAATCTCAGCAACTATGATTTCACCCAACCTGGATGATACTTTCAGGTAATGATCAGTACACTAAGCCCACTTGCTTCCCCAAATTTCGTTCTTCTATGTTGAAGCATTCGTTTCCAGTAACAGTTTGAATTTTGGCGTTTCACTCTGTTTTCTCCTATATTGATAGATGTATTTGGAACTCTAAATCAAACACGGTTTGTGCTAGCTTCTTGAAACTTGACACAGTAAAGCAGTTTCAAGTTCTATCTCTATGTTCTGTTTTCTCTTGATATAGCCCTAAGCAGTGACTGGGGAGAAACACTTTCATTGAAAGGGGTTGCCAAGCTTCCCAAAATTGCGAGTCTCCAGAAATCTCAGCAACTATTTTTTCACCCAAACTGGATGATACTTTCAGGTAGTGATCAGTACACTGAGCCCACTTGGATCCCCAAATTTCGTTCTTCTATGTTGAAGCGTTCGTTTCCAGTAACAGTTTGAATTTTGGCGTTTCACTATGTTTTCTCCTATATTGATAGATGTATTTGGAACTCTAAACCAAACACGGTTTGTGCTAGCTTCTTGAAACTTGACACAGTAAAGCAGTTTCACGTTCTATCTCTATGTTCTGTTTCCTCTTGATGTAGCACTCAGTAGTGACTGAGGAGAAACACTTTCATTGAAAGGGGTTGCCAAGCTTCCCAAAATTGCGAGTCTCCAGAAATCTCAGCAACAATTTTTTCACCCAAACTGGATGATACTTTCAGGTAATGATCAGTACACTAAGCTCACTTGGTTCCCCAAATTTCGTTCTTTTATGTTGAAGCGTTCGCTTCCAGTAACTGTTTGAATTTTGGCGTTTCACTCTGTTTTCTCCTATATTGATAGATGTATTTGGAACTCTAAACCAAACCAGGTTTGTGCTAGCTTCTTGAAACTTGACACAGTAAAGCAGTTTCACGTTCTATCTCTATTTTCTGTTTCCTCTTGATGTAGCACACAGCAGTGACAGAGGATAAACACTTTCATTGAAAGAGGTTGCCAAGCTTCCAAAAATTACGATTCCCCAGAAATCTCAGCAACTATTTTTTCACCCAAACTGGATGATACTTTCAGGTAATGATGAGTACACTAAGCCAACTGGGTTCCCCAAATTTCGTTCTTCTATGTTGAAGCGTTCGTTTCCAGTAACAGTTTGAATTTTGGCGTTTCGCTCTGTTTTCTCCTATATTGATAGATGTATTTGGAACTCTAAACCAAACACGGTTTGTGCTAGCTTCTTGAAACTTGACACAATAAAGCAGTTTCAAGTTCTATCTCTATGTTCTGTTTCCTCTTGATGTAGCCATAAGCAGTGACTGGGGAGAAACACTTACATTGAAAGGGGTTGCCAAGCTTCCAGAAATTACGAGTCTCCAGAAATCTCAGCAACTATGATTTCACTCAAACTGGATGATACTTTCAGGTAATGATCAGTACACTAAGCCCACTTGGTTCCCCAAAATTCGTTCTTCTATGTTGAAGCGTTCGTTTCCAGTAACAGTTTGAATTTTGGCGTTTCACTCTGTTTTCTCCTATATTGATAGACGTATTTGGAACTCTAAATCAAACACGGTTGGTGCTAGCTTCTTGAAACTTGACACAGTAAAGCAGTTTCAAGTTCTATCTCTATGTTCTGTCTCCTCTTGATGTAGCCCTAAGCAGTGACTGGGGAGAAACACTTTCATTGAAAGGGGTTGCCAAGCTTCCAAAAATTACGAGTCTCCAGAAATATCAGCATCTATTTTTTCACCCAAACTGGATGATACTTTCAGGTAAGGATGAGTACGCTAAGCCCACTGGGTTCCCCAAATTTCGTTCTTCTATGTTGAAGCGTTCGTTTCCAGTAACAGTTTGAATTTTGGCGTTTCACTCTGTTTTCTCCTATATTGATAGATGTATTTGGAACTCTAAACCAAACACGGTTTGTGCTAGCTTCTTGAAACTTGACACAGTAAAGCAGTTTCACGTTCTATCTCTATGTTCTGTTTCCTCTTGATGTAGCACTCAGCAGTGACTGAGGAGAAACACTTTCATTGAAAGGGGTTGCCAAGCTTTCCAAAATTGCGAGTCTCCAGAAATCTCAGCAACTATTTTTTCACCCAAACTGGATGATACTTTCAGGTAATGATTGGTACACTAAGCCCACTTGGTTCCCCAAATTTCGTTCTTCTATGTTAAAGCGTTCGTTTCCAGTAACAGTTTGAATTTTGGCGTTTCACTATGTTTTCTCCTATATTGATAGATGTATTTGGAACTCTAAACCAAACACGGTTTGTGCTAGCTTCTTGAAACTTGACACAGTAAAGCAGTTTCACGTTCTATCTCTATGTTCTGTTTCCTCTTGATGTAGCACTCAGCAGTGACTGAGGAGAAACACTTTCATTGAAAGGGGTTGCCAAGCTTCCCAAAATTGCGAGTCTCCAGAAATCTCAGCAACAATTTTTTCACCCAAACTGGATGATACTTTCAGGTAATGATCAGTACACTAAGCTCACTTGGTTCCCCAAATTTCGTTCTTTTATGTTGAAGCGTTCGCTTCCAGTAACTGTTTGAATTTTGGCGTTTCACTCTGTTTTCTCCTATACTGACAGATGTATTTGGAACTCTAAATCAAACACGGTTTGTGATAGCTTCTTGAAACTTGACACAGTAAAGCAGTTTCACGTTCTGTCTCTATGTTCTGTTTCCTCTGGATGTAGCCGTAAGCAGTGACTGGGGAGAAATACTTTCATTGACAGGGGTTGCCAAACTTCCAGAAATTACGAGTCTCCAGAAATCTCAGCAAATATGATTTCACCCAACCTGGATGATACTTTCAGGTAATGATCAGTACACTAAGCCCACTTGTTTCCCCAAATTTCGTTCTTCTATGTTGAAGCGTTCGTTTCCAGTAACAGTTTGAATTTTGGCGTTTCGCTCTGTTTTCTCCTATATTGATAGATGTATTTGGAACTCTAAACCAAACACGGTTTGTGCTAGCTTCTTGAAACTTGACACAGTAAAGCAGTTTCACGTTCTATCTCTATGTTCTGTTCCTCTTGATGTAGCACACAGCAGTGACTGTTCAGAAACACTTTCATTGAAAGGGGTTGCCAAGCTTCCAAAAATTACGATTCCCCAGAAATCTCAGCAACTATTTTTTCACCCAAACTGGATGATACTTTCAGGTAATGATGAGTACACTAAGCCAACTGGGTTCCCCAAATTTCGTTCTTCTATGTTGAAGCGTTCATTTCCAGTAACAGTTTGAATTTTGGCGTTTCACTCTGTTTTCTCCTATATTGATAGATGTATTTGCAACTCTAAACCAAACACGGTTTGTGCTAGCTTCTTGAAACTTGACACAATAAAGCAGTTTCAAGTTCTATCTCTATGTTCTGTTTCCTCTTGATGTAGCCCTAAGCAGTGACTGGGGAGAAACACTTACATTGAAAGCAGTTGCCAAGCTTCCAGAAATTACGAGTCTCCAGAAATCCCAGCAACTATGATTTCACCCAAACTGGATGATACTTTCAGGTAATGATCAGTACACTAAGCCCACTTGTTTCCCCAAATTTCGTTCTTCTATGTTGAAGCGTTCGTTTCCAGTAACAGTTTGAATTTTGGCGTTTCACTCTGTTTTCTCCTATATTGATAGATGTATTTGGAACTCTAAACCAAACACGATTTGTGCTAGCTTCTTGAAACTTGACACAGTAAAGCAGTTTTACGTTCTATCTCTATGTTCTGTTTCCTCTTGATGTAGCACTCAGCAGTGACTGAGGAGAAACACTTTCATTGAAAGGGGTTGCCAAGCTTCCCAAAATTGCGAGTCTCCAGAAATCTCAGCAACTATTTTTTCACCCAAACTGGATGATACTTTCAGGTAATGATCAGTACACTAAGCTCACTTGGTTCCCCAAATTTCGTTCTTTTATGTTGAAGCGTTCGCTTCCAGTAACTGTTTGAATTTTGGCGTTTCACTCTGTTTTCTCCTATACTGACAGATGTATTTGGAACTCTAAATCAAACACGGTTTGTGCTAGCTTCTTGAAACTTGACACAGTAAAGCAGTTTTACGTTCTATCTCTATGTTCTGTTTCCTCTGGATGTAGCCGTAAGCAGTGACTGGGGAGAAATACTTTCATTGACAGGGGTTGCCAAGCTTCCAGAAATTACGAGTCTCCAGAAATCTCAGCAACTATGATTTCACCCAACCTGGATGATACTTTCAGGTAATGTTCAGTACACTAAGCCCACTTGCTTCCCCAAATTTCGTTCTTCTATGTTGAAGCATTCGTTTCCAGTAACAGTTTGAATTTTGGCGTTTCGCTCTGTTTTCTCCTATATTGATAGATGTATTTGGAACTCTAAATCAAACACGGTTTGTGCTAGCTTCTTGAAACTTGACACAGTAAAGCAGTTTCAAGTTCTATCTCTATGTTCTGTTTTCTCTTGATATAGCCCTAAGCAGTGACTGGGGAGAAACACTTTCATTGAAAGGGGTTGCCAAGCTTCCCAAAATTGCGAGTCTCCAGAAATCTCAGCAACTATTTTTTCACCCAAACTGGATGATACTTTCAGGTAGTGATCAGTACACTGAGCCCACTTGGATCCCCAAATTTCGTTCTTCTATGTTGAAGCGTTCGTTTCCAGTAACAGTTTGAATTTTGGCGTTTCACTCTGTTTTCTCCTATATTGATAGATGTATTTGGAACTCTAAACCAAACCAGGTTTGTGCTAGCTTCTTGAAACTTGACACAGTAAAGCAGTTTCACGTTCTATCTCTATTTTCTGTTTCCTCTTGATGTAGCACACAGCAGTGACAGAGGATAAACACTTTCATTGAAAGAGGTTGCCAAGCTTCCAAAAATTACGATTCCCCAGAAATCTCAGCAACTATTTTTTCACCCAAACTGGATGATACTTTCAGGTAATGATGAGTACACTAAGCCAACTGGGTTCCCCAAATTTCGTTCTTCTATGTTGAAGCGTTCGTTTCCAGTAACAGTTTGAATTTTGGCGTTTCGCTCTGTTTTCTCCTATATTGATAGATGTATTTGGAACTCTAAATCAAACACGGTTTGTGCTAGCTTCTTGAAACTTGACACAGTAAAGCAGTTTCAAGTTCTATCTCTATGTTCTGTTTTCTCTTGATATAGCCCTAAGCAGTGACTGGGGAGAAACACTTTCATTGAAAGGGGTTGCCAAGCTTCCCAAAATTGCGAGTCTCCAGAAATCTCAGCAACTATTTTTTCACCCAAACTGGATGATACTTTCAGGTAGTGATCAGTACACTGAGCCCACTTGGATCCCCAAATTTCGTTCTTCTATGTTGAAGCGTTCGTTTCCAGTAACAGTTTGAATTTTGGCGTTTCACTATGTTTTCTCCTATATTGATAGATGTATTTGGAACTCTAAACCAAACACGGTTTGTGCTAGCTTCTTGAAACTTGACACAGTAAAGCAGTTTCACGTTCTATCTCTATGTTCTGTTTCCTCTTGATGTAGCACTCAGTAGTGACTGAGGAGAAACACTTTCATTGAAAGGGGTTGCCAAGCTTCCCAAAATTGCGAGTCTCCAGAAATCTCAGCAACAATTTTTTCACCCAAACTGGATGATACTTTCAGGTAATGATCAGTACACTAAGCTCACTTGGTTCCCCAAATTTCGTTCTTTTATGTTGAAGCGTTCGCTTCCAGTAACTGTTTGAATTTTGGCGTTTCACTCTGTTTTCTCCTATATTGATAGATGTATTTGGAACTCTAAACCAAACCAGGTTTGTGCTAGCTTCTTGAAACTTGACACAGTAAAGCAGTTTCACGTTCTATCTCTATTTTCTGTTTCCTCTTGATGTAGCACACAGCAGTGACAGAGGATAAACACTTTCATTGAAAGAGGTTGCCAAGCTTCCAAAAATTACGATTCCCCAGAAATCTCAGCAACTATTTTTTCACCCAAACTGGATGATACTTTCAGGTAATGATGAGTACACTAAGCCAACTGGGTTCCCCAAATTTCGTTCTTCTATGTTGAAGCGTTCGTTTCCAGTAACAGTTTGAATTTTGGCGTTTCGCTCTGTTTTCTCCTATATTGATAGATGTATTTGGAACTCTAAACCAAACACGGTTTGTGCTAGCTTCTTGAAACTTGACACAATAAAGCAGTTTCAAGTTCTATCTCTATGTTCTGTTTCCTCTTGATGTAGCCATAAGCAGTGACTGGGGAGAAACACTTACATTGAAAGGGGTTGCCAAGCTTCCAGAAATTACGAGTCTCCAGAAATCTCAGCAACTATGATTTCACTCAAACTGGATGATACTTTCAGGTAATGATCAGTACACTAAGCCCACTTGGTTCCCCAAAATTCGTTCTTCTATGTTGAAGCGTTCGTTTCCAGTAACAGTTTGAATTTTGGCGTTTCACTCTGTTTTCTCCTATATTGATAGACGTATTTGGAACTCTAAATCAAACACGGTTGGTGCTAGCTTCTTGAAACTTGACACAGTAAAGCAGTTTCAAGTTCTATCTCTATGTTCTGTCTCCTCTTGATGTAGCCCTAAGCAGTGACTGGGGAGAAACACTTTCATTGAAAGGGGTTGCCAAGCTTCCAAAAATTACGAGTCTCCAGAAATATCAGCATCTATTTTTTCACCCAAACTGGATGATACTTTCAGGTAAGGATGAGTACGCTAAGCCCACTGGGTTCCCCAAATTTCGTTCTTCTATGTTGAAGCGTTCGTTTCCAGTAACAGTTTGAATTTTGGCGTTTCACTCTGTTTTCTCCTATATTGATAGATGTATTTGGAACTCTAAACCAAACACGGTTTGTGCTAGCTTCTTGAAACTTGACACAGTAAAGCAGTTTCACGTTCTATCTCTATGTTCTGTTTCCTCTTGATGTAGCACTCAGCAGTGACTGAGGAGAAACACTTTCATTGAAAGGGGTTGCCAAGCTTTCCAAAATTGCGAGTCTCCAGAAATCTCAGCAACTATTTTTTCACCCAAACTGGATGATACTTTCAGGTAATGATTGGTACACTAAGCCCACTTGGTTCCCCAAATTTCGTTCTTCTATGTTAAAGCGTTCGTTTCCAGTAACAGTTTGAATTTTGGCGTTTCACTATGTTTTCTCCTATATTGATAGATGTATTTGGAACTCTAAACCAAACACGGTTTGTGCTAGCTTCTTGAAACTTGACACAGTAAAGCAGTTTCACGTTCTATCTCTATGTTCTGTTTCCTCTTGATGTAGCACTCAGCAGTGACTGAGGAGAAACACTTTCATTGAAAGGGGTTGCCAAGCTTCCCAAAATTGCGAGTCTCCAGAAATCTCAGCAACAATTTTTTCACCCAAACTGGATGATACTTTCAGGTAATGATCAGTACACTAAGCTCACTTGGTTCCCCAAATTTCGTTCTTTTATGTTGAAGCGTTCGCTTCCAGTAACTGTTTGAATTTTGGCGTTTCACTCTGTTTTCTCCTATACTGACAGATGTATTTGGAACTCTAAATCAAACACGGTTTGTGATAGCTTCTTGAAACTTGACACAGTAAAGCAGTTTCACGTTCTGTCTCTATGTTCTGTTTCCTCTGGATGTAGCCGTAAGCAGTGACTGGGGAGAAATACTTTCATTGACAGGGGTTGCCAAACTTCCAGAAATTACGAGTCTCCAGAAATCTCAGCAAATATGATTTCACCCAACCTGGATGATACTTTCAGGTAATGATCAGTACACTAAGCCCACTTGTTTCCCCAAATTTCGTTCTTCTATGTTGAAGCGTTCGTTTCCAGTAACAGTTTGAATTTTGGCGTTTCGCTCTGTTTTCTCCTATATTGATAGATGTATTTGGAACTCTAAACCAAACACGGTTTGTGCTAGCTTCTTGAAACTTGACACAGTAAAGCAGTTTCACGTTCTATCTCTATGTTCTGTTCCTCTTGATGTAGCACACAGCAGTGACTGTTCAGAAACACTTTCATTGAAAGGGGTTGCCAAGCTTCCAAAAATTACGATTCCCCAGAAATCTCAGCAACTATTTTTTCACCCAAACTGGATGATACTTTCAGGTAATGATGAGTACACTAAGCCAACTGGGTTCCCCAAATTTCGTTCTTCTATGTTGAAGCGTTCATTTCCAGTAACAGTTTGAATTTTGGCGTTTCACTCTGTTTTCTCCTATATTGATAGATGTATTTGCAACTCTAAACCAAACACGGTTTGTGCTAGCTTCTTGAAACTTGACACAATAAAGCAGTTTCAAGTTCTATCTCTATGTTCTGTTTCCTCTTGATGTAGCCCTAAGCAGTGACTGGGGAGAAACACTTACATTGAAAGCAGTTGCCAAGCTTCCAGAAATTACGAGTCTCCAGAAATCCCAGCAACTATGATTTCACCCAAACTGGATGATACTTTCAGGTAATGATCAGTACACTAAGCCCACTTGTTTCCCCAAATTTCGTTCTTCTATGTTGAAGCGTTCGTTTCCAGTAACAGTTTGAATTTTGGCGTTTCACTCTGTTTTCTCCTATATTGATAGATGTATTTGGAACTCTAAACCAAACACGATTTGTGCTAGCTTCTTGAAACTTGACACAGTAAAGCAGTTTTACGTTCTATCTCTATGTTCTGTTTCCTCTTGATGTAGCACTCAGCAGTGACTGAGGAGAAACACTTTCATTGAAAGGGGTTGCCAAGCTTCCCAAAATTGCGAGTCTCCAGAAATCTCAGCAACTATTTTTTCACCCAAACTGGATGATACTTTCAGGTAATGATCAGTACACTAAGCTCACTTGGTTCCCCAAATTTCGTTCTTTTATGTTGAAGCGTTCGCTTCCAGTAACTGTTTGAATTTTGGCGTTTCACTCTGTTTTCTCCTATACTGACAGATGTATTTGGAACTCTAAATCAAACACGGTTTGTGCTAGCTTCTTGAAACTTGACACAGTAAAGCAGTTTTACGTTCTATCTCTATGTTCTGTTTCCTCTGGATGTAGCCGTAAGCAGTGACTGGGGAGAAATACTTTCATTGACAGGGGTTGCCAAGCTTCCAGAAATTACGAGTCTCCAGAAATCTCAGCAACTATGATTTCACCCAACCTGGATGATACTTTCAGGTAATGTTCAGTACACTAAGCCCACTTGCTTCCCCAAATTTCGTTCTTCTATGTTGAAGCATTCGTTTCCAGTAACAGTTTGAATTTTGGCGTTTCGCTCTGTTTTCTCCTATATTGATAGATGTATTTGGAACTCTAAATCAAACACGGTTTGTGCTAGCTTCTTGAAACTTGACACAGTAAAGCAGTTTCAAGTTCTATCTCTATGTTCTGTTTTCTCTTGATATAGCCCTAAGCAGTGACTGGGGAGAAACACTTTCATTGAAAGGGGTTGCCAAGCTTCCCAAAATTGCGAGTCTCCAGAAATCTCAGCAACTATTTTTTCACCCAAACTGGATGATACTTTCAGGTAGTGATCAGTACACTGAGCCCACTTGGATCCCCAAATTTCGTTCTTCTATGTTGAAGCGTTCGTTTCCAGTAACAGTTTGAATTTTGGCGTTTCACTCTGTTTTCTCCTATATTGATAGATGTATTTGGAACTCTAAACCAAACCAGGTTTGTGCTAGCTTCTTGAAACTTGACACAGTAAAGCAGTTTCACGTTCTATCTCTATTTTCTGTTTCCTCTTGATGTAGCACACAGCAGTGACAGAGGATAAACACTTTCATTGAAAGAGGTTGCCAAGCTTCCAAAAATTACGATTCCCCAGAAATCTCAGCAACTATTTTTTCACCCAAACTGGATGATACTTTCAGGTAATGATGAGTACACTAAGCCAACTGGGTTCCCCAAATTTCGTTCTTCTATGTTGAAGCGTTCGTTTCCAGTAACAGTTTGAATTTTGGCGTTTCGCTCTGTTTTCTCCTATATTGATAGATGTATTTGGAACTCTAAACCAAACACGGTTTGTGCTAGCTTCTTGAAACTTGACACAATAAAGCAGTTTCAAGTTCTATCTCTATGTTCTGTTTCCTCTTGATGTAGCCCTAAGCAGTGACTGGGGAGAAACACTTACATTGAAAGGGGTTGCCAAGCTTCCAGAAATTACGAGTCTCCAGAAATCTCAGCAACTATGATTTCACCCAAACTGGATGATACTTTCAGGTAATGATCAGTACACTAAGCCCACTTGGTTCCCCAAAATTCGTTCTTCTATGTTGAAGCGTTCGTTTCCAGTAACAGTTTGAATTTTGGCGTTTCACTCTGTTTTCTCCTATATTGATAGATGTATTTGGAACTCTAAATCAAACACGGTTGGTGCTAGCTTCTTGAAACTTGACACAGTAAAGCAGTTTCAAGTTCTATCTCTATGTTCTGTCTCCTCTTGATGTAGCCCTAAGCAGTGACTGGGGAGAAACACTTTCATTGAAAGGGGTTGCCAAGCTTCCAAAAATTACGAGTCTCCAGAAATCTCAGCATCTATTTTTTCACCCAAACTGGATGATACTTTCAGGTAATGATGAGTACGCTAAGCCCACTGGGTTCCCCAAATTTCGTTCTTCTATGTTGAAGCGTTCGTTTCCAGTAACAGTTTGAATTTTGGCGTTTCACTCTGTTTTCTCCTATATTGATAGATGTATTTGGAACTCTAAACCAAACACGGTTTGTGCTAGCTTCTTGAAACTTGACACAGTAAAGCAGTTTCACGTTCTATCTCTATGTTCTGTTTCCTCTTGATGTAGCACTCAGCAGTGACTGAGGAGAAACACTTTCATTGAAAGGGGTTGCCAAGCTTTCCAAAATTGCGAGTCTCCAGAAATCTCAGCAACTATTTTTTCACCCAAACTGGATGATACTTTCAGGTAATGATTGGTACACTAAGCCCACTTGGTTCCCCAAATTTCGTTCTTCTATGTTAAAGCGTTCGTTTCCAGTAACAGTTTGAATTTTGGCGTTTCACTATGTTTTCTCCTATATTGATAGATGTATTTGGAACTCTAAACCAAACACGGTTTGTGCTAGCTTCTTGAAACTTGACACAGTAAAGCAGTTTCACGTTCTATCTCTATGTTCTGTTTCCTCTTGATGTAGCACTCAGCAGTGACTGAGGAGAAACACTTTCATTGAAAGGGGTTGCCAAGCTTCCCAAAATTGCGAGTCTCCAGAAATCTCAGCAACAATTTTTTCACCCAAACTGGATGATACTTTCAGGTAATGATCAGTACACTAAGCTCACTTGGTTCCCCAAATTTCGTTCTTTTATGTTGAAGCGTTCGCTTCCAGTAACTGTTTGAATTTTGGCGTTTCACTCTGTTTTCTCCTATACTGACAGATGTAGTTGGAACTCTAAATCAAACAGGGTTTGTGCTAGCTTCTTGAAACTTGACACAGTAAAGCAGTTTCACGTTCTATCTCTATGTTCTGTTTCCTCTGGATGTAGCCGTAAGCAGTGACTGGGGAGAAATACTTTCATTGACAGGGGTTGCCAAACTTCCAGAAATTACGAGTCTCCAGAAATCTCAGCAACTATGATTTCACCCAACCTGGATGATACTTTCAGGTAATGATCAGTACACTAAGCCCACTTGTTTCCCCAAATTTCGTTCTTCTATGTTGAAGCGTTCGTTTCCAGTAACAGTTTGCATTTTGGCGTTTCGCTCTGTTTTCTCCTATATTGATAGATGTATTTGGAACTCTAAACCAAACACGGTTTGTGCTAGCTTCTTGAAACTTGACACAGTAAAGCAGTTTCACGTTCTATCTCTATGTTCTGTTCCTCTTGATGTAGCACACAGCAGTGACTGTTCAGAAACACTTTCATTGAAATGGGTTGCCAAGCTTCCAAAAATTACGATTCCCCAGAAATCTCAGCAACTATTTTTTCACCCAAACTGGATGATACTTTCAGGTAATGATGAGTACACTAAGCCAACTGGGTTCCCCAAATTTCGTTCTTCTATGTTGAAGCGTTCGTTTCCAGTAACAGTTTGAATTTTGGCGTTTCACTCTGTTTTCTCCTATATTGATAGATGTATTTGCAACTCTAAACCAAACACGGTTTGTGCTAGCTTCTTGAAACTTGACACAATAAAGCAGTTTCAAGTTCTATCTCTATGTTCTGTTTCCTCTTGATGTAGCCCTAAGCAGTGACTGGGGAGAAACACTTACATTGAAAGCAGTTGCCAAGCTTCCAGAAATTACGAGTCTCCAGAAATCCCAGCAACTATGATTTCACCCAAACTGGATGATACTTTCAGGTAATGATCAGTACACTAAGCCCACTTGGTTCCCCAAATTTCGTTCTTCTATGTTGAAGCGTTCGTTTCCAGTAACAGTTTGAATTTTGGCGTTTCACTCTGTTTTCTCCTATATTGATAGATGTATTTGGAACTCTAAACCAAACACGATTTGTGCTAGCTTCTTGAAACTTGACACAGTAAAGCAGTTTTACGTTCTATCTCTATGTTCTGTTTCCTCTTGATGTAGCACTCAGCAGTGACTGAGGAGAAACACTTTCATTGAAAGGGGTTGCCAAGCTTCCCAAAATTGCGAATCTCCAGAAATCTCAGCAACTATTTTTTCACCCAAACTGGATGATACTTTCAGGTAATGATCAGTACACTAAGCTCACTTGGTTCCCCAAATTTCGTTCTTTTATGTTGAAGCGTTCGCTTCCAGTCACTGTTTGAATTTTGGCGTTTCACTCTGTTTTCTCCTATACTGACAGATGTATTTGGAACTCTAAATCAAACACGGTTTGTGCTAGCTTCTTGAAACTTGACAGAGTAAAGCAGTTTCACGTTCTATCTCTATGTTCTGTTTCCTCTGGATGTAGCCGTAAGCAGTGACTGGGGAGAAATACTTTCATTGACAGGGGTTGCCAAGCTTCCAGAAATTACGAGTCTCCAGAAATCTCAGCAACTATGATTTCACCCAACCTGGATGATACTTTCAGGTAATGATCAGTACACTAAGCCCACTTGCTTCCCCAAATTTCGTTCTTCTATGTTGAAGCATTCGTTTCCAGTAACAGTTTGAATTTTGGCGTTTCGCTCTGTTTTCTCCTATATTGATAGATGTATTTGGAACTCTAAACCAAACACGGTTTGTGCTAGCTTCTTGAAACTTGACACAGTAAAGCAGTTTCACGTTCTATCTCTATGTTCTGTTCCTCTTGATGTAGCACACAGCAGTGACTGTGGAGAAACACTTTCATTGAAAGGGGTTGCCAAGCTTCCAAAAATTACGATTCCCCAGAAATCTCAGCAACTATTTTTTCACCCAAACTGGATGATACTTTCAGGTAATGATGAGTACACTAAGCCAACTGGGTTCCCCAAATATCGTTCTTCTATGTTGAAGCGTTCGTTTCCAGTAACAGTTTGAATTTTGGCGTTTCACTCTGTTTTCTCCTATATTGATAGATGTATTTGCAACTCTAAACCAAACACGGTTTGTGCTAGCTTCTTGAAACTTGACACAATAAAGCAGTTTCAAGTTCTATCTCTATGTTCTGTTTCCTCTTGATGTAGCCCTAAGCAGTGACTGGGGAGAAACACTTACATTGAAAGGGGTTGCCAAGCTTCCAGAAATTACGAGTCTCCAGAAATCTCAGCAACTATGATTTCACCCAAACTGGATGATACTTTCAGGTAATGATCACTACACTAAGCCCACTTGGTTCCCCAAATTTCGTTCTTCTATGTTGAAGCGTTCGTTTCCAGTAACAGTTTGAATTTTGGCGTTTCACTCTGTTTTCTCCTATATTGATAGATGTATTTGGAACTCTAAACCAAACACGGTTTGTGCTAGCTTCTTGAAACTTGACACAGTAAAGCAGTTTCAAGTTCTATCTCTATGTTCTGTTTCCTCTTGATGTAGCACTCAGCAGTGACTGAGGAGAAACACTTTCATTGAAAGGGGTTGCCAAGCTTCCCAAAATTGCGAGTCTCCAGAAATCTCAGCAACTATTTTTACACCCAAACTGGATGATACTTTCAGGTAATGATCACTACACTAAGCCCACTTAGTTCCCCAAATTTCGTTCTTCTATGTTGAAGCGTTCGTTTCCAGTAACTGTTTGAATTTTGGCGTTTCACTCTGTTTTCTCCTATACTGACAGATGTATTTGGAACTCTAAATCAAACACGGTTTGTGCTAGCTTCTTCAAACTTGACACAGTAAAGCAGTTTCACGTTCTATCTCTATGTTCTGTTTCCTCTGGATGTAGCCGTAAGCAGTGACTGGGGAGAAATACTTTCATTGACAGGGGTTGCCAAGCTTCCAGAAATTACGAGTCTCCAGAAATCTCAGCAACTATGATTTCACCCAACCTGGATGATACTTTCAGGTAATGATCAGTACACTAAGCCCACTTGTTTCCCCAAATTTCGTTCTTCTATGTTGAAGCGTTCGTTTCCAGTAACAGTTTGAATTTTGGCGTTTCGCTCTGTTTTCTCCTATATTGATAGATGTATTTGGAACTCTAAACCAAACCAGGTTTGTGCTAGCTTCTTGAAACTTGACACAGTAAAGCAGTTTCACGTTCTATCTCTATGTTCTGTTTCCTCTTGATGTAGCACACAGCAGTGACTGAGGAGAAACACTTTCATTGAAAGGGGTTGCCAAGCTTCCAAAAATTACGATTCCCCAGATATCTCAGCAACTATTTTTTCACCCAAACTGGATGATACTTTCAGGTAATGATGAGTACACTAAGCCCACTGGGTTCCCCAAATTTCGTTCATCTATGTTGAAGCGTTCGTTTCCAGTAACAGTTTGAATTTTGGCGTTTCACTCTGTTTTCTCCTATATTGATAGATGTATTTGCAACTCTAAACCAAACACGGTTTGTGCTAGCTTATTGAAACTTGACACAATAAAGCAGTTTCAAGTTCTATCTCTATGTTCTGTTTCCTCTTGATGTAGCCCTAAGCAGTGACTGGGGAGAAACACTTACATTGAAAGGGGTTGCCAAGCTTCCAGAAATTACGAGTCTCCAGAAATCTCAGCAACTATGATTTCAACAAACTGGATGATACTTTCAGGTAATGATCAGTACACTAAGCTCACTTGGTTCCCCAAATTTCGTTCTTTTATGTTGAAGCGTTCGCTTCCAGTAACTGTTTGAATTTTGGCGTTTCACTCTGTTTTCTCCTATACTGACAGATGTATTTGGAACTCTAAATCAAACACGGTTTGTGCTAGCTTCTTGAACCTTGACACAGTAAAGCAGTTTCAAGTTCTATCTCTATGTTCTGTTTTCTCTTGATGTAGCCCTAAGCAGTGACTGGGGAGAAACACTTTCATTGAAAGGTGTTGCCAAGCTTCCCAAAATTGCGAGTCTCCAGAAATCTCAGCAACTATTTTTTCACCCAAACTGGATGATACTTTCAGGTAATGATCAGTACACTAAGCTCACTTGGTTCCCCAAATCGTTCTTTTATGTTGAAGCGTTCGCTTCCAGTAAGTGTTTGAATTTTGGCGTTTCACTCTGTTTTCTCCTATACTGACAGATGTATTTGGAACTCTAAATCAAACACGGTTTGTGCTAGCTTCTTGAAACTTGACACAGTAAAGCAGTTTCATGTTCTATCTCTATGTTTTCTTTCCTCTTGATGTAGCACTCAGCAGTGACTGGGGAGAAACACTTTCATTGAAAGGGGTTGCCAAGCTTCCCAAAATTGCGAGTCTCCAGAAATCTCAGCAACTATGATTTCACCCAAACTGGATGATACTTTCAGGTAATGATCAGTACACTAAGCTCACTTCGTTCCCCAAATTTCGTTCTTCTATGTTGAAGCGTTCGTTTCCAGTAACAGTTTGAATTTTGGCGTTTCACTCTGTTTTCTCCTATATTGATAGATGTATTTGGAACTCTAAATCAAACACGGATTGTGCTAGCTTCTTGAAACTTGACACTGTATAGCAGTTTCACGTTCTATCTCTATGTTCTGTTTCCTCTTGATGTAGCACTCAGCAGTGACTGAGGAGAAACACTTTCATTGAAAGGGGTTGCCAAGCTTCCCAAAATTGCGAGTCTCCAGAAATCTCAGCAACTATTTTTTCACCCAAACTGGATGATACTTTCAGGTAATGATCAGTACACTAAGCTCACTTGGTTCCCCAAATTTCGTTCTTTTATGCTAAAGCGTTCGCTTCCAGTAACTGTTTGAATTTTGGCGTTTCACTCTGTTTTCTCCTATACTGACAGATGTATTTGGAACTCTAAATCAAACACGGTTTGTGCTAGCTTCTTGAAACTTGACACAGTAAAGCAGTTTCATGTTCTCTCTCTATGTTTTCTTTCCTCTTGATGTAGCACTCAGCAGTGACTGAGGAGAAACACTTTCATTGAAAGGGGTTGCCAAGCTTCCCAAAATTGCGAGTCTCTAGAAATCTCGGCAAACATTTTTTCACCCAAAGTGGATGATACTTTCAGGTAATGATCAGTACACTAAGCTCACTTCGTTCCCCAAATTTCGTTCTTCTATGTTGAAGCGTTCGTTTCCAGTAACAGTTTGAATTTTGGCGTTTCACTCTGTTTTCTCCTATATTGATAGATGTATTTGGAATTCTAAATCAAACACGGTTTGTGCTAGCTTCTTGAACCTTGACACAGTAAAGCAGTTTCAAGTTCTATCTCTATGTTCTGTTTTATCTTGATGTAGCCCTAAGCAGTGACTGGGGAGAAACACTTTCATTGAAAGGGGTTGCCAAGCTTCCCAAAATTGCGAGTCTCCAGAAATCTCAGCAACTATTTTTTCACCCAAACTGGATGATACTTTCAGGTAATGATCAGTACACTAAGCTCACTTGGTTCCCCAAATTTCGTTCTTTTATGTTGAAGCGTTCACTTCCAGTAACTGTTTGAATTTTGGCGTTTCACTCTGTTTTCTCCTATACTGACAGATGTATTTGGAACTCTAAATCAAACACGGTTTGTTCTAGCTTCTTGAAACTTGACACAGTAAAGCAGTTTCACGTTCTATCTCTATGTTCTGTTTCTTCTGGATGTAGCCCTAAGCAGTGACTGGGGAGAAATACTTTCATTGACAGGGGTTGCCAAGCTTCCAGAAATTACGAGTCTCCAGAAATCTCAGCTACTATGATTTCACCCAACCTGGATGATACTTTCAGGTAATGATCAGTACACTAAGCCCACTTGGTTCCCCAAATTTCGTTCTTCTATGTTGAAGCGTTCGTTTCCAGTAACAGTTTGAATTTTGGCGTTTCACTCTGTTTTCTCCTATATTGATGGATGTATTTGGAACTCTAAATCAAACACGGTTTGTGCTAGCTTCTTGAAACTTGACACAATAAAGCATTTTCTAGTTCTATCTCTATGTTCTGTCTCCTCTTGATGTAGCCCTAAGCAGTGACTGGGGAGAAACACTTTCATTGAAAGGGGTTGCCAAGCTTCCAAAAATTACGAGTCTCCAGAAATCTCAGCAACTATGATTTCACCCAAACTGGATGATACTTTCAGGTAATGATGCGTACGCTAAGCCCACTGGGTTCCCCAAATTTCGTACGTCTATGTTGAAGCGTTCGTTTCCAGTAACAGTTTGAATTTTGGCGTTTCACTCTGTTTTCTCCTATATTGATAGATGTATTTGGAACTCTAAACCAAACACGGTTTGTGCTAGCTTCTTGAAACTTGACACAGTAAAGCATTTTCACGTTCTATCTCTATGTTCTGTTTCCTCTTGATGTAGCACTCAGCAGTGACTGAGGAGAAAAACTTTCATTGAAAGGGGTTGCCAAGCTTCCCAAAATTGCGAGTCTCCAGAAATCTCAGCAACTATTTTTTCACCCAAACTGGATGATACTTTCAGGTAATGATCAGTACACTAAGCTCACTTGGTTCCCCAAATTTCGTTCTTTTATGTTGAAATTTCGCTTCCAGTAACTGTTTGAATTTTGGCGTTTCACTCTGTTTTCTCCTATACTGACAGATGTATTTGGAACTCTAAATCAAACACGGTTTGTGCTAGCTTCTTGAAACTTGACACAGTAAAGCAGTTTCACGTTCTATCTCTATGTTTTCTTTCCTCTTGATGTAGCACTCAGCAGTGACTGGGGAGAAACACTTTCATTGAAAGGGGTTGCCAAGCTTCCCAAAATTGCGAGTCTCCAGAAATCTCAGCAACTATTTTATCACCCAAACTGGATGATACTTTCAGGTAATGATGAGTACACTAAGCCCACTGGGTTCCCCAAATTTCGTTCTTCTATGTTGAAGCGTTCGTTTCCAGTAACAGTTTGAATTTTGGCCTTTCGCTCTGTTTTCTCCTATATTGATAGATGTATTTGGAACTCTAAACCAAACACGGTTTGTGCTAGCTTCTTGAAACTTGACACAATAATGCAGTTTCAAGTTCTATCTCTATGTTCTGTTTCCTCTTGATGTAGCCCTAAGCAGTGACTGGGGAGAAACACTTACATTGAAAGGGGTTGCCAAACTTCCAGAAATTACGAGTCTCCAGAAATCTCAGCAACTATCATTTCACCCAAACTGGATGATACTTTCAGGTAATGATCAGTACACTAAGCCCACTTGGTTCCCCAAATTTCGTTCTTCTATGTTGAAGCGTTCGTTTCCAGTAACAGTTTGAATTTTGGCGTTTCACTCTGTTTTCTCCTATATTGATAGATGTATTTGGAACTCTAAACCAAACACAGTTTGTGCTAGCTTCTTGAACCTTGACACAGTAAAGCAGTTTTACGTTCTATCTCTATGTTCTGTTTCCTCTTGATGTAGCACTCAGCAGTGACTGAGGAGAAACACTTTCATTGAAATTGGTTGCCAAGCTTCCCAAAATTGTGAGTCTCCAGAAATCTCAGCAACTATTTTTTCACCCAAACTGGATGATACTTTCAGGTAATGATCAGTACACTAAGCTCACTTGGTTCCCCAAATTTCGTTCTTTTATGTTGAAGCGTTCGCTTCCAGTAACTGTTTGAATTTTGGCGTTTCACTCTGTTTTCTCCTATACTGACAGATGTATTTGGAACTCTAAATCAAACACGGTTTGTGCTAGCTTCTTGAAACTTGACACAGTAAAGCAGTTTCACGTTCTATCTCTATGTGCTGTTTCCTCTGGATGTAGCCCTAAGCAGTGACTGGGGAGAAATACTTACATTGACAGGGGTTGCCAAGCTTCCAGAAATTACGAGTCTCCAGAAATCTCAGCAACTATGATTTCACCCAACCTGGATGATACTTTCAGGTAATGATCAGTACACTAAGCCCACTTGTTTCCCCAAATTTCGTTCTTCTATGTTGAAGCGTTCGTTTCCAGTAACAGTTTGAATTTTGGCGTTTCACTCTGTTTTCTCCTATACTGACAGATGTATTTGGAACTCTAAACCAAACACGGTTTGTGCTAGCTTCTTGAAACTTGACACAGTAAAGCAGTTTCACGTTCTATCTCTACGTTTTCTTTCCTCTTGATGTAGCACTCAGCAGTGACTGAGGAGAAACACTTTCATTGAAAGGGGTTGCCAAGTTTCCCAAAATTGCGAGTCTCTAGAAATCTCAGCAACTATTTTTTCACCCAAACTGGATGATACTTTCAGGTAATGATCAGTACACTGAGCCCACTTGGATCTCCAAATTTCGTTCTTCTATGTTGAAGCGTTCGTTTCCAGTAACAGTTTGAATTTTGGCCTTTCACTCTGTTTTCTTCTATATTGATAGATGTATTTGCAACTCTAAATCAAACCCGGTTTGTGCTAGCTTCTTGAAACTTGACACAGTAAAGCAGTTTCACGTTCTATCTCTATGTTCTGTTTCCTCTTGATGTAGCACACAGCAGTGACTGAGGAGAAACACTTTCATTGAAAGGGGTTGCCAAGCTTCCAAAAATTACGATTCCCCAGATATCTCAGCAACTATTTTTTCACCCAAACTGGATGATACTTTCAGGTAATGATGAGTACACTAAGCCCACTGGGTTCCCCAAATTTCGTTCTTCTATGTTGAAGCGTTCGTTTCCAGTAACAGTTTGAATTTTGGTGTTTCGCTCTGTTTTCTCCTATATTGATAGATGTATTTGCAACTCTAAACCAAACACGGTTTGTGCTAGCTTCTTGAAACTTGACACAATAAAGCAGTTTCAAGTTCTATCTCTATGTTCTGTTTCCTCTTGATGTAGCCCTAAGCAGTGACTGGGGAGAAACACTTACATTGAAAGGGGTTGCCAAGCTTCCAGAAATTACGAGTCTCCAGAAATCTCAGCAACTATGATTTCACCCAAACTGGATGATACTTTCAGGTAATGATCAGTACACTAAGCTCACTTGGTTCCGCAAATTTCGTTCTTTTATGTTGAAGCGTTCGCTTCCAGTAACTGTTTGAATTTTGGCGTTTCACTCTGTTTTCTCCTATACTGACAGATGTATTTGGAACTCTAAATCAAACACGGTTTGTGCTAGCTTCTTGAAACTTGACACAGTAAAGCAGTTTCACGTTCTATCTCTATGTTTTCTTTCCTCTTGATGTAGCACTCAGCAGTGACTGGGGAGAAACACTTTCATTGAAAGGGGTTGCCAAGCTTCCCAAAATTGCGAGTCTCCAGAAATCTCAGCAACTATGATTTCACCCAAACTGGATGATACTTTCAGGTAATGATCAGTACACTAAGCTCACTTGGTTCCCCAAATTTCGTTCTTTTATGTTGAAGCGTTCGCTTCCAGTAACTGTTTGAATTTTGGCGTTTCACTCTGTTTTCTCCTATACTGACAGATGTATTTGGAACTCTAAATCAAACACGGTTTGTGCTAGCTTCTTGAAACTTGACACAGTAAAGCAGTTTCACGTTCTATCTCTATATTATCTTTCCTCTTGCTGTAGCCCTAAACAGTGACTGAGGAGAAACACTTTCATTGAAAGGGGTTGCCAAGCTTCCCAAAACTGCGAGTCTCCAGAAATCTCAGCAACTATTTTTTCACCCAAACTGGATGATACTTTCAGGTAATGATCACTACACTAAGCTCACTTGGTTCCCCAAATTTCGTTCTTTTATGTTGAAGTGTTCGCTTCCAGTAACTGTTTGAATTTTGCCGTTTCACTCTGTTTTCTCCTATACTGACAGATGTATTTGGAACTCTAAATCAAACACGGTTTTTGCTAGCTTCTTGAAACTTGACACAGTAAAGCAGTTTCACGTTCTATCTCTATGTTCTGTTTCCTCTGGATGTAGCCCTAAGCAGTGACTGGGGATAAATACTTTCATTGACAGGGGTTGCCAAGCTTCCAGAAATTACGAGTCTCTAGAAATATCAGCAACTATGATTTCACCCAACCTGGATGTTACTTTCAGGTAATGATCAGTACACTAATCCCACTTGGTTCCCCAAATTTCGTTCTTCTATGTTGAAGCGTTCGTTTCCAGTAACAGTTTGAATTTTGGCGTTTCACTCTGTTTTCTCCTATATTGATAGATGTATTTGGAACTCTAAATCAAACACGGATTGTGCTAGCTTCTTGAAACTTGACACTGTATAGCAGTTTCACGTTCTATCTCTATGTTCTGTTTCCTCTTGATGTAGCACTCAGCAGTGACTGAGGAGAAACACTTTCATTGAAAGGGGTTGCCAAGCTTCCCAAAATTGCGAGTCTCCAGAAATCTCAGCAACTCTTTTTTCACCCAAACTGGATGATACTTTCAGGTAATGATCAGTACACTAAGCCCACTTGGTTCCCCAAATTTCGTTCTTTTATGCTGAAGCGTTCGCTTCCAGTAACTGTTTGAATTTTGGCGTTTCACTCTGTTTTCTCCTATACTGACAGATGTATTTGGAACTCTAAATCAAACACGGTTTGTGCTAGCTTCTTGAAACTTGACACAGTAAAGCAGTTTCACGTTCTCTCTCTATGTTTTCTTTCCTCTTGATGTAGCACTCAGCAGTGACTGAGGAGAAACACTTTCATTGAAAGGGGTTGCCAAGCTTCCCAAAATTGCGAGTCTCTAGAAATCTCGGCAAACATTTTTTCATCCAAAGTGGATGATACTTTCAGGTAATGATCAGTACACTAAGCTCACTTCGTTCCCCAAATTTCGTTCTTCTATGTTGAAGCGTTCGTTTCCAGTAACAGTTTGAATTTTGGCGTTTCACTCTGTTTTCTCCTATATTGATAGATGTATTTGGAATTCTAAATCAAACACGGTTTGTGCTAGCTTCTTGAACCTTGACACAGTAAAGCAGTTTCAAGTTCTATCTCTATGTTCTGTTTTCTCTTGATGTAGCCCTAAGCAGTGACTGGGGAGAAACACTTTCATTGAAAGGGGTTGCCAAGCTTCCCAAAATTGCGAGTCTCCAGAAATCTCAGCAACTATTTTTTCACCCAAACTGGATGATACTTTCAGGTAATGATCAGTACACTAAGCTCACTTGGTTCCCCAAATCGTTCTTTTATGTTGAAGCGTTCGCTTCCAGTAAGTGTTTGAATTTTGGCGTTTCACTCTGTTTTCTCCTATACTGACAGATGTATTTGGAACTCTAAATCAAACACGGTTTGTGCTAGCTTCTTGAAACTTGACACAGTAAAGCAGTTTCATGTTCGATCTCTATGTTTTCTTTCCTCTTGATGTAGCACTCAGCAGTGACTGGGGAGAAACACTTTCATTGAAAGGGGTTGCCAAGCTTCCCAAAATTGCGAGTCTCCAGAAATCTCAGCAACTATGATTTCACCCAAACTGGATGATACTTTCAGGTAATGATCAGTACACTAAGCTCACTTCGTTCCCCAAATTTCGTTCTTCTATGTTGAAGCGTTCGTTTCCAGTAACAGTTTGAATTTTGGCGTTTCACTCTGTTTTCTGCTATATTGATAGATGTATTTGGAACTCTAAATCAAACACGGATTGTGCTAGCTTCTTGAAACTTGACACTGTATAGCAGTTTCACGTTCTATCTCTATGTTCTGTTTCCTCTTGATGTAGCACTCAGCAGTGACTGAGGAGAAACACTTTCATTGAAAGGGGTTGCCAAGCTTCCCAAAATTGCGAGTCTCCAGAAATCTCAGCAACTATTTTTTCACCCAAACTGGATGATACTTTCAGGTAATGATCAGTACACTAAGCTCACTTGGTTCCCCAAATTTCTTTCTTTTATGCTAAAGCGTTCGCTTCCAGTAACTGTTTGAATTTTGGCGTTTCACTCTGTTTTCTCCTATACTGACAGATGTATTTGGAACTCTAAATCAAACACGGTTTGTGCTAGCTTCTTGAAACTTGACACAGTAAAGCAGTTTCATGTTCTCTCTCTATGTTTTCTTTCCTCTTGATGTAGCACTCAGCAGTGACTGAGGAGAAACACTTTCATTGAAAGGGGTTGCCAAGCTTCCCAAAATTGCGAGTCTCTAGAAATCTCGGCAAACATTTTTTCACCCAAAGTGGATGATACTTTCAGGTAATGATCAGTACACTAAGCTCACTTCGTTCCCCAAATTTCGTTCTTCTATGTTGAAGCGTTCGTTTCCAGTAACAGTTTGAATTTTGGCGTTTCACTCTGTTTTCTCCTATATTGATAGATGTATTTGGAATTCTAAATCAAACACGGTTTGTGCTAGCTTCTTGAACCTTGACACAGTAAAGCAGTTTCAAGTTCTATCTCTATGTTCTGTTTTATCTTGATGTAGCCCTAAGCAGTGACTGGGGAGAAACACTTTCATTGAAAGGGGTTGCCAAGCTTCCCAAAATTGCGAGTCTCCAGAAATCTCAGCAACTATTTTTTCACCCAAACTGGATGATACTTTCAGGTAAAGATCAGTACACTAAGCTCACTTGGTTCCCCAAATTTCGTTCTTTTATGTTGAAGCGTTCACTTCCAGTAACTGTTTGAATTTTGGCGTTTCACTCTGTTTTCTCCTATACTGACAGATGTATTTGGAACTCTAAATCAAACACGGTTTGTTCTAGCTTCTTGAAACTTGACACAGTAAAGCAGTTTCACGTTCTATCTCTATGTTCTGTTTCTTCTGGATGTAGCCCTAAGCAGTGACTGGGGAGAAATACTTTCATTGACAGGGGTTGCCAAGCTTCCAGAAATTACGAGTCTCCAGAAATCTCAGCTACTATGATTTCACCCAACCTGGATGATACTTTCAGGTAATGATCAGTACACTAAGCCCACTTGGTTCCCCAAATTTCGTTCTTCTATGTTGAAGCGTTCGTTTCCAGTAACAGTTTGAATTTTGGCGTTTCACTCTGTTTTCTCCTATATTGATAGATGTATTTGGAACTCTAAACCAAACACGGTTTGTGCTAGCTTCTTGAAACTTGACACAGTAAAGCATTTTCACGTTCTATCTCTATGTTCTGTTTCCTCTTGATGTAGCACTCAGCAGTGACTGAGGAGAAAAACTTTCATTGAAAGGGGTTGCCAAGCTTCCCAAAATTGCGAGTCTCCAGAAATCTCAGCAACTATTTTTTCACCCAAACTGGATGATACTTTCAGGTAATGATCAGTACACTAAGCTCACTTGGTTCCCCAAATTTCGTTCTTTTATGTTGAAGCGTTCGCTTCCAGTAACTGTTTGAATTTTGGCGTTTCACTCTGTTTTCTCCTATACTGACAGATGTATTTGGAACTCTAAATCAAACACGGTTTGTGCTAGCTTCTTGAAACTTGACACAGTAAAGCAGTTTCACGTTCTATCTCTATGTTTTCTTTCCTCTTGATGTAGCACTCAGCAGTGACTGGGGAGAAACACTTTCATTGAAAGGGGTTGCCAAGCTTCCCAAAATTGCGAGTCTCCAGAAATCTCAGCAACTATTTTATCACCCAAACTGGATGATACTTTCAGGTAATGATGAGTACACTAAGCCCACTGGGTTCCCCAAATTTCGTTCTTCTATGTTGAAGCGTTCGTTTCCAGTAACAGTTTGAATTTTGGCCTTTCGCTCTGTTTTCTCCTATATTGATAGATGTATTTGGAACTCTAAACCAAACACGGTTTGTGCTAGCTTCTTGAAACTTGACACAATAATGCAGTTTCAAGTTCTATCTCTATGTTCTGTTTCCTCTTGATGTAGCCCTAAGCAGTGACTGGGGAGAAACACTTACATTGAAAGGGGTTGCCAAACTTCCAGAAATTACGAGTCTCCAGAAATCTCAGCAACTATCATTTCACCCAAACTGGATGATACTTCCAGGTAATGATCAGTACACTAAGCCCACTTGGTTCCCCAAATTTCGTTCTTCTATGTTGAAGCGTTCGTTTCCAGTAACAGTTTGAATTTTGGCGTTTCACTCTGTTTTCTCCTATATTGATAGATGTATTTGGAACTCTAAACCAAACACAGTTTGTGCTAGCTTCTTGAAACTTGACACAGTAAAGCAGTTTTACGTTCTATCTCTATGTTCTGTTTCCTCTTGATGTAGCACTCAGCAGTGACTGAGGAGAAACACTTTCATTGAAATTGGTTGCCAAGCTTCCCAAAATTGTGAGTCTCCAGAAATCTCAGCAACTATTTTTTCACCCAAACTGGATGATACTTTCAGGTAATGATCAGTACACTAAGCTCACTTGGTTCCCCAAATTTCGTTCTTTTATGTTGAAGCGTTCGCTTCCAGTAACTGTTTGAATTTTGGCGTTTCACTCTGTTTTCTCCTATACTGACAGATGTATTTGGAACTCTAAATCAAACACGGTTTGTGCTAGCTTCTTGAAACTTGACACAGTAAAGCAGTTTCACGTTCTATCTCTATGTGCTGTTTCCTCTGGATGTAGCCCTAAGCAGTGACTGGGGAGAAATACTTACATTGACAGGGGTTGCCAAGCTTCCAGAAATTACGAGTCTCCAGAAATCTCAGCAACTATGATTTCACCCAACCTGGATGATACTTTCAGGTAATGATCAGTACACTAAGCCCACTTGTTTCCCCAAATTTCGTTCTTCTATGTTGAAGCGTTCGTTTCCAGTAACAGTTTGAATTTTGGCGTTTTACTCTGTTTTCTCCTATACTGACAGAGGTATTTGAAACTCTAAATCAAACACGGTTTGTGCTAGCTTCTTGAAACTTGACACAGTAAAGCAGTTTCACGTTCTATCTCTACGTTTTCTTTCCTCTTGATGTAGCACTCAGCAGTGACTGAGGAGAAACACTTTCATTGAAAGGGGTTGCCAAGTTTCCCAAAATTGCGAGTCTCTAGAAATCTCAGCAACTATTTTTTCACCCAAACTGGATGATACTTTCAGGTAATGATCAGTACACTGAGCCCACTTGGATCTCCAAATTTCGTTCTTCTATGTTGAAGCGTTCGTTTCCAGTAACAGTTTGAATTTTGGCCTTTCACTCTGTTTTCTTCTATATTGATAGATGTATTTGCAACTCTAAATCAAACCCGGTTTGTGCTAGCTTCTTGAAACTTGACACAGTAAAGCAGTTTCACGTTCTATCTCTATGTTCTGTTTCCTCTTGATGTAGCACACAGCAGTGACTGAGGAGAAACACTTTCATTGAAAGGGGTTGCCAAGCTTCCAAAAATTACGATTCCCCAGATATCTCAGCAACTATTTTTTCACCCAAACTGGATGATACTTTCAGGTAATGATGAGTACACTATGCCCACTGGGTTCCCCAAATTTCGTTCTTCTATGTTGAAGCGTTCGTTTCCAGTAACAGTTTGAATTTTGGTGTTTCGCTCTGTTTTCTCCTATATTGATAGATGTATTTGCAACTCTAAACCAAACACGGTTTGTGCTAGCTTCTTGAAACTTGACACAATAAAGCAGTTTCAAGTTCTATCTCTATGTTCTGTTTCCTCTTGATATAGCCCTAAGCAGTGACTGGGGAGAAACACTTACATTGAAAGGGGTTGCCAAGCTTCCAGAAATTACGAGTCTCCAGAAATCTCAGCAACTATGATTTCACCCAAACTGGATGATACTTTCAGGTAATGATCAGTACACTAAGCTCACTTGGTTCCGCAAATTTCGTTCTTTTATGTTGAAGCGTTCGCTTCCAGTAACTGTTTGAATTTTGGCGTTTCACTCTGTTTTCTCCTATACTGACAGATGTATTTGGAACTCTAAATCAAACACGGTTTGTGCTAGCTTCTTGAAACTTGACACAGTAAAGCAGTTTCACGTTCTATCTCTATGTTTTCTTTCCTCTTGATGTAGCACTCAGCAGTGACTGGGGAGAAACACTTTCATTGAAAGGGGTTGCCAAGCTTCCCAAAATTGCGAGTCTCCAGAAATCTCAGCAACTATGATTTCACCCAAACTGGATGATACTTTCAGGTAATGATCAGTACACTAAGCTCACTTGGTTCCCCAAATTTCATTCTTTTATGTTGAAGCGTTCGCTTCCAGTAACTGTTTGAATTTTGGCGTTTCACTCTGTTTTCTCCTATACTGACAGATGTATTTGGAACTCTAAATCAAACACGGTTTGTGCTAGCTTCTTGAAACTTGACACAGTAAAGCAGTTTCACGTTCTATCTCTATATTATCTTTCCTCTTGCTGTAGCCCTAAACAGTGACTGAGGAGAAACACTTTCATTGAAAGGGTTTTCCAAGCTTCCCAAAACTGCGAGTCTCCAGAAATCTCAGCAACTATTTTTTCACCCAAACTGGATGATACATTCAGGTAATGATCAGTACACTAAGCTCACTTGGTTCCCCAAATTTCGTTCTTTTATGTTGAAGCGTTCGCTTCCAGTAACTGTTTGAATTTTGCCGTTTCACTCTGTTTTCTCCTATACTGACAGATGTTTTTGGAACTCTAAATCAAACACGGTTTTTGCTAGCTTCTTGAAACTTGACACAGTAAAGCAGTTTCACGTTCTATCTCTATGTTCTGTTTCCTCTGGATGTAGCCCTAAGCAGTGACTGGGGATAAATACTTTCATTGACAGGGGTTGCCAAGCTTCCAGAAATTACGAGTCTCTAGAAATATCAGCAACTATGATTTCACCCAACCTGGATGTTACTTTCAGGTAATGATCAGTACACTAATCCCACTTGGTTCCCCAAATTTCGTTCTTCTATGTTGAAGCGTTCGTTTCCAGTAACAGTTTGAATTTTGGCGTTTCACTCTGTTTTCTCCTATATTGATAGATGTATTTGGAACTCTAAATCAAACACGGATTGTGCTAGCTTCTTGAAACTTGACACTGTATAGCAGTTTCACGTTCTATCTCTATGTTCTGTTTCCTCTTGATGTAGCACTCAGCAGTGACTGAGGAGAAACACTTTCATTGAAAGGGGTTGCCAAGCTTCCCAAAATTGCGAGTCTCCAGAAATCTCAGCAACTCTTTTTTCACCCAAACTGGATGATACTTTCAGGTAATGATCAGTACACTAAGCTCACTTGGTTCCCCAAATTTCGTTCTTTTATGCTGAAGCGTTCGCTTCCAGTAACTGTTTGAATTTTGGCGTTTCACTCTGTTTTCTCCTATACTGACAGATGTATTTGGAACTCTAAATCAAACACGGTTTGTGCTAGCTTCTTGAAACTTGACACAGTAAAGCAGTTTCACGTTCTCTCTCTATGTTTTCTTTCCTCTTGATGTAGCACTCAGCAGTGACTGAGGAGAAACACTTTCATTGAAAGGGGTTGCCAAGCTTCCCAAAATTGCGAGTCTCTAGAAATCTCGGCAAACATTTTTTCACCCAAAGTGGATGATACTTTCAGGTAATGATCAGTACACTAAGCTCACTTCGTTCCCCAAATTTCGTTCTTCTATGTTGAAGCGTTCGTTTCCAGTAACAGTTTGAATTTTGGCGTTTCACTCTGTTTTCTCCTATATTGATAGATGTATTTGGAATTCTAAATCAAACACGGTTTGTGCTAGCTTCTTGAACCTTGACACAGTAAAGCAGATTCAAGTTCTATCTCTATGTTCTGTTTTCTCTTGATGTAGCCCTAAGCAGTGACTGGGGAGAAACACTTTCATTGAAAGGGGTTGCCAAGCTTCCCAAAATTGCGAGTCTCCAGAAGTCTCAGCAACTATTTTTTCACCCAAACTGGATGATACTTTCAGGTAATGATCAGTATACTAAGCTCACTTGGTTCCCCAAATTTCGTTCATTTATGTTGAAGCGTTCGCTTCCAGTAACTGTTTGAATTTTGGCGTTTCACTCTGTTTTCTCCTATACTGACAGATGTATTTGGAACTCTAAATCAAACACGGTTTGTGCTAGCTTCTTGAAACTTGACACAGTAAAGCAGTTTCACGTTCTATCTCTATGTTTTGTTTCCTCTTGATGTAGCACTCAGCAGTGACTGAGGAGAAACACTTTCATTGAAAGGGGTTGCCAAGCTTCCCAAAATTGCGAGTCTCTAGAAATCTCGGCAAACATTTTTTCACCCAAAGTGGATGATACTTTCAGGTAATGATCAGTACACTATGCTCACTTTGTTCCCCAAATTTCGTTCTTCTATGTCGAAGCGTTCGTTTCCAGTAACAGTTTGAATTTTGGCGATTCACTCTGTTTTCTCCTATATTGATAGATGTATTTGGAACTCTAAACCAAACACGGTTTGTGCTAGCTTCTTGAACCTTGACACAGTAAAGCAGTTTCAAGTTCTATCTCTATGTTCTGTTTTCTCTTGATGTAGCCCTAAGCAGTGACTGGGGAGAAACACTTTCATTGAAAGGGGTTGCCAAGCTTCCCAAAATTGCGAGTCTCCAGAAATCTCAGCAACTATTTTTTCACCCAAACTGGATGATACTTTCAGGTAATGATCAGTACACTAAGCTCACTTGGTTCCCCAAATTTCGTTCTTTTATGTTGAAGCGTTCGCTTCCAGTAACTGTTTGAATTTTGGCGTTTCACTCTGTTTTCTCCTATACTGACAGATGTATTTGGAACTCTAAATCAAACACGGTTTGTGCTAGCTACTTGAAACTTGACACAGTAAAGCAGTTTCACGTTCTATCTCTATGTTCTGTTTCCTCTGGATGTAGCCCTAAGCAGTGACTGGGGAGAAATACTTTCATTGACAGGGGTTGCCAAGCTTCCAGAAATTACGAGTCTCCAGAAATCTCAGCAACTATGATTTCACCCAACCTGGATAATACTTTCAGGTAATGATCAGTACACTAAGCCCACTGGGTTCCCCAAATTTCGTTCTTCTATGTTGAAGCGTTCGTTTCCAGTAACAGTTTGAATTTTGGCGTTTCACTCTGTTTTCTCCTATATTGATAGATGTATTTGGAACTCTAAACCAAACCCGGTTTGTGCTAGCTTCTTGAAACTTGACACAGTAAAGGAGTTTCACGTTCTATCTCTATGTTCTGTTTCCTCTTGATGTAGCACTCAGCAGTGACTGAGGAGAAACACTTTCATTGAAAGGGGTTGCCAAGCTTCCCAAAATTGCGAGTCTCCAGAAATCTCAGCAACTATTTTTTCACCCAAACTGGATGATACTTTCAGGTAATAATCAGTACACTAAGCTCACTTCGTTCCCCAAATTTCATTCTGTTATGTTGAAGCGTTCGCTTCCAGTAACTGTTTGAATTTTGGCGTTTCACTCTGTTTTCTCCTATATTGATAGATGTATTTGGAACTCTAAATCAAACACGGTTTGTGCTAGCTTCTTGAAACTTGACACAATAAAGCATTTTCTAGTTCTTTTTCTATGTTCTGTCTCCTCTTGATGTAGTCCTAAGCAGTGACTGGGGAGAAACACTTTCATTGAAAGGGGTTGCCAAGCTTCCAAAAATTACGAGTCTCCAGAAATCTCAGCATTTATTTTTTCACCCAAACTGGATGATACTTTCAGGTAATGATGAGTACGCTAAGCCCACTGGGTTCCCCAAATTTCGTACTTCTATGTTGAAGCGTTCGTTTCCAGTAACAGTTTGAATTTTGGCGTTTAACTCTGTTTTCTCCTATATTGATAGATGTATTTGGAACTCTAAACCAAACACGGTTTGTGCTAGCTTCTTGAAACTTGACACAGTAAAGCATTTTCACGTTCTATCTCTATGTTCTGTTTCCTCTTGATGTAGCACTCAGCAGTGACTGAGGAGAAAAACTTTCATTGAAAGGGGTTGCCAAGCTTCCCAAAATTGCGAGTCTCCAGAAATCTCAGCAACTATTTTTTCACCCAAACTGGATGATACTTTCAGGTAATGATCAGTACACTAAGCTCACTTGGTTCCCCAAATTTCGTTCTTTTATGTTGAACCGTTCGCTTCCAGTAACTGTTTGAATTTTGGCGTTTCACTCTGTTTTCTCCTATACTGACAGATGTATTTGGAACTCTAAATCAAACTCGGTTTGTGCTAGCTTCTTGAAACTTGACAGGGTAAAGCAGTTTCATGTTCTATCTCTATGTTCTGTTTCCTCTGGATGTAGCCCTAAGCAGTGACTGGGGAGAAATACTTTCATTGACGGGGGTTGCCAAGCTTCCAGAAATTACGAGTCTCCAGAAATCTCAGCAACTATGATTTCACCCAACCTGGATGATACTTTCAGGTAATGATCAGTACACTAAGCTCACTTGGTTCCCCAAATTTCGTTCTTTTATGTTGAAGCGTTCGCTTCCAGTAACAGTTTGAATTTTGGCCTTTCACTCCGTTTTCTCCTATATTGATAGATGTATTTGGAACTCTAAACCAAACACGGTTTGTGCTAGCATCTTGAAACTTGACACAATAAAGCAGTTTCAAGTTCTATCTCTATGTTCTGTTTCCTCTTGATGTAGCACTCAGCAGTGACTGAGGAGAAACACTTTCATTGAAAGGGGTTGCCAAGCTTCCCAAAATTGCGAGTCTCCAGAAATCTCAGCAACTATTTTTTCACCCAAACTGGATGATACTTTCAGGTAATGATCAGTACACTAAGATCACTTGGTTCCCCAAATTTCGTTCTTTTATGTTGAAGCGTTCGCTTCCAGTAACTGTTTGAATTTTGGCGTTTCACTCTGTTTTCTCCTATATTGATAGATGTATTTGGAACTCTAAACCAAACCCGGTTTGTGCTAGCTTCTTGAAACTTGACACAGTAAAGCATTTTCACGTTCTATCTCTATGTTCTGTTTCCTCTTGATGTAGCACACAGCAGTGACTGAGGAGAAACACTTTCATTGAAAGGGGTTGCCAATCTTCCAAAAATTACGATTCCCCAGATATCTCAGCAACTATTTTTTCACCCAAACTGGATGATACTTTCAGGTAATGATGAGTACACTAAGCCGACTGGGTTCCCCAAATTTCGTTCTTCTATGTTGAAGCGTTCGTTTCCAGTAACAGTTTGAATTTTGGCGTTTCGCTCTGTTTTCTCCTATATTGATAGAAATATTTGCAACTCTAAACCAAACACGGTTTGTGCTAGCTTCTTGAAACTTGACACAATAAAGCAGTTTCAAGTTTTATCTCTATGTTCTGTTTCCTCTTGATGTAGCCCTAAGCAGTGACTGGGGAGAAACACTTACATTGAAAGGGGTTGCCAAGCTTCCAGAAATTACGAGTCTCCAGAAATCTCAGCAACTATGATTTCACCCAAACTGGATGATACTTGCAGGTAATGATCAGTACACTAAGCTCACTTGGTTCCCCAAATTTTGTTCTTTTATGTTGAAGCGTTCGCTTCCAGTAAATGTTTGAATTTTGGCGTTTCACTCTGTTTTCTCCTATACTGACAGATGTATTTGGAACTCTAAATCAAACACGGTTTGTGCTAGCTTCTTGAAACTTGACACAGTAAAGCAGTTTCACGTTCTATCTCTATGTTTTCTTTCCTCTTGATGTAGCCCTCAGCAGTGACTGGGGAGAAACACTTTCATTGAAAGGGGTTGCCAAGCTTCCCAAAATTGCGAGTCTCCAGAAATCTCAGCAACTATTTTTTCACCCAAACTGGATGATACTTTCAGGTAATGATCAGTACACTAAGCTCACTTGGTTCCCCAAATTTCGTTCTTCTATGTTGAAGCGTTCGTTTCCAGTAACAGTTTGAATTTTGGCGTTTTACTCTGTTTTCTCCTATATTGATAGATGTATTTGGAACTCTAAATCAAACACGGTTTGTGCTAGCTTCTTGAAACTTGACAAAATAAAGCAGTTTCAAGTTCTATCTCTATGTTCTGTCTCCTCTTGATGTAGCCCTAAGCAGTGACTGGGGAGAAACACTTTCATTGAAAGGGGTTGCCAAGCTTCCCAAAACTGCGAGTCTCCAGAAATCTCAGCAACTATTTTTTCACCCAAACTGGATGATACTTTCAGGTAATGATCAGTACACTAAGCTCACTTGGTTCCCCAAATTTCGTTCTTTTATGTTGAAGCGTTCGCTTCCAGTAACTGTTTGAATTTTGGCGTTTCACTCTGTTTTCTCCTATACTGACAGATGTATTTGGAACTCTAAATCAAACACGGTTTGTGCTAGCTTCTTGAAACTTGACACACTAAAGCAGTTTCACGTTCTATCTCTATGTTTTCTTTCCTCTTGATGTAACACTCAGCAGTGACTGAGGAGAAACACTTTCATTGAAAGGGGTTGCCAAACTTCCAAAAATTACGAGTCTCCAGAAATCTCAGCAACTATTTTTTCACCCAAACTGGATGATACTTTCAGGTAATGATCAGTACACTAAGCTCACTTGGTTCCCCAAATTTTGTTCTTTTATGTTGAAGCGTTCGCTTCCAGTAACTGTTTGAATTTTGGCGTTTCACTCTGTTTTCTCCTATACTGACAGATGTATTTGGAACTCAAAATCAAACACGGTTTGTGCTAGCTTCTTGAAACTTGACAGAGTAAAGCAGTTTCACGTTCTATGTCTATGTTCTGTTTCCTCTGGATGTAGCCCTAAGCAGTGACTGGGGAGAAATTCTTTCATTGAAAGGGGTTGCCAAGCTTCCAGAAATTACGAGTCTCCAGAAATCTCAGCAACTATGATTTCACCCAAATTGGATGATACTTTCAGGTAATGATCAGTGCACTAAGCCCACTTGGTTTGCCAAATTTCGTTCTTCTATGTTGAAGCGTTCTTTTCCAGTAACAGTTTGAATTTTGGCGTTTCACTCTGTTTTCTCCTATATTGATAGATGTGTTTGGAACTCGAAATCAAACACGGTTGGTGCTAGCTTCTTGAAACTTGACACAATAAAGCAGTTTCAGTTTTATCTCTATGTTCTGTCTCCTCTTGATGTAGCCCTAAGCAGTGACTGGGGAGAAACACTTTCATTGAAAGGGGTTGCCAAGCTTCCAAAAATTACGAGTCTCCAGAAATCTCAGCATCTATTTTTTCACCCAAACTGGATGATACTTTCAGGTAATGATCAGTACACTAAGCTCACTTGGTTCCCCAAATTTTGTTCTTTTATGTTGAAGCGTTCGCTTCCAGTAACTGTTTGAATTTTGCTGTTTCACTCTGTTTTCTCCTACAGTGACAGATGTATTTGGAACTCTAAATCAAACACGGTTTGTGCTAGCTTCTTGAAACGTGACACAGTAAAGCAGTTTCACGTTCTATCTCTATGTTTTCTTTCCTCTTGATGTAGCACTCAGCAGTGACTGAGGAGAAACACTTTCATTGAAAGGGGTTGCCAAGCTTCCCAAAATTGCGAGTCTCTAGAAATCTCAGCAAACATTTTTTCACCCAAAGTGGATGATACTTTCAGGTAATGATCAGTACACTAAGCTCACTTGGATCCCCAAACTTCGTTCTTCTATGTCGAAGCGTTCGTTTCCAGTAACAGTTTGAATTTTGGCGTTTCACTCTGTTTTCTCCTATATTGATAGATGTATTTGGAACTCTTAACCAAACACGGTTTGTGCTAGCTTCTTGAAACTTGACACAGTAAAGCATTTTCACGTTCTATCTCTATGTTCTGTTTCCTCTTGATGTAGCACTCAGCAGTGACTGAGGAGAAACACTTTCATTGAAAGGTGTTGCCAAGCTTCCCAAAATTGCGAGTCTCCAGAAATCTCAGCAACTATTTTTTCACCCAAAGTGGATGATACTTTCAGGTAATAATCAGTACACTAAGCTTACTTGGTTCCCCAAATTTCGTTCTTTTATGCTGAAGCGTTCGCTTCCAGTAACTGTTTGAATTTTGGCGTTTCACTCTGTTTTCTCCTATACTGACAGATGTATTTGGAACTCTAAATCAAACACGGTTTGTGCTAGCTTCTTGAAACTTGACACAGTAAAGCAGTTTCACGTTCTATCTCTATGTTTTGTTTCCTCTTGATGTAGCACTCAGCAGTGACTGAGGAGAAACACTTTCATTGAAAGGGGTTGCCAAGCTTCCCAAAATTGCGATTCTCTAGAAATCTCAGCAAACATTTTTTCACCCAAAGTGGATGATACTTTCAGGTAATGATCAGTACACTAAGCTCACTTGGTTCCCCAAATTTCGATCTTCTATGTTGAAGCGTTCGTTTCCAGTAACAGTTTGAATTTTGGCGTTTTACTCTGTTTTCTCCTATATTGATAGATGTATTTGGAACTCTAAATCAAACAGGGTTTGTGCTAGCTTCTTGAAACTTGACACAATAAAGCAGTTTCAAGTTCTATCTCTATGTTCTGTCTCCTCTTGATGTAGCCCTAAGCAGTGACTGGGGAGAAACACTTTCATTGAAAGGGGTTGCCAAGCTTCCAAAAATTAGGAGTCTCCAGAAATCTCAGCATCTATTTTTTCACCCAAACTGGATGATACTTTCAGGTAATGATGAGTACGCTAAGCCCACTGGGTTCCCCAAATTTCGTTCTTCTATGTTGAAGCGTTCGTTTCCAGTAACAGTTTGAATTTTGGCGTTTCACTCTGTTTTCTCCTATATTGATAGATGTATTTGGAACTCTAAACCAAACACGGTTTGTGCTAGCTTCTTGAAACTTGACACAGTAAAGCAGTTTCACGTTCTATCTCTATGTTCTGTTTCCTCTTGATGTAGCACTCAGCAGTGACTGAGGAGAAACACTTTCATTGAAAGGGGTTGCCAAGCTTCCCAAAATTGCGAGTCTCCAGAAATCTCAGCAACTATTTTTTCACCCAAACTGGATGATACTTTCAGGTAATGATCAGTACACTAAGCTCACTTGGTTCCCCAAATTTCGTTCTTTTATGTTGAAGCGTTCGCTTCCAGTAACTGTTTGAATTTTGGCGTTTCACTCTGTTTTCTCCTATACTGACAGATGTATTTGGAACTCTAAATCAAACACGGTTTGTGCTAGCTTCTTGAAACTTGACACAGTAAAGAGGTTTCACTTTCTATCTCTATGTTCTGTTTCCTCTGGATGTAGCCCTAAGCAGTGACTGGGGAGAAATACTTTCATTGACAGGGGTTGCCAAGCTTCCAGAAATTACGAGTCTCCAGAAATCTCAGCAACTATGATTTCACCCGACCCGGATGATACTTTCAGGTAATGATCAGTACACTAAGCCCACTTGGTTCCCCAAATTTCGTTCTTCTATGTTGAAGCGTTCGTTTCCAGTAACAGTTTGAATTTTGGCGTTTCACTCTGTTTTCTCCTATATTGATAGATGTATTTGGAACTCTAAATCAAACACGGTTTGTGCTAGCTTCTTGAAACTTGACACAGTAAAGCAGTTTCACGTTCCATCTCTATGTTGTGTTTCCTCTTGATGTAGCACTCAGCAGTGACTGAGGAGAATCACTTTCATTGAAAGGGGTTGCCAAGCTTCCCAAAATTGCGAGTCTCTAGAAATCTCAGCAAACATTTTTTCACCCAAAGTGGATGATACTTTCAGGTAATGATCAGTACACTGAGCCCACTTGGATCCCCAAATTTCGTTCTTCTATGTTGAAGCGTTTGTTTCCAATAACAGTTTGAATTTTGGCGTTTCACTCTGTTTTCTCCTATATTGATAGATGTATTTGGAACTCTAAACCAAACCCGGTTTGTGCTAGCTTCTTGAAACTTGACACAGTAAAGAGGTTTCACGTTCTATCTCTATGTTCTGTTTCCTCTGGATGTGGCCCTAAGCAGTGACTGGGGAGAAATACTTTCATTGACAGGGGTTGCCAAGCTTCCAGAAATTACGAGTCTCCAGAAATCTCAGCAACTATGATTTCACCCAAAGTGGATGATACTTTCAGGTAATAATCAGTACACTAAGCTCACTTGGTTCCCCAAATTTCGTTCTTTTATGCTGAAGCGTTCGCTTCCAGTAACTGTTTGAATTTTGGCATTTCACTCTGTTTTCTCCTATACTGACAGATGTATTTGGAACTCTAAATCAAACACGGTTTGCGCTAGCTTCTTGAAACTTGACACAGTAAAGCAGTTTCACGTTCTATCTCTATGTTTTGTTTCCTCTTGATGTAGCACTCAGCAGTGACTGAGGAGAAACACTTTCATTGAAAGGGGTTGCCAAGCTTCCCAAAATTGCGAGTCTCTAGAAATCTCAGCAAACATTTTTTCATCCAAAGTGGATGATACTTTCAGGTAATGATCAGTACACTAAGCTCACTTGGTTCCCCAAATTTCGATCTTCTATGTTGAAGCGTTCGTTTCCAGTAACAGTTTGAATTTTGGCGTTTTACTCTGTTTTCTCCTATATTGATAGATGTATTTGGAACTCAAAATCAAACACGGTTTGTGCTAGCTTCTTGAAACTTGACACAATAAAGCAGTTTCAAGTTCTATCTCTATGTTCTGTTTCATCTTGATGTAGCACACAGCAGTGACTGAGGAGAAACACTTTCATTGAAAGGGGTTGCCAAGCTTCCAAAAATTACGATTCCCCAGAAATCTCAGCAACTATTTTTTCACCCAAACTGGATGATACTTTCAGGTAATGATGAGTACACTAAGCCCACTGGGTTCCCCAAATTTCGTTCTTCTATGTTGAAGCGTTCGTTTCCAGTATCTGTTTGAATTTTGGCGTTTCACTCTGTTTTCCCATATACTGACAGATGTATTTGGAACTCTAAATCAAACACGGTTTGTGCTAGCTTCTTGAAACTTGACACAGTAAAGCAGTTTCACGTTCTATCTCTATGTTCTGTTTCCTCTGGATGTAGCCCTAAGCAGTGACTGGGGAGAAATACTTTCATTGACAGGGGTTACCAAGCTTCCAGAAATTACGAGTCTCCAGAAATCTCAGCAACTATGATTTCACCCAACCTGGATGATACTTTCAGGTAATGATCAGTACACTAAGCCCACTTGGTTCCCCAAATTTCGTTCTTCTATGTTGAAGCGTTCGTTTCCGTTAACAGTTTGAATTTTGGCGTTTCACTCTGTTTTCTCCTATATTGATAGATGTATTTGGAACTCTAAATCAAACACGGTTTGTGCTAGCTTCTTGAAACTTGACACAGTAAAGCAGTTTCACGTTCTATCTCTATGTTCTGTTTCCTCTTGATGTAGCACTCAGCAGTGACTGAGGAGAAACACTTTCATTGAAAGGGGTTGCCAAGCTTCCCAAAATTGCGAGTCTCTAGAAATCTCAGCAAATATTTTTTCACCCAAAGTGGATGATACTTTCAGGTAATGATCAGTACACTGAGCCCACTTGGATCCCCAAATTTCGTTCTTCTATGTTGAAGCGTTTGTTTCCAGTAACAGTTTGAATTTTGGCGTTTCACTCTGTTTTCTCCTATATTGATAGATGTATTTGGAACTCTAAATCAAACACGGTTTGTGCTAGCTTCTTGAAACTTGACACAATAAAGCAGTTTCAAGTTCTATCTCTATGTTCTGTCTCCTCTTGATGTAGCCCTAAGCAGTGACTGGGGAGAAACACTTTCATTGAAAGGGGTTGCCAAGCTTCCAAAAATTACGAGTCTCCAGAAATCTCAGCATCTATTTTTTCACCCAAACTGGATGATACTTTCAGGTAATGATGAGTACGCTAAGCCCACTGGGTTCCCCAAATTTCGTTCTTCTATGTTGAAGCGTTCGTTTCCAGTAACAGTTTGAATTTTGGCGTTTCACTCTGTTTTCTCCTATATTGATAGATGTATTTGGAACTCTAAACCAAACACGGTTTGTGCTAGCTTCTTGAAACTTGACACAGTAAAGCATTTTCACGTTCTATCTCTATGTTCTGTTTCCTCTTGATGTAGCACTCAGCAGTGACTGAGGAGAAAAACTTTCGTTGAAAGGGGTTGCCAAGCTTCCCAAAATTGCGAGTCTCCAGATATCTCAGCAACTATTTTTTCACCCAAACTGGATGATACTTTCAGGTAATGATCAGTACTCTAAGCTCACTTGGTTCCCCAAATTTCGTTCTTTTATGTTGAAGCGTTCGCTTCCAGTAACTGTTTGAATTTTGGCGTTTCACTCTGTTTTCTCCTATACTGACAGATGTATTTGGAACTCTAAATCAAACACGGTTTGTGCTAGCTTCTTGAAACTTGACACAGTAAAGCAGTTTCATGTTCTATCTCTATGTTCTGTTTCCTCTGGATGTAGCCCTAAGCAGTGACTGGGGAGAAATACTTTCATTGACAGGGGTTGCCAAGCTTCCAGAAATTACGAGTCTCCAGAAATCTCAGCAACTATGATTTCACCCAACCTGGATGATACTTTCAGGTAATGATCAGTACACTAAGCCCACTTGGTTCCCCAAATTTCGTTCTTCTATGTTGAAGCGTTCGTTTCCAGGAACAGTTTGATTTTTGGCGTTTCACTCTGTTTTCTCCTATATTGATAGATGTATTTGGAACTCTAAATCAAACACGGTTTGTGCTAGCTTCTTGAAACTTGACACAGTAAAGCAGTTTCACGTTCTATCTCTATGTTCTGTTTCCTCTTGATGTAGCACTCAGCAGTGACTGAGGAGAAACACTTTCATTGAAAGGGGTTGCCAAGCTTCCCAAAATTGTGAGCCTCCAGAAATCTCAGCAACTATTTTTTCACCCAAACTGGATGATACTTTCAGGTAACTTTCAGTACACTAAGCTCACTTGGTTCCCCAAATTTCGTTCTTTTATGTTGAAGCGTTCGCTTCCAGTAACTGTTTGAATTTTGGCGTTTCACTCTGTTTTCTCCTATACTGACAGATGTATTTGGAACTCTAAATCAAACACGGTTTGTGCTAGCTTCTTGAAACTTGACACAGTAAAGCAGTTTCACGTTCTATCTCTATGTTTTCTTTCCTCTTGATGTAGCACTCAGCAGTGACTGAGGAGAAACACTTTCATTGAAAGGGGTTGCCAAGCTTCCCAAAATTGCGAGTCTCCAGAAATCTCAGCAACTATTTTTTCACCCAAACTGGATGATACTTTCAGGTAATGATCAGTACACTGAGCCCACTGGGTTCCCCAAATTTCGTTCTTCTATGTTGAAGCGTTTGTTTCCAGTAACAGTTTGAATTTTGGCCTTTCACTCCATTTTCTCCTATATTGATAGATGTATTTGGAACTCTAAACCAAACACGGTTTGTGCTAGATTCTTGAAACTTGACACAATAAAGCAGTTTCAAGTTCTATCTCTATGTTCTGTTTCCTCTTGATGTAGCCCTAAGCAGTGACTGGGGAGAAACACTTACATTGAAAGGGGTTGCCAAGCTTCCAGAAATTACGAGTCTCCAGAAATCTCAGCAACTATGATTTCACCCAAACTGGATGATACTTTCAGGTAATGATCAGTACACTAAGTCCACTTGTTTCCCCAAATTTCGTTCTTCTATGTTGAAGCGTTCTTTTCCAGTAACAGTTTGAATTTTGGCGTTTCACTCTGTTTTCTCCTATATTGATAGATGTATTTGGAACTCTAAACCAAACCCGGTTTGTGCTAGCTTCTTGAAACTTGACACAGTAAAGCAGTTTCACGTTCTATCTCTATGTTCTGTTTCCTCTTGTTGTAGCACACAGCAGTGACTGAGGAGAAACACTTTCATTGAAAGGGGTTGCCAAGCTTCCAAAAATTACGATTCCCCAGATATCTCAGCAACTATTTTTTCACCCAAACTGGATGATACTTTCAGGTAATGATGAGTACACTAAGCCCACTGGGTTCCCCAAATTTCGTTCTTCTATGTTGAAGCGTTCGTTTCCAGTAACAGTTTGAATTTTGGCCTTTCACTCCATTTTCTCCTATATTGATAGATGTATTTGGAACTCTAAACCAAACACGGTTTGTGCTAGCTTCTTGAAACTTGACATAATAATGCAGTTTCAAGTTTTATCTCTATGTTCTGTTTCCTCTTGATGTAGCCCTAAGCAGTGACTGGGGAGAAACACTTACATTGAAAGGGGTTGCCAAGCTTCCAGAAATTACGAGTCTCCAGAAATCTCAGCAACTATGATTTCACCCAAACTGGATGATACTTGCAGGTAATGATCAGTACACTAAGCTCACTTGGTTCCCCAAATTTTGTTCTTTTATGTTGAAGCGTTCGCTTCCAGTAAATGTTTGAATTTTGGCGTTTCACTCTGTTTTCTCCTATACTGACAGATGTATTTGGAACTCTAAATCAAACACGGTTTGTGCTAGCTTCTTGAAACTTGACACAGTAAAGCAGTTTCACGTTCTATCTCTATGTTTTCTTTCCTCTTGATGTAGCCCTCAGCAGTGACTGGGGAGAAACACTTTCATTGAAAGGGGTTGCCAAGCTTCCCAAAATTGCGAGTCTCCAGAAATCTCAGCAACTATTTTTTCACCCAAACTGGATGATACTTTCAGGTAATGATCAGTACACTAAGCTCACTTGGTTCCCCAAATTTCGTTCTTCTATGTTGAAGCGTTCGTTTCCAGTAACAGTTTGAATTTTGGCGTTTTACTCTGTTTTCTCCTATATTGATAGATGTATTTGGAACTCTAAATCAAACACGGTTTGTGCTAGCTTCTTGAAACTTGACAAAATAAAGCAGTTTCAAGTTCTATCTCTATGTTCTGTCTCCTCTTGATGTAGCCCTAAGCAGTGACTGGGGAGAAACACTTTCATTGAAAGGGGTTGCCAAGCTTCCCAAAACTGCGAGTCTCCAGAAATCTCAGCAACTATTTTTTCACCCAAACTGGATGATACTTTCAGGTAATGATCAGTACACTAAGCTCACTTGGTTCCCCAAATTTCGTTCTTTTATGTTGAAGCGTTCGCTTCCAGTAACTGTTTGAATTTTGGCGTTTCACTCTGTTTTCTCCTATACTGACAGATGTATTTGGAACTCTAAATCAAACACGGTTTGTGCTAGCTTCTTGAAACTTGACACACTAAAGCAGTTTCACGTTCTATCTCTATGTTTTCTTTCCTCTTGATGTAACACTCAGCAGTGACTGAGGAGAAACACTTTCATTGAAAGGGGTTGCCAAACTTCCAAAAATTACGAGTCTCCAGAAATCTCAGCAACTATTTTTTCACCCAAACTGGATGATACTTTCAGGTAATGATCAGTACACTAAGCTCACTTGGTTCCCCAAATTTTGTTCTTTTATGTTGAAGCGTTCGCTTCCAGTAACTGTTTGAATTTTGGCGTTTCACTCTGTTTTCTCCTATACTGACAGATGTATTTGGAACTCAAAATCAAACACGGTTTGTGCTAGCTTCTTGAAACTTGACAGAGTAAAGCAGTTTCACGTTCTATGTCTATGTTCTGTTTCCTCTGGATGTAGCCCTAAGCAGTGACTGGGGAGAAATTCTTTCATTGAAAGGGGTTGCCAAGCTTCCAGAAATTACGAGTCTCCAGAAATCTCAGCAACTATGATTTCACCCAAATTGGATGATACTTTCAGGTAATGATCAGTGCACTAAGCCCACTTGGTTTGCCAAATTTCGTTCTTCTATGTTGAAGCGTTCTTTTCCAGTAACAGTTTGAATTTTGGCGTTTCACTCTGTTTTCTCCTATATTGATAGATGTGTTTGGAACTCGAAATCAAACACGGTTGGTGCTAGCTTCTTGAAACTTGACACAATAAAGCAGTTTCAGTTTTATCTCTATGTTCTGTCTCCTCTTGATGTAGCCCTAAGCAGTGACTGGGGAGAAACACTTTCATTGAAAGGGGTTGCCAAGCTTCCAAAAATTACGAGTCTCCAGAAATCTCAGCATCTATTTTTTCACCCAAACTGGATGATACTTTCAGGTAATGATCAGTACACTAAGCTCACTTGGTTCCCCAAATTTTGTTCTTTTATGTTGAAGCGTTCGCTTCCAGTAACTGTTTGAATTTTGCTGTTTCACTCTGTTTTCTCCTACAGTGACAGATGTATTTGGAACTCTAAATCAAACACGGTTTGTGCTAGCTTCTTGAAACGTGACACAGTAAAGCAGTTTCACGTTCTATCTCTATGTTTTCTTTCCTCTTGATGTAGCACTCAGCAGTGACTGAGGAGAAACACTTTCATTGAAAGGGGTTGCCAAGCTTCCCAAAATTGCGAGTCTCTAGAAATCTCAGCAAACATTTTTTCACCCAAAGTGGATGATACTTTCAGGTAATGATCAGTACACTAAGCTCACTTGGATCCCCAAACTTCGTTCTTCTATGTCGAAGCGTTCGTTTCCAGTAACAGTTTGAATTTTGGCGTTTCACTCTGTTTTCTCCTATATTGATAGATGTATTTGGAACTCTTAACCAAACACGGTTTGTGCTAGCTTCTTGAAACTTGACACAGTAAAGCATTTTCACGTTCTATCTCTATGTTCTGTTTCCTCTTGATGTAGCACTCAGCAGTGACTGAGGAGAAACACTTTCATTGAAAGGTGTTGCCAAGCTTCCCAAAATTGCGAGTCTCCAGAAATCTCAGCAACTATTTTTTCACCCAAAGTGGATGATACTTTCAGGTAATAATCAGTACACTAAGCTTACTTGGTTCCCCAAATTTCGTTCTTTTATGCTGAAGCGTTCGCTTCCAGTAACTGTTTGAATTTTGGCGTTTCACTCTGTTTTCTCCTATACTGACAGATGTATTTGGAACTCTAAATCAAACACGGTTTGTGCTAGCTTCTTGAAACTTGACACAGTAAAGCAGTTTCACGTTCTATCTCTATGTTTTGTTTCCTCTTGATGTAGCACTCAGCAGTGACTGAGGAGAAACACTTTCATTGAAAGGGGTTGCCAAGCTTCCCAAAATTGCGATTCTCTAGAAATCTCAGCAAACATTTTTTCACCCAAAGTGGATGATACTTTCAGGTAATGATCAGTACACTAAGCTCACTTGGTTCCCCAAATTTCGATCTTCTATGTTGAAGCGTTCGTTTCCAGTAACAGTTTGAATTTTGGCGTTTTACTCTGTTTTCTCCTATATTGATAGATGTATTTGGAACTCTAAATCAAACAGGGTTTGTGCTAGCTTCTTGAAACTTGACACAATAAAGCAGTTTCAAGTTCTATCTCTATGTTCTGTCTCCTCTTGATGTAGCCCTAAGCAGTGACTGGGGAGAAACACTTTCATTGAAAGGGGTTGCCAAGCTTCCAAAAATTAGGAGTCTCCAGAAATCTCAGCATCTATTTTTTCACCCAAACTGGATGATACTTTCAGGTAATGATGAGTACGCTAAGCCCACTGGGTTCCCCAAATTTCGTTCTTCTATGTTGAAGCGTTCGTTTCCAGTAACAGTTTGAATTTTGGCGTTTCACTCTGTTTTCTCCTATATTGATAGATGTATTTGGAACTCTAAACCAAACACGGTTTGTGCTAGCTTCTTGAAACTTGACACAGTAAAGCAGTTTCACGTTCTATCTCTATGTTCTGTTTCCTCTTGATGTAGCACTCAGCAGTGACTGAGGAGAAACACTTTCATTGAAAGGGGTTGCCAAGCTTCCCAAAATTGCGAGTCTCCAGAAATCTCAGCAACTATTTTTTCACCCAAACTGGATGATACTTTCAGGTAATGATCAGTACACTAAGCTCACTTGGTTCCCCAAATTTCGTTCTTTTATGTTGAAGCGTTCGCTTCCAGTAACTGTTTGAATTTTGGCGTTTCACTCTGTTTTCTCCTATACTGACAGATGTATTTGGAACTCTAAATCAAACACGGTTTGTGCTAGCTTCTTGAAACTTGACACAGTAAAGAGGTTTCACTTTCTATCTCTATGTTCTGTTTCCTCTGGATGTAGCCCTAAGCAGTGACTGGGGAGAAATACTTTCATTGACAGGGGTTGCCAAGCTTCCAGAAATTACGAGTCTCCAGAAATCTCAGCAACTATGATTTCACCCGACCCGGATGATACTTTCAGGTAATGATCAGTACACTAAGCCCACTTGGTTCCCCAAATTTCGTTCTTCTATGTTGAAGCGTTCGTTTCCAGTAACAGTTTGAATTTTGGCGTTTCACTCTGTTTTCTCCTATATTGATAGATGTATTTGGAACTCTAAATCAAACACGGTTTGTGCTAGCTTCTTGAAACTTGACACAGTAAAGCAGTTTCACGTTCCATCTCTATGTTGTGTTTCCTCTTGATGTAGCACTCAGCAGTGACTGAGGAGAATCACTTTCATTGAAAGGGGTTGCCAAGCTTCCCAAAATTGCGAGTCTCTAGAAATCTCAGCAAACATTTTTTCACCCAAAGTGGATGATACTTTCAGGTAATGATCAGTACACTGAGCCCACTTGGATCCCCAAATTTCGTTCTTCTATGTTGAAGCGTTTGTTTCCAATAACAGTTTGAATTTTGGCGTTTCACTCTGTTTTCTCCTATATTGATAGATGTATTTGGAACTCTAAACCAAACCCGGTTTGTGCTAGCTTCTTGAAACTTGACACAGTAAAGAGGTTTCACGTTCTATCTCTATGTTCTGTTTCCTCTGGATGTGGCCCTAAGCAGTGACTGGGGAGAAATACTTTCATTGACAGGGGTTGCCAAGCTTCCAGAAATTACGAGTCTCCAGAAATCTCAGCAACTATGATTTCACCCAAAGTGGATGATACTTTCAGGTAATAATCAGTACACTAAGCTCACTTGGTTCCCCAAATTTCGTTCTTTTATGCTGAAGCGTTCGCTTCCAGTAACTGTTTGAATTTTGGCATTTCACTCTGTTTTCTCCTATACTGACAGATGTATTTGGAACTCTAAATCAAACACGGTTTGCGCTAGCTTCTTGAAACTTGACACAGTAAAGCAGTTTCACGTTCTATCTCTATGTTTTGTTTCCTCTTGATGTAGCACTCAGCAGTGACTGAGGAGAAACACTTTCATTGAAAGGGGTTGCCAAGCTTCCCAAAATTGCGAGTCTCTAGAAATCTCAGCAAACATTTTTTCATCCAAAGTGGATGATACTTTCAGGTAATGATCAGTACACTAAGCTCACTTGGTTCCCCAAATTTCGATCTTCTATGTTGAAGCGTTCGTTTCCAGTAACAGTTTGAATTTTGGCGTTTTACTCTGTTTTCTCCTATATTGATAGATGTATTTGGAACTCAAAATCAAACACGGTTTGTGCTAGCTTCTTGAAACTTGACACAATAAAGCAGTTTCAAGTTCTATCTCTATGTTCTGTTTCATCTTGATGTAGCACACAGCAGTGACTGAGGAGAAACACTTTCATTGAAAGGGGTTGCCAAGCTTCCAAAAATTACGATTCCCCAGAAATCTCAGCAACTATTTTTTCACCCAAACTGGATGATACTTTCAGGTAATGATGAGTACACTAAGCCCACTGGGTTCCCCAAATTTCGTTCTTCTATGTTGAAGCGTTCGTTTCCAGTATCTGTTTGAATTTTGGCGTTTCACTCTGTTTTCCCCTATACTGACAGATGTATTTGGAACTCTAAATCAAACACGGTTTGTGCTAGCTTCTTGAAACTTGACACAGTAAAGCAGTTTCACGTTCTATCTCTATGTTCTGTTTCCTCTGGATGTAGCCCTAAGCAGTGACTGGGGAGAAATACTTTCATTGACAGGGGTTACCAAGCTTCCAGAAATTACGAGTCTCCAGAAATCTCAGCAACTATGATTTCACCCAACCTGGATGATACTTTCAGGTAATGATCAGTACACTAAGCCCACTTGGTTCCCCAAATTTCGTTCTTCTATGTTGAAGCGTTCGTTTCCGTTAACAGTTTGAATTTTGGCGTTTCACTCTGTTTTCTCCTATATTGATAGATGTATTTGGAACTCTAAATCAAACACGGTTTGTGCTAGCTTCTTGAAACTTGACACAGTAAAGCAGTTTCACGTTCTATCTCTATGTTCTGTTTCCTCTTGATGTAGCACTCAGCAGTGACTGAGGAGAAACACTTTCATTGAAAGGGGTTGCCAAGCTTCCCAAAATTGCGAGTCTCTAGAAATCTCAGCAAATATTTTTTCACCCAAAGTGGATGATACTTTCAGGTAATGATCAGTACACTGAGCCCACTTGGATCCCCAAATTTCGTTCTTCTATGTTGAAGCGTTTGTTTCCAGTAACAGTTTGAATTTTGGCGTTTCACTCTGTTTTCTCCTATATTGATAGATGTATTTGGAACTCTAAATCAAACACGGTTTGTGCTAGCTTCTTGAAACTTGACACAATAAAGCAGTTTCAAGTTCTATCTCTATGTTCTGTCTCCTCTTGATGTAGCCCTAAGCAGTGACTGGGGAGAAACACTTTCATTGAAAGGGGTTGCCAAGCTTCCAAAAATTACGAGTCTCCAGAAATCTCAGCATCTATTTTTTCACCCAAACTGGATGATACTTTCAGGTAATGATGAGTACGCTAAGCCCACTGGGTTCCCCAAATTTCGTTCTTCTATGTTGAAGCGTTCGTTTCCAGTAACAGTTTGAATTTTGGCGTTTCACTCTGTTTTCTCCTATATTGATAGATGTATTTGGAACTCTAAACCAAACACGGTTTGTGCTAGCTTCTTGAAACTTGACACAGTAAAGCATTTTCACGTTCTATCTCTATGTTCTGTTTCCTCTTGATGTAGCACTCAGCAGTGACTGAGGAGAAAAACTTTCGTTGAAAGGGGTTGCCAAGCTTCCCAATATTGCGAGTCTCCAGATATCTCAGCAACTATTTTTTCACCCAAACTGGATGATACTTTCAGGTAATGATCAGTACTCTAAGCTCACTTGGTTCCCCAAATTTCGTTCTTTTATGTTGAAGCGTTCGCTTCCAGTAACTGTTTGAATTTTGGCGTTTCACTCTGTTTTCTCCTATACTGACAGATGTATTTGGAACTCTAAATCAAACACGGTTTGTGCTAGCTTCTTGAAACTTGACACAGTAAAGCAGTTTCATGTTCTATCTCTATGTTCTGTTTCCTCTGGATGTAGCCCTAAGCAGTGACTGGGGAGAAATACTTTCATTGACAGGGGTTGCCAAGCTTCCAGAAATTACGAGTCTCCAGAAATCTCAGCAACTATGATTTCACCCAACCTGGATGATACTTTCAGGTAATGATCAGTACACTAAGCCCACTTGGTTCCCCAAATTTCGTTCTTCTATGTTGAAGCGTTCGTTTCCAGGAACAGTTTGATTTTTGGCGTTTCACTCTGTTTTCTCCTATATTGATAGATGTATTTGGAACTCTAAATCAAACACGGTTTGTGCTAGCTTCTTGAAACTTGACACAGTAAAGCAGTTTCACGTTCTATCTCTATGTTCTGTTTCCTCTTGATGTAGCACTCAGCAGTGACTGAGGAGAAACACTTTCATTGAAAGGGGTTGCCAAGCTTCCCAAAATTGTGAGCCTCCAGAAATCTCAGCAACTATTTTTTCACCCAAACTGGATGATACTTTCAGGTAACTTTCAGTACACTAAGCTCACTTGGTTCCCCAAATTTCGTTCTTTTATGTTGAAGCGTTCGCTTCCAGTAACTGTTTGAATTTTGGCGTTTCACTCTGTTTTCTCCTATACTGACAGATGTATTTGGAACTCTAAATCAAACACGGTTTGTGCTAGCTTCTTGAAACTTGACACAGTAAAGCAGTTTCACGTTCTATCTCTATGTTTTCTTTCCTCTTGATGTAGCACTCAGCAGTGACTGAGGAGAAACACTTTCATTGAAAGGGGTTGCCAAGCTTCCCAAAATCGCGAGTCTCCAGAAATCTCAGCAACTATTTTTTCACCCAAACTGGATGATACTTTCAGGTAATGATCAGTACACTGAGCCCACTGGGTTCCCCAAATTTCGTTCTTCTATGTTGAAGCGTTTGTTTCCAGTAACAGTTTGAATTTTGGCCTTTCACTCCATTTTCTCCTATATTGATAGATGTATTTGGAACTCTAAACCAAACACGGTTTGTGCTAGATTCTTGAAACTTGACACAATAAAGCAGTTTCAAGTTCTATCTCTATGTTCTGTTTCCTCTTGATGTAGCCCTAAGCAGTGACTGGGGAGAAACACTTACATTGAAAGGGGTTGCCAAGCTTCCAGAAATTACGAGTCTCCAGAAATCTCAGCAACTATGATTTCACCCAAACTGGATGATACTTTCAGGTAATGATCAGTACACTAAGTCCACTTGTTTCCCCAAATTTCGTTCTTCTATGTTGAAGCGTTCTTTTCCAGTAACAGTTTGAATTTTGGCGTTTCACTCTGTTTTCTCCTATATTGATAGATGTATTTGGAACTCTAAACCAAACCCGGTTTGTGCTAGCTTCTTGAAACTTGACACAGTAAAGCAGTTTCACGTTCTATCTCTATGTTCTGTTTCCTCTTGTTGTAGCACACAGCAGTGACTGAGGAGAAACACTTTCATTGAAAGGGGTTGCCAAGCTTCCAAAAATTACGATTCCCCAGATATCTCAGCAACTATTTTTTCACCCAAACTGGATGATACTTTCAGGTAATGATGAGTACACTAAGCCCACTGGGTTCCCCAAATTTCGTTCTTCTATGTTGAAGCGTTCGTTTCCAGTAACAGTTTGAATTTTGGCCTTTCACTCCATTTTCTCCTATATTGATAGATGTATTTGGAACTCTAAACCAAACACGGTTTGTGCTAGCTTCTTGAAACTTGACATAATAATGCAGTTTCAAGTTCTATCTCTATGTTCTGTTTCCTCTGGATGTAGCCCTAAGCAGTGACTGGGGAGAAATACTTTCATTGACAGGGGTTACCAAGCTTCCAGAAATTACGAGTCTCCAGAAATCTCAGCAACTATGATTTCACCCAACCTGGATGATACTTTCAGGTAATGATCAGTACACAAAGCCCACTTGGTTCCCCAAATTTCGTTCTTCTATGTTGAAGTGTTCGTTTCCGTTAACAGTTTGAATTTTGGCGTTTCACTCTGTTTTCTCCTATATTGATACATGTATTTGGAACTCTAAACCAAACACGGTTTGTGCTAGCTTCTTGAAACTTGACACAGTAAAGCAGTTTCACGTTCTATATCTATGTTCTGTTTCCTCTTGATGTAGCACTCAGCAGTGACTGAGGAGAAACACTTTCATTGAAAGGGGTTGCCAAGCTTCCGAAAATTGCGAGTCTCCAGAAATCTCAGCAACTATTTTTTAACCCAAACTGGATGATACTTTCAGGTAATGATAAGTACACTAAGCCCACTTGGTTCCCCAAATTTCGTTCTTCTATGTTAAAGCGTTCGTTTCCAGTAACAGTTTGAATTTTGGCGTTTCACTCTGTTTTCTCCTATATTGATACATGTATTTGGAACTCTAAACCAAACACGGTTTGTGCTAGCTTCTTGAAACTTGACACAGTAAAGCAGTTTCACGTTCTATCTCTATGTTCTGTTTCCTCTTGATGTAGCACTCAGCAGTGATGAGGAGAAACACTTTCATTGAAAGGGGTTGCCAAGCTTCCCAAAATTGCGAGTCTCCAGAAATCTCAGCAACTATTTTTTAACCCAAACTGGATGATACTTTCAGGTAATGATGAGTACACTAAGCTCACTTGGTTCCCCAAATTTCGTTCTTTTATGTTGAAGCGTTCGCTTCCAGTAACTGTTTGAATTTTGGCGTTTCACTCTGTTTTCTCCTATACTGACAGATGTATTTGGAACTCTAAATCAAACACGGTTTGTGCTAGCTTCTTGAAACTTGACACACTAAAGCAGTTTCACGTTCTATCTCTATGTTCTGTTTCCTCTGGATGTAGCCCTAAGCAGTGACTGGGGAGAAACACTTTCATTGAAAGGGGTTGCCAAGCTTCCAGAAATTACGAGTCTCCAGAAATCTCAGCAACTATGATTTCAACCAAACTGGATGATACTTTCAGGTAATGATCAGTACACTAAGCCCACTTGGTTCCCCAAATTTCGTTCTTCTATGTTGAAGCGTTCGTTTCCAGTAACAGTTTGAATTTTGGCCTTTCACTCTGTTTTCTCCTATATTGATAGATGTATTTGGAACTCTAAATCAAACACGGTTTGTGCTAGCTTCTTGAAACTTGACACAGTAAAGCAGTTTTACGTTCTATCTCTATTTTCTCTTTCCTCTTGATGTAGCACTCAGCAGTGACTGAGGAGAAACACTTTCATTGAAAGGGGTTGCCAAGCTCCCCAAAATTGCGAGTCTCCAGAAATCTCAGCAACTATTTTTTCACCCAAACTGGATGATACTTTCAGGTAATGATCAGTACACTAAGATCACTTTGTTCCCCAAATTTCGTTCTTTTATGTTGAAGCGTTCGCTTCCAGTAACTGTTTGAATTTTGGCGTTTCACTCTGTTTTCTCCTATACTGACAGATGTATTTGGAACTCTAAATCAAACACGGTTTGTGCTAGCTTCTTGAAACTTGACACAGTAAAGCAGTTTCACCTTCTATCTCTATGTTCTGTTTCCTCTGGATGTAGCCCTAAGCAGTGACTGGGGAGAAACACTTTCATTGAAAGGGGTTGCCATGCTTCCAGAAATTACGAGTCTCCAGAAATCTCAGCAACTATGATTTCACCCAACCTGGATGATACTTTCAGGTAATGATCAGTACACTAAGCCCACTTGGTTCCCCAAATTTCGTTCTTCTTGTTGAAGCGTTCGTTTCCAGTAACACTTTGAATTTTGGCGTTTCACTCTGTTTTCTCCTATATTGATAGATGTATTTGGAACTCTAAACCAAACACGGTTTGTGCTAGCTTCTTGAAACTTGACACAGTAAAGCAGTTTCACGTTCTATCTCTATGTTCTGTTTCCTCTTCGATGTAGCACTCAGCAGTGACTGAGGAGAAACACTTTCATTGAAAGGGGTTGCCAAGCTTCCCAAAATTGCGAGTCTCCAGAAATCTCAGCAACTATTTTTTAACCCAAACTGGATGATACTTTCAGGTAATGATAAGTACACTAAGCTCACTTGGTTCCCCAAATTTCGTTCTTCTATGTTAAAGCGTTCGTTTCCAGTAACAGTTTGAATTTTGGCGTTTCACTCTGTTTTCTCCTATATTGATACATGTATTTGGAACTCTAAACCAAACACGGTTTGTGCTAGCTTCTTGAAACTTGACACAGTAAAGCAGTTTCACGTTCTATCTCTATGTTCTGTTTCCTCTTGATGTAGCACTCAGCAGTGATGAGGAGAAACACTTTCATTGAAAGGGGTTGCCAAGCTTCCCAAAATTGCGAGTCTCCAGAAATCTCAGCAACTATTTTTTAACCCAAACTGGATGATACTTTCAGGTAATGATCAGTACACTAAGCTCACTTGGTTCCCCAAATTTCGTTCTTTTATGTTGAAGCGTTCGCTTCCAGTAACTGTTTGAATTTTGGCGTTTCACTCTGTTTTCTCCTATACTGACAGATGTATTTGGAACTCTAAATCAAACACGGTTTGTGCTAGCTTCTTGAAACTTGACACACTAAAGCAGTTTCACGTTCTATCTCTATGTTCTGTTTCCTCTGGATGTAGCCCTAAGCAGTGACTGGGGAGAAACACTTTCATTGAAAGGGGTTGCCAAGCTTCCAGAAATTACGAGTCTCCAGAAATCTCAGCAACTATGATTTCAACCAAACTGGATGATACTTTCAGGTAATGATCAGTACACTAAGCCCACTTGGTTCCCCAAATTTCGTTCTTCTATGTTGAAGCGTTCGTTTCCAGTAACAGTTTGAATTTTGGCGTTTCACTCTGTTTTCTCCTATATTGATAGATGTATTTGGAACTCTAAATCAAACACGGTTTGTGCTAGCTTCTTGAAACGTGACACAGTAAAGCAGTTTTACGTTCTATCTCTATTTTCTCTTTCCTCTTGATGTAGCACTCAGCAGTGACTGAGGAGAAACACTTTCATTGAAAGGGGTTGCCAAGCTCCCCAAAATTGCGAGTCTCCAGAAATCTCAGCAACTATTTTTTCACCCAAACTGAATGATACTTTCAGGTAATGATCAGTACACTAAGATCACTTGGTTCCCCAAATTTCGTTCTTTTATGTTGAAGCGTTCGCTTCCAGTAACTGTTTGAATTTTGGCGTTTCACTCTGTTTTCTCCTATACTGACAGATGTATTTGGAACTCTAAATCAAACACGGTTTGTGCTAGCTTCTTGAAACTTGACACAGTAAAGCAGTTTCACGTTCTATCTCTATGTTCTGTTTCCTCTGGATGTAGCCCTAAGCAGTGACTGGGGAGAAATACTTTCATTGACAGGGGTTGCCAAGCTTCCCGAAATTACGAGTCTCCAGAAATCTCAGCAACTATGATTTCACCCAACCTGGATGATACTTTCAGGTAATGATCAGTACACTAAGCCCACTTGGTTCGCCAAATTTCGTTCTTCTATGTTGAAGCGTTCGTTTCCAGTAACAGTTTGAATTTTGGCGTTTCACTCTGTTTTCTCCTATATTGATAGATGTATTTGGAACTCTAAACCAAACACGGTTTGTGCTAGCTTCTTGAAACTTGACACAGTAAAGCAGTTTCACGTTCTATCTCTATGTTCTGTTTCCTCTGGATGTAGCCCTAAGCAGTGACTGGGGAGAAATACTTTCATTGACAGGGGTTGCCAAGCTTCCCGAAATTACGAGTCTCCAGAAATCTCAGCAACTATGATTTCACCCAACCTGGATGATACTTTCAGGTAATGATCAGTACACTAAGCCCACTTGGTTCGCCAAATTTCGTTCTTCTATGTTGAAGCGTTCGTTTCAAGTAACAGTTTGAATTTTGGCGTTTCACTCTGTTTTCTCCTATATTGATAGATGTATTTGGAACTCTAAACCAAACACGGTTTGTGCTAGCTTCTTGAAACTTGACACAGTAAAGCAGTTTCACGTTCTATCTCTATGTTCTGTTTCCTCTTCGATGTAGCACTCAGCAGTGACTGACGAGAAACACTTTCATTGAAAGGGGTTGCCAAGCTTCCCGAAATTACGAGTCTCCAGAAATCTCAGCAACTATGATTTCACCCAACCTGGATGATACTTTCAGGTAATGATCAGTACACTAAGCTCACTTGGTTCCCCAAATTTCATTCTTTTATGTTGAAGCGTTCGCTTCCAGTAACTGTTTGAATTTTGGCGTTTCACTCTGTTTTCTCCTATACTGACAGATGTATTTGGAACTCTAAATCAAACACGGTTTGTGCTAGCTTCTTGAAACTTGACACAGTAAAGCACTTTCACGTTCTCTCTCTATGTTCTGTTTCCTCTGGATGTAGCCCTAAGCAGTGACTGGGGAGAAATACTTTCATTGACAGGGGTTGCCAAGCTTCCAGAAATTACGAGTCTCCAGAAATCTCAGCAACTATTTTTTAACCCAAACTGGATGATACTTTCAGGTAATGATCAGTACACTAAGCCCACTTGGTTCCCCAAATTTCGTTCTTCTATGTTGAAGCGTTCGTTTCCAGTAACAGTTTGAATTTTGGCGTTTCACTCTGTTTTCTCCTATATTGATAGATGTATTTGGACATCTAAACCTAACACGGTTTGTGCTAGCTTCTTGAAACTTGACACAGTAAAGCAGTTTCACGTTCTATTTCTATGTTCTGTTTCGTCTTGATGTAGACTCAGCAGTGACTGAGGAGAAACACTTTCATTTAAAGGGGTTGCCAAGCTTCCCAAAATTGCGAGTCTCCAGAAATCTCAGCAACTATTTTTTAACCCAAACTGGATGATACTTTCAGGTAATGATAAGTACACTAAGCTCACTTGGTTCCCCAAATTTCGTTCTTCTATGTTAAAGCGTTCGTTTCCAGTAACAGTTTGAATTTTGGCGTTTCACTCTGTTTTCTCCTATATTGATACATGTATTTGGAACTCTAAACCAAACACGGTTTGTGCTAGCTTCTTGAAACTTGACACAGTAAAGCAGTTTCACGTTCTATCTCTATGTTCTGTTTCCTCTTGATGTAGCACTCAGCAGTGACTGAGGAGAAACACTTTCATTGAAAGGGGTTGCCAAGCTTCCCAAAATTGCGAGTCTCCAGAAATCTCAGCAACTATTTTTTAACCCAAACTGGATGATACTTTCAGGTAATGATCAGTACACTAAGCCCACTTGGTTCCCCAAATTTCGTTCTTCTATGTTGAAGCGTTCGTTTCCAGTAACAGTTTGAATTTTCGCGTTTCACTCTGTTTTCTCCTATATTGATAGATGTATTTGGAACTCTAAATCAAACACGGTTTGTGCTAGCTTCTTGAAACTTGACACAGTAAAGCAGTTTTACGTTCTATCTCTATTTTCTCTTTCCTCTTGATGTAGCACTCAGCAGTGACTGAGGAGAAACACTTTCATTGAAAGGGGTTGCCAAGCTCCCCAAAATTGCGAGTCTCCAGAAATCTCAGCAACTATTTTTTCACCCAAACTGGATGATACTTTCAGGTAATGATCAGTACACTAAGATCACTTGGTTCCCCAAATTTCGTTCTTTTATGTTGAAGCGTTCGCTTCCAGTAACTGTTTGAATTTTGGCGTTTCACTCTGTTTTCTCCTATATTGATAGATGTATTTGGAACTCTAAACCAAACACGGTTTGTGCTAGCTTCTTGAAACTTGACACAGTAAAGCAGTTTCACGTTCTATCTCTATGTTCTGTTTCCTCTGGATGTAGCCCTAAGCAGTGACTGGGGAGAAATACTTTCATTGACAGGGGTTGCCAAGCTTCCCGAAATTACGAGTCTCCAGAAATCTCAGCAACTATGATTTCACCCAACCTGGATGATACTTTCAGGTAATGATCAGTACACTAAGCCCACTTGGTTCGCCAAATTTCGTTCTTCTATGTTGAAGCGTTCGTTTCCAGTAACAGTTTGAATTTTGGCGTTTCACTCTGTTTTCTCCTATATTGATAGATGTATTTGGAACTCTAAACCAAACACGGTTTGTGCTAGCTTCTTGAAACTTGACACAGTAAAGCAGTTTCACGTTCTATCTCTATGTTCTGTTTCCTCTTCGATGTAGCACTCAGCAGTGACTGACGAGAAACACTTTCATTGAAAGGGGTTGCCAAGCTTCCCAAAATTGCGAGTCTCCAGAAATCTCAGCAACTATTTTTTAACCCAAACTGGATGATACTTTCAGGTAATGATCAGTACACTAAGCCCACTTGGTTCCCCAAATTTCGTTCTTCTATGTTGAAGCGTTCGTTTCCAGTAACTGTTTGAATTTTGGCGTTTCACTCTGTTTTCTCCTATATTGATAGATGTATTTGGAACTCTAAACCAAACACGGTTTGTGCTAGCTTCTTGAAACTTGACACAGTAAAGCAGTTTCACGTTCTATCTCTATGTTCTGTTTCCTCTTGATGTAGCACTCAGCAGTGACTGAGGAGAAACACTTTCATTGAAAGGGGTTGCCAAGCTTCCCAAAATTGCGAGTCTCCAGAAATCTCAGCAACTATGATTTCACCCAACCTGGATGATACTTTCAGGTAATGATCAGTACACTAAGACCACTTGGTTCGCCAAATTTCGTTCTTCTATGTTGAAGCGTTCGTTTCCAGTAACAGTTTGAATTTTGGCGTTTCACTCTATTTTCTCCTATATTGATAGATGTATTTGGAACTCTAAATCAAACACGGTTTGTGCTAGCTTCTTGAAACTTGACACAATAAAGCAGTTTCAAGTTCTATCTCTATGTTCTGTCTCCTCTTGATGTAGCCCTAAGCAGTGACTGGGGAGAAACACTTTCATTGAAAGGGGTTGCCAAGCTTCCAAAAATTACGAGTCTCCAGAAATCTCAGCATCTATTTTTTCACCCAAACTGGATGATACTTTCAGGTAATGATGAGTACGCTAAGCCCACTGGGTTCCCAAAATTTCGTTCTTCTATGTTGAAGCGTTCGTTTCCAGTAACAGTTTGAATTTTGGCGTTTCACTCTGTTTTCTCCTATATTGATAGATGTATTTGGAACTCTAAACCAAACACGGTTTGTGCTAGCTTCTTGAAACTTGACAGAGTAAAGCAGTTTCACGTTCTATCTCTATGTTCTGTTTCCTCTTGATGTAGCACTCAGCAGTGACTGAGGAGAAACACTTTCATTGAAAGGGGTTGCCAAGCTCCCCAAAACTGCGAGTCTCCAGAAATCTCAGCAACTATTTTTTCACCCAACCTGGATGATACTTTCAGGTAATGATCAGTACACTAAGCTCACTTGGTTCCCCAAATTTCGTTCTTTTATGTTGAAGCGTTCACTTCCAGTAACTGTTTGAATTTTGGCGTTTCACTCTGTTTTCTCCTATACTGACAGATGTATTTGGAACTCTAAATCAAACACGGTTTGTGCTAGCTTCTTGAAACTTGACACAGTAAAGCAGTTTCAAGTTCTATCTCTATGTTTTCTTTCCTCTTGATGTAGCACTCAGCAGTGACTGAGGAGAAACACTTTCATTGAAAGGGGTTGCCAGGCTTCCAGAAATTACGAGTCTCCAGAAATCTCAGCAACTATGATTTCATCCAACCTGGATGATACTTTCAGGTAATGATCAGTACACTAAGCCCACTTGGTTCCCCAAATTTCGTTCTTCTATGTTGAAGCGTTCGTTTCCAGTAACAGTTTGAATTTTGGCGTTTCACTCTGTTTTCTCCAATATTGATAGATGTATTTGGAACTCTAAACCAAACACGGTTTGTGCTAGCTTCTTGAAACTTGACACAGTAAAGCAGTTTCACGTTCTATCTCTATGTTCTGTTTCCTCTTGATGTAGCACTCAGCAGTGACTGAGGAGAAACACTTTCATTGAAAGGGGTTGCCAAGCTTCCCAAAATTGCGAGTCTCTAGAAATCTCAGCAAACATTTTTGTACCCAACGTGGATGATACTTTCAGGTAATGATCAGTACACTAAGCTCACTTCGTTCCCCAAATTTCGTTCTTCTATGTTGAAGCGTTCGTTTCCAGTAACAGTTTGAATTTTCGCGTTTCACTCTGTTTTCTCCTATATTGATAGATGTATTTGGAACTCTAAATCAAACACGGTTTGTGCTAGCTTCTTGAAACTTGACACAGTAAAGCAGTTTCAAGTTCTATCTCTATGTTCTGTTTTCTCTTGATGTAGCCCTAAGCAGTGACTGGGGAGAAACACTTTCATTGAAAGGGGTTGCCAAGCTTCCCAAAATTGCGAGTCTCCAGAAATCTCAGCAACTATTTTTTCACCCAAAATGGATGATACTTTCAGGTAATGATCAGTACACTGAGCCCACTTGGATCCCCAAATTTCGTTCTTCTATGTTGAAGCGTTCGTTTCCAGTCACAGTTTGAATTTTGGCCTTTCACTCTGTTTTCTCCTATATTGATAGATGTATTTGGAACTCTAAACCACACCCGGTTTGTGCTAGCTTCTTGAAACTTGACACAGTAAAGCAGTTTCACGTTCTATCTCTATGTTCTGTTTCCTCTTGATGTAGCACACAGCAGTGACTGAGGAGAAACACTTTCATTGAAAGGGGTTGCCAAGCTTCCAAAAATTACGATTCCCCAGAAATCTCAGCAACTATTTTTTCACCCAAACTGGATGATACTTTCAGGTAATGATGAGTACACTAAGCCCACTGGGTTCCCCAAATTTCGTTCTTCTATGTTGAAGCGTTCGTTTCCAGTAACAGTTTGAATTTTGGCGTTTCGCTCTGTTTTCTCCTATATTGATAGATGTATTTGCAACTCTAAACCAAACACGGTTTGTGCTAGCTTCTTGAAACTTGACACAATAAAGCAGTTTCAAGTTCTATCTCTATGTTCTGTTTCCTCTTGATGTAGCCCTAAGCAGTGACTGGGGAGAAACACTTACATTGAAAGGGGTTGCCAAGCTTCCAGAAATTACGAGTCTCCAGAAATCTCAGCAACTATGATTTCACCCAAATTGGATGATACTTTCAGGTAATGATCAGTACACTAAGCCCACTTGGTTCCCCAAATTTCGTTCTTCTATGTTGAAGCGTTCGTTTCCAGTAACAGTTTGAATTTTGGCGTTTCACTCTGTTTTCTCCTATATTGATAGACGTATTTGGAACTCTAAATCAAACACGGTTTGTGCTACCTTCTTCAAACTTGACACAGTAAAGCAGTTTCAAGTTCTAGCTCTATGTTCTGTTTCCTCTTGATGTAGCACTCAGCAGTGACTGAGGAGAAACACTTTCATTGAAAGGGGTTGCCAAGCTTCCCAAAATTGCGAGTCTCCAGAAATCTCAGCAACTATTTTTTCACCCAAACTGGATGATACTTTCAGGTAATGATCAGTACACTAAGCTCACTTGGTTCCCCAAATTTCGTTCTTTTATGTTGAAGCGTTCGCTTCCAGTAACTGTTTGAATTTGGCGTTTCACTCTGTTTTCTCCTATACTGACAGATGTATTTGGAACTCTAAATCAAACACGGTTTGTGCTAGCTTCTTGAAACTTGACACAGTAAAGCAGTATCACGTTCTATCTCTATGTGCTGTTTCCTCTGGATGTAGCCCTAAGCAGTGACTGGGGAGAAACACTTTCATTGAAAGGGGTTGCCAAGCTTCCAGAAATTACGAGTCTCCAGAAATCTCAGCAACTATGATTTCACCCAACCTGGATGATACTTTCAGGTAATGATCAGTACACTAAGCCCACTTGGTTCCCCAAATTTCGTTCTTCTATGTTGAAGCGTTCGTTTCCAGTAACAGTTTGAATTTTGGCGTTTCATTCTGTTTTCTCCTATATTGATAGATGTATTTGGAACTCTAAACCAAACACGGTTTGTGCTAGCTTCTTGAAACTTGAAACAGTAAAGCAGTTTCACGTTCTAGCTCTATGTTTTCTTTCCTCTTGATGTAGCACTCAGCAGTGACTGAGGAGAAACACTTTCATTGAAAGGGGTTGCCAAGCTTCCCAAAATTGCGAGTCTCTAGAAATCTCAGCAAACATTTTTGTACCCAACGTGGATGATACTTTCAGGTAATGATCAGTACACTAAGCTCACTTCGTTCCCCAAATTTCGTTCTTCTATGTTGAAGCGTTCGTTTCCAGTAACAGTTTGAATTTTGGCGTTTCACTCTGTTTTCTCCTATATTGATACATGTATTTGGAACTCTAAATCCAACACGGTTTGTGCTAGCTTATTGAAACTTGACACAGTAAAGCCGTATCACGTTCTATCTCTATGTTCTGTTTCCTCTGGATGTAGCCCTAAGCAGTGACTGGGGAGAAACACTTTCATTGAAAGGGGTTGCCAGGCTTCCAGAAATTACGAGTCTCCAGAAATCTCAGCAACTATGATTTCATCCAACCTGGATGATACTTTCAGGTAATGATCAGTACACTAAGCCCACTTGGTTCCCCAAATTTCGTTCTTCTATGTTGAAGCGTTCGTTTCCAGTAACAGTTTGAATTTTGGCGTTTCACTCTGTTTTCTCCAATATTGATAGATGTATTTGGAACTCTAAACCAAACACGGTTTGTGCTAGCTTCTTGAAACTTGACACAGTAAAGCAGTTTCACGTTCTATCTCTATGTTCTGTTTCCTCTTGATGTAGCACTCAGCAGTGACTGAGGAGAAACACTTTCATTGAAAGGGGTTGCCAAGCTTCCCAAAATTGCGAGTCTCTAGAAATCTCAGCAAACATTTTTGTACCCAACGTGGATGATACTTTCAGGTAATGATCAGTACACTAAGCTCACTTCGTTCCCCAAATTTCGTTCTTCTATGTTGAAGCGTTCGTTTCCAGTAACAGTTTGAATTTTCGCGTTTCACTCTGTTTTCTCCTATATTGATAGATGTATTTGGAACTCTAAATCAAACACGGTTTGTGCTAGCTTCTTGAAACTTGACACAGTAAAGCAGTTTCAAGTTCTATCTCTATGTTCTGTTTTCTCTTGATGTAGCCCTAAGCAGTGACTGGGGAGAAACACTTTCATTGAAAGGGGTTGCCAAGCTTCCCAAAATTGCGAGTCTCCAGAAATCTCAGCAACTATTTTTTCACCCAAAATGGATGATACTTTCAGGTAATGATCAGTACACTGAGCCCACTTGGATCCCCAAATTTCGTTCTTCTATGTTGAAGCGTTCGTTTCCAGTCACAGTTTGAATTTTGGCCTTTCACTCTGTTTTCTCCTATATTGATAGATGTATTTGGAACTCTAAACCACACCCGGTTTGTGCTAGCTTCTTGAAACTTGACACAGTAAAGCAGATTCACGTTCTATCTCTATGTTCTGTTTCCTCTTGATGTAGCACACAGCAGTGACTGAGGAGAAACACTTTCATTGAAAGGGGTTGCCAAGCTTCCAAAAATTACGATTCCCCAGAAATCTCAGCAACTATTTTTTCACCCAAACTGGATGATACTTTCAGGTAATGATGAGTACACTAAGCCCACTGGGTTCCCCAAATTTCGTTCTTCTATGTTGAAGCGTTCGTTTCCAGTAACAGTTTGAATTTTGGCGTTTCGCTCTGTTTTCTCCTATATTGATAGATGTATTTGCAACTCTAAACCAAACACGGTTTGTGCTAGCTTCTTGAAACTTGACACAATAAAGCAGTTTCAAGTTCTATCTCTATGTTCTGTTTCCTCTTGATGTAGCCCTAAGCAGTGACTGGGGAGAAACACTTACATTGAAAGGGGTTGCCAAGCTTCCAGAAATTACGAGTCTCCAGAAATCTCAGCAACTATGATTTCACCCAAATTGGATGATACTTTCAGGTAATGATCAGTACACTAAGCCCACTTGGTTCCCCAAATTTCGTTCTTCTATGTTGAAGCGTTCGTTTCCAGTAACAGTTTGAATTTTGGCGTTTCACTCTGTTTTCTCCTATATTGATAGACGTATTTGGAACTCTAAATCAAACACGGTTTGTGCTACCTTCTTCAAACTTGACACAGTAAAGCAGTTTCAAGTTCTAGCTCTATGTTCTGTTTCCTCTTGATGTAGCACTCAGCAGTGACTGAGGAGAAACACTTTCATTGAAAGGGGTTGCCAAGCTTCCCAAAATTGCGAGTCTCCAGAAATCTCAGCAACTATTTTTTCACCCAAACTGGATGATACTTTCAGGTAATGATCAGTACACTAAGCTCACTTGGTTCCCCAAATTTCGTTCTTTTATGTTGAAGCGTTCGCTTCCAGTAACTGTTTGAATTTGGCGTTTCACTCTGTTTTCTCCTATACTGACAGATGTATTTGGAACTCTAAATCAAACACGGTTTGTGCTAGCTTCTTGAAACTTGACACAGTAAAGCAGTATCACGTTCTATCTCTATGTGCTGTTTCCTCTGGATGTAGCCCTAAGCAGTGACTGGGGAGAAACACTTTCATTGAAAGGGGTTGCCAAGCTTCCAGAAATTACGAGTCTCCAGAAATCTCAGCAACTATGATTTCACCCAACCTGGATGATACTTTCAGGTAATGATCAGTACACTAAGCCCACTTGGTTCCCCAAATTTCGTTCTTCTATGTTGAAGCGTTCGTTTCCAGTAACAGTTTGAATTTTGGCGTTTCATTCTGTTTTCTCCTATATTGATAGATGTATTTGGAACTCTAAACCAAACACGGTTTGTGCTAGCTTCTTGAAACTTGAAACAGTAAAGCAGTTTCACGTTCTAGCTCTATGTTTTCTTTCCTCTTGATGTAGCACTCAGCAGTGACTGAGGAGAAACACTTTCATTGAAAGGGGTTGCCAAGCTTCCCAAAATTGCGAGTCTCTAGAAATCTCAGCAAACATTTTTGTACCCAACGTGGATGATACTTTCAGGTAATGATCAGTACACTAAGCTCACTTCGTTCCCCAAATTTCGTTCTTCTATGTTGAAGCGTTCGTTTCCAGTAACAGTTTGAATTTTGGCGTTTCACTCTGTTTTCTCCTATATTGATACATGTATTTGGAACTCTAAATCCAACACGGTTTGTGCTAGCTTCTTGAAACTTGACACAGTAAAGCCGTATCACGTTCTATCTCTATGTTCTGTTTCCTCTGGATGTAGCCCTAAGCAGTGACTGGGGAGAAACACTTTCATTGAAAGGGGTTGCCAAGCTTCCAGAAATTACGAGTCTCCAGAAATCTCAGCAACTATGATTTCACCCAACCTGGATGATACTTTCAGGTAATGATCCGTACACTAAGCCCACTTGGTTCCCCAAATTTCGTTCTTCTATGTTGAAGCGTTCGTTTCCAGTAACAGTTTGAATTTTGGCGTTTCACTCTGTTTTCTCCTATATTGATAGATGTATTTGGAACTCTAAATCAAACACGGTTTGTGCTAGCTTCTTGAAACTTGACACAGTAAAGCAGTTTTACGTTCTATCTCTATTTTCTCTTTCCTCTTGATGTAGCACTCAGCAGTGACTGAGGAGAAACACTTTCATTGAAAGGGGTTGGCAAGCTCCCCAAAATTGCGAGTCTCCAGAAATCTCAGCAACTATTTTTTCACCCAAACTGGATGATACTTTCAGGTAATAATCAGTACACTAAGCTCACTTGGTTCCCCAAATTTCGTTCTTTTATGTTGCAGCGTTCGCTTCCAGTAACTGTTTGAATTTTGGCGTTTCACTCTGTTTTCTCCTATACTGACAGATGTATTTGGAACTCTAAATCAAACACGGTTTGTGCTAGCTTCTTGAAACTTGACACAGTAAAGCAGTTTCACGTTCTCTCTCTATGTTCTGTTTCCTCTGGATGTAGCCCTAAGCAGTGACTGGGGAGAAATACTTTCATTGACAGGGGTTGCCAAGCTTCCAGAAATTACGATTCCCCAGAAATCTCAGCAACTATGATTTCACCCAACCTGGATGATACTTTCAGGTAATGATCAGTACACTAAGCCCACTTGGTTCCCCAAATTTCGTTCTTCTATGTTGAAGCGTTCGTTTCCAGTAAGAGTTTGAATTTTGGCGTTTCACTCTATTTTCTCCTATATTGATAGATGTATTTGGAACTCTAAATCAAACACGGTTTGTGCTACCTTCTTCAAACTTGACACAGTAAAGCAGTTTCAAGTTCTAGCTCTAGGTTCTGTTTCCTCTTGATGTAGCACTCAGCAGTGACTGAGGAGAAACACTTTCATTGAAAGGGGTTGCCAAGCTTCCCAAAATTGCGAGTCTCCAGAAATCGCAGCAACTATTTTTTAACCCAAACTGGATGATACTTTCAGGTAATGATCAGTACACTAAGCTCACTTGGTTCCCCAAATTTCGTTCTTTTATGTTGAAGCGTTCGCTTCCAGTAACTGTTTGAATTTTGGCGTTTCACTCAGTTTTCTCCTATATTGATAGATGTATTTGGAACTCTAAACCAAACACGGTTTGTGCTAGCTTCTTGAAACTTGAAACAGTAAAGCAGTTTCACGTTCTAGCTCTATGTTTTCTTTCCTCTTGATGTAGCACTCAGCAGTGACTGAGGAGAAACACTTTCATTGAAAGGGGTTGCCAAGCTTCCCAAAATTGCGAGTCTCTAGAAATCTCAGCAAACATTTTTGTACCCAACGTGGATGATACTTTCAGGTAATGATCAGTACACTAAGCTCACTTCGTTCCCCAAATTTCGTTCTTCTATGTTGAAGCGTTCGTTTCCAGTAACAGTTTGAATTTTGGCCTTTCACTCTGTTTTCTCCTATATTGATAGAAGTATTTGGAACTCTAAACCACACCCGGTTTGTGCTAGCTTCTTGAAACTTGACACAGTAAAGCAGTCTCACGTTCTATCTCTATGTTCTGTTTCCTCTTGATGTAGCACACAGCAGTGACTGAGGAGAAACACTTTCATTGAAAGGGGTTGCCAAGCTTCCAAAAATTACGATTCCCCAGAAATCTCAGCAACTATTTTTTCACCCAAACTGGATGATACTTTCAGGTAATGATGAGTACACAAAGCCCACTGGGTTCCCCAAATTTCGTTCTTCTATGTTGAAGCGTTCGTTTCCAGTAACAGTTTGAATTTTGGCGTTTCGCTCTGTTTTCTCCTATATTGATAGATGTATTTGCAACTCTAAACCAAACACGGTTTGTGCTAGCTTCTTGAAACTTGACACAGTAAAGCAGTATCACGTTCTATCTCTATGTTCTGTTTCCTCTTGCTGTAGCCCTAAGCAGTGACTGGGGAGAAATACTTTCATTGACAGGGGTTGCCAAGCTTCCAGAAATTACGAGTCTCCAGAAATCTCAGCAACTATGATTTCACCCAAACTGGATGATACTTTCAGGATATGATCAGTACACTAAGCCCACTTGGTTCCCCAAATTTCGTTCTTCTATGTTGAAGCGTTCGTTTCCAGTAACAGTTTGAATTTTGGCGTTTCACTCTGTTTTCTCCTATATTGATAGATGTATTTGTAACTCTAAACCAAACACGGTTTGTGCTAGCTTCTTGAAACTTGACACAGTAAAGCAGTTTCACGTTCTATATCTATGTTCTGTTTCCTCTTGATGTAGCACTCAGCAGTGACTGAGGAGAAACACTTTCATTGAAAGGGGTTGCCAAGCTTCCCAAAATTGCGAGTCTCCAGAAATCTCAGCAACTATTTTTTAACCCAAACTGGATGATACTTTCAGGTAATGATCAGTACACTAAGCCCACTTGGTTCCCCAAATTTCGTTCTTCTATGTTAAAGCGTTCGTTTCCAGTAACAGTTTGAATTTTGGCATTTCACTCTGTTTTCTCCTATATTGATACATGTATTTGGAACTCTAAACCAAACACGGTTTGTGCTAGCTTCTTGAAACTTGACACAGTAAAGCAGTTTCACGTTCTATCTCTATGTTCTGTTTCCTCTTGATGTAGCACTCAGCAGTGACTGAGGAGAAACACTTTCATTGAAAGGGGTTGCCAAGCTTCCCAAAATTGCGAGTCTCCAGAAACCTCAGCAACTATTTTTTAACCCAAACTGGATGATACTTTCAGGTAATGATCAGTACACTAAGCTCACTTGGTTCCCCAAATTTCGTTCTTTTATGTTGAAGCGTTCGCTTCCAGTAACTGTTTGAATTTTGGCGTTTCACTCTGTTTTCTCCTATACTGACAGATGTATTTGGAACTCTAAATCAAACACGGTTTGTGCTAGCTTCTTGAAACTTGACACAGTAAAGCAGTTTCACGTTCTATCTCTATGTTTTCTTTCCTCTTGATGTAGCACTCAGCAGTGACTGAGGAGAAACACTTTCATTGAAAGGGGTTGCCAAGCTTCCAGAAATTACGAGTCTCCAGAAATCTCAGCAACTATGATTTCACCCAACCTTGATGATACTTTCAGGTAATGATCAGTACACTAAGCCCACTTGGTTCGCCAAATTTCGTTCTTCTATGTTGAAGCGTTCGTTTCCAGTAACAGTTTGAATTTTGGCGTTTCACTCTGTTTTCTCCTATACTGACAGATGTATTTGGAACTCTAAATCAAACACGGTTTGTGCTAGCTTCTTGAAACTTGACACACTAAAGCAGTTTCACGTTCTATCTCTATGTTCTGTTTCCTCTTGATGTAGCCCTAAGCAGTGACTGGAGAGAAATACTTTCATTGAAAGGGGTTGCCAAGCTTCCAGAAATTACGAGTCTCCAGAAATCTCAGCAACTATGATTTCACCCATACTGGATGATACTTTCAGGTAATGATCAGTACACTAAGCCCACTTGGTTCGCCAAATTTCGTTCTTCTATGTTGAAGCGTTCGTTTCCAGTAACAGTTTGAATTTTGGCCTTTCACTCTGTTTTCTCCTATATTGATAGAAGTATTTGGAACTCTAAACCACACCCGGTTTGTGCTAGCTTCTTGAAACTTGACACAGTAAAGCAGTCTCACGTTCTATCTCTATGTTCTGTTTCCTCTTGATGTAGCACACAGCAGTGACTGAGGAGAAACACTTTCATTGAAAGGGGTTGCCAAGCTTCCAAAAATTACGATTCCCCAGAAATCTCAGCAACTATTTTTTCACCCAAACTGGATGATACTTTCAGGTAATGATGAGTACACAAAGCCCACTGGGTTCCCCAAATTTCGTTCTTCTATGTTGAAGCGTTCGTTTCCAGTAACAGTTTGAATTTTGGCGTTTCGCTCTGTTTTCTCCTATATTGATAGATGTATTTGCAACTCTAAACCAAACACGGTTTGTGCTAGCTTCTTGAAACTTGACACAGTAAAGCAGTATCACGTTCTATCTCTATGTTCTGTTTCCTCTTGCTGTAGCCCTAAGCAGTGACTGGGGAGAAATACTTTCATTGACAGGGGTTGCCAAGCTTCCAGAAATTACGAGTATCCAGAAATCTCAGCAACTATGATTTCACCCAAACTGGATGATACTTTCAGGATATGATCAGTACACTAAGCCCACTTGGTTCCCCAAATTTCGTTCTTCTATGTTGAAGCGTTCGTTTCCAGTAACAGTTTGAATTTTGGCGTTTCACTCTGTTTTCTCCTATATTGATAGATGTATTTGTAACTCTAAACCAAACACGGTTTGTGCTAGCTTCTTGAAACTTGACACAGTAAAGCAGTTTCACGTTCTATATCTATGTTCTGTTTCCTCTTGATGTAGCACTCAGCAGTGACTGAGGAGAAACACTTTCATTGAAAGGGGTTGCCAAGCTTCCCAAAATTGCGAGTCTCCAGAAATCTCAGCAACTATTTTTTAACCCAAACTGGATGATACTTTCAGGTAATGATCAGTACACTAAGCCCACTTGGTTCCCCAAATTTCGTTCTTCTATGTTAAAGCGTTCGTTTCCAGTAACAGTTTGAATTTTGGCATTTCACTCTGTTTTCTCCTATATTGATACATGTATTTGGAACTCTAAACCAAACACGGTTTGTGCTAGCTTCTTGAAACTTGACACAGTAAAGCAGTTTCACGTTCTATCTCTATGTTCTGTTTCCTCTTGATGTAGCACTCAGCAGTGACTGAGGAGAAACACTTTCATTGAAAGGGGTTGCCAAGCTTCCCAAAATTGCGAGTCTCCAGAAACCTCAGCAACTATTTTTTAACCCAAACTGGATGATACTTTCAGGTAATGATCAGTACACTAAGCTCACTTGGTTCCCCAAATCGTTCTTTTATGTTGAAGCGTTCGCTTCCAGTAACTGTTTGAATTTTGGCGTTTCACTCTGTTTTCTCCTATACTGACAGATGTATTTGGAACTCTAAATCAAACACGGTTTGTGCTAGCTTCTTGAAACTTGACACAGTAAAGCAGTTTCACGTTCTATCTCTATGTTTTCTTTCCTCTTGATGTAGCACTCAGCAGTGACTGAGGAGAAACACTTTCATTGAAAGGGGTTGCCAAGCTTCCAGAAATTACGAGTCTCCAGAAATCTCAGCAACTATGATTTCACCCAACCTTGATGATACTTTCAGGTAATGATCAGTACACTAAGCCCACTTGGTTCGCCAAATTTCGTTCTTCTATGTTGAAGCGTTCGTTTCCAGTAACAGTTTGAATTTTGGCGTTTCACTCTGTTTTCTCCTATACTGACAGATGTATTTGGAACTCTAAATCAAACACGGTTTGTGCTAGCTTCTTGAAACTTGACACACTAAAGCAGTTTCACGTTCTATCTCTATGTTCTGTTTCCTCTTGATGTAGCCCTAAGCAGTGACTGGGGAGAAATACTTTCATTGAAAGGGGTTGCCAAGCTTCCAGAAATTACGAGTCTCCAGAAATCTCAGCAACTATGATTTCACCCATACTGGATGATACTTTCAGGTAATGATCAGTACACTAAGCCCACTTGGTTCGCCAAATTTCGTTCTTCTATGTTGAAGCGTTCGTTTCCAGTAACAGTTTGAATTTTGGCGTTTCACTCTGTTTTCTCCTATATTGATAGATGTATTTGGAACTCTAAACCAAACACGGTTTGTGCTAGCTTCTTGAAACTTGACACAGTAAAGCAGTTTCACGTTCTATCTTTATGTTCTGTTTCCTCTTGATGTAGCACTCAGCAGTGACTGAGGAGAAACACTTTCATTGAAAGGGGTTGCCAAGCTTCCCAAAATTGCGAGTCTCCAGAAATCTCAGCAACTATTTTTTAACCCAAACTGGATGATACTTTCAGGTAATGATCAGTACACTAAGCCCACTTGGTTCCCCAAATTTCGTTCTTCTATGTTGAAGCGTTCGTTTCCAGTAACAGTTTGAATTTTGGCGTTTCACTCTGTTTTCTCCTATATTGATAGATGTATTTGGAACTCTAAACCAAACACGGTTTGTGCTAGCTTCTTGAAACTTGACACAGTAAAGCAGTTTCACGTTCTATCTCTATGTTCTGTTTCCTCTTGATGTAGCACTCAGCAGTGACTGAGGAGAAACACTTTCATTGAAAGGGGTTGCCATGCTTCCCAAAATTGCGAGTCTCCAGAAATCTCAGCAACTATTTTTTAACCCAAACTGGATGATACTTTCAGGTAATGATCAGTACACTAAGCTCACTTGGTTCCCCAAAATTCGTTCTTCTATGTTGAAGCGTTCGCTTCCAGTAACTGTTTGAATTTTGGCATTTCACTCTCTTTTCTCCTATACTGACAGATGTATTTGGAACTCTAAATCAAACACGGTTTGTGCTAGCTTCTTGAAACTTGACACAGTAAAGCACTTTCACGTTCTATCTCTATGTTCTGTTTCCTCTGGATGTAGCCCTAAGCAGTGACTGGGGAGAAATACTTTCATTGACAGGGGTTGTCAAGCTTCCAGAAATTACGAGTCTCCAGAAATCTCAGCAACTATGATTTCACCCAACCTGGATGATACTTTCAGGTAATGATCAGTACACTAAGCCCACTTGGTTTGCCAAATTTCGTTCTTCTATGTTGAAGCGTTCGATTCCAGTAACAGTTTGAATTTTGGCGTTTTACTCTGTTTTCTCCTATATTGATAGATGTATTTGGAACTCTAAATCAAACACGGTTTGTGCTAGCTTCTTGAAACTTGACACAATAAAGCAGTTTCAAGTTCTATCTCTATGTTCTGTCTCCTCTTGATGTAGCCCTAAGCAGTGACTGGGGAGAAACACTTTCATTGAAAGGGGTTGCCAAGCTTCCAAAAATTACGAGTCTCCAGAAATCTCAGCATCTATTTTTTCACCCAAACTGGATGATACTTTCAGGTAATGATGAGTACGCTAAGCCCACTGGGTTCCCAAAATTTCGTTCTTCTATGTTGAAGCGTTCGTTTCCAGTAACAGTTTGAATTTTGGCGTTTCACTCTGTTTTCTCCTATATTGATAGATGTATTTGGAACTCTAAACCAAACACGGTTTGTGCTAGCTTCTTGAAACTTGACACAGTAAAGCAGTTTCACGTTCTATCTCTATGTTCTGTTTCCTCTTGATGTAGCACTCAGCAGTGACTGAGGAGAAACACTTTCATTGAAAGGGGTTGCCAAGCTTCCCAAAATTGCGAGTCTCCAGAAATCTCAGCAACTATTTTTTCACCCAAACTGGATGATACTTTCAGGTAATGATCAGTACACTAAGCTCACTTGGTTCCCCAAATTTCGTTCTTTTATGTTGAAACGTTCACTTCCAGTAACTGTTTGAATTTTGGCGTTTCACTCTGTTTTCTCCTATACTGACAGATGTATTTCGAACTCTAAGTCAAACACGGTTTGTGCTAGCTTCTTGAAACTTGACACAGTAAAGCAGTTTCAAGTTCTATCTCTATGTTTTCTTTCCTCTTGATGTAGCACTCAGCAGTGACTGAGGAGAAACACTTTCATTGAAAGGGGTTGCCAAGGTTCCAGAAATTACGAGTCTCCAGAAATCTCAGCAACTATGATTTCACCCAAACTGGATGATACTTTCAGGTAATGATCAGTACACTAAGCCCACTTGGTTCCCCAAATTTCGTTCTTCTATGTTGATGCGTTCGCTTCCAGTAACTGTTTGAATTTTGGCGTTTCACTCTGTTTTCTCCTATACTGACAGATGTATTTGGAACTCTAAATCAAACACGGTTTGTGCTAGCTTCTTGAAACTTGACACAGTAAAGCAGATTCACGTTCTATCACTATGTTCTGTTTCCTCTGGATGTAGCCCTAAGCAGTGACTGGGGAAAAATACTTTCATTGACAGAGGTTGCCAAGCTTCCAGAAATTACGAGTCTCCAGAAATCTCAGCAACTATGATTTCACCCAAACTGGATGATACTTTCAGGTAATGATCAGTACACTAAGCCCACTTGGTTCCCCAAATTTCGTTCTTCTATGTTGAAGCGTTCGTTTCCAGTAACAGTTTGAATTTTGGCGTTTCACTCTGTTTTCTGCTATATTGATAGATGTATTTGGAACTCTAACACAAACACGGTTTGTGCTAGCTTCTTGAAACTTGACACAGTAAAGCAGTTTCACGTTCTATCTCTATGTTCTGTCTCCTCTTGATGTAGCCCTAAGCAGTGACTGGGGAGAAACACTTTCATTGAAAGGGGTTGCCAAGCTTCCAAAAATTACGAGTCTCCAGAAATCTCAGCATCTATTTTTTCACCCAAACTTGATGATACTTTCAGGTAATGATGAGTACGCTAAGCCCACTGGGTTCCCCAAATTTCGTTCTTCTATGTTGAAGCGTTCGTTTCCAGTAAGAGTTTGAATTTTGGCATTTCACTCTGTTTTCTCCTATATTGATAGATGTATTTGGAACTCTAAACCAAACACGGTTTGTGCTAGCTTCTTGAAACTTGACACAGTAAAGCAGTTTCACGTTCTATATCTATGTTCCTTTTCCTCTTGATGTAGCACTCAGCAGTGACTGAGGAGAAACACTTTCATTGAAAGGGGTTGCCAAGCTTCCAGAAATTGCGAGTCTCCAGAAATCTCAGCAACTATTTTTTAACCCAAACTGGATGATACTTTCAGGTAATGATCAGTACACTAAGCCCACTTGGTTCCCCAAATTTCGTTCTTCTATGTTAAAGCGTTCGTTTCCAGTAACAGTTTGAATTTTGGCGTTTCACTCTGTTTTCTCCTATATTGATACATGTATTTGGAACTCTAAACCAAACACGGTTTGTGCTAGCTTCTTGAAACTTGACACAGTAAAGCAGTTTCACGTTCTATCTCTATGTTCTGTTTCCTCTTGATGTAGCACTCAGCAGTGACTGAGGAGAAACACTTTCATTGAAAGGGGTTGCCAAGCTCCCCAAAACTGCGAGTCTCCAGAAATCTCAGCAACTATTTTTTCACCCAAACTGGATGATACTTTCAGGTAATGATCAGTACACTAAGCTCACTTGGTTCCCCAAATTTCGTTCTTTTATGTTGAAGCGTTCACTTCCAGTAACTGTTTGAATTTTGGCGTTTCACTCTGTTTTCTCCTATACTGACAGATGTATTTGGAACTCTAAATCAAACACGGTTTGTGCTAGCTTCTTGAAACTTGACACAGTAAAGCAGTTTCAAGTTCTATCTCTATGTTTTCTTTCCTCTTGATGTAGCACTCAGCAGTGACTGAGGAGAAACACTTTCATTGAAAGGGGTTGCCAAGCTTCCAGAAATTACGAGTCTCCAGAAATCTCAGCAACTATGATTTCACCCAAACTAAATGATACTTTCAGGTAATGATCAGTACACTAAGCCCACTTGGTTCGCCAAATTTCGTTCTTCTATGTTGAAGCGTTCGTTTCCAGTAACAGTTTGAATTTTGGCGTTTTACTCTGTTTTCTCCTATATTGATAGATGTATTTGGAACTCTAAATCAAACACGGTTTGTGCTAGCTTCTTGAAACTTGACACAATAAAGCAGTTTCAAGTTCTATCTCTATGTTCTGTCTCCTCTTGATGTAGCCCTAAGCAGTGACTGGGGAGAAACACTTTCATTGAAAGGGGTTGCCAAGCTTCAAAAAATTACGAGTCTCCAGAAATCTCAGCATCTATTTTTTCACCCAAACTGGATGATACTTTCAGGTAATGATGAGTACGCTAAGCCCACTGGGTTCCCAAAATTTCGTTCTTCTATGTTGAAGCGTTCGTTTCCAGTAACAGTTTGAATTTTGGCGTTTCACTCTGTTTTCTCCTATATTGATAGATGTATTTGGAACTCTAAACCAAACACGGTTTGTGCTAGCTTCTTGAAACTTGACACAGTAAAGCAGTTTCACGTTCTATCTCTATGTTCTGTTTCCTCTTGATATAGCACTCAGCAGTGACTGAGGAGAAACACTTTCATTGAAAGGGGTTGCCAAGCTTCCCAAAATTGCGAGTCTCCAGAAATCTCAGCAACTATTTTTTAACCCAAACTGGATGAGACTTTCAGGTAATGATCAGTACACTAAGCCCACTTGGTTCCCCAAATTTCGTTCTTCTATGTTAAAGCGTTCGTTTCCAGTAACAGTTTGAATTTTGGCGTTTCACTCTGTTTTCTCCTATATTGATACATGTATTTGGAACTCTAAACCAAACACGGTTTGTGCTAGCTTCTTGAAACTTGACACAGTAAAGCAGTTTCACGTTCCATCTCTATGTTCTGTTTCCTCTTGATGTAGCACTCAGCAGTGACTGAGGAGAAACACTTTCATTGAAAGGGGTTGCCAAGCTTCCCAAAATTGCGAGTCTCCAGAAACCTCAGCAACTATTTTTTAACCCAAACTGGATGATACTTTCAGGTAATGATCAGTACACTAAGCTGACTTGGTTCCCCAAATTTCGTTCTTTTATGTTGAAGCGTTCGCTTCCAGTAACTGTTTGAATTTTGGCGTTTCACTCTGTTTTCTCCTATACTGACAGATGTATTTGGAACTCTAAATCAAACACGGTTTGTGCTAGCTTCTTGAAACTTGACACAGTAAAGCAGTTTCACGTTCTATCTCTATGTTCTGTTTCCTCTGGATGTAGCCCTAAGCAGTGACTGGGGAGAAATACTTTCATTGACAGGGGTTGCCAAGCTTCCAGAAATTACGAGTCTCCAGAAATCTCAGCAACTATGATTTCACCCAAACTGGATGATACTTTCAGGTAATAATAGGTACACTAAGCCCACTTGGTTCCCCAAATTTCGTTCTTCTATGTTGAAGCGTTCGTTTCCAGTAACAGTTTGAATTTTGGCGTTTCACTCTGTTTTCTCCTATATTGATAGATGTATTTGGAACTCTAAATCAAACACGGTTTGTGCTACCTTCTTCAAACTTGACACAGTAAAGCAGTTTCAAGTTCTATCTCTATGTTCTGTTTCCTCTTGATGTAGCACTCAGCAGTGACTGAGGAGAAACACTTTCATTGAAAGGGGTTGCCAAGCTTCCCAAAATTGCGAGTCTCCAGAAATCTCAGCAACTATTTTTTCACCCAAACTGGATGATACTTTCAGGTAATGATCAGTACACTAAGCTCACTTGGTTCCCCAAATTTCGGTCTTTTATGTTGAAGCGTTCGCTTCCAGTAACTGTTTGAATTTTGGCGTTTCACTCTGTTTTCTCCTATACTGACAGATGTATTTGGAACTCTAAATCAAACACGGTTTGTGCTAGCTTCTTGAAACTTGACACAGTAAAGCAGTTTCACGTTCTATCTCTATGTTCTGTCTCCTCTTGATGTAGCCCTAAGCAGTGACTGGGGAGAAACACTTTCATTGAAAGGGGTTGCCAAGCTTCCAAAAATTACGAGTCTCCAGAAATCTCAGCATCTATTTTTTCACCCAAACTTGATGATACTTTCAGGTAATGATGAGTACCCTAAGCCCACTGTGTTCCCCAAAATTCGTTCTTCTATGTTGAAGCGTTCGTTTCCAGTAACAGTTTGAATTTTGGCGTTTCACTCTGTTTTCTCCTATATTGATAGATGTATTTGGAACTCTAAACCAAACACGGTTTGTGCTAGCTTCTTGAAACTTGACACAGTAAAGCAGTTTCACGTTCTATATCTATGTTCTGTTTCCTCTTGATGTAGCACTCAGCAGTGACTGAGGAGAAACACTTTCATTGAAAGGGGTTGCCAAGCTTCCCAAAATTGCGAGTCTCCAGAAATCTCAGCAACTATTTTTTAACCCAAACTGGATGATACTTTCAGGTAATGATCAGTACACTAAGCCCATTTGGTTCCCCAAATTTCGTTCTTCTATGTTGAAGCGTTCGTTTCCAGTAACAGTTTGAATTTTGGCGTTTCACTCTGTTTTCTCCTATATTGATAGATGTATTTGGAACTCTAAACCAAACACGGTTTGTGCTAGCTTCTTGAAACTTGACACAGTAAAGCAGTTTCACGTTCTATATCTATGTTCTGTTTCCTCTTGATGTAGCACTCAGCAGTGACTGAGGAGAAACACTTTCATTGAAAGGGGTTGCCAAGCTTCCCAAAATTGCGAGTCTCCAGAAATCTCAGCAACTATTTTTTAACCCAAACTGGATGAGACTTTCAGGTAATGATCAGTACACTAAGCCCACTTGGTTCCCCAAATTTCGTTCTTCTATGTTAAAGCGTTCGTTTCCAGTAACAGTTTGAATTTTGGCGTTTCACTCTGTTTTCTCCTATATTGATACATGTATTTGGAACTCTAAACCAAACACGGTTTGTGCTAGCTTCTTGAAACTTGACACAGTAAAGCAGTTTCACGTTCCATCTCTATGTTCTGTTTCCTCCTGATGTAGCACTCAGCAGTGACTGAGGAGAAACACTTTCATTGAAAGGGGTTGCCAAGCTTCCCAAAATTGCGAGTCTCCAGAAACCTCAGCAACTATTTTTTAACCCAAACTGGATGATACTTTCAGGTAATGATCAGTACACTAAGCTGACTTGGTTCCCCAAATTTCGTTCTTTTATGTTGAAGCGTTCGCTTCTAGTAACTGTTTGAATTTTGGCGTTTCACTCTGTTTTCTCCTATACTGACAGATGTATTTGGAACTCTAAATCAAACACGGTTTGTGCTAGCTTCTCGAAACTTGACACAGTAAAGCAGTTTCACGTTCTATCTCTATGTTCTGTTTCCTCTGGATGTAGCCCTAAGCAGTGACTGGGGAGAAATACATTCATTGACAGGGGTTGCCAAGCTTCCAGAAATTACGAGTCTCCAGAAATCTCAGCAACTATGATTTCACCCAAACTGGATGATACTTTCAGGTAATAATAGGTACACTAAGCCCACTTGGTTCCCCAAATTTCGTTCTTCTATGTTGAAGCGTTCGTTTCCAGTAACAGTTTGAATTTTGGCGTTTCACTCTGTTTTCTCCTATATTGATAGATGTATTTGGAACTCTAAATCAAACACGGTTTGTGCTACCTTCTTCAAACTTGACACAGTAAAGCAGTTTCAAGTTCTATCTCTATGTTCTGTTTCCTCTTGATGTAGCACTCAGTAGTGACTGAGGAGAAACACTTTCATTGAAAGGGGTTGCCAAGCTTCCCAAAATTGCGAGTCTCCAGAAATCTCAGCAACTATTTTTTCACCCAAACTGGATGATACTTTCAGGTAATGATCAGTACACTAAGCTCACTTGGTTCCCCAAATTTCGGTCTTTTATGTTGAAGCGTTCGCTTCCAGTAACTGTTTGAATTTTGGCGTTTCACTCTGTTTTCTCCTATACTGACAGATGTATTTGGAACTCTAAATCAAACACGGTTTGTGCTAGCTTCTTGAAACTTGACACAGTAAAGCAGTTTCACGTTCTATCTCTATGTTCTGTCTCCTCTTGATGTAGCCCTAAGCAGTGACTGGGGAGAAACACTTTCATTGAAAGGGGTTGCCAAGCTTCCAAAAATTACGAGTCTCCAGAAATCTCAGCATCTATTTTTTCACCCAAACTTGATGATACTTTCAGGTAATGATGAGTACGCTAAGCCCACTGTGTTCCCCAAAATTCGTTCTTCTATGTTGAAGCGTTCGTTTCCAGTAACAGTTTGAATTTTGGCGTTTCACTCTGTTTTCTCCTATATTGATAGATGTATTTGGAACTCTAAACCAAACACGGTTTGTGCTAGCTTCTTGAAACTTGACACAGTAAAGCAGTTTCACGTTCTATATCTATGTTCTGTTTCCTCTTGATGTAGCACTCAGCAGTGACTGAGGAGAAACACTTTCATTGAAAGGGGTTGCCAAGCTTCCCAAAATTGCGAGTCTCCAGAAATCTCAGCAACTATTTTTTCACCCAAACTGGATGATACTTTCAGGTAATGATCAGTACACTAAGCTCACTTGGTTCCCCAAATTTCGTTCTTTTATGTTGAAGCGTTCGCTTCCAGTAACTGTTTGAATTTTGGCGTTTCACTCTGTTTTCTCCTATACTGACAGATGTATTTGGAACTCTAAATCAAACACGGTTTGTGCTAGCTTCTTGAAACTTGACACACTAAAGCAGTTTCACGTTCTATCTCTATGTTCTGTTTCCTCTTGATGTAGCACTAAGCAGTGACTGGGGAGAAATACTTTCATTGAAAGGGGTTGCCAAGCTTCCAGAAATTACGAGTCTCCAGAAATCTCAGCAACTATGATTTCACCCATACTGGAAGATACTTTCAGGTAATGATCAGTACACTAAGCCCATTTGGTTCGCCAAATTTCGTTCTTCTATGTTGAAACGTTCGTTTCCAGTAACAGTTTGAATTTTGGTGTTTCACTCTGTTTTCTCCTATATTGATAGATGTATTTGGAACTCTAAACCAAACACGGTTTGTGCTAGCTTCTTGAAACTTGACACAGTAAAGCAGTTTCACGTACTATCTCTATGTTCTGTTTCCTCTTCAATGTAGCACTCAGCAGTGACTGAGGAGAAACACTTTCATTGAAAGGGGTTGCCAAGCTTCCCAAAATTGCGAGTCTCCAGAAATCTCAGCAACTATTTTTTAACCCAAACTGGATGATACTTTCAGGTAATGATCAGTACACTAAGCCCACTTGGTTCCCCAAATTTCGTTCTTCTATGTTGAAGCGTTCGATTCCAGTAACAGTTTGAATTTTGGCGTTTTACTCTGTTTTCTCCTATATTGATAGATGTATTTGGAACTCTAAATCAAACACGGTTTGTGCTAGCTTCTTGAAACTTGACACAATAAAGCAGTTTCAAGTTCTATCTCTATGTTCTCTCTCCTCTTGATGTAGCCCTAAGCAGTGACTGGGGAGAAACACTTACATTGAAAGGGGTTGCCAAGCTTCCCAAAATTGCGAGTCTCCAGAAATCTCAGCAACTATTTTTTCACCCAAACTGGATGATACTTTCAGGTAATGATCAGTACACTAAGCTCACTTGGTTCCCCAAATTTCGTTCTTTTATGTTGAAGCGTTCGCTTCCAGTAACTGTTTGAATTTTGGCGTTTCACTCTGTTTTCTCCTATACTGACAGATGTATTTGGAACTCTAAATCAAACACGGTTTGTGCTAGCTTCTTGAAACTTGACACAGTAAAGCAGTTTCACGTTCTATCTCTATGTTCTGTTTCCTCTGGATGTAGCCCTAAGCAGTGACTGGGGAAAAATACTTTCATTGACAGAGGTTGCCAAGCTTCCAGAAATTACGAGTCTCCAGAAATCTCAGCAACTATGATTTCACCCAACCTGGATGATACTTTCAGGTAATGATCAGTACACTAACCCCACTTGGTTCCCCAAATTTCGTTCTTCTATGTTGAAGCGTTCGTTTCCAGTAACAGTTTGAATTTTGGCGTTTCACTCTGTTTTCTCCTATATTGATAGATGTATTTGGAACTCTAACCCAAACACGGTTTGTGCTAGCTTCTTGAAACTTGACACAGTAAAGCAGTTTCACGTTCTATCTCTATGTTCTGTCTCCTCTTGATGTAGCCCTAAGCAGTGACTGGGGAGAAACACTTTCATTGAAAGGGGTTGCCAAGCTTCCAAAAATTACGAGTCTCCAGAAATCTCAGCATCTATTTTTTCACCCAAACTTGATGATACTTTCAGGTAATGATGAGTACGCTAAGCCCACTGTGTTCCCCAAATTTCGTTCTTCTATGTTGAAGCGTTCGTTTCCAGTAACAGTTTGAATTTTGGCGTTTCACTCTGTTTTCTCCTATATTGATAGATGTATTTGGAACTCTAAACCAAACACGGTTTGTGCTAGCTTCTTGAAACTTGACACAGTAAAGCAGTTTCACGTTCTATCTCTATGTTCTGTTTCCTCTTGATGTAGCACTCAGCAGTGACTGAGGAGAAACACTTTCATTGAAAGGGGTTGCCAAGCTTCCCAAAATTGCGAGTCTCCAGAAATCTCAGCAACTATTTTTTAACCCAAACTGGATGATACTTTCAGGTAATGATCAGTACACTAAGCTCACTTGGTTCCCCAAATTTCGTTCTTTTATGTTGAAGCGTTCGCTTCCAGTAACTGTTTGAATTTTGGCGTTTCACTCTGTTTTCTCCTATACTGACAGATGTATTTGGAACTCTAAATCAAACACGGTTTGTGCTAGCTTCTTGAAACTTGACACAGTAAAGCAGTTTCATGTTCTATCTCTATGTTCTGTTTCCTCTGGATGTAGCCCTAAGCAGTGACTGGGGAGAAATACTTTCATTGACAGGGGTTGCCAAGCTTCCAGAAATTACGAGTCTCCAGAAATCTCAGAAACTATGATTTCACCCAAACTGGATGATACTTTCAGGTAATAATAGGTACACTAAGCCCACTTGGTTCCCCAAATTTCGTTCTTCTATGTTGAAGCGTTCGTTTCCAGTAACAGTTTGAATTTTGGCGTTTCACTCTGTTTTCTCCTATATTGATAGATGTATTTGGAACTCTAAACCAAACACGGTTTGTGCTACCTTCTTCAAACTTGACACAGTAAAGCAGTTTCAAGTTCTATCCTAATGTTCTGTTTCCTCTTGATGTAGCACTCAGCAGTGACTGAGGAGAAACACTTTCATTGAAAGGGGTTGCCAAGCTTCCCAAAATTGCGAGTCTCCAGAAATCTCAGCAACTATTTTTTCACCCAAACTGGATGATACTTTCAGGTAATGATCAGTACACTAAGCTCACTTGGTTCCCCAAATTTCGTTCTTTTATGTTGAAGCGTTCGCTTCCAGTAACTGTTTGAATTTTGGCGTTTCACTCTGTTTTCTCCTATACTGACAGATGTATTTGGAACTCTAAATCAAACACGGTTTGTGCTAGCTTCTTGAAACTTGACACAGTAAAGCAGTTTCATGTTCTATCTCTATGTTCTGTCTCCTCTTGATGTAGCCCTAAGCAGTGACTGGGGAGAAACACTTTCATTGAAAGGGGTTGCCAAGCTTCCAAAAATTACGAGTCTCCAGAAATCTCAGCATCTATTTTTTCACCCAAACTTGATGATACTTTCAGGTAATGATGAGTACGCTAAGCCCACTGTGTTCCCCAAATTTCGTTCTTCTATGTTGAAGCGTTCGTTTCCAGTAACAGTTTGAATTTTGGCGTTTCACTCTGTTTTCTCCTATATTGATAGATGTATTTGGAACTCTAAACCAAACACGGTTTGTGCTAGCTTCTTGAAACTTGACACAGTAAAGCAGTTTCACGTTCTATCTCTATGTTCTGTTTCCTCTTGATGTAGCACTCAGCAGTGACTGAGGAGAAACACTTTCATTGAAAGGGGTTGCCAAGCTTCCCAAAATTGCGAGTCTCCAGAAATCTCAGCAACTATTTTTTCACCCAAACTGGATGATACTTTCAGGTAATGATCACTACACTAAGCTCACTTGGTTCCCCAAATTTCGTTCTTTTATGTTGAAGCGTTCGCTTCCAGTAACTGTTTGAATTTTGGCGTTTCACTCTGTTTTCTCCTATACTGACAGATGTATTTGGAACTCTAAATCAAACACGGTTTGTGCTAGCTTCTTGAAACTTGACACAGTAAAGCAGTTTCACGTTCTATCTCTATGTTCTGTTTCCTCTGGATGTAGCACTAAGCAGTGACTGGGGAGAAATACTTTCATTGAAAGGGGTTGCCAAGCTTCCAGAAATTACGAGTCTCCAGAAATCTCAGCAACTATGATTTCACCCATACTGGATGATACTTTCAGGTAATGATCAGTACACTAAGCCCATTTGGTTCGCCAAATTTCGTTCTTCTATGTTGAAGCGTTCGTTTCCAGTAACAGTTTGAATTTTGGTGTTTCACTCTGTTTTCTCCTATATTGATAGATGTATTTGGAACTCTAAACCAAACACGGTTTGTGCTAGCTTCTTGAAACTTGACACAGTAAAGCAGTTTCACGTTCTATCTCTATGTTCTGTTTCCTCTTCAATGTAGCACTCAGCAGTGACTGAGGAGAAACACTTTCATTGAAAGGGGTTGCCAAGCTTCCCAAAATTGCGAGTCTCCAGAAATCTCAGCAACTATTTTTTAACCCAAACTGGATGATACTTTCAGGTAATGATCAGTACACTAAGCCCACTTGGTTCCCCAAATTTCGTTCTTCTATGTTGAAGCGTTCGATTCCAGTAACAGTTTGAATTTTGGCGTTTTACTCTGTTTTCTCCTATATTGATAGATGTATTTGGAACTCTAAATCAAACACGGTTTGTGCTAGCTTCTTGAAACTTGACACAATAAAGCAGTTTCAAGTTCTATCTCTATGTTCTCTCTCCTCTTGATGTAGCCCTAAGCAGTGACTGGGGAGAAACACTTACATTGAAAGGGGTTGCCAAGCTTCCCAAAATTGCGAGTCTCCAGAAATCTCAGCAACTATTTTTTCACCCAAACTGGATGATACTTTCAGGTAATGATCAGTACACTAAGCTCACTTGGTTCCCCAAATTTCGTTCTTTTATGTTGAAGCGTTCGCTTCCAGTAACTGTTTGAATTTTGGCGTTTCACTCTGTTTTCTCCTATACTGACAGATGTATTTGGAACTCTAAATCAAACACGGTTTGTGCTAGCTTCTTGAAACTTGACACAGTAAAGCAGTTTCACGTTCTATCTCTATGTTCTGTTTCCTCTGGATGTAGCCCTAAGCAGTGACTGGGGAAAAATACTTTCATTGACAGAGGTTGCCAAGCTTCCAGAAATTACGAGTCTCCAGAAATCTCAGCAACTATGATTTCACCCAACCTGGATGATACTTTCAGGTAATGATCAGTACACTAACCCCACTTGGTTCCCCAAATTTCGTTCTTCTATGTTGAAGCGTTCGTTTCCAGTAACAGTTTGAATTTTGGCGTTTCACTCTGTTTTCTCCTATATTGATAGATGTATTTGGAACTCTAACCCAAACACGGTTTGTGCTAGCTTCTTGAAACTTGACACAGTAAAGCAGTTTCACGTTCTATCTCTATGTTCTGTCTCCTCTTGATGTAGCCCTAAGCAGTGACTGGGGAGAAACACTTTCATTGAAAGGGGTTGCCAAGCTTCCAAAAATTACGAGTCTCCAGAAATCTCAGCATCTATTTTTTCACCCAAACTTGATGATACTTTCAGGTAATGATGAGTACGCTAAGCCCACTGTGTTCCCCAAATTTCGTTCTTCTATGTTGAAGCGTTCGTTTCCAGTAACAGTTTGAATTTTGGCGTTTCACTCTGTTTTCTCCTATATTGATAGATGTATTTGGAACTCTAAACCAAACACGGTTTGTGCTAGCTTCTTGAAACTTGACACAGTAAAGCAGTTTCACGTTCTATCTCTATGTTCTGTTTCCTCTTGATGTAGCACTCAGCAGTGACTGAGGAGAAACACTTTCATTGAAAGGGGTTGCCAAGCTTCCCAAAATTGCGAGTCTCCAGAAATCTCAGCAACTATTTTTTAACCCAAACTGGATGATACTTTCAGGTAATGATCAGTACACTAAGCTCACTTGGTTCCCCAAATTTCGTTCTTTTATGTTGAAGCGTTCGCTTCCAGTAACTGTTTGAATTTTGGCGTTTCACTCTGTTTTCTCCTATACTGACAGATGTATTTGGAACTCTAAATCAAACACGGTTTGTGCTAGCTTCTTGAAACTTGACACAGTAAAGCAGTTTCATGTTCTATCTCTATGTTCTGTTTCCTCTGGATGTAGCCCTAAGCAGTGACTGGGGAGAAATACTTTCATTGACAGGGGTTGCCAAGCTTCCAGAAATTACGAGTCTCCAGAAATCTCAGAAACTATGATTTCACCCAAACTGGATGATACTTTCAGGTAATAATAGGTACACTAAGCCCACTTGGTTCCCCAAATTTCGTTCTTCTATGTTGAAGCGTTCGTTTCCAGTAACAGTTTGAATTTTGGCGTTTCACTCTGTTTTCTCCTATATTGATAGATGTATTTGGAACTCTAAATCAAACACGGTTTGTGCTACCTTCTTCAAACTTGACACAGTAAAGCAGTTTCAAGTTCTATCCTAATGTTCTGTTTCCTCTTGATGTAGCACTCAGCAGTGACTGAGGAGAAACACTTTCATTGAAAGGGGTTGCCAAGCTTCCCAAAATTGCGAGTCTCCAGAAATCTCAGCAACTATTTTTTCACCCAAACTGGATGATACTTTCAGGTAATGATCAGTACACTAAGCTCACTTGGTTCCCCAAATTTCGTTCTTTTATGTTGAAGCGTTCGCTTCCAGTAACTGTTTGAATTTTGGCGTTTCACTCTGTTTTCTCCTATACTGACAGATGTATTTGGAACTCTAAATCAAACACGGTTTGTGCTAGCTTCTTGAAACTTGACACAGTAAAGCAGTTTCATGTTCTATCTCTATGTTCTGTCTCCTCTTGATGTAGCCCTAAGCAGTGACTGGGGAGAAACACTTTCATTGAAAGGGGTTGCCAAGCTTCCAAAAATTACGAGTCTCCAGAAATCTCAGCATCTATTTTTTCACCCAAACTTGATGATACTTTCAGGTAATGATGAGTACGCTAAGCCCACTGTGTTCCCCAAATTTCGTTCTTCTATGTTGAAGCGTTCGTTTCCAGTAACAGTTTGAATTTTGGCGTTTCACTCTGTTTTCTCCTATATTGATAGATGTATTTGGAACTCTAAACCAAACACGGTTTGTGCTAGCTTCTTGAAACTTGACACAGTAAAGCAGTTTCACGTTCTATCTCTATGTTCTGTTTCCTCTTGATGTAGCACTCAGCAGTGACTGAGGAGAAACACTTTCATTGAAAGGGGTTGCCAAGCTTCCCAAAATTGCGAGTCTCCAGAAATCTCAGCAACTATTTTTTCACCCAAACTGGATGATACTTTCAGGTAATGATCACTACACTAAGCTCACTTGGTTCCCCAAATTTCGTTCTTTTATGTTGAAGCGTTCGCTTCCAGTAACTGTTTGAATTTTGGCGTTTCACTCTGTTTTCTCCTATACTGACAGATGTATTTGGAACTCTAAATCAAACACGGTTTGTGCTAGCTTCTTGAAACTTGACACAGTAAAGCAGTTTCACGTTCTATCTCTATGTTCTGTTTCCTCTGGATGTAGCACTAAGCAGTGACTGGGGAGAAATACTTTCATTGAAAGGGGTTGCCAAGCTTCCAGAAATTACGAGTCTCCAGAAATCTCAGCAACTATGATTTCACCCATACTGGATGATACTTTCAGGTAATGATCAGTACACTAAGCCCATTTGGTTCGCCAAATTTCGTTCTTCTATGTTGAAGCGTTCGTTTCCAGTAACAGTTTGAATTTTGGTGTTTCACTCTGTTTTCTCCTATATTGATAGATGTATTTGGAACTCTAAACCAAACACGGTTTGTGCTAGCTTCTTGAAACTTGACACAGTAAAGCAGTTTCACGTTCTATCTCTATGTTCTGTTTCCTCTTCAATGTAGCACTCAGCAGTGACTGAGGAGAAACACTTTCATTGAAAGGGGTTGCCAAGCTTCCCAAAATTGCGAGTCTCCAGAAATCTCAGCAACTATTTTTTAACCCAAACTGGATGATACTTTCAGGTAATGATCAGTACACTAAGCCCACTTGGTTCCCCAAATTTCGTTCTTCTATGTTGAAGCGTTCGATTCCAGTAACAGTTTGAATTTTGGCGTTTTACTCTGTTTTCTCCTATATTGATAGATGTATTTGGAACTCTAAATCAAACACGGTTTGTGCTAGCTTCTTGAAACTTGACACAATAAAGCAGTTTCAAGTTCTATCTCTATGTTCTGTCTCCTCTTGATGTAGCCCTAAGCAGTGACTGGGGAGAAACACTTACATTGAAAGGGGTTGCCAAGCTTCCAAAAATTACGAGTCTCCAGAAATCTCAGCATCTATTTTTTCACCCAAACTTGATGATACTTTCAGGTAATGATGAGTACGCTAAGCCCACTGGGTTCCCCAAATTTCGTTCTTCTATGTTGAAGCGTTCGTTTCCAGTAACAGTTTGAATTTTGGCGTTTCACTCTGTTTTCTCCTATATTGATAGATGTATTTGGAACTCTAAACCAAACACGGTTTGTGCCAGCTTCTTGAAACTTGACACAGTAAAGCAGTTTCACGTTCTATATCTATGTTCTGTTTCCTCTTGATGTAGCACTCAGCAGTGACTGAGGAGAAACACTTTCATTGAAAGGGGTTGCCAAGCTTCCCAAAATTGCGAGTCTCCAGAAATCTCAGCAACTATTTTTTAACCCAAACTGGATGATACTTTCAGGTAATGATCAGTACGCTAAGCCCATTTGGTTCCCCAAATTTCGTTCTTCTATGTTGAAGCGTTCGTTTCCAGTAACAGTTTGAATTTTGGCGTTTCACTCTGTTTTCTCCTATATTGATACATGTATTTGGAACTCTAAACCAAACACGGTTTGTGCTAGCTTCTTGAAACTTGACACAGTAAAGGAGTTTCACGTTCTATCTCTATGTTCTGTTTCCTCTTGATATAGCACTCAGCAGTGACTGAGGAGAAACACTTTCATTGAAAGGGGTTGCCAAGCTTCCCAAAATTGCGAGTCTCCAGAAATCTCAGCAACTATTTTTTCACCCAAACTGGATGATACTTTCAGGTAATGATCAGTACACTAAGCTCACTTGGTTCCCCAAATTTCGTTCTTTTATGTTGAAGCGTTCGCTTCCAGTAACTGTTTGAATTTTGGCGTTTCACTCTGTTTTCTCCTATACTGACAGATGTATTTGGAACTCTAAATCAAACACGGTTTGTGCTAGCTTCTTGAAACTTGACACAGTAAAGCAGTTTCACGTTCTATCTCTATGTTCTGTTTCCTCTGGATGTAGCCCTAAGCAGTGACTGGGGAAAAATACTTTCATTGACAGGGGTTGCCAAGCTTCCAGAAATTACGAGTCTCCAGAAATCTCAGCAACTATGATTTCACCCAAACTGGATGATACTTTCAGGTAATGATCAGTACACTAACCCCACTTGGTTCCCCAAATTTCGTTCTTCTATGTTGAAGCGTTCGTTTCCAGTAACAGTTTGAATTTTGGCGTTTCACTCTGTTTTCTCCTATATTGATAGATGTATTTGGAACTCTAACCCAAACACGGTTTGTGCTAGCTTCTTGAAACTTGACACAGTAAAGCAGTTTCACGTTCTATCTCTATGTTCTGTCTCCTCTTGATGTAGCCCTAAGCAGTGACTGGGGAGAAACACTTTCATTGAAAGGGGTTGCCAAGCTTCCAAAAATTACGAGTCTCCAGAAATCTCAGCATCTATTTTTTCACCCAAACTTGATGATACTTTCAGGTAATGATGAGTACGCTAAGCCCACTGTGTTCCCCAAATTTCGTTCTTCTATGTTGAAGCGTTCGTTTCCAGTAACAGTTTGAATTTTGGCGTTTCACTCTGTTTTCTCCTATATTGATAGATGTATTTGGAACTCTAAACCAAACACGGTTTGTGCTAGCTTCTTGAAACTTGACACAGTAAAGCAGTTTCACGTTCTATCTCTATGTTCTGTTTCCTCTTGATGTAGCACTCAGCAGTGACTGAGGAGAAACACTTTCATTGAAAGGGGTTGCCAAGCTTCCCAAAATTGCGAGTCTCCAGAAATCTCAGCAACTATTTTTTAACCCAAACTGGATGATACTTTCAGGTAATGATCAGTACACTAAGCTCACTTGGTTCCCCAAATTTCGTTCTTTTATGTTGAAGCGTTCGCTTCCAGTAACTGTTTGAATTTTGGCGTTTCACTCTGTTTTCTCCTATACTGACAGATGTATTTGGAACTCTAAATCATACACGGTTTGTGCTAGCTTCTTGAAACTTGACACAGTAAAGCAGTTTCACGTTCTATCTCTATGTTCTGTTTCCTCTGGATGTAGCCCTAAGCAGTGACTGGGGAGAAATACTTTCATTGACAGGGGTTGCCAAGCTTCCAGAAATTACGAGTCTCCAGAAATCTCAGAAACTATGATTTCACCCAAACTGGATGATACTTTCAGGTAATAATAGGTACACTAAGCCCACTTGGTTCCCCAAATTTCGTTCTTCTATGTTAAAGCGTTCGTTTCCAGTAACAGTTTGAATTTTGGCGTTTCACTCTGTTTTCTCCTATATTGATACATGTATTTGGAACTCTAAACCAAACACGGTTTGTGCTAGCTTCTTGAAACTTGACACAGTAAAGCAGTTTCACGTTCTATCTCTATGTTCTGTTTCCTCTTGATATAGCACTCAGCAGTGACTGAGGAGAAACACTTTCATTGAAAGGGGTTGCCAAGCTTCCCAAAATTGCGAGTCTCCAGAAATCTCAGCAACTATTTTTTCACCCAAACTGGATGATACTTTCAGGTAATGATCAGTACACTAAGCTCACTTGGTTCCCCAAATTTCGTTCTTTTATGTTGAAGCGTTCGCTTCCAGTAACTGTTTGAATTTTGGCGTTTCACTCTGTTTTCTCCTATACTGACAGATGTATTTGGAACTCTAAATCAAACACGGTTTGTGCTAGCTTCTTGAAACTTGACACAGTAAAGCAGTTTCACGTTCTATCTCTATGTTCTGTTTCCTCTGGATGTAGCCCTAAGCAGTGACTGGGGAAAAATACTTTCATTGACAGAGGTTGCCAAGCTTCCAGAAATTACGAGTCTCCAGAAATCTCAGCAACTATGATTTCACCCAAACTGGATGATACTTTCAGGTAATGATCAGTACACTAACCCCACTTAGTTCCCCAAATTTCGTTCTTCTATGTTGAAGCGTTCGTTTCCAGTAACAGTTTGAATTTTGGCGTTTCACTCTGTTTTCTCCTATATTGATAGATGTATTTGGAACTCTAACCCAAACACGGTTTGTGCTAGCTTCTTGAAACTTGACACAGTAAAGCAGTTTCACGTTATATCTCTATGTTCTGTCTCCTCTTGATGTAGCCCTAAGCAGTGACTGGGGAGAAACACTTTCATTGAAAGGGGTTGCCAAGCTTCCAAAAATCACGAGTCTCCAGAAATCTCAGCATCTATTTTTTCACCCAAACTTGATGATACTTTCAGGTAATGATGAGTACGCTAAGCCCACTGTGTTCCCCAAATTTCGTTCTTCTATGTTGAAGCGTTCGTTTCCAGTAACAGTTTGAATTTTGGCGTTTCACTCTGTTTTCTCCTATATTGATAGATGTATTTGGAACTCTAAACCAAACACGGTTTGTGCTAGCTTCTTGAAACTTGACACAGTAAAGCAGTTTCACGTTCTATATCTATGTTCTGTTTCCTCTTGATGTAGCACTCAGCAGTGACTGAGGAGAAACACTTTCATTGAAAGGGGTTGCCAAGCTTCCCAAAATTGCGAGTCTCCAGAAATCTCAGCAACTATTTTTTAACCCAAACTGGATGATACTTTCAGGTAATGATCAGTACACTAAGCCCATTTGGTTCCCCAAATTTCGTTCTTCTATGTTAAAGCGTTCGTTTCCAGTAACAGTTTGAATTTTGGCGTTTCACTTTGTTTTCTCCTATATTGATACATGTATTTGGAACTCTAAACCAAACACGGTTTGTGCTAGCTTCTTGAAACTTGACACAGTAAAGGAGTTTCACGTTCTATCTCTATGTTCTGTTTCCTCTTGATATAGCACTCAGCAGTGACTGAGGAGAAACACTTTCATTGAAAGGGGTTGCCAAGCTTCCCAAAATTGCGAGTCTCCAGAAATCTCAGCAACTATTTTTTCACCCAAACTGGATGATACTTTCAGGTAATGATCAGTACACTAAGCTCACTTGGTTCCCCAAATTTCGTTCTTTTATGTTGAAGCGTTCGCTTCCAGTAACTGTTTGAATTTTGGCGTTTCACTCTGTTTTCTCCTATACTGACAGATGTATTTGGAACTCTAAATCAAACACGGTTTGTGCTAGCTTCTTGAAACTTGTCACAGTAAAGCAGTTTCACGTTCTATCTCTATGTTCTGTTTCCTCTGGATGTAGCCCTAAGCAGTGACTGGGGAAAAATACTTTCATTGACAGAGGTTGCCAAGCTTCCAGAAATTACGAGTCTCCAGAAATCTCAGCAACTATGATTTCACCCAAACTGGATGATACTTTCAGGTAATGATCAGTACACTAACCCCACTTGGTTCCCCAAATTTCGTTCTTCTATGTTGAAGCGTTCGTTTCCAGTAACAGTTTGAATTTTGGCGTTTCACTCTGTTTTCTCCTATATTGATAGATGTATTTGGAACTCTAACCCAAACACGGTTTGTGCTAGCTTCTTGAAACTTGACACAGTAAAGCAGTTTCACGTTCTATCTCTATGTTCTGTCTCCTCTTGATGTAGCCCTAAGCAGTGACTGGGGAGAAACACTTTCATTGAAAGGGGTTGCCAAGCTTCCAAAAATTACGAGTCTCCAGAAATCTCAGCATCTATTTTTTCACCCAAACTTGATGATACTTTCAGGTAATGATGAGTACGCTAAGCCCACTGTGTTCCCCAAATTTCGTTCTTCTATGTTGAAGCGTTCGTTTCCAGTAACAGTTTGAATTTTGGCGTTTCACTCTGTTTTCTCCTATATTGATAGATGTATTTGGAACTCTAAACCAAACACGGTTTGTGCTAGCTTCTTGAAACTTGACACAGTAAAGCAGTTTCACGTTCTATCTCTATGTTCTGTTTCCTCTTGATGTAGCACTCAGCAGTGACTGAGGAGAAACACTTTCATTGAAAGGGGTTGCCAAGCTTCCCAAAATTGCGAGTCTCCAGAAATCTCAGCAACTATTTTTTAACCCAAACTGGATGATACTTTCAGGTAATGATCAGTACACTAAGCTCACTTGGTTCCCCAAATTTCGTTCTTTTATGTTGAAGCGTTCGCTTCCAGTAACTGTTTGAATTTTGGCGTTTCACTCTGTTTTCTCCTATACTGACAGATGTATTTGGAACTCTAAATCATACACGGTTTGTGCTAGCTTCTTGAAACTTGACACAGTAAAGCAGTTTCACGTTCTATCTCTATGTTCTGTTTCCTCTGGATGTAGCCCTAAGCAGTGACTGGGGAGAAATACTTTCATTGACAGGGGTTGCCAAGCTTCCAGAAATTACGAGTCTCCAGAAATCTCAGAAACTATGATTTCACCCAAACTGGATGATACTTTCAGGTAATAATAGGTACACTAAGCCCACTTGGTTCCCCAAATTTCGTTCTTCTATGTTAAAGCGTTCGTTTCCAGTAACAGTTTGAATTTTGGCGTTTCACTCTGTTTTCTCCTATATTGATACATGTATTTGGAACTCTAAACCAAACACGGTTTGTGCTAGCTTCTTGAAACTTGACACAGTAAAGCAGTTTCACGTTCTATCTCTATGTTCTGTTTCCTCTTGATATAGCACTCAGCAGTGACTGAGGAGAAACACTTTCATTGAAAGGGGTTGCCAAGCTTCCCAAAATTGCGAGTCTCCAGAAATCTCAGCAACTATTTTTTCACCCAAACTGGATGATACTTTCAGGTAATGATCAGTACACTAAGCTCACTTGGTTCCCCAAATTTCGTTCTTTTATGTTGAAGCGTTCGCTTCCAGTAACTGTTTGAATTTTGGCGTTTCACTCTGTTTTCTCCTATACTGACAGATGTATTTGGAACTCTAAATCAAACACGGTTTGTGCTAGCTTCTTGAAACTTGACACAGTAAAGCAGTTTCACGTTCTATCTCTATGTTCTGTTTCCTCTGGATGTAGCCCTAAGCAGTGACTGGGGAAAAATACTTTCATTGACAGAGGTTGCCAAGCTTCCAGAAATTACGAGTCTCCAGAAATCTCAGCAACTATGATTTCACCCAAACTGGATGATACTTTCAGGTAATGATCAGTACACTAACCCCACTTAGTTCCCCAAATTTCGTTCTTCTATGTTGAAGCGTTCGTTTCCAGTAACAGTTTGAATTTTGGCGTTTCACTCTGTTTTCTCCTATATTGATAGATGTATTTGGAACTCTAACCCAAACACGGTTTGTGCTAGCTTCTTGAAACTTGACACAGTAAAGCAGTTTCACGTTCTATCTCTATGTTCTGTCTCCTCTTGATGTAGCCCTAAGCAGTGACTGGGGAGAAACACTTTCATTGAAAGGGGTTGCCAAGCTTCCAAAAATTACGAGTCTCCAGAAATCTCAGCATCTATTTTTTCACCCAAACTTGATGATACTTTCAGGTAATGATGAGTACGCTAAGCCCACTGTGTTCCCCAAATTTCGTTCTTCTATGTTGAAGCGTTCGTTTCCAGTAACAGTTTGAATTTTGGCGTTTCACTCTGTTTTCTCCTATATTGATAGATGTATTTGGAACTCTAAACCAAACACGGTTTGTGCTAGCTTCTTGAAACTTGACACAGTAAAGCAGTTTCACGTTCTATATCTATGTTCTGTTTCCTCTTGATGTAGCACTCAGCAGTGACTGAGGAGAAACACTTTCATTGAAAGGGGTTGCCAAGCTTCCCAAAATTGCGAGTCTCCAGAAATCTCAGCAACTATTTTTTAACCCAAACTGGATGATACTTTCAGGTAATGATCAGTACACTAAGCCCATTTGGTTCCCCAAATTTCGTTCTTCTATGTTAAAGCGTTCGTTTCCAGTAACAGTTTGAATTTTGGCGTTTCACTTTGTTTTCTCCTATATTGATACATGTATTTGGAACTCTAAACCAAACACGGTTTGTGCTAGCTTCTTGAAACTTGACACAGTAAAGGAGTTTCACGTTCTATCTCTATGTTCTGTTTCCTCTTGATATAGCACTCAGCAGTGACTGAGGAGAAACACTTTCATTGAAAGGGGTTGCCAAGCTTCCCAAAATTGCGAGTCTCCAGAAATCTCAGCAACTATTTTTTCACCCAAACTGGATGATACTTTCAGGTAATGATCAGTACACTAAGCTCACTTGGTTCCCCAAATTTCGTTCTTTTATGTTGAAGCATTCGCTTCCAGTAACTGTTTGAATTTTGGCGTTTCACTCTGTTTTCTCCTATACTGACAGATGTATTTGGAACTCTAAATCAAACACGGTTTGTGCTAGCTTCTTGAAACTTGTCACAGTAAAGCAGTTTCACGTTCTATCTCTATGTTCTGTTTCCTCTGGATGTAGCCCTAAGCAGTGACTGGGGAAAAATACTTTCATTGACAGAGGTTGCCAAGCTTCCAGAAATTACGAGTCTCCAGAAATCTCAGCAACTATGATTTCACCCAAACTGGATGATACTTTCAGGTAATGATCAGTACACTAACCCCACTTGGTTCCCCAAATTTCGTTCTTCTATGTTGAAGCGTTCGTTTCCAGTAACAGTTTGAATTTTGGCGTTTCACTCTGTTTTCTCCTATATTGATAGATGTATTTGGAACTCTAACCCAAACACGGTTTGTGCTAGCTTCTTGAAACTTGACACAGTAAAGCAGTTTCACGTTCTATCTCTATGTTCTGTCTCCTCTTGATGTAGCCCTAAGCAGTGACTGGGGAGAAACACTTTCATTGAAAGGGGTTGCCAAGCTTCCAAAAATTACGAGTCTCCAGAAATCTCAGCATCTATTTTTTCACCCAAACTTGATGATACTTTCAGGTAATGATGAGTACGCTAAGCCCACTGTGTTCCCCAAATTTCGTTCTTCTATGTTGAAGCGTTCGTTTCCAGTAACAGTTTGAATTTTGGCGTTTCACTCTGTTTTCTCCTATATTGATAGATGTATTTGGAACTCTAAACCAAACACGGTTTGTGCTAGCTTCTTGAAACTTGACACAGTAAAGCAGTTTCACGTTCTATCTCTATGTTCTGTTTCCTCTTGATGTAGCACTCAGCAGTGACTGAGGAGAAACACTTTCATTGAAAGGGGTTGCCAAGCTTCCCAAAATTGCGAGTCTCCAGAAATCTCAGCAACTATTTTTTAACCCAAACTGGATGATACTTTCAGGTAATGATCAGTACACTAAGCTCACTTGGTTCCCCAAATTTCGTTCTTTTATGTTGAAGCGTTCGCTTCCAGTAACTGTTTGAATTTTGGCGTTTCACTCTGTTTTCTCCTATACTGACAGATGTATTTGGAACTCTAAATCAAACACGGTTTGTGCTAGCTTCTTGAAACTTGACACAGTAAAGCAGTTTCACGTTCTATCTCTATGTTCTGTTTCCTCTGGATGTAGCCCTAAGCAGTGACTGGGGAGAAATACTTTCATTGACAGGGGTTGCCAAGCTTCCAGAAATTACGAGTCTCCAGAAATCTCAGAAACTATGATTTCACCCAAACTGGATGATACTTTCAGGTAATAATAGGTACACTAAGCCCACTTGGTTCCCCAAATTTCGTTCTTCTATGTTGAAGCGTTCGTTTCCAGTAACAGTTTGAATTTTGGCGTTTCACTCTGTTTTCTCCTATATTGATAGATGTATTTGGAACTCTAAATCAAACACGGTTTGTGCTACCTTCTTCAAACTTGACACAGTAAAGCAGTTTCAAGTTCTATCCTAATGTTCTGTTTCCTCTTGATGTAGCACTCAGCAGTGACTGAGGAGAAACACTTTCATTGAAAGGGGTTGCCAAGCTTCCCAAAATTGCGAGTCTCCAGAAATCTCAGCAACTATTTTTTCACCCAAACTGGATGATACTTTCAGGTAATGATCAGTACACTAAGCTCACTTGGTTCCCCAAATTTCGTTCTTTTATGTTGAAGCGTTCGCTTCCAGTAACTGTTTGAATTTTGGCGTTTCACTCTGTTTTCTCCTATACTGACAGATGTATTTGGAACTCTAAATCAAACACGGTTTGTGCTAGCTTCTTGAAACTTGACACAGTAAAGCAGTTTCATGTTCTATCTCTATGTTCTGTCTCCTCTTGATGTAGCCCTAAGCAGTGACTGGGGAGAAACACTTTCATTGAAAGGGGTTGCCAAGCTTCCAAAAATTACGAGTCTCCAGAAATCTCAGCATCTATTTTTTCACCCAAACTTGATGATACTTTCAGGTAATGATGAGTACGCTAAGCCCACTGTGTTCCCCAAATTTCGTTCTTCTATGTTGAAGCGTTCGTTTCCAGTAACAGTTTGAATTTTGGCGTTTCACTCTGTTTTCTCCTATATTGATAGATGTATTTGGAACTCTAAACCAAACACGGTTTGTGCTAGCTTCTTGAAACTTGACACAGTAAAGCAGTTTCACGTTCTATATCTATGTTCTGTTTCCTCTTGATGTAGCACTCAGCAGTGACTGAGGAGAAACACTTTCATTGAAAGGGGTTGCCAAGCTTCCCAAAATTGCGAGTCTCCAGAAATCTCAGCAACTATTTTTTAACCCAAACTGGATGATACTTTCAGGTAATGATCAGTACACTAAGCCCATTTGGTTCCCCAAATTTCGTTCTTCTATGTTAAAGCGTTCGTTTCCAGTAACAGTTTGAATTTTGGCGTTTCACTCTGTTTTCTCCTATATTGATACATGTATTTGGAACTCTAAACCAAACACGGTTTGTGCTAGCTTCTTGAAACTTGACACAGTAAAGCAGTTTCACGTTCTATCTCTATGTTCTGTTTCCTCTTGATGTAGCACTCAGCAGTGACTGAGGAGAAACACTTTCATTGAAAGGGGTTGCCAAGCTTCCCAAAATTGCGAGTCTCCAGAAATCTCAGCAACTATTTTTTCACCCAAACTGGATGATACTTTCAGGTAATGATCAGTACACTAAGCTCACTTGGTTCCCCAAATTTCGTTCTTTTATGTTGAAGCGTTCGCTTCCAGTAACTGTTTGAATTTTGGCGTTTCACTCTGTTTTCTCCTATACTGACAGATGTATTTGGAACTCTAAATCAAACACGGTTTGTGCTAGCTTCTTGAAACTTGACACAGTAAAGCAGTTTCACGTTCTATCTCTATGTTCTGTTTCCTCTGGATGTAGCCCTAAGCAGTGACTGGGGAAAAATACTTTCATTGACAGAGGTTGCCAAGCTTCCAGAAATTACGAGTCTCCAGAAATCTCAGCAACTATGATTTCACCCAAACTGGATGATACTTTCAGGTAATGATCAGTACACTAAGCCCACTTGGTTCCCCAAATTTCGTTCTTTTATGTTGAAGCGTTCGCTTCCAGTAACTGTTTGAATTTTGGCGTTTCACTCTGTTTTCTCCTATACTGACAGATGTATTTGGAACTCTAAATCAAACACGGTTTGTGCTAGCTTCTTGAAACTTGACACAGTAAAGCAGTTTCACGTTCTATCTCTATGTTCTGTCTCCTCTTGATGTAGCCCTAAGCAGTGACTGGGGAGAAACACTTTCATTGAAAGGGGTTGCCAAGCTTCCAAAAATTACGAGTCTCCAGAAATCTCAGCATCTATTTTTTCACCCAAACTTGATGATACTTTCAGGTAATGATGAGTACGCTAAGCCCACTGTGTTCCCCAAATTTCGTTCTTCTATGTTGAAGCGTTCGTTTCCAGTAACAGTTTGAATTTTGGCGTTTCACTCTGTTTTCTCCTATATTGATAGATGTATTTGGAACTCTAAACCAAACACGGTTTGTGCTAGCTTCTTGAAACTTGACACAGTAAAGCAGTTTCACGTTCTATCTCTATGTTCTGTCTCCTCTTGATGTAGCACTCAGCAGTGACTGAGGAGAAACACTTTCATTGAAAGGGGTTGCCAAGCTTCCCAAAATTGCGAGTCTCCAGAAATCTCAGCAACTATTTTTTAACCCAAACTGGATGATACTTTCAGGTAACGATCAGTACACTAAGCCCATTTGGTTCCCCAAATTTCGTTCTTCTATGTTAAAGCGTTCGTTTCCAGTAACAGTTTGAATTTTGGCGTTTCACTCTGTTTTCTCCTATATTGATACATGTATTTGGAACTCTAAACCAAACACGGTTTGTGCTAGCTTCTTGAAACTTGACACAGTAAAGGAGTTTCACGTTCTATCTCTATGTTCTGTTTCCTCTTGATATAGCACTCAGCAGTGACTGAGGAGAAACACTTTCATTGAAAGGGGTTGCCAAGCTTCCCAAAATTGCGAGTCTCCAGAAATCTCAGCAACTATTTTTTCACCCAAACTGGATGATACTTTCAGGTAATGATCAGTACACTAAGCTCACTTGGTTCCCCAAATTTCGTTCTTTTATGTTGAAGCGTTCGCTTCCAGTAACTGTTTGAATTTTGGCGTTTCACTCTGTTTTCTCCTATACTGACAGATGTATTTGGAACTCTAAATCAAACACGGTTTGTGCTAGCTTCTTGAAACTTGACACAGTAAAGCAGTTTCACGTTCTATCTCTATGTTCAGTTTCCTCTGGATGTAGCCCTAAGCAGTGACTGGGGAGAAATACTTTCATTGACAGGGGTTGCCAAGCTTCCAGAAATTACGAGTCTCCAAAAATCTCAGAAAATATGATTTCACCCAAACTGGATGATACTTTCAGGTAATAATAGGTACACTAAGCCCACTTGGTTCCCCAAATTTCGTTCTTCTATGTTGAAGCGTTCGTTTCCAGTAACAGTTTGAATTTTGGCGTTTCACTCTGTTTTCTCCTATATTGATAGATGTATTTGGAACTCTAAACCAAACACGGTTTGTGCTAGCTTCTTGAAACTTGACACAGTAATGCAGTTTCACGTTCTATCTCTATGTTCTGTCTCCTCTTGATGTAGCCCTAAGCAGTGACTGGGGAGAAACACTTTCATTGAAAGGGGTTGCCAAGCTTCCAAAAATTACGAGTCTCCAGAAATCTCAGCATCTATTTTTTCACCCAAACTTGATGATACTTTCAGGTAATGATGAGTACGCTAAGCCCACTGGGTTCCCCAAATTTCGTTCTTCTATGTTGAAGCGTTCGTTTCCAGTAACAGTTTGAATTTTGGCGTTTCACTCTGTTTTCTCCTATATTGATAGATGTATTTGGAACTCTAAACCAAACACGGTTTGTGCTAGCTTCTTGAAACTTGACACAGTAAAGCAGTTTCACGTTCTATATCTATGTTCTGTTTCCTCTTGATGTAGCACTCAGCAGTGACTGAGGAGAAACACTTTCATTGAAAGGGGTTTCCAAGCTTCCCAAAATTGCGAGTCTCCAGAAATCTCAGCAACTATTTTTTAACCCAAACTGGATGATACTTTCAGGTAATGATCAGTACACTAAGCCCATTTGGTTCCCCAAATTTCGTTCTTCTATGTTAAAGCGTTCGTTTCCAGTAACAGTTTGAATTTTGGCGTTTCACTCTGTTTTCTCCTATATTGATACATGTATTTGTAACTCTAAACCAAACACGGTTTGTGCTAGCTTCTTGAAACTTGACACAGTAAAGGAGTTTCACGTTCTATCTCTATGTTCTGTTTCCTCTTGATGTAGCACTCAGCAGTGACTGAGGAGAAACACTTTCATTGAAAGGGGTTGCCAAGCTTCCCAAAATTGCGAGTCTCCAGAAATCTCAGCAACTATTTTTTAACCCAAACTGGAGGATACTTTCAGGTAATGATTAGTACACTAAGCTCACTTGGTTCCCCAAATTTCGTTCTTTTATGTTGAAGCGTTCGCTTCCAGTAACTGTTTGAATTTTGGCGTTTCACACTGTTTTCTCCTATACTGACAGATGTATTTGGAACTCTAAATCAAACACGGTTTGTGCTAGCTTCTTGAAACTTGACACAGTAAAGCAGTTTCAAGTTCTATCTCTATGTTTTCTTTCCTCTTGATGTAGCACTCAGCAGTGACTGAGGAGAAACACTTTCATTGAAAGGGGTTGCCAAGCTTCCAGAAATTACGAGTCTCCAGAAATCTCAGCAACTATGATTTCACCCTACATGATGATACTTTCAGGTAATGATCAGTACACTAAGCCCACTTGGTTCGCCAAATTTCGTTCTTCTATGTTGAAGCGTTCGTTTCCAGTAACAGTTTGAATTTTGGCGTTTCACTCTGTTTTCTCCTATACTGACAGATGTATTTGGAACTCTAAATCAAACACGGTTTGTGCTAGCTTCTTGAAACTTGACACACTAAAGCAGTTTCACGTTCTATCACTATGTTCTGTTTCCTCTTGATGTAGCCCTAAGCAGTGACTGGGGAAAAATACTTTCATTGACAGAGGTTGCCAAGCTTCCAGAAATTACGAGTCTCCAGAAATCTCAGCAACTATGATTTCACCCAAACTGGATGATACTTTCAGGTAATGATCAGTACACTAAGCCCACTTGGTTCCCCAAATTTCGTTCTTCTATGTTGAAGCGTTCGTTTCCAGTAACAGTTTGAATTTTGGCGTTTCACTCTGTTTTCTCCTATATTGATAGATGTATTTGGAACTCTAACCCAAACACGGTTTGTGCTAGCTTCTTGAAACTTGACACAGTAAAGCAGTTTCACGTTCTATCTCTATGTTCTGTCTCCTCTTGATGTAGCCCTAAGCAGTGACTGAGGAGAAACACTTTCATTGAAAGGGGTTGCCAAGCTTCCAAAAATTACGAGTCTCCAGAAATCTCAGCATCTATTTTTTCACCCAAACTTGATGATACTTTCAGGTAATGATGAGTACGCTAAGCCCACTGTGTTCCCCAAATTTCGTTCTTCTATGTTGAAGCGTTCGTTTCCAGTAACAGTTTGAATTTTGGCGTTTCACTCTGTTTTCTCCTATATTGATAGATGTATTTGGAACTCTAAACCAAACACGGTTTGTGCTAGCTTCTTGAAACTTGACACAGTAAAGCAGTTTCACGTTCTATCTTTATGTTCTGTTTCCTCTTCGATGTAGCACTCAGCAGTGACTGAGGAGAAACACTTTCATTGAAAGGGGTTGCCAAGCTTCCCAAAATTGCGAGTCTCCAGAAATCTCAGCAACTATTTTTTAACCCAAACTGGATGATACTTTCAGGTAATGATCAGTACACTAAGCCCACTTGGTTCCCCAAATTTCGTTCTTCTATGTTGAATCGTTCGTTTCCAGTAACAGTTTGAATTTTGGCGTTTACTCTGTTTTCTCCTATATTGATAGATGTATTTGGAACTCTAAATCAAACACGGTTTGTGCTAGCTTCTTGAAACTTGACACAGTAAAGCAGTTTCACGTTCTATCTCTATGTTCTGTTTCCTCTTGATGTAGCACTCAGCAGTGACTGAGGAGAAACACTTTCATTGAAAGGGGTTGCCAAGCTCCCCAAAACTGCGAGTCTCCAGAAATCTCAGCAACTATTTTTTCACCCAAACTGGATGATACTTTCAGGAAATGATCAGTACACTAAGCTCACTTGGTTCCCCAAATTTCGTTCTTTTATGTTGAAGCGTTCACTTCCAGTAACTGTTTGAATTTTGGCGTTTCACTCTGTTTTCTCCTATACTGACAGATGTATTTGGAACTCTAAATCAAACACGGTTTGTGCTAGCTTCTTGAAACTTGACACAGTAAAGCAGTTTCAAGTTCTATCTCTATGTTTTCTTTCCTCTTGATGTAGCACTCAGCAGTGACTGAGGAGAAACACTTTCATTGAAAGGGGTTGCCAAGCTTCCAGAAATTACGAGTCTCCAGAAATCTCAGCAACTATGATTTCACCCAAACTAAATGATACTTTCAGGTAATGATCAGTACACTAAGCCCACTTGGTTCGCCAAATTTCGTTCTTCTATGTTGAAGCGTTCGTTTCCAGTAACAGTTTGAATTTTGGCGTTTTACTCTGTTTTCTCCTATATTGATAGATGTATTTGGAACTCTAAATCAAACACGGTTTGTGCTAGCTTCTTGAAACTTGACACAATAAAGCAGTTTCAAGTTCTATCTCTATGTTCTGTCTCCTCTTGATGTAGCCCTAAGCAGTGACTGGGGAGAAACACTTTCATTGAAAGGGGTTGCCAAGCTTCAAAAAATTACGAGTCTCCAGAAATCTCAGCATCTATTTTTTCACCCAAACTGGATGATACTTTCAGGTAATGATGAGTACGCTAAGCCCACTGGGTTCCCAAAATTTCGTTCTTCTATGTTGAAGCGTTCGTTTCCAGTAACAGTTTGAATTTTGGCGTTTCACTCTGTTTTCTCCTATATTGATAGATGTATTTGGAACTCTAAACCAAACACGGTTTGTGCTAGCTTCTTGAAACTTGACACAGTAAAGCAGTTTCACGTTCTATCTCTATGTTCTGTTTCCTCTTGATATAGCACTCAGCAGTGACTGAGGAGAAACACTTTCATTGAAAGGGGTTGCCAAGCTCCCCAAAACTGCGAGTCTCCAGAAATCTCAGCAACTATTTTTTCACCCAAACTGGATGATACTTTCAGGTAATGATCAGTACACTAAGCTCACTTGGTTCCCCAAATTTCGTTCTTTTATGTTGATGCGTTCGCTTCCAGTAACTGTTTGAATTTTGGCGTTTCACTCTGTTTTCTCCTATACTGACAGATGTATTTGGAACTCTAAATCAAACACGGTTTGTGATAGCTTCTTGAAACTTGACACACTAAAGCAGTTTCACGTTCTATCTCTATGTTCTGTTTCCTCTTGATGTAGCCCTAAGCAGTGAGTGGGGAGAAATACTTTCATTGAAAGGGGTTGCCAAGCTTCCAAAAATTACGAGTCTCCAGAAATCTCAGCATCTATTTTTTCACCCAAACTTGATGATACTTTCAGGTAATGATGAGTACGCTAAGCCCACTGGGTTCCCCAAATTTCTTTCTTCTATGTTGAAGCGTTCGTTTCCAGTAACAGTTTGAATTTTGGCGTTTCACTCTGTTTTCTCCTATATTGATAGATGTATTTGGAACTCTAAACCAAACACGGTTTGTGCTAGCTTCTTGAAACTTGACACAGTAAAGCAGTTTCACGTTCTATATCTATGTTCTGTTTCCTCTTGATGTAGCACTCAGCAGTGACTGAGGAGAAACACTTTCATTGAAAGGGGTTGCCAAGCTTCCCAAAATTGCGAGTCTCCAGAAATCTCAGCAAATATTTTTTAACCCAAACTGGATGAGACTTTCAGGTAATGATCAGTACACTAAGCCCACTTGGTTCCCCAAATTTCGTTCTTCTATGTTAAAGCGTTCGTTTCCAGTAACAGTTTGAATTTTGGCGTTTCACTCTGTTTTCTCCTATATTGATACATGTATTTGGAACTCTAAACCAAACACGGTTTGTGCTAGCTTCTTGAAACTTGACACAGTAAAGCAGTTTCACGTTCCATCTCTATGTTCTGTTTCCTCTTGATGTAGCACTCAGCAGTGACTGAGGAGAAACACTTTCATTGAAAGGGGTTGCCAAGCTTCCCAAAATTGCGAGTCTCCAGAAACCTCAGCAACTATTTTTTAACCCAAACTGGATGATACTTTCAGGTAATGATCAGTACACTAAGCTGACTTGGTTCCCCAAATTTCGTTCTTTTATGTTGAAGCGTTCGCTTCCAGTAACTGTTTGAATTTTGGCGTTTCACTCTGTTTTCTCCTATACTGACAGATGTATTTGGAACTCTAAATCAAACACGGTTTGTGCTAGCTTCTTGAAACTTGACACAGTAAAGCAGTTTCACGTTCTATCTCTATGTTCTGTTTCCTCTGGATGTAGCCCTAAGCAGTGACTGGGGAGAAATACTTTCATTGACAGGGGTTGCCAAGCTTCCAGAAATTACGAGTCTCCAGAAATCTCAGCAACTATGATTTCACCCAAACTGGATGATACTTTCAGGTAATAATAGGTACACTAAGCCCACTTGGTTCCCCAAATTTCGTTCTTCTATGTTGAAGCGTTCGTTTCCAGTAACAGTTTGAATTTTGGCGTTTCACTCTGTTTTCTCCTATATTGATAGATGTATTTGGAACTCTAAATCAAACACGGTTTGTGCTACCTTCTTCAAACTTGACACAGTAAAGCAGTTTCAAGTTCTATCTCTATGTTCTGTTTCCTCTTGATGTAGCACTCAGCAGTGACTGAGGAGAAACACTTTCATTGAAAGGGGTTGCCAAGCTTCCCAAAATTGCGAGTCTCCAGAAATCTCAGCAACTATTTTTTCACCCAAACTGGATGATACTTTCAGGTAATGATCAGTACACTAAGCTCACTTGGTTCCCCAAATTTCGGTCTTTTATGTTGAAGCGTTCGCTTCCAGTAACTGTTTGAATTTTGGCGTTTCACTCTGTTTTCTCCTATACTGACAGATGTATTTGGAACTCTAAATCAAACACGGTTTGTGCTAGCTTCTTGAAACTTGACACAGTAAAGCAGTTTCACGTTCTATCTCTATGTTCTGTCTCCTCTTGATGTAGCCCTAAGCAGTGACTGGGGAGAAACACTTTCATTGAAAGGGGTTGCCAAGCTTCCAAAAATTACGAGTCTCCAGAAATCTCAGCATCTATTTTTTCACCCAAACTTGATGATACTTTCAGGTAATGATGAGTACCCTAAGCCCACTGTGTTCCCCAAAATTCGTTCTTCTATGTTGAAGCGTTCGTTTCCAGTAACAGTTTGAATTTTGGCGTTTCACTCTGTTTTCTCCTATATTGATAGATGTATTTGGAACTCTAAACCAAACACGGTTTGTGCTAGCTTCTTGAAACTTGACACAGTAAAGCAGTTTCACGTTCTATATCTATGTTCTGTTTCCTCTTGATGTAGCACTCAGCAGTGACTGAGGAGAAACACTTTCATTGAAAGGGGTTGCCAAGCTTCCCAAAATTGCGAGTCTCCAGAAATCTCAGCAACTATTTTTTAACCCAAACTGGATGATACTTTCAGGTAATGATCAGTACACTAAGCCCATTTGGTTCCCCAAATTTCGTTCTTCTATGTTGAAGCGTTCGTTTCCAGTAACAGTTTGAATTTTGGCGTTTCACTCTGTTTTCTCCTATATTGATAGATGTATTTGGAACTCTAAACCAAACACGGTTTGTGCTAGCTTCTTGAAACTTGACACAGTAAAGCAGTTTCACGTTCCATCTCTATGTTCTGTTTCCTCTTGATGTAGCACTCAGCAGTGACTGAGGAGAAACACTTTCATTGAAAGGGGTTGCCAAGCTTCCCAAAATTGCGAGTCTCCAGAAATCTCAGCAACTATTTTTTAACCCAAACTGGATGAGACTTTCAGGTAATGATCAGTACACTAAGCCCACTTGGTTCCCCAAATTTCGTTCTTCTATGTTAAAGCGTTCATTTCCAGTAACAGTTTGAATTTTGGCGTTTCACTCTGTTTTCTCCTATATTGATACATGTATTTGGAACTCTAAACCAAACACGGTTTGTGCTAGCTTCTTGAAACTTGACACAGTAAAGCAGTTTCACGTTCCATCTCTATGTTCTGTTTCCTCTTGATGTAGCACTCAGCAGTGACTGAGGAGAAACACTTTCATTGAAAGGGGTTGCCAAGCTTCCCAAAATTGCGAGTCTCCAGAAACCTCAGCAACTATTTTTTAACCCAAACTGGATGATACTTTCAGGTAATGATCAGTACACTAAGCTGACTTGGTTCCCCAAATTTCGTTCTTTTATGTTGAAGCGTTCGCTTCCAGTAACTGTTTGAATTTTGGCGTTTCACTCTGTTTTCTCCTATACTGACAGATGTATTTGGAACTCTAAATCAAACACGGTTTGTGCTAGCTTCTCGAAACTTGACACAGTAAAGCAGTTTCACGTTCTATCTCTATGTTCTGTTTCCTCTGGATGTAGCCCTAAGCAGTGACTGGGGAGAAATACTTTCATTGACAGGGGTTGCCAAGCTTCCAGAAATTACGAGTCTCCAGAAATCTCAGCAACTATGATTTCACCCAAACTGGATGATACTTTCAGGTAATAATAGGTACACTAAGCCCACTTGGTTCCCCAAATTTCGTTCTTCTATGTTGAAGCGTTCGTTTCCAGTAACAGTTTGAATTTTGGCGTTTCACTCTGTTTTCTCCTATATTGATAGATGTATTTGGAACTCTAAATCAAACACGGTTTGTGCTACCTTCTTCAAACTTGACACAGTAAAGCAGTTTCAAGTTCTATCTCTATGTTCTGTTTCCTCTTGATGTAGCACTCAGCAGTGACTGAGGAGAAACACTTTCATTGAAAGGGGTTGCCAAGCTTCCCAAAATTGCGAGTCTCCAGAAATCTCAGCAACTATTTTTTCACCCAAACTGGATGATACTTTCAGGTAATGACCAGTACACTAAGCTCACTTGGTTCCCCAAATTTCGGTCTTTTATGTTGAAGCGTTCGCTTCCAGTAACTGTTTGAATTTTGGCGTTTCACTCTGTTTTCTCCTATACTGACAGATGTATTTGGAACTCTAAATCAAACACGGTTTGTGCTAGCTTCTTGAAACTTGACACAGTAAAGCAGTTTCACGTTCTATCTCTATGTTCTGTCTCCTCTTGATGTAGCCCTAAGCAGTGACTGGGGAGAAACACTTTCATTGAAAGGGGTTGCCAAGCTTCCAAAAATTACGAGTCTCCAGAAATCTCAGCATCTATTTTTTCACCCAAACTTGATGATACTTTCAGGTAATGATGAGTACGCTAAGCCCACTGTGTTCCCCAAAATTCGTTCTTCTATGTTGAAGCGTTCGTTTCCAGTAACAGTTTGAATTTTGGCGTTTCACTCTGTTTTCTCCTATATTGATAGATGTATTTGGAACTCTAAACCAAACACGGTTTGTGCTAGCTTCTTGAAACTTGACACAGTAAAGCAGTTTCACGTTCTATATCTATGTTCTGTTTCCTCTTGATGTAGCACTCAGCAGTGACTGAGGAGAAACACTTTCATTGAAAGGGGTTGCCAAGCTTCCCAAAATTGCGAGTCTCCAGAAATCTCAGCAACTATTTTTTCACCCAAACTGGATGATACTTTCAGGTAATGATCAGTACACTAAGCTCACTTGGTTCCCCAAATTTCGTTCTTTTATGTTGAAGCGTTCGCTTCCAGTAACTGTTTGAATTTTGGCGTTTCACTCTGTTTTCTCCTATACTGACAGATGTATTTGGAACTCTAAATCAAACACGGTTTGTGCTAGCTTCTTGAAACTTGACACACTAAAGCAGTTTCACGTTCTATCTCTATGTTCTGTCTCCTCTTGATGTAGCCCTAAGCAGTGACTGGGGAGAAACACTTTCATTGAAAGGGGTTGCCAAACTTCCAAAAATTACGAGTCTCCAGAAATCTCAGCATCTATTTTTTCACCCAAACTTGATGATACTTTCAGGTAATGATGAGTACGCTAAGCCCACTGTGTTCCCCAAATTTCGTTCTTCTATGTTGAAGCGTTCGTTTCCAGTAACAGTTTGAATTTTGGCGTTTCACTCTGTTTTCTCCTATATTGATAGATGTATTTGGAACTCTAAACCAAACACGGTTTGTGCTAGCTTCTTGAAACTTGACACAGTAAAGCAGTTTCACGTTCTATCTCTATGTTCTGTTTCCTCTTGATGTAGCACTCAGCAGTGACTGAGGAGAAACACTTTCATTGAAAGGGGTTGCCAAGCTTCCCAAAATTGCGAGTCTCCAGAAATCTCAGCAACTATTTTTTAACCCAAACTGGATGATACTTTCAGGTAATGATCAGTACACTAAGCTCACTTGGTTCCCCAAATTTCGTTCTTTTATGTTGAAGCGTTCGCTTCCAGTAACTGTTTGAATTTTGGCGTTTCACTCTGTTTTCTCCTATACTGACAGATGTATTTGGAACTCTAAATCAAACACGGTTTGTGCTAGCTTCTTGAAACTTGACACAGTAAAGCAGTTTCATGTTCTATCTCTATTTTCTGTTTCCTCTGGATGTAGCCCTAAGCAGTGACTGGGGAGAAATACTTTCATTGACAGGGGTTGCCAAGCTTCCAGAAATTACGAGTCTCCAGAAATCTCAGAAACTATGATTTCACCCAAACTGGATGATACTTTCAGGTAATAATAGGTACACTAAGCCCACTTGGTTCCGCAAATTTCGTTCTTCTATGTTGAAGCGTTCGTTTCCAGTAACAGTTTGAATTTTGGCGTTTCACTCTGTTTTCTCCTATATTGATAGATGTATTTGGAACTCTAAATCAAACACGGTTTGTGCTACCTTCTTCAAACTTGACACAGTAAAGCAGTTTCAAGTTCTATCCTAATGTTCTGTTTCCTCTTGATGTAGCACTCAGCAGTGACTGAGGAGAAACACTTTCATTGAAAGGGGTTGCCAAGCTTCCCAAAATTGCGAGTCTCCAGAAATCTCAGCAACTATTTTTTCACCCAAACTGGATGATACTTTCAGGTAATGATCAGTACACTAAGCTCACTTGGTTCCCCAAATTTCGTTCTTTTATGTTGAAGCGTTCGCTTCCAGTAACTGTTTGAATTTTGGCGTTTCACTCTGTTTTCTCCTATACTGACAGATGTATTTGGAACTCTAAATCAAACACGGTTTGTGCTAGCTTCTTGAAACTTGACACAGTAAAGCAGTTTCATGTTCTATCTCTATGTTCTGTCTCCTCTTGATGTAGCCCTAAGCAGTGACTGGGGAGAAACACTTTCATTGAAAGGGGTTGCCAAGCTTCCAAAAATTACGAGTCTCCAGAAATCTCAGCATCTATTTTTTCACCCAAACTTGATGATACTTTCAGGTAATGATGAGTACGCTAAGCCCACTGTGTTCCCCAAATTTCGTTCTTCTATGTTGAAGCGTTCGTTTCCAGTAACAGTTTGAATTTTGGCGTTTCACTCTGTTTTCTCCTATATTGATAGATGTATTTGGAACTCTAAACCAAACACGGTTTGTGCTAGCTTCTTGAAACTTGACACAGTAAAGCAGTTTCACGTTCTATCTCTATGTTCTGTTTCCTCTTGATGTAGCACTCAGCAGTGACTGAGGAGAAACACTTTCATTGAAAGGGGTTGCCAAGCTTCCCAAAATTGCGAGTCTCCAGAAATCTCAGCAACTATTTTTTCACCCAAACTGGATGATACTTTCAGGTAATGATCACTACACTAAGCTCACTTGGTTCCCCAAATTTCGTTCTTTTATGTTGAAGCGTTCGCTTCCAGTAACTGTTTGAATTTTGGCGTTTCACTCTGTTTTCTCCTATACTGACAGATGTATTTGGAACTCTAAATCAAACACGGTTTGTGCTAGCTTCTTGAAACTTGACACAGTAAAGCAGTTTCACGTTCTATCTCTATGTTCTGTTTCCTCTTGATGTAGCACTAAGCAGTGACTGGGGAGAAATACTTTCATTGAAAGGGGTTGCCAAGCTTCCAGAAATTACGAGTCTCCAGAAATCTCAGCAACTATGATTTCACCCATACTGGATGATACTTTCAGGTAATGATCAGTACACTAAGCCCATTTGGTTCGCCAAATTTCGTTCTTCTATGTTGAAGCGTTCGTTTCCAGTAACAGTTTGAATTTTGGTGTTTCACTCTGTTTTCTCCTATATTGATAGATGTATTTGGAACTCTAAACCAAACACGGTTTGTGCTAGCTTCTTGAAACTTGACACAGTAAAGCAGTTTCACGTTCTATCTCTATGTTCTGTTTCCTCTTCAATGTAGCACTCAGCAGTGACTGAGGAGAAACACTTTCATTGAAAGGGGTTGCCAAGCTTCCCAAAATTGCGAGTCTCCAGAAATCTCAGCAACTATTTTTTAACCCAAACTGGATGATACTTTCAGGTAATGATCAGTACACTAAGCCCACTTGGTTCCCCAAATTTCGTTCTTCTATGTTGAAGCGTTCGATTCCAGTAACAGTTTGAATTTTGGCGTTTTACTCTGTTTTCTCCTATATTGATAGATGTATTTGGAACTCTAAATCAAACACGGTTTGTGCTAGCTTCTTGAAACTTGACACAATAAAGCAGTTTCAAGTTCTATCTCTATGTTCTGTCTCCTCTTGATGTAGCCCTAAGCAGTGACTGGGGAGAAACACTTACATTGAAAGGGGTTGCCAAGCTTCCAAAAATTACGAGTCTCCAGAAATCTCAGCATCTATTTTTTCACCCAAACTTGATGATACTTTCAGGTAATGATGAGTACGCTAAGCCCACTGGGTTCCCCAAATTTCGTTCTTCTATGTTGAAGCGTTCGTTTCCAGTAACAGTTTGAATTTTGGCGTTTCACTCTGTTTTCTCCTATATTGATAGATGTATTTGGAACTCTAAACCAAACACGGTTTGTGCCAGCTTCTTGAAACTTGACACAGTAAAGCAGTTTCACGTTCTATATCTATGTTCTGTTTCCTCTTGATGTAGCACTCAGCAGTGACTGAGGAGAAACACTTTCATTGAAAGGGGTTGCCAAGCTTCCCAAAATTGCGAGTCTCCAGAAATCTCAGCAACTATTTTTTAACCCAAACTGGATGATACTTTCAGGTAATGATCAGTACGCTAAGCCCATTTGGTTCCCCAAATTTCGTTCTTCTATGTTGAAGCGTTCGTTTCCAGTAACAGTTTGAATTTTGGCGTTTCACTCTGTTTTCTCCTATATTGATACATGTATTTGGAACTCTAAACCAAACACGGTTTGTGCTAGCTTCTTGAAACTTGACACAGTAAAGGAGTTTCACGTTCTATCTCTATGTTCTGTTTCCTCTTGATATAGCACTCAGCAGTGACTGAGGAGAAACACTTTCATTGAAAGGGGTTGCCAAGCTTCCCAAAATTGCGAGTCTCCAGAAATCTCAGCAACTATTTTTTCACCCAAACTGGATGATACTTTCAGGTAATGATCAGTACACTAAGCTCACTTGGTTCCCCAAATTTCGTTCTTTTATGTTGAAGCGTTCGCTTCCAGTAACTGTTTGAATTTTGGCGTTTCACTCTGTTTTCTCCTATACTGACAGATGTATTTGGAACTCTAAATCAAACACGGTTTGTGCTAGCTTCTTGAAACTTGACACAGTAAAGCAGTTTCACGTTCTATCTCTATGTTCTGTTTCCTCTGGATGTAGCCCTAAGCAGTGACTGGGGAAAAATACTTTCATTGACAGAGGTTGCCAAGCTTCCAGAAATTACGAGTCTCCAGAAATCTCAGCAACTATGATTTCACCCAAACTGGATGATACTTTCAGGTAATGATCAGTACACTAACCCCACTTGGTTCCCCAAATTTCGTTCTTCTATGTTGAAGCGTTCGTTTCCAGTAACAGTTTGAATTTTGGCGTTTCACTCTGTTTTCTCCTATATTGATAGATGTATTTGGAACTCTAACCCAAACACGGTTTGTGCTAGCTTCTTGAAACTTGACACAGTAAAGCAGTTTCACGTTCTATCTCTATGTTCTGTCTCCTCTTGATGTAGCCCTAAGCAGTGACTGGGGAGAAACACTTTCATTGAAAGGGGTTGCCAAGCTTCCAAAAATTACGAGTCTCCAGAAATCTCAGCATCTATTTTTTCACCCAAACTTGATGATACTTTCAGGTAATGATGAGTACGCTAAGCCCACTGTGTTCCCCAAATTTCGTTCTTCTATGTTGAAGCGTTCGTTTCCAGTAACAGTTTGAATTTTGGCGTTTCACTCTGTTTTCTCCTATATTGATAGATGTATTTGGAACTCTAAACCAAACACGGTTTGTGCTAGCTTCTTGAAACTTGACACAGTAAAGCAGTTTCACGTTCTATCTCTATGTTCTGTTTCCTCTTGATGTAGCACTCAGCAGTGACTGAGGAGAAACACTTTCATTGAAAGGGGTTGCCAAGCTTCCCAAAATTGCGAGTCTCCAGAAATCTCAGCAACTATTTTTTAACCCAAACTGGATGATACTTTCAGGTAATGATCAGTACACTAAGCTCACTTGGTTCCCCAAATTTCGTTCTTTTATGTTGAAGCGTTCGCTTCCAGTAACTGTTTGAATTTTGGCGTTTCACTCTGTTTTCTCCTATACTGACAGATGTATTTGGAACTCTAAATCAAACACGGTTTGTGCTAGCTTCTTGAAACTTGACACAGTAAAGCAGTTTCACGTTCTATCTCTATGTTCTGTTTCCTCTGGATGTAGCCCTAAGCAGTGACTGGGGAGAAATACTTTCATTGACAGGGGTTGCCAAGCTTCCAGAAATTACGAGTCTCCAGAAATCTCAGAAACTATGATTTCACCCAAACTGGATGATACTTTCAGGTAATAATAGGTACACTAAGCCCACTTGGTTCCCCAAATTTCGTTCTTCTATGTTAAAACGTTCGTTTCCAGTAACAGTTTGAATTTTGGCGTTTCACTCTGTTTTCTCCTATATTGATACATGTATTTGGAACTCTAAACCAAACACGGTTTGTGCTAGCTTCTTGAAACTTGACACAGTAAAGCAGTTTCACGTTCTATCTCTATGTTCTGTTTCCTCTTGATATAGCACTCAGCAGTGACTGAGGAGAAACACTTTCATTGAAAGGGGTTGCCAAGCTTCCCAAAATTGCGAGTCTCCAGAAATCTCAGCAACTATTTTTTCACCCAAACTGGATGATACTTTCAGGTAATGATCAGTACACTAAGCTCACTTGGTTCCCCAAATTTCGTTCTTTTATGTTGAAGCGTTCGCTTCCAGTAACTGTTTGAATTTTGGCGTTTCACTCTGTTTTCTCCTATACTGACAGATGTATTTGGAACTCTAAATCAAACACGGTTTGTGCTAGCTTCTTGAAACTTGACACAGTAAAGCAGTTTCACGATCTATCTCTATGTTCTGTTTCCTCTGGATGTAGCACTAAGCAGTGACTGGGGAAAAATACTTTCATTGACAGAGGTTGCCAAGCTTCCAGAAATTACGAGTCTCCAGAAATCTCAGCAACTATGATTTCACCCAAACTGGATGATACTTTCAGGTAATGATCAGTACACTAACCCCACTTAGTTCCCCAAATTTCGTTCTTCTATGTTGAAGCGTTCGTTTCCAGTAACAGTTTGAATTTTGGCGTTTCACTCTGTTTTCTCCTATATTGATAGATGTATTTGGAACTCTAACCCAAACACGGTTTGTGCTAGCTTCTTGAAACTTGACACAGTAAAGCAGTTTCACGTTCTATCTCTATGTTCTGTCTCCTCTTGATGTAGCCCTAAGCAGTGACTGGGGAGAAACACTTTCATTGAAAGGGGTTGCCAAGCTTCCAAAAATTACGAGTCTCCAGAAATCTCAGCATCTGTTTTTTCACCCAAACTTGATGATACTTTCAGGTAATGATGAGTACGCTAAGCCCACTCTGTTCCCCAAATTTCGTTCTTCTATGTTGAAGCGTTCGTTTCCAGTAACAGTTTGAATTTTGGCGTTTCACTCTGTTTTCTCCTATATTGATAGATGTATTTGGAACTCTAAACCAAACACGGTTTGTGCTAGCTTCTTGAAACTTGACACAGTAAAGCAGTTTCACGTTCTATATCTATGTTCTGTTTCCTCTTGATGTAGCACTCAGCAGTGACTGAGGAGAAACACTTTCATTGAAAGGGGTTGCCAAGCTTCCCAAAATTGCGAGTCTCCAGAAATCTCAGCAACTATTTTTTAACCCAAACTGGATGATACTTTCAGGTAATGATCAGTACACTAAGCCCATTTGGTTCCCCAAATTTCGTTCTTCTATGTTAAAGCGTTCGTTTCCAGTAACAGTTTGAATTTTGGCGTTTCACTCTGTTTTCTCCTATATTGATACATGTATTTGGAACTCTAAACCAAACACGGTTTGTGCTAGCTTCTTGAAACTTGACACAGTAAAGGAGTTTCACGTTCTATCTCTATGTTCTGTTTCCTCTTGATATAGCACTCAGCAGTGACTGAGGAGAAACACTTTCATTGAAAGGGGTTGCCAAGCTTCCCAAAATTGCGAGTCTCCAGAAATCTCAGCAACTATTTTTTCACCCAAACTGGATGATACTTTCAGGTAATGATCAGTACACTAAGCTCACTTGGTTCCCCAAATTTCGTTCTTTTATGTTGAAGCGTTCGCTTCCAGTAACTGTTTGAATTTTGGCGTTTCACTCTGTTTTCTCCTATACTGACAGATGTATTTGGAACTCTAAATCAAACACGGTTTGTGCTAGCTTCTTGAAACTTGACACAGTAAAGCAGTTTCACGTTCTATCTCTATGTTCTGTTTCCTCTGGATGTAGCCCTAAGCAGTGACTGGGGAAAAATACTTTCATTGACAGAGGTTGCCAAGCTTCCAGAAATTACGAGTCTCCAGAAATCTCAGCAACTATGATTTCACCCAAACTGGATGATACTTTCAGGTAATGATCAGTACACTATCCCCACTTGGTTCCCCAAATTTCGTTCTTCTATGTTGAAGCGTTCGTTTCCAGTAACAGTTTGAATTTTGGCGTTTCAGTCTGTTTTCTCCTATATTGATAGATGTATTTGGAACTCTAACCCAAACACGGTTTGTGCTAGCTTCTTGAAACTTGACACAGTAAAGCAGTTTCACGTTCTATCTCTATGTTCTGTCTCCTCTTGATGTAGCCCTAAGCAGTGACTGGGGAGAAACACTTTCATTGAAAGGGGTTGCCAAGCTTCCAAAAATTACGAGTCTCCAGAAATCTCAGCATCTATTTTTTCACCCAAACTTGATGATACTTTCAGGTAATGATGAGTACGCTAAGCCCACTTTGTTCCCCAAATTTCGTTCTTCTATGTTGAAGCGTTCGTTTCCAGTAACAGTTTGAATTTTGGCGTTTCACTCTGTTTTCTCCTATATTGATAGATGTATTTGGAACTCTAAACCAAACACGGTTTGTGCTAGCTTCTTGAAACTTGACACAGTAAAGCAGTTTCACGTTCTATCTCTATGTTCTGTTTCCTCTTGATGTAGCACTCAGCAGTGACTGAGGAAAAACACTTTCATTGAAAGGGGTTGCCAAGCTTCCCAAAATTGCGAGTCTCCAGAAATCTCAGCAACTATTTTTTAACCCAAACTGGATGATACTTTCAGGTAATGATCAGTACACTAAGCTCACTTGGTTCCCCAAATTTCGTTCTTTTATGTTGAAGCGTTCGCTTCCAGTAACTGTTTGAATTTTGGCGTTTCACTCTGTTTTCTCCTATACTGACAGATGTATTTGGAACTCTAAATCAAACACGGTTTGTGCTAGCTTCTTGAAACTTGACACAGTAAAGCAGTTTCACGTTCTATCTCTATGTTCTGTTTCCTCTGGATGTAGCCCTAAGCAGTGACTGGGGAGAAATACTTTCATTGACAGGGGTTGCCAAGCTTCCAGAAATTACGAGTCTCCAGAAATCTCAGAAACTATGATTTCACCCAAACTGGATGATACTTTCAGGTAATAATAGGTACACTAAGCCCACTTGGTTCCCCAAATTTCGTTCTTCTATGTTGAAGCGTTCGTTTCCAGTAACAGTTTGAATTTTGGCGTTTCACTCTGTTTTCTCCTATATTGATAGATGTATTTGGAACTCTAAATCAAACACGGTTTGTGCTACCTTCTTCAAACTTGACACAGTAAAGCAGTTTCAAGTTCTATCCTAATGTTCTGTTTCCTCTTGATGTAGCACTCAGCAGTGACTGAGGAGAAACACTTTCATTGAAAGGGGTTGCCAAGCTTCCCAAAATTGCGAGTCTCCAGAAATCTCAGCAACTATTTTTTCACCCAAACTGGATGATACTTTCAGGTAATGATCAGTACACTAAGCTCACTTGGTTCCCCAAATTTCGTTCTTTTATGTTGAAGCGTTCGCTTCCAGTAACTGTTTGAATTTTGGCGTTTCACTCTGTTTTCTCCTATACTGACAGATGTATTTGGAACTCTAAATCAAACACGGTTTGTGCTAGCTTCTTGAAACTTGACACAGTAAAGCAGTTTCATGGTCTATCTCTATGTTCTGTCTCCTCTTGATGTAGCCCTAAGCAGTGACTGGGGAGAAACACTTTCATTGAAAGGGGTTGCCAAGCTTCCAAAAATTACGAGTCTCCAGAAATCTCAGCATCTATTTTTTCACCCAAACTTGATGATACTTTCAGGTAATGATGAGTACGCTAAGCCCACTGTGTTCCCCAAATTTCGTTCTTCTATGTTGAAGCGTTCGTTTCCAGTAACAGTTTGAATTTTGGCGTTTCACTCTGTTTTCTCCTATATTGATAGATGTATTTGGAACTCTAAACCAAACACGGTTTGTGCTAGCTTCTTGAAACTTGACACAGTAAAGCAGTTTCACGTTCTATATCTATGTTCTGTTTCCTCTTGATGTAGCACTCAGCAGTGACTGAGGAGAAACACTTTCATTGAAAGGGGTTGCCAAGCTTCCCAAAATTGCGAGTCTCCAGAAATCTCAGCAACTATTTTTTAACCCAAACTGGATGATACTTTCAGGTAATGATCAGTACACTAAGCCCATTTGGTTCCCCAAATTTCGTTCTTCTATGTTAAAGCGTTCGTTTCCAGTAACAGTTTGAATTTTGGCGTTTCACTCTGTTTTCTCCTATATTGATACATGTATTTGGAACTCTAAACCAAACACGGTTTGTGCTAGCTTCTTGAAACTTGACACAGTAAAGGAGTTTCACGTTCTATCTCTATGTTCTGTTTCCTCTTGATGTAGCACTCAGCAGTGACTGAGGAGAAACACTTTCATTGAAAGGGGTTGCCAAGCTTCCCAAAATTGCGAGTCTCCAGAAATCTCAGCAACTATTTTTTCACCCAAACTGGATGATACTTTCAGGTAATGATCAGTACACTAAGCTCACTTGGTTCCCCAAATTTCGTTCTTTTATGTTGAAGCGTTCGCTTCCAGTAACTGTTTGAATTTTGGCGTTTCACTCTGTTTTCTCCTATACTGACAGATGTATTTGGAACTCTAAATCAAACACGGTTTGTGCTAGCTTCTTGAAACTTGACACAGTAAAGCAGTTTCACGTTCTATCTCTATGTTCTGTTTCCTCTGGATGTAGCCCTAAGCAGTGACTGGGGAAAAATACTTTCATTGACAGAGGTTGCCAAGCTTCCAGAAATTACGAGTCTCCAGAAATCTCAGCAACTATGATTTCACCCAAACTGGATGATACTTTCAGGTAATGATCAGTACACTAAGCCCACTTGGTTCCCCAAATTTCGTTCTTTTATGTTGAAGCGTTCGCTTCCAGTAACTGTTTGAATTTTGGCGTTTCACTCTGTTTTCTCCTATACTGACAGATGTATTTGGAACTCTAAATCAAACACGGTTTGTGCTAGCTTCTTGAAACTTGACACAGTAAAGCAGTTTCACGTTCTATCTCTATGTTCTGTCTCCTCTTGATGTAGCCCTAAGCAGTGACTGGGGAGAAACACTTTCATTGAAAGGGGTTGCCAAGCTTCCAAAAATTACGAGTCTCCAGAAATCTCAGCATCTATTTTTTCACCCAAACTTGATGATACTTTCAGGTAATGATGAGTACGCTAAGCCCACTGTGTTCCCCAAATTTCGTTCTTCTATGTTGAAGCGTTCGTTTCCAGTAACAGTTTGAATTTTGGCGTTTCACTCTGTTTTCTCCTATATTGATAGATGTATTTGGAACTCTAAACCAAACACGGTTTGTGCTAGCTTCTTGAAACTTGACACAGTAAAGCAGTTTCACGTTCTATATCTATGTTCTGTTTCCTCTTGATGTAGCACTCAGCAGTGACTGAGGAGAAACACTTTCATTGAAAGGGGTTTCCAAGCTTCCCAAAATTGCGAGTCTCCAGAAATCTCAGCAACTATTTTTTAACCCAAACTGGATGATACTTTCAGGTAATGATCAGTACACTAAGCCCATTTGGTTCCCCAAATTTCGTTCTTCTATGTTAAAGCGTTCGTTTCCAGTAACAGTTTGAATTTTGGCGTTTCACTCTGTTTTCTCCTATATTGATACATGTATTTGTAACTCTAAACCAAACACGGTTTGTGCTAGCTTCTTGAAACTTGACACAGTAAAGGAGTTTCACGTTCTATCTCTATGTTCTGTTTCCTCTTGATGTAGCACTCAGCAGTGACTGAGGAGAAATACTTTCATTGAAAGGGGTTGCCAAGCTTCCCAAAATTGCGAGTCTCCAGAAATCTCAGCAACTATTTTTTAACCCAAACTGGAGGATACTTTCAGGTAATGATTAGTACACTAAGCTCACTTGGTTCCCCAAATTTCGTTCTTTTATGTTGAAGCGTTCGCTTCCAGTAACTGTTTGAATTTTGGCGTTTCACTCTGTTTTCTCCTATACTGACAGATGTATTTGGAACTCTAAATCAAACACGGTTTGTGCTAGCTTCTTGAAACTTGACACAGTAAAGCAGTTTCAAGTTCTATCTCTATGTTTTCTTTCCTCTTGATGTAGCACTCAGCAGTGACTGAGGAGAAACACTTTCATTGAAAGGGGTTGCCAAGCTTCCAGAAATTACGAGTCTCCAGAAATCTCAGCAACTATGATTTCACCCTACATGATGATACTTTCAGGTAATGATCAGTACACTAAGCCCACTTGGTTCGCCAAATTTCGTTCTTCTATGTTGAAGCGTTCGTTTCCAGTAACAGTTTGAATTTTGGCGTTTCACTCTGTTTTCTCCTATACTGACAGATGTATTTGGAACTCTAAATCAAACACGGTTTGTGCTAGCTTCTTGAAACTTGACACACTAAAGCAGTTTCACGTTCTATCACTATGTTCTGTTTCCTCTTGATGTAGCCCTAAGCAGTGACTGGGGAAAAATACTTTCATTGACAGAGGTTGCCAAGCTTCCAGAAATTACGAGTCTCCAGAAATCTCAGCAACTATGATTTCACCCAAACTGGATGATACTTTCAGGTAATGATCAGTACACTAAGCCCACTTGGTTCCCCAAATTTCGTTCTTCTATGTTGAAGCGTTCGTTTCCAGTAACAGTTTGAATTTTGGCGTTTCACTCTGTTTTCTCCTATATTGATAGATGTATTTGGAACTCTAACCCAAACACGGTTTGTGCTAGCTTCTTGAAACTTGACACAGTAAAGCAGTTTCATGTTCTATCTCTATGTTCTGTCTCCTCTTGATGTAGCCCTAAGCAGTGACTGAGGAGAAACACTTTCATTGAAAGGGGTTGCCAAGCTTCCAAAAATTACGAGTCTCCAGAAATCTCAGCATCTATTTTTTCACCCAAACTTGATGATACTTTCAGGTAATGATGAGTACGCTAAGCCCACTGTGTTCCCCAAATTTCGTTCTTCTATGTTGAAGCGTTCGTTTCCAGTAACAGTTTGAATTTTGGCGTTTCACTCTGTTTTCTCCTATATTGATAGATGTATTTGGAACTCTAAACCAAACACGGTTTGTGCTAGCTTCTTGAAACTTGACACAGTAAAGCAGTTTCACGTTCTATCTTTATGTTCTGTTTCCTCTTCGATGTAGCACTCAGCAGTGACTGAGGAGAAACACTTTCATTGAAAGGGGTTGCCAAGCTTCCCAAAATTGCGAGTCTCCAGAAATCTCAGCAACTATTTTTTAACCCAAACTGGATGATACTTTCAGGTAATGATCAGTACACTAAGCCCACTTGGTTCCCCAAATTTCGTTCTTCTATGTTGAATCGTTCGTTTCCAGTAACAGTTTGAATTTTGGCGTTTACTCTGTTTTCTCCTATATTGATAGATGTATTTGGAACTCTAAATCAAACACGGTTTGTGCTAGCTTCTTGAAACTTGACACAGTAAAGCAGTTTCACGTTCTATCTCTATGTTCTGTTTCCTCTGGATGTAGCCCTAAGCAGTGACTGGGGAGATATACTTTCATTGACAGGGGTTGCCAAGCTTCCAGAAATTACGAGTCTCCAGAAATCTCAGCAACTATGATTTCACCCAACCTGGATGATACTTTCAGGTAATGATCAGGACACTAAGCCCACTTGGTTCGCCAAATTTCGTTCTTCTATGTTGAAGCGTTCGATTCCAGTAACAGTTTGAATTTTGGCGTTTTACTCTGTTTTCTCCTATATTGATAGATGTATTTGGAACTCTAAATCAAACACGGTTTGTGCTAGCTTCTTGAAACTTGACACAATAAAGCAGTTTCAAGTTCTGTCTCTATGTTCTGTCTCCTCTTGATGTAGCCCTAAGCAGTGACTGGGGAGAAACACTTTCATTGAAAGGGGTTGCCAAGCTTCCAAAAATTATGAGTCTCCAGAAATCTCAGCATCTATTTTTTCACCCAAACTGGATGATACTTTCAGGTAATGATGAGTACGCAAAGCCCACTGGGTTCCCAAAATTTCGTTCTTCTATGTTGAAGCGTTCGTTTCCAGTAACAGTTTGAATTTTGGTGTTTCACTCTGTTTTCTCCTATATTGATAGATGTATTTGGAACTCTAACCCAAACACGGTTTGTGCTAGCTTCTTGAAACTTGACACAGTGAAGCAGTTTCACGTTCTATCTCTATGTTCTGTTTCCTCTTGATGTAGCACTCAGCAGTGACTGAGGAGAAACACTTTCATTGAAAGGGGTTGCCAAGCTCCCCAAAACTGCGAGTCTCCAGAAATCTCAGCAACTATTTTTTCACCCAAACTGGATGATACTTTCAGGTAATGATCAGTACACTAAGCTCACTTGGTTCCCCAAATTTCGTTCTTTTATGTTGAAGCGTTCACTTCCAGTAACTGTTTGAATTTTGGCGTTTCACTCTGTTTTCTCCTATACTGACAGATGTATTTCGAACTCTAAGTCAAACACGGTTTGTACTAGCTTCTTGAAACTTGACACAGTAAAGCAGTTTCAAGTTCTATCTCTATGTTTTCTTTCCTCTTGATGTAGCACTCAGCAGTGACTGAGGAGAAACACTTTCATTGAAAGGGGTTGCCAAGCTTCCAGAAATTACGAGTCTCCAGAAATCTCAGCAACTATGATTTCACCCAAACTGGATGATACTTTCAGGTAATGATCAGTACACTAAGCCCACTTGGTTCCCCAAATTTCGTTCTTCTATGTTGAAGCGTTCGTTTCCAGTAACAGTTTGAATTTTGGCGTTTTACTCTGTTTTCTCCTATATTGATAGATGTATTTGGAACTCTAACCCAAACACGGTTTGTGCTAGCTTCTTGAAACTTGACACAGTAAAGCAGTTTCACGTTCTATCTCTATGTTCTGTCTCCTCTTGATATAGCCCTAAGCAGTGACTGGGGAGAAACACTTTCATTGAAAGGGGTTGCCAAGCTTCCCAAAATTACGAGTCTCCAGAAATCTCAGCATCTATTTTTTCACCCAAACTTGATGATACTTTCAGGTAATGATGAGTACGCTAAGCCCACTGGGTTCCCCAAATTTCGTTCTTCTATGTTGAAGCGTTCGTTTCCAGTAACAGTTTGAATTTTGGCGTTTCACTCTGTTTTCTCCTATATTGATAGATGTATTTGGAACTCTAAACCAAACACGGTTTGTGCTAGCTTCTTCAAACTTGACACAGTAAAGCAGTTTCACGTTCTATATCTATGTTCTGTTTCCTCTTGATGTAGCACTCAGCAGTGACTGAGGAGAAACACTTTCATTGAAAGGGGTTGCCAAGCTTCCCAAAATTGCGAGTCTCCAGAAATCTCAGCAACTATTTTTTAACCCAAACTGGATGAGACTTTCAGGTAATGATCAGTACACTAAGCCCACTTGGTTCCCCAAATTTCGTTCTTCTATGTTAAAGCGTTCGTTTCCAGTAACAGTTTGAATTTTGGCGTTTCACTCTGTTTTCTCCTATATTGATACATGTATTTGGAACTCTAAACCAAACACGGTTTGTGCTAGCTTCTTGAAACTTGACACAGTAAAGCAGTTTCACGTTCCATCTCTATGTTCTGTTTCCTCTTGATGTAGCACTCAGCAGTGACTGAGGAGAAACACTTTCATTGAAAGGGGTTGCCAAGCTTCCCAAAATTGCGAGTCTCCAGAAACCTCAGCAACTATTTTTTAACCCAAACTGGATGATACTTTCAGGTAATGATCAGTACACTAAGCTCACTTGGTTCCCCAAATTTCGTTCTTTTATGTTGAAGCGTTCGCTTCCAGTAACTGTTTGAATTTTGGCGTTTCACTCTGTTTTCTCCTATACTGACAGATGTATTTGGAACTCTAAATCAAACACGGTTTGTGCTAGCTTCTTGAAACTTGACACAGTAAAGCAGTTTCACGTTCTATCTCTATGTTCTGTTTCCTCTGGATGTAGCCCTAAGCAGTGACTGGGGAGAAATACTTTCATTGACAGGGGTTGCCAAGCTTCCAGAAATTACGAGTCTCCAGAAATCTCAGCAACTATGATTTCACCCAAACTGGATGATACTTTCAGGTAATAATAAGTACACTAAGCCCACTTGGTTCCCCAAATTTCGTTCTTCTATGTTGAAGCGTTCGTTTCCAGTAACAGTTTGAATTTTGGCGTTTCACTCTGTTTTCTCCTATATTGATACATGTATTTGGAACTCTAAATCAAACACGGTTTGTGCTACCTTCTTCAAACTTGACACAGTAAAGCAGTTTCAAGTTCTATCTCTATGTTCTGTTTCCTCTTGATGTAGCACTCAGCAGTGACTGAGGAGAAACACTTTCATTGAGAGGGGTTGCCAAGCTTCCCAAAATTGCGAGTCTCCAGAAATCTCAGCAACTATTTTTTCACCCAAACTGGATGATACTTTCAGGTAATGATCAGTACACTAAGCTCACTTGGTTCCCCAAATTTCGTTCTTTTATGTTGAAGCGTTCGCTTCCAGTAACTGTTTGAATTTTGGCGTTTCACTCTGTTTTCTCCTATACTGACAGATGTATTTGGAACTCTAAATCAAACACGGTTTGTGCTAGCTTCTTGAAACTTGACACAGTAAAGCAGTTTCACGTTCTATCTCTATGTTCTGTCTCCTCTTGATGTAGCCCTAAGCAGTGACTGGGGAGAAACACTTTCATTGAAAGGGGTTGCCAAGCTTCCAAATATTACGAGTCTCCAGAAATCTCAGCATCTATTTTTTCACCCAAACTGGATGATACTTTCAGGTAATGATGAGTACGCTAAGCCCACTGTGTTCCCCAAAATTCGTTCTTCTATGTTGAAGCGTTCGTTTCCAGTAACAGTTTGAATTTTGGCGTTTCACTCTGTTTTCTCCTATATTGATAGATGTATTTGGAACTCTAAACCAAACACGGTTTGTGCTAGCTTCTTGAAACTTGACACAGTAAAGCAGTTTCACGTTCTATATCTATGTTCTGTTTCCTCTTGATGTAGCACTCAGCAGTGACTGAGGAGAAACACTTTCATTGAAAGGGGTTGCCAAGCTTCCCAAAATTGCGAGTCTCCAGAAATCTCAGCAACTATTTTTTAACCCAAACTGGATGATACTTTCAGGTAATGATCAGTACACTAAGCCCATTTGGTTCCCCAAATTTCGTTCTTCTATGTTAAAGCGTTCGTTTCCAGTAACAGTTTGAATTTTGGCGTTTCACTCTGTTTTCTCCTATATTGATACATGTATTTGGAACTCTAAACCAAACACGGTTTGTGCTAGCTTCTTGAAACTTGACACAGTAAAGGAGTTTCACGTTCTATCTCTATGTTCTGTTTCCTCTTGATATAGCACTCAGCAGTGACTGAGGAGAAACACTTTCATTGAAAGGGGTTGCCAAGCTTCCCAAAATTGCGAGTCTCCAGAAATCTCAGCAACTATTTTTTCACCCAAACTGGATGATACTTTCAGGTAATGATCAGTACACTAAGCTCACTTGGTTCCCCAAATTTCGTTCTTTTATGTTGAAGCGTTCGCTTCCAGTAACTGTTTGAATTTTGGCGTTTCACTCTGTTTTCTCCTATACTGACAGATGTATTTGGAACTCTAAATCAAACACGGTTTGTGCTAGCTTCTTGAAACTTGACACAGTAAAGCAGTTTCACGTTCTATCTCTATGTTCTGTTTCCTCTGGATGTAGCCCTAAGCAGTGACTGGGGAAAAATACTTTCATTGACAGAGGTTGCCAAGCTTCCAGAAATTACGAGTCTCCAGAAATCTCAGCAACTATGATTTCACCCAAACTGGATGATACTTTCAGGTAATGATCAGTACACTAAGCCCACTTGGTTCCCCAAATTTCGTTCTTCTATGTTGAAGCGTTCGTTTCCAGTAACAGTTTGAATTTTGGCGTTTCACTCTGTTTTCTCCTATATTGATAGATGTATTTGGAACTCTAACCCAAACACGGTTTGTGCTAGCTTCTTGAAACTTGACACAGTAAAGCAGTTTCACGTTCTATCTCTATGTTCTGTCTCCTCTTGATGTAGCCCTAAGCAGTGACTGAGGAGAAACACTTTCATTGAAAGGGGTTGCCAAGCTTCCAAAAATTACGAGTCTCCAGAAATCTCAGCATCTATTTTTTCACCCAAACTTGATGATACTTTCAGGTAATGATGAGTACGCTAAGCCCACTGTGTTCCCCAAATTTCGTTCTTCTATGTTGAAGCGTTCGTTTCCAGTAACAGTTTGAATTTTGGCGTTTCACTCTGTTTTCTCCTATATTGATAGATGTATTTGGAACTCTAAACCAAACACGGTTTGTGCTAGCTTCTTGAAACTTGACACAGTAAAGCAGTTTCACGTTCTATCTCTATGTTCTGTTTACTCTTGATGTAGCACTCAGCAGTGACTGAGGAGAAACACTTTCATTGAAAGGGGTTGCCAAGCTTCCCAAAATTGCGAGTCTCCAGAAATCTCAGCAACTATTTTTTCACCCAAACTGGATGATACTTTCAGGTAATGATCAGTACACTAAGCTCACTTGGTTCCCCAAATTTCGTTCTTTTATGTTGAAGCGTTCGCTTCCAGTAACTGTTTGAATTTTGGCGTTTCACTCTGTTTTCTCCTATACTGACAGATGTATTTGGAACTCTAAATCAAACACGGTTTGTGCTAGCTTCTTGAAACTTGACACAGTAAAGCAGTTTCATGTTCTATCTCTATGTTCTGTTTCCTCTGGATGTAGCCCTAAGCAGTGACTGGGGAAAAATACTTTCATTGACAGAGGTTGCCAAGCTTCCAGAAATTACGAGTCTCCAGAAATCTCAGCAACTATGATTTCACCCAAACTGGATGATACTTTCAGGTAATGATCAGTACACTAAGCCCACTTGGTTCCCCAAATTTCGTTCTTCTATGTTGAAGCGTTCGTTTCCAGTAACAGTTTGAATTTTGGCGTTTCACTCTGTTTTCTCCTATATTGATAGATGTATTTGGAACTCTAACCCAAACACGGTTTGTGCTAGCTTCTTGAAACTTGACACAGTAAAGCAGTTTCACGTTCTATCTCTATGTTCTGTCTCCTCTTGATGTAGCCCTAAGCAGTGACTGGGGAAAAACACTTCCATTGAAAGGGGTTGCCAAGCTTCCAAAAATTACGAGTCTCCAGAAATCTCAGCATCTATTTTTTCACCCAAATTGATGATACTTTCAGGTAATGATGAGTACGCTAAGCCCACTGGGTTCCCCAAATTTCGTTCTTCTATGTTGAAGCGTTCATTTCCAGTAACAGTTTGAATTTTGGCGTTTCACTCTGTTTTCTCCTATATTGATAGATGTATTTGGAACTCTAAACCAAACACGGTTTGTGCTAGCTTCTTGAAACTTGACACAGTAAAGCAGTTTCACGTTCTATCTCTATGTTCTGTTTCCTCTTGATGTAGCACTCAGCAGTGACTGAGGAGAAACACTTTCATTGAAAGGGGTTGCCAAGCTTCCAGAAATTACGAGTCTCCAGAAATCTCAGCAACTATTTTTTAACCCAAACTGGATGATACTTTCAGGTAATGATCAGTACACTAAGCTCACTTGGTTCCCCAAATTTCGTTCTTTTATGTTGAAGCGTTCGCTTCCAGTAACTGTTTGAATTTTGGCGTTTCACTCTGTTTTCTCCTATACTGACAGATGTATTTGGAACTCTAAATCAAACACGGTTTGTGCTAGCTTCTTGAAACTTGACACAGTAAAGCAGTTTCACGTTCTATCTCTATGTTCTGTTTCCTCTGGATGTAGCCCTAAGCAGTGACTGGGGAGAAATACTTTCATTGACAGGGGTTGCCAAGCTTCCAGAAATTACGAGTCTCCAGAAATCTCAGAAACTATGATTTCACCCAAACTGGATGATACTTTCAGGTAATAATAGGTACACTAAGCCCACTTGGTTCCCCAAATTTCGTTCTTCTATGTTGAAGCGTTCGTTTCCAGTAACAGTTTGAATTTTGGCGTTTCACTCTGTTTTCTCCTATATTGATAGATGTATTTGGAACTCTAAATCAAACACGGTTTGTGCTACCTTCTTCAAACTTGACACAGTAAAGCAGTTTCAAGTTCTATCCTAATGTTCTGTTTCCTCTTGATGTAGCACTCAGCAGTGACTGAGGAGAAACACTTTCATTGAAAGGGGTTGCCAAGCTTCCCAAAATTGCGAGTCTCCAGAAATCTCAGCAACTATTTTTTCACCCAAACTGGATGATACTTTCAGGTAATGATCAGTACACTAAGCTCACTTGGTTCCCCAAATTTCGTTCTTTTATGTTGAAGCGTTCGCTTCCAGTAACTGTTTGAATTTTGGCGTTTCACTCTGTTTTCTCCTATACTGACAGATGTATTTGGAACTCTAAATCAAACACGGTTTGTGCTAGCTTCTTGAAACTTGACACAGTAAAGCAGTTTCACGTTCTATCTCTATGTTCTGTCTCCTCTTGATGTAGCCCTAAGCAGTGACTGGGGAGAAACACTTTCATTGAAAGGGGTTGCCAAGCTTCCAAAAATTACGAGTCTCCAGAAATCTCAGCATCTATTTTTTCACCCAAACTTGATGATACTTTCAGGTAATGATGAGTACGCTAAGCCCACTGTGTTCCCCAAATTTCGTTCTTCTATGTTGAAGCGTTCGTTTCCAGTAACAGTTTGAATTTTGGCGTTTCACTCTGTTTTCTCCTATATTGATAGATGTATTTGGAACTCTAAACCAAACACGGTTTGTGCTAGCTTCTTGAAACTTGACACAGTAAAGCAGTTTCACGTTCTATATCTATGTTCTGTTTCCTCTTGATGTAGCACTCAGCAGTGACTGAGGAGAAACACTTTCATTGAAAGGGGTTGCCAAGCTTCCCAAAATTGCGAGTCTCCAGAAATCTCAGCAACTATTTTTTAACCCAAACTGGATGATACTTTCAGGTAATGATCAGTACACTAAGCCCATTTGGTTCCCCAAATTTCGTTCTTCTATGTTAAAGCGTTCGTTTCCAGTAACAGTTTGAATTTTGGCGTTTCACTCTGTTTTCTCCTATATTGATACATGTATTTGGAACTCTAAACCAAACACGGTTTGTGCTAGCTTCTTGAAACTTGACACAGTAAAGGAGTTTCACGTTCTATCTCTATGTTCTGTTTCCTCTTGATATAGCACTCAGCAGTGACTGAGGAGAAACACTTTCATTGAAAGGGGTTGCCAAGCTTCCCAAAATTGCGAGTCTCCAGAAATCTCAGCAACTATTTTTTCACCCAAACTGGATGATACTTTCAGGTAATGATCAGTACACTAAGCTCACTTGGTTCCCCAAATTTCGTTCTTTTATGTTGAAGCGTTCGCTTCCAGTAACTGTTTGAATTTTGGCGTTTCACTCTGTTTTCTCCTATACTGACAGATGTATTTGGAACTCTAAATCAAACACGGTTTGTGCTAGCTTCTTGAAACTTGACACAGTAAAGCAGTTTCACGTTCTATCTCTATGTTCTGTTTCCTCTGGATGTAGCCCTAAGCAGTGACTGGGGAAAAATACTTTCATTGACAGAGGTTGCCAAGCTTCCAGAAATTACGAGTCTCCAGAAATCTCAGCAACTATGATTTCACCCAAACTGGATGATACTTTCAGGTAATGATCAGTACACTAAGCCCACTTGGTTCCCCAAATTTCGTTCTTCTATGTTGAAGCGTTCGCTTCCAGTAACTGTTTGAATTTTGGCGTTTCACTCTGTTTTCTCCTATATTGATAGATGTATTTGGAACTCTAACCCAAACACGGTTTGTGCTAGCTTCTTGAAACTTGACACAGTAAAGCAGTTTCACGTTCTATCTCTATGTTCTGTCTCCTCTTGATGTAGCCCTAAGCAGTGACTGGGGAAAAACACTTCCATTGAAAGGGGTTGCCAAGCTTCCAAAAATTACGAGTCTCCAGAAATCTCAGCATCTATTTTTTCACCCAAATTGATGATACTTTCAGGTAATGATGAGTACGCTAAGCCCACTGGGTTCCCCAAATTTCGTTCTTCTATGTTGAAGCGTTCGTTTCCAGTAACAGTTTGAATTTTGGCGTTTCACTCTGTTTTCTCCTATATTGATAGATGTATTTGGAACTCTAAAACAAACACGGTTTGTGCTAGCTTCTTGAAACTTGACACAGTAAAGCAGTTTCACGTTCTATCTCTATGTTCTGTTTCCTCTTGATGTAGCACTCAGCAGTGACTGAGGAGAAACACTTTCATTGAAAGGGGTTGCCAAGCTTCCAGAAATTAGGAGTCTCCAGAAATCTCAGCAACTATTTTTTCACCCAAACTGGATTATACTTTCAGGTAATGATCAGTACACTAAGCTCACTTGGTTCCCCAAATTTCGTTCTTTTATGTTGAAGCGTTCGCTTCCAGTAACTGTTTGAATTTTGGCGTTTCACTCTGTTTTCTCCTATACTGACAGATGTATTTGGAACTCTAAATCAAACACGGTTTGTGCTAGCTTCTTGAAACTTGACACAGTAAAGCAGTTTCACGTTCTATCTCTATGTTCTGTTTCCTCTGGATGTAGCCCTAAGCAGTGACTGGGGAGAAATACTTTCATTGACAGGGGTTGCCAAGCTTCCAGAAATTACGAGTCTCCAGAAATCTCAGAAACTATGATTTCACCCAAACTGGATGATACTTTCAGGTAATAATAGGTACACTAAGCCCACTTGGTTCCCCAAATTTCGTTCTTCTATGTTGAAGCGTTCGTTTCCAGTAACAGTTTGAATTTTGGCTTTTCACTCTGTTTTCTCCTATATTGATAGATGTATTTGGAACTCTAAATCAAACACGGTTTGTGCTACCTTCTTCAAACTTGACACAGTAAAGCAGTTTCAAGTTCTATCCTAATTTTCTGTTTCCTCTTGATGTAGCACTCAGCAGTGACTGAGGAGAAACACTTTCATTGAAAGGGGTTGCCAAGCTTCCCAAAATTGCGAGTCTCCAGAAATCTCAGCAACTATTTTTTCACCCAAACTGGATGATACTTTCAGGTAATGATCAGTACACTAAGCTCACTTGGTTCCCCAAATTTCGTTCTTTTATGTTGAAGCGTTCGCTTCCAGTAACTGTTTGAATTTTGGCGTTTCACTCTGTTTTCTCCTATACTGACAGATGTATTTGGAACTCTAAATCAAACACGGTTTGTGCTAGCTTCTTGAAACTTGACACAGTAAAGCAGTTTCACGTTCTATCTCTATGTTCTGTCTCCTCTTGATGTAGCCCTAAGCAGTGACTGGGGAGAAACACTTTCATTGAAAGGGGTTGCCAAGCTTCCAAAAATTACGAGTCTCCAGAAATCTCAGCATCTATTTTTTCACCCAAACTTGATGATACTTTCAGGTAATGATGAGTACGCTAAGCCCACTGTGTTCCCCAAATTTCGTTCTTCTATGTTGAAGCGTTCGTTTCCAGTAACAGTTTGAATTTTGGCGTTTCACTCTGTTTTCTCCTATATTGATAGATGTATTTGGAACTCTAAACCAAACACGGTTTGTGCTAGCTTCTTGAAACTTGACACAGTAAAGCAGTTTCACGTTCTATATCTATGTTCTGTTTCCTCTTGATGTAGCACTCAGCAGTGACTGAGGAGAAACACTTTCATTGAAAGGGGTTGCCAAGCTTCCCAAAATTGCGAGTCTCCAGAAATCTCAGCAACTATTTTTTAACCCAAACTGGATGATACTTTCAGGTAATGATCAGTACACTAAGCCCATTTGGTTCCCCAAATTTCGTTCTTCTATGTTAAAGCGTTCGTTTCCAGTAACAGTTTGAATTTTGGCGTTTCACTCTGTTTTCTCCTATATTGATACATGTATTTGGAACTCTAAACCAAACACGGTTTGTGCTAGCTTCTTGAAACTTGACACAGTAAAGGAGTTTCACGTTCTATCTCTATGTTCTGTTTCCTCTTGATATAGCACTCAGCAGTGACTGAGGAGAAACACTTTCATTGAAAGGGGTTGCCAAGCTTCCCAAAATTGCGAGTCTCCAGAAATCTCAGCAACTATTTTTTCACCCAAACTGGATGATACTTTCAGGTAATGATCAGTACACTAAGCTCACTTGGTTCCCCAAATTTCGTTCTTTTATGTTGAAGCGTTCGCTTCCAGTAACTGTTTGAATTTTGGCGTTTCACTCTGTTTTCTCCTATACTGACAGATGTATTTGGAACTCTAAATCAAACACGGTTTGTGCTAGCTTCTTGAAACTTGACACAGTAAAGCAGTTTCACGTTCTATCTCTATGTTCTGTTTCCTCTGGATGTAGCCCTAAGCAGTGACTGGGGAAAAATACTTTCATTGACAGAGGTTGCCAAGCTTCCAGAAATTACGAGTCTCCAGAAATCTCAGCAACTATGATTTCACCCAAACTGGATGATACTTTCAGGTAATGATCAGTACACTAAGCCCACTTGGTTCCCCAAATTTCGTTCTTCTATGTTGAAGCGTTCGTTTCCAGTAACAGTTTGAATTTTGGCGTTTCACTCTGTTTTCTCCTATATTGATAGATGTATTTGGAACTCTAACCCAAACACGGTTTGTGCTAGCTTCTTGAAACTTGACACAGTAAAGCAGTTTCACGTTCTATCTCTATGTTCTGTCTCCTCTTGATGTAGCCCTAAGCAGTGACTGGGGAAAAACACTTCCATTGAAAGGGGTTGCCAAGCTTCCAAAAATTACGAGTCTCCAGAAATCTAGGCATCTATTTTTTCACCCAAATTGATGATACTTTCAGGTAATGATGAGTACGCTAAGCCCACTGGGTTCCCCAAATTTCGTTCTTCTATGTTGAAGCGTTCGTTTCCAGTAACAGTTTGAATTTTGGCGTTTCACTCTGTTTTCTCCTATATTGATAGATGTATTTGGAACTCTAAAACAAACACGGTTTGTGCTAGCTTCTTGAAACTTGACACAGTAAAGCAGTTTCACGTTCTATCTCTATGTTCTGTTTCCTCTTGATGTAGCACTCAGCAGTGACTGAGGAGAAACACTTTCATTGAAAGGGGTTGCCAAGCTTCCAGAAATTAGGAGTCTCCAGAAATCTCAGCAACTATTTTTTCACCCAAACTGGATGATACTTTCAGGTAATGATCAGTACACTAAGCTCACTTGGTTCCCCAAATTTCGTTCTTTTATGTTGAAGCGTTCGCTTCCAGTAACTGTTTGAATTTTGGCGTTTCACTCTGTTTTCTCCTATACTGACAGATGTATTTGGAACTCTAAATCAAACACGGTTTGTGCTAGCTTCTTGAAACTTGACACAGTAAAGCAGTTTCACGTTCTATCTCTATGTTCTGTTTCCTCTGGATGTAGCCCTAAGCAGTGACTGGGGAGAAATACTTTCATTGACAGGGGTTGCCAAGCTTCCAGAAATTACGAGTCTCCAGAAATCTCAGAAACTATGATTTCACCCAAACTGGATGATACTTTCAGGTAATAATAGGTACACTAAGCCCACTTGGTTCCCCAAATTTCGTTCTTCTATGTTGAAGCGTTCGTTTCCAGTAACAGTTTGAATTTTGGCGTTTCACTCTGTTTTCTCCTATATTGATAGATGTATTTGGAACTCTAAATCAAACACGGTTTGTGCTACCTTCTTCAAACTTGACACAGTAAAGCAGTTTCAAGTTCTATCCTAATGTTCTGTTTCCTCTTGATGTAGCACTCAGCAGTGACTGAGGAGAAACACTTTCATTGAAAGGGGTTGCCAAGCTTCCCAAAATTGCGAGTCTCCAGAAATCTCAGCAACTATTTTTTCACCCAAACTGGATGATACTTTCAGGTAATGATCAGTACACTAAGCTCACTTGGTTCCCCAAATTTCGTTCTTTTATGTTGAAGCGTTCGCTTCCAGTAACTGTTTGAATTTTGGCGTTTCACTCTGTTTTCTCCTATACTGACAGATGTATTTGGAACTCTAAATCAAACACGGTTTGTGCTAGCTTCTTGAAACTTGACACAGTAAAGCAGTTTCACGTTCTATCTCTATGTTCTGTCTCCTCTTGATGTAGCCCTAAGCAGTGACTGGGGAGAAACACTTTCATTGAAAGGGGTTGCCAAGCTTCCAAAAATTACGAGTCTCCAGAAATCTCAGCATCTATTTTTTCACCCAAACTTGATGATACTTTCAGGTAATGATGAGTACGCTAAGCCCACTGTGTTCCCCAAATTTCGTTCTTCTATGTTGAAGCGTTCGTTTCCAGTAACAGTTTGAATTTTGGCGTTTCACTCTGTTTTCTCCTATATTGATAGATGTATTTGGAACTCTAAACCAAACACGGTTTGTGCTAGCTTCTTGAAACTTGACACAGTAAAGCAGTTTCACGTTCTATATCTATGTTCTGTTTCCTCTTGATGTAGCACTCAGCAGTGACTGAGGAGAAACACTTTCATTGAAAGGGGTTGCCAAGCTTCCCAAAATTGCGAGTCTCCAGAAATCTCAGCAACTATTTTTTAACCCAAACTGGATGATACTTTCAGGTAATGATCAGTACACTAAGCCCATTTGGTTCCCCAAATTTCGTTCTTCTATGTTAAAGCGTTCGTTTCCAGTAACAGTTTGAATTTTGGCGTTTCACTCTGTTTTCTCCTATATTGATACATGTATTTGTAACTCTAAACCAAACACGGTTTGTGCTAGCTTCTTGAAACTTGACACAGTAAAGGAGTTTCACGTTCTATCTCTATGTTTTGTTTCCTCTTGATGTAGCACTCAGCAGTGACTGAGGAGAAACACTTTCATTGAAAGGGGTTTCCAAGCTTCCCAAAATTGCGAGTCTCCAGAAATCTCAGCAACTATTTTTTAACCCAAACTGGATGATACTTTCAGGTAATGATCAGTACACTAAGCTCACTTGGTTCCCCAAATTTCGTTCTTTTATGTTGAAGCGTTCGCTTCCAGTAACTGTTTGAATTTTGGCGTTTCACTCTGTTTTCTCCTATACTGACAGATGTATTTGGAACTCTAAATCAAACACGGTTTGTGCAAGCTTCTTGAAACTTGACACAGTAAAGCAGTTTCAAGTTCTATCTCTATGTTTTCTTTCCTCTTGATGTAGCACTCAGCAGTGACTGAGGAGAAACACTTTCATTGAAAGGGGTTGCCAAGCTTCCAGAAATTACGAGTCTCCAGAAATCTCAGCAACTATGATTTCACCCTACATGATGATACTTTCAGGTAATGATCAGTACACTAAGCCCACTTGGTTCGCCAAATTTCGTTCTTCTATGTTGAAGCGTTCGTTTCCAGTAACAGTTTGAATTTTGGCGTTTCACTCTGTTTTCTCCTATATTGATAGATGTATTTGGAACTCTAAACCAAACACGGTTTGTGCTAGCTTCTTGAAACTTGACACAGTAAAGCAGTTTCACGTTCTATCTTTATGTTCTGTTTCCTCTTCGATGTAGCACTCAGCAGTGACTGAGGAGAAACACTTTCATTGAAAGGGGTTGCCAAGCTTCCAAAAATTATGAGTCTCCAGAAATCTCAGCATCTATTTTTTCACCCAAACTGGATGATACTTTCAGGTAATGATGAGTACGCTAAGCCCACTGGGTTCCCAAAATTTCGTTCTTCTATGTTGAAGCGTTCGTTTCCAGTAACAGTTTGAATTTTGGTGTTTCACTCTGTTTTCTCCTATATTGATAGATGTATTTGGAACTCTAAACCAAACACGGTTTGTGCTAGCTTCTTGAAACTTGACACAGTGAAGCAGTTTCACGTTCTATCTCTATGTTCTGTTTCCTCTTGATGTAGCACTCAGCAGTGACTGAGGAGAAACACTTTCATTGAAAGGGGTTGCCAAGCTCCCCAAAACTGCGAGTCTCCAGAAATCTCAGCAACTATTTTTTCACCCAAACTGGATGATACTTTCAGGTAATGATCAGTACACTAAGCTCACTTGGTTCCCCAAATTTCGTTCTTTTATGTTGAAGCGTTCACTTCCAGTAACTGTTTGAATTTTGGCGTTTCACTCTGTTTTCTCCTATACGGACAGATGTATTTCGAACTCTAAGTCAAACACGGTTTGTGCTAGCTTCTTGAAACTTGACACAGTAAAGCAGTTTCAAGTTCTATCTCTATGTTTTCTTTCCTCTTGATGTAGCACTCAGCAGTGACTGAGGAGAAACACTTTCATTGAAAGCGGTTGCCAAGCTTCCAGAAATTACGAGTCTCCAGAAATCTCAGCAACTATGATTTCACCCAAACTGGATGATACTTTCAGGTAATGATCAGTACACTAAGCTCACTTGGTTCCCCAAATTTCGTTCTTTTATGTTGAAGCGTTCACTTCCAGTAACTGTTTGAATTTTGGCGTTTCACTCTGTTTTCTCCTATACTGACAGATGTATTTGGAACTCTAAATCAAACACGGTTTGTGCTAGCTTCTTGAAACTTGACACAGTAAAGCAGTTTCACGTTCTATCACTATGTTCTGTATCCTCTTGATGTAGCCCTAAGCAGTGACTGGGGAGAAACACTTTCATTGAAAGGGGTTGCCAAGCTTCCAAAAATTACGAGTCTCCAGAAATCTCAGCATCTATTTTTTCACCCAAACTTGATGATACTTTCAGGTAATGATGAGTACGCTAAGCCCACTGGGTTCCCCAAATTTCGTTCTTCTATGTTGAAGCGTTCGTTTCCAGTAACAGTTTGAATTTTGGCGTTTCACTCTGTTTTCTCCTATATTGATACATGTATTTGGAACTCTAAACCAAACACGGTTTGTGCTAGCTTCTTGAAACTTGACACAGTAAAGCAGTTTCACGTTCTATATCTATGTTCTGTTTCCTTTTGATGTAGCACTCAGCAGTGACTGAGGAGAAACACTTTCATTGAAAGGGGTTGCCAAGCTTCCCAAAATTGCGAGTCTCCAGAAATCTCAGCAACTATTTTTTAACCCAAACTGGATGATACTTTCAGGTAATGATCAGTACACTAAGCCCACTTGGTTCCCCAAATTTCGTTCTTCTATGTTAAAGCGTTCGTTTCCAGTAACAGTTTGAATTTTGGCGTTTCACTCTGTTTTCTCCTATATTGATACATGTATTTGGAACTCTAAACCAAACACGGTTTGTGCTAGCTTCTTGAAACTTGACACAGTAAAGCAGTTTCACGTTCTATCTCTATGTTCTGTTTCCTCTTGATGTAGCACTCAGCAGTGACTGAGGAGAAACACTTTCATTGAAAGGGGTTGCCAAGCTTCCCAAAATTGCGAGTCTCCAGAAATCTCAGCAACTATTTTTTAACCCAAACTGGATGATACTTTCAGGTAATGATCAGTACACTAAGCTCACTTGGTTCCCCAAATTTCGTTCTTTTATGTTGAAGCGTTCGCTTCCAGTAACTGTTTGAATTTTGGCGTTTCACCCTGTTTTCTCCTATACTGACAGATGTATTTGGAACTCTAAATCAAACACGGTTTGTGCTAGCTTCTTGAAACTTGACACAGTAAAGCAGTTTCATGTTCTATCTCTATGTTCTGTTTCCTCTGGATGTAGCCCTAAGCAGTGACTGGGGAGAAATACTTTCATTGACAGGGGTTGCCAAGCTTCCAGAAATTACGAGTCTCCAGAAATCTCAGCAACTATGATTTCACCCAAACTGGATGATACTTTCAGGTAATAATAGGTACACTAAGCCCACTTGGTTCCCCAAATTTCGTTCTTCTATGTTGAAGCGTTCGTTTCCAGTAACAGTTTGAATTTTGGCGTTTCACTCTGTTTTCTCCTATATTGATAGATGTATTTGGAACTCTAAACCAAACACGGTTTGTGCTAGCTTCTTGAAACTTGACACAGTAAAGCAGTTTCACGTTCTATCTCTATGTTCTGTTTCCTCTTGATGTAGCACTCAGCAGTGACTGAGGAGAAACACTTTCATTGAAAGGGGTTGCCAAGCTTCCCAAAATTGCGAGTCTCCAGAAATCTCAGCAACTATTTTTTCACCCAAACTGGATGATACTTTCAGGTAATGATCAGTACACTAAGCTCACTTGGTTCCCCAAATTTCGTTCTTTTATGTTGAAGCGTTCACTTCCAGTAACTGTTTGAATTTTGGCGTTTCACTCTGTTTTCTCCTATACTGACAGATGTATTTGGAACTCTAAATCAAACACGGTTTGTGCTAGCTTCTTGAAACTTGACACAGTAAAGCAGTTTCTAGTTCTATCTATATGTTTTCTTTCCTCTTGATGTAGCACTCAGCAGTGACTGAGGAGAAACACTTTCATTGAAAGGGGTTGCCAAGCTTCCAGAAATTACGAGTCTCCAGAAATCTCAGCAACTATGATTTCACCCAAACTGGATGATACTTTCAGGTAATGATCAGTACACTAAGCCCACTTGGTTCCCCAAATTTCGTTCTTCTATGTTGAAGCGTTCGTTTCCAGTAACAGTTTGAATTTTGGCGTTTCACTCTGTTTTCTCCTATATTGATAGATGTATTTGGAACTCTAACCCAAACACGGTTTGTGCTAGCTTCTTGAAACTTGACACAATAAAGCAGTTTCACGTTCTATCTCTATTTTCTGTCTCCTCTTGATGTAGCCCTAAGCAGTGACTGGGGAGAAACACTTTCATTGAAAGGGGTTGCCAAGCTTCCAAAAATTACGAGTCTCCAGAAATATCAGCAACTATTTTTTCACCCAAACTTGATGATACTTTCAGGTAATGATGAGTACGCTAAGCCCACTGGGTTCCCCAAATTTCGTTCTTCTATGTTGAAGCGTTCGTTTCCAGTAACAGTTTGAATTTTGGCGTTTCACTCTGTTTTCTCCTATATTGATAGATGTATTTGGAACTCTAAACCAAACACGGTTTGTGCTAGCTTCTTGAAACTTGACACAGTAAAGCAGTTTCATGTTCTATATCTATGTTCTGTTTCCTCTTGATGTAGCACTCAGCAGTGACTGAGGAGAAACACTTTCATTGAAAGGGGTTGCCAAGCTTCCCAAAATTGCGAGTCTCCAGAAATCTCAGCAACTATTTTTTAACCCAAACTGGATGATACTTTCAGGTAATGATCAGTACACTAAGCCCACTTGGTTCCCCAAATTTCGTTCTTCTATGTTAAAGCGTTCGTTTCCAGTAACAGTTTGAATTTTGGCGTTTCACTCTGTTTTCTCCTATATTGATACATGTATTTGGAACTCTATACCAAACACGGTTTGTGCTAGCTTCTTGAAACTTGACACAGTAAAGCAGTTTCACGTTCTATCTCTATGTTCTGTTTCCTCTTGATGTAGCACTCAGCAGTGACTGAGGAGAAACACTTTCATTGAAAGGGGTTGCCAAGCTTCCCAAAATTGCGAGTCTCCAGAAATCTCAGCAACTATTTTTTCACCCAAACTGGATGATACTTTCAGGTAATGATCAGTACACTAAGCTCACTTGGTTCCCCAAATTTCGTTCTTTTATGTTGAAGCGTTCACTTCCAGTAACTGTTTGAATTTTGGCGTTTCACTCTGTTTTCTCCTATACTGACAGATGTATTTGGAACTCTAAATCAAACACGGTTTGTGCTAGCTTCTTGAAACTTGACACAGTAAAGCAGTTTCAAGTTCTATCTCTATGTTTTCTTTCCTCTTGATGTAGCACTCAGCAGTGACTGAGGAGAAACACTTTCATTCAAAGGGGTTGCCAAGCTTCCAGAAATTACGAGTCTCCGGAAATCTCAGCAACTATGATTTCACCCAAACTGGATGATACTTTCAGGTAATGATCAGTACACTAAGCCCACTTGGTTCGCCAAATTTCGTTCTTCTATGTTGAAGCGTTCGTTTCCAGTAACAGTTTGAATTTTGGCATTTTACTCTGTTTTCTCCTATATTGATAGATGTATTTGGAACTCTAAATCAAACACGGTTTGTGCTAGCTTCTTGAAACTTGACACAATAAAGCAGTTTCAAGTTCTATCTCTATGTTCTGTCTCCTCTTGATGTAGCCCTAAGCAGTGACTGGGGAGAAACACTTTCATTGAAAGGGGTTGCCAAGCTTCAAAAAATTACGAGTCTCCAGAAATCTCAGCATCAATTTTTTCACCCAAACTGGATGATACTTTCAGGTAATGATGAGTACGCTAAGCCCACTGGGTTCCCAAAATTTCGTTCTTCTATGTTGAAGCGTTCGTTTCCAGTAACAGTTGAATTTTGGCGTTTCACTCTGTTTTCTCCTATATTGATAGATGTATTTGGAACTCTAAACCAAACACGGTTTGTGCTAGCTTCTTGAAACTTGACACAGTAAAGCAGTTTCATGTTCTATCTCTATGTTCTGTTTCCTCTTGATGTAGCACTCAGCAGTGACTGAAGAGAAACACTTTCATTGAAAGGGGTTGCCAAGCTCCCCAAAACTGCGAGTCTCCAGAAATCTCAGCAACTATTTTTTCACCCAAACTGGATGATACTTTCAGGTAATGATCAGTACACTAAGCTCACTTGGTTCCCCAAATTTCGTTCTTTTATGTTGAAGCGTTCACTTCCAGTAACTGTTTGAATTTTGGCGTTTCACTCTGTTTTCTCCTATACTGACAGATGTATTTGGAACTCTAAATCAAACACTGTTTGTGCTAGCTTCTTGAAACTTGACACAGTAAAGCAGTTTCAAGTTCTATCTCTATGTTTTCTTTCCTCTTGATGTAGCACCCAGCAGTGACTGAGGAGAAACACTTTCATTGAAAGGGGTTGCCAAGCTTCCAGAAATTAGGAGTCTCCAGAAATCTCAGCAACTATGATTTCACCCAACCTGGATGATACTTTCAGGTAATGATCAGTACACTAAGCCCACTTGGTTCGCCAAATTTCGTTCTTCTATGTTGAAGGGTTCGATTCCAGTAACAGTTTGAATTTTGGCGTTTTACTCTGTTTTCTCCTATATTGATAGATGTATTTGGAACTCTAAATCAAACACGGTTTGTGCTAGCTTCTTGAAACTAGACACAATAAAGCACTTTCACGTTCTATCTCTATGTTCTGTTTCGTCTGGATGTAGCCCTAAGTAGTGACTGGGGAGAAATACTTTCATTGAAAGGGGTTGCCAAGCTTCCAGAAATTACGAGTCTCCAGAAATCTCAGCAACTATGATTTCACCCAACCTTGATGATACTTTCAGGTAATGATCAGTACACTAAGCCCACTTGGTTCGCCAAATTTCGTTCTTCTATGTTGAAGCGTTCGTTTCCAGTAACAGTTTGAATTTTGGCGTTTCACTCTGTTTTCTCCTATACTGACAGATGTATTTGGAACTCTAAATCAAACACGGTTTGTGCTAGCTTCTTGAAACTTGACACACTAAAGTAGTTTCACGTTCTATCTCTATGTTCTGTTTCCTCTTGATGTAGCCCTAAGCAGTGACTGGGGAGAAATACTTTCATTGAAAGGGGTTGCCAAGCTGCCAGAAATTACGAGTCGCCAGAAATCTCAGCAACTATGATTTCACCCATACTGGATGATACTTTCAGGTAATGATGAGTACGCTAAGCCCACTGGGTTCCCCAAATTTCGTTCTTCTATGTTGAAGCGTTCGTTTCCAGTAACAGTTTGAATTTTGGCGTTTCACTCTGTTTTCTCCTATATTGATAGATGTATTTGGAACTCTAACCCAAACACGGTTTGTGCTAGCTTCTTGAAACTTGACACAGTAAAGCAGTTTCACGTTCTATCTCTATGTTCTGTCTCCTCTTGATGTAGCCCTAAGCAGTGACTGAGGAGAAACACTTTCATTGAAAGGGGTTGCCAAGCTTCCAAAAATTACGAGTCTCCAGAAATCTCAGCATCTATTTTTTCACCCAAACTTGATGATACTTTCAGGTAATGATGAGTACGATAAGCCCACTGGGTTCCCCAAATTTCGTTCTTCTATGTTGAAGCGTTCGTTTCCAGTAACAGTTTGAATTTTGGCGTTTCACTCTGTTTTCTCCTATATTGATAGATGTATTTGGAACTCTAAACCAAACACGGTTTGTGCTAGCTTCTTGAAACTTGACACAGTAAAGCAGTTTCACGTTCTATCTCTATGTTCTGTTTCCTCTTCGATGTAGCACTCAGCAGTGACTGAGGAGAAACACTTTCATTGAAAGGGGTTGCAAAGCTTCCCAAATTGCGAGTCTCCAGAAATCTCAGCAACTATTTTTTAACACAAACTGGATGATACTTTCAGGTAATGATCAGTACACTAAGCCCACTTGGTTCCCCAAATTTCGTTCTTCTATGTTGAAGCGTTCGTTTCCAGTAACAGTTTGAATTTTGGCGTTTCACTCTGTTTTCTCCTATATTGATAGATGTATTTGGAACTCTAAACCAAACAAGGTTTGTGCTAGCTTCTTGAAACTTGACACAGTAATGCAGTTTCACGTTCTATCTCTATGTTCTGTCTCCTCTTGATGTAGCCCTAAGCAGTGACTGGGGAGAAACACTTTCATTGAAAGGGGTTGCCAAGCTTCCAAAAATTACGAGTCTCCAGAAATCTCAGCATCTATTTTTTCACCCAAACTTGATGTTACTTTCAGGTAATGATGAGTACGCTAAGCCCACTGTGTTCCCCAAATTTCGTTCTTCTATGTTGAAGCGTTCGTTTCCAGTAACAGTTTGATTTTGGCGTTTCACTCTGTTTTCTCCTATATTGATAGATGTATTTGGAACTCTAAACCAAACACGGTTGGTGCTAGCTTCTTGAAACTTGACACAGTAAAGCAGTTTCACGTTCTATATCTATGTTCTGTTTCCTCTTGATGTAGCACTCAGCAGTGACTGAGGAGAAACACTTTCATTGAAAGGGGTTGCCAAGCTTCCCAAAATTGCGAGTCTCCAGAAATCTCAGCAACTATTTTTTAACCCAAACTGGATGATACTTTCAGGTAATGATCAGTACACTAAGCCCATTTGGTTCCCCAAATTTCGTTCTTCTATGTTAAAGCGTTCGTTTCCAGTAACAGTTTGAATTTTGGCGTTTCACTCTGTTTTCTCCTATATTGATACATGTATTTGGAACTCTAAACCAAACACGGTTTGTGCTAGCTTCTTGAAACTTGACACAGTAAAGGAGTTTCACGTTCTATCTCTATGTTCTGTTTCCTCTTGATGTAGCACTCAGCAGTGACTGAGGAGAAACACTTTCATTGAAAGGGGTTGCCAAGATTCCAAAAATTGCGAGTCTCCAGAAATCTCAGCAACTATTTTTTAACCCAAACTGGATGATACTTTCAGGTAATGATCAGTAAACTAAGCTCACTTGGTTCCCCAAATTTCGTTCTTTTATGTTGAAGCGTTCGTTTCCAGTAACAGTTTGAATTTTGGCGTTTCACTCTGTTTTCTCCTATATTGATAGATGTATTTGGAACTCTAAACCAAACACGGTTTGTGCTAGCTTCTTGAAACTTGACACAGTAAAGCACTTTCACGTTCTATCTCTATGTTCTGTTTCCTCTGGATGTAGCACTAAGTAGTGACTGGGGAGAAATACTTTCATTGAAAGGGGTTGCCAAGCTTCCAGAAATTACGAGTCTCCAGAAATCTCAGCAACTATGATTTCACCCAAACTTGATGATACTTTCAGGTAATGATCAGTACACTAAGCCCACTTGGTTCGCCAAATTTCGTTATTCTATGTTGAAGTGTTCGTTTCCAGTAACAGTTTGAATTTTGGCGTTTCACTCTGTTTTCTCCTATACTGACAGATGTATTTGGAACTCTAAATCAAACACGGTTTGTGCTAGCTTCTTGAAACTTGACACACTAAAGCAGTTTCACGTTCTATCTCTATGTTCTGTTTCCACTTGATGTAGCCCTAAGCAGTGACTGGGGAGAAATACTTTCATTGAAAGGGGTTGCCAAGCTTCCAGAAATTACGAGTCTCCAGAAATCTCAGCAACTATGATTTCACCCATACTGTATGATACTTTCAGGTAATGATCAGTACACTAAGCCCACTTGGTTCGCCAAATTTCGTTCTTCTATGTTGAAGCGTTCGATTCCAGTAACAGTTTGAATTTTGGCGTTTTACTCTGTTTTCTCCTATATTTATAGATGTATTTGGAACTCTAAATCAAACACGGTTTGTGCTAGCTTCTTGAAACTTGACACAATAAAGCAGTTTCAAGTTCTATCTCTATGTTCTGTCTCCTCTTGATGTAGCCCTAAGCAGTGACTGGGGAGAAACACTTTCATTGAATGGGGTTGCCAAGCTTCCAAAAATTACGAGTCTCCAGAAATCTCAGCATCTATTTTTTCACCCAAACTGGATGATACTTTCAGGTAATGATGAGTACGCTAAGCCCACTGGGTTCCCAAAATTTCGTTCTTCTATGTTGATGCGTTCGTTTCCAGTAACAGTTTGAATTTTGGCGTTTCACTCTGTTTTCTCCTATATTGATAGATGTATTTGGAACTCTAAACCAAACACGGTTTGTGCTAGCTTCTTGAAACTTGACCCAGTAAAGCAGTTTCACGTTCTATCTCTATGTTCTGTTTCCTCTTGATGTAGCACTCAGCAGTGACTGAGGAGAAACACTTTCATTGAAAGGGGTTGCCAAGCTCCCCAAAACTGCGAGTCTCCAGAAATCTCAGCAACTATTTTTTCACCCCAACTGGATGATACTTTCAGGTAATGATCAGTACACTAAGCTCACTTGGTTCCCCAAATTTCGTTCTTTTATGTTGAAGCGTTCGTTTCCAGTAACAGTTTGAATTTTGGCGTTTCACTCTGTTTTCTCCTATATTGATAGATGTATTTGGAACTCTAAACCAAACACGGTTTGTGCTAGCTTCTTGAAACTTGACACAGTAAAGCAGTTTCACGTTCTATCTCTATGTTCTGTTTCCTCTTCGATGTAGCACTCAGCAGTGACTGAGGAGAAACACTTTCATTGAAAGGGGTTGCAAAGCTTCCCAAATTGCGAGTCTCCAGAAATCTCAGCAACTATTTTTTAACACAAACTGGATGATACTTTCAGGTAATGATCAGTACACTAAGCCCACTTGGTTCCCCAAATTTCGTTCTTCTATGTTGAAGCGTTCGTTTCCAGTAACAGTTTGAATTTTGGCGTTTCACTCTGTTTTCTCCTATATTGATAGATGTATTTGGAACTCTAAACCAAACAAGGTTTGTGCTAGCTTCTTGAAACTTGACACAGTAATGCAGTTTCACGTTCTATCTCTATGTTCTGTCTCCTCTTGATGTAGCCCTAAGCAGTGACTGGGGAGAAACACTTTCATTGAAAGGGGTTGCCAAGCTTCCAAAAATTACGAGTCTCCAGAAATCTCAGCATCTATTTTTTCACCCAAACTTGATGTTACTTTCAGGTAATGATGAGTACGCTAAGCCCACTGTGTTCCCCAAATTTCGTTCTTCTATGTTGAAGCGTTCGTTTCCAGTAACAGTTTGATTTTGGCGTTTCACTCTGTTTTCTCCTATATTGATAGATGTATTTGGAACTCTAAACCAAACACGGTTGGTGCTAGCTTCTTGAAACTTGACACAGTAAAGCAGTTTCACGTTCTATATCTATGTTCTGTTTCCTCTTGATGTAGCACTCAGCAGTGACTGAGGAGAAACACTTTCATTGAAAGGGGTTGCCAAGCTTCCCAAAATTGCGAGTCTCCAGAAATCTCAGCAACTATTTTTTAACCCAAACTGGATGATACTTTCAGGTAATGATCAGTACACTAAGCCCATTTGGTTCCCCAAATTTCGTTCTTCTATGTTAAAGCGTTCGTTTCCAGTAACAGTTTGAATTTTGGCGTTTCACTCTGTTTTCTCCTATATTGATACATGTATTTGGAACTCTAAACCAAACACGGTTTGTGCTAGCTTCTTGAAACTTGACACAGTAAAGGAGTTTCACGTTCTATCTCTATGTTCTGTTTCCTCTTGATGTAGCACTCAGCAGTGACTGAGGAGAAACACTTTCATTGAAAGGGGTTGCCAAGATTCCAAAAATTGCGAGTCTCCAGAAATCTCAGCAACTATTTTTTAACCCAAACTGGATGATACTTTCAGGTAATGATCAGTAAACTAAGCTCACTTGGTTCCCCAAATTTCGTTCTTTTATGTTGAAGCGTTCGTTTCCAGTAACAGTTTGAATTTTGGCGTTTCACTCTGTTTTCTCCTATATTGATAGATGTATTTGGAACTCTAAACCAAACACGGTTTGTGCTAGCTTCTTGAAACTTGACACAGTAAAGCACTTTCACGTTCTATCTCTATGTTCTGTTTCCTCTGGATGTAGCCCTAAGTAGTGACTGGGGAGAAATACTTTCATTGAAAGGGGTTGCCAAGCTTCCAGAAATTACGAGTCTCCAGAAATCTCAGCAACTATGATTTCACCCAACCTTGATGATACTTTCAGGTAATGATCAGTACACTAAGCCCACTTGGTTCGCCAAATTTCGTTATTCTATGTTGAAGTGTTCGTTTCCAGTAACAGTTTGAATTTTGGCGTTTCACTCTGTTTTCTCCTATACTGACAGATGTATTTGGAACTCTAAATCAAACACGGTTTGTGCTAGCTTCTTGAAACTTGACACACTAAAGCAGTTTCACGTTCTATCTCTATGTTCTGTTTCCACTTGATGTAGCCCTAAGCAGTGACTGGGGAGAAATACTTTCATTGAAAGGGGTTGCCAAGCTTCCAGAAATTACGAGTCTCCAGAAATCTCAGCAACTATGATTTCACCCATACTGTATGATACTTTCAGGTAATGATCAGTACACTAAGCCCACTTGGTTCGCCAAATTTCGTTCTTCTATGTTGAAGCGTTCGATTCCAGTAACAGTTTGAATTTTGGCGTTTTACTCTGTTTTCTCCTATATTTATAGATGTATTTGGAACTCTAAATCAAACACGGTTTGTGCTAGCTTCTTGAAACTTGACACAATAAAGCAGTTTCAAGTTCTATCTCTATGTTCTGTCTCCTCTTGATGTAGCCCTAAGCAGTGACTGGGGAGAAACACTTTCATTGAAAGGGGTTGCCAAGCTTCCAAAAATTACGAGTCTCCAGAAATCTCAGCATCTATTTTTTCACCCAAACTGGATGATACTTTCAGGTAATGATGAGTACGCTAAGCCCACTGGGTTCCCAAAATTTCGTTCTTCTATGTTGATGCGTTCGTTTCCAGTAACACTTTGAATTTTGGCGTTTCACTCTGTTTTCTCCTATATTGATAGATGTATTTGGAACTCTAAACCAAACACGGTTTGTGCTAGCTTCTTGAAACTTGACCCAGTAAAGCAGTTTCACGTTCTATCTCTATGTTCTGTTTCCTCTTGATGTAGCACTCAGCAGTGACTGAGGAGAAACACTTTCATTGAAAGGGGTTGCCAAGCTCCCCAAAACTGCGAGTCTCCAGAAATCTCAGCAACTATTTTTTCACCCAAACTGGATGATACTTTCAGGTAATGATCAGTACACTAAGCTCACTTGGTTCCCCAAATTTCGTTCTTTTATGTTGAAGCGTTCACTTCCAGTAACTGTTTCAATTTTGGCGTTTCACTCTGTTTTCTCCTATACTGACAGATGTATTTCGAACTCTAAGTCAAACACGGTTTGTGCTAGCTTCTTGAAACTTGACACAGTAAAGCAGTTTCAAGTTCTATCTCTATGTTTTCTTTCCTCTTGATGTAGCACTTAGCAGTGACTGAGGAGAAACACTTTCATTGAAAGGGGTTGCCAAGCTTCCAGAAATTACGAGTCTCCAGAAATCTCAGCAACTATGATTTCACCCAAACTGGATGATACTTTCAGGTAATGATCAGTACACTAAGCCCACTTGGTTCGCCAAATTTCGTTCTTCTATGTTGAAGCGTTCGTTTCCAGTAACAGTTTGAATTTTGGCGTTTTACTCTGTTTTCTCCTATATTGATAGATGTATTTGGAACTCTAAATCAAACACGGTTTGTGCTAGCTTCTTGAAACTTGACACAATAAAGCAGTTTCAAGTTCTATCTCTATGTTCTGTCTCCTCTTGATTTAGCCCTAAGCAGTGACTGGGGAGAAACACTTTCATTGAAAGGGGTTGCCAAGCTTCCAAAAATTACGAGTCTCCAGAAATCTCAGCATCTATTTTTTCACCCAGACTGGATGATACTTTCAGGTAATGATGAGTAAGCTAAGACCACTGGGTTCCCAAAATTTCGTTCTTCTATGTTGAAGCGTTCGTTTCCAGTAACAGTTTGAATTTTGGCGTTTCACTCTGTTTTCTCCTATATTGATAGATGTATTTGGAACTCTAAACCAAACACGGTTTGTGCTAGCTTCTTGAAACTTGACACAGTAATGCAGTTTCACGTTCTATCTCTATGTTCTGTCTCCTCTTGATGTAGCCCTAAGCAGTGACTGGGGAGAAACACTTACATTGAAAGGGGTTGCCAAGCTTCCAAAAATTACGAGTGTCCAAAAATCACAGCAACTATTTTTTCACCCAACCTGGATGATACTTTCAGGTAATGATCAGTACACTAAGCCCACTTGGTTCCCCAAATTTCGTTCTTCTATGTTGAAGCGTTCGTTTCCAGTAACAGTTTGAATTTTGGCGTTTCACTCTGTTTTCTCCTATATTGATAGATGTATTTGGAACTCTAAATCAAACACGGTTTGTGCTAGCTTCTTTAAACTTGACACAGTAAAGGAGTTTCACGTTCTATCTCTATGTTTTGTTTCCTCTTGCTGTAGCACTCAGAGTGAGTGAGGAGAAACACTTTAATTGAAAGGGGTTGCCAAGCTTCCCAAAATTGCGAGTCTCTACAAATCTCAGCAAACCTGTTTTCACCCAAACTGGATGATACTTTCAGGTAATGACCAGTACACTAAGCTCAATTGGTTCCCCAAATTTCGTTCTTCTATGTTGAAGCGTTCGTTTCCAGTAACAGTTTGAATTTTGGTGTTTCATTCTGTTTTCTCCTATATTGATAGATGTATTTGGAACTCTAAATCAAACACGGTTTGTGCTAGCTTCTTGAAACTTGACACAATAAAGCAGTTTCACGTTCTATCTCTATGTTCTGTTTCCTCTTGATGTAGCACTCAGCAGTGACTGAGGAGAAACACTTTCATTGAAAGGGGTTGCCAAGCTTCCCAAAATTGCGAGTCTCCAGAAATCTCAGCAACTATTTTTTAACCCAAACTGGATGATACTTTCAGGTAATGATGAGTACGCTAAGCCCACTGTGTTCCCCAAATTTCGTTCTTCTATGTTGAAGCGTTCTTTTCCAGTAACAGTTTGATTTTGGCGTTTCACTCTGTTTTCTCCTATATTGATAGATGTATTTGGAACTCTAAACCAAACACGGTTGGTGCTAGCTTCTTGAAACTTGACACAGTAAAGCAGTTTCACGTTCTATATCTATGTTCTGTTTCCTCTTGATGTAGCACTCAGCAGTGACTGAGGAGAAACACTTTCATTGAAAGGGGTTGCCAAGCTTCCCAAAATTGCGAGTCTCCAGAAATCTCAGCAACTATTTTTTAACCCAAACTGGATGATACTTTCAGGTAATGATCAGTAAACTAAGCTCACTTGGTTCCCCAAATTTCGTTCTTTTATATTGAAGCGTTCGCTTCCAGTAACTGTTTGAATTTTGGCGTTTCACTCTGTTTTCTCCTATACTGACAGATGTATTTGGAACTCTAAACCAAACACGGTTTGTGCTAGCTTCTTGAAACTTGACACAGTAAAGCAGTTTCACGTTCTATCTCTATGTTCTGTTTCCTCTGGATGTAGCCCTAAGCAGTGACTGGGGAGAAATACTTTCATTGAAAGGGGTTGCCAAGCTTCCAGAAATTACGAGTCTCCAGAAATCTCAGCAACTATGATTTCACCCATACTGGATGATACTTTCAGGTAATGATCAGTACACTAATCCCACTTGGTTCGCCAAATTTCGTTCTTCTATGTTGAAGCGTTCGTTTCCAGTAACAGTTTGAATTTTGGCGTTTCACTCTGTTTTCTCCTATATTGATAGATGTATTTGGAACTCTAAACCAAACACGGTTTGTGCTAGCTTCTTGAAACTTGACACAGTAAAGCACTTTCACGTTCTATATCTATGTTCTGTTTCCTCTGGATGTAGCCCTAAGTAGTGACTGGGGAGAAATACTTTCATTGAAAGGGGTTGCCAAGCTTCCAGAAATTACGAGTCTCCAGAAATCTCAGCAACTATGATTTCACCCAACCTTGATGATACTTTCAGGTAATGATCAGTACACTAAGCCCACTTGGTTCGCCAAATTTCGTTATTCTATGTTGAAGTGTTCGTTTCCAGTAACAGTTTGAATTTTGGCGTTTCACTCTGTTTTCTCCTATACTGACAGATGTATTTGGAACTCTAAATCAAACACGGTTTGTGCTAGCTTCTTGAAACTTGACACACTAAAGCAGTTTCACGTTCTATCTCTATGTTCTGTTTCCTCTTGATGTAGCCCTAAGCAGTGACTGGGGAGAAATACTTTCATTGAAAGGGGTTGCCAAGCTTCCAGAAATTAGGAGTCTCCAGAAATCTCAGCAACTATGATTTCACCCATACTGGATGATACTTTCAGGTAATGATCAGTACACTAAGCCCACTTGGTTCGCCAAATTTCGTTCTTCTATGTTGAAGCGTTCGATTCCAGTAACAGTTTGAATTTTGGCGTTTTACTCTGTTTTCTCCTATATTGATAGATGTATTTGGAACTCTAAATCAAACACGGTTTGTGCTAGCTTCTTGAAACTTGACACAATAAAGCAGTTTCAAGTTCTATCTCTATGTTCTGTCTCCTCTTGATGTAGCCCTAAGCAGTGACTGGGGAGAAACACTTTCATTGAAAGGGGTTGCCAAGCTTCCAAAAATTACGAGTCTCCAGAAATCTCAGCATCTATTTTTTCACCCAATCTGGATGATACTTTCAGGTAATGATGAGTACACTAAGCCCACTGGTTTCCCAAAATTTCGTTCTTCTATGTTGAAGCGTTCGTTTCCAGTAACAGTTTGAATTTTGGCGTTTCACTCTGTTTTCTCCTATATTGATAGATGTATTTGGAACTCTAAACCAAACACGGTTTGTGCTAGCTTCTTGAAACTTGACACAGTAAAGCAGTTTCACGTTCTATCTCTATGTTCTGTTTCCTCTTCGATGTAGCCCTAAGCAGTGACTGAGGAGAAACACTTTCATTGAAAGGGGTTGCCAAGCTTCCCAAAATTGTGAGTCTCCAGAAATCTCAGCAACTATTTTTTAACCCAAACTGGATGATACTTTCAGGTAATGATCAGTACACTAAGCCCACTTGGTTCCCCAAATTTCGTTCTTCTATGTTGAAGCGTTCGTTTCCAGTAACAGTTTGAATTTTGGCGTTTCACTCTGTTTTCTCCTATTTTGATAGATGTATTTGGAACTCTAAACCAAACACGGTTTGTGCTAGCTTCTTGAAACTTGACACAGTAATGCAGTTTCACGTTCTATCTCTATGTTCTGTCTCCTCTTGATGTAGCCCTAAGCAGTGACTGGGGAGAAACACTTACATTGAAAGGGGTTGCCAAGCTTCCAAAAATTACGAGTGTCCAAAAATCACAGCAACTATTTTTTCACCCAACCTGGATGATACTTTCAGGTAATGATCAGTACAGTAAGCCCACTTGGTTCCCCAAATTTCGTTCTTCTATGTTGAAGCGTTCGTTTCCAGTAACAGTTTGAATTTTGGCGTTTCACTCTGTTTTCTCCTATATTGATAGATGTATTTGGAACTCTAAATCAAACACGGTTTGTGCTAGCTTCTTTAAACTTGACACAGTAAAGGAGTTTCACGTTCTATCTCTATGTTTTGTTTCCTCTTGCTGTAGCACTCAGAGTGAGTGAGGAGAAACACTTTAATTGAAAGGGGTTGCCAAGCTTCCCAAAATTGCGAGTCTCTACAAATCTCAGCAAACCTGTTTTCACCCAAACTGGATGACACTTTCAGGTAATGACCAGTACACTATGCTCAATTGGTTCCCCAAATTTCGTTCTTCTATGTTGAAGCGTTCGTTTCCAGTAACAGTTTGAATTTTGGTGTTTCATTCTGTTTTCTCCTATATTGATAGATGTATTTGGAACTCTAAATCAAACACGGTTTGTGCTAGCTTCTTGAAACTTGACACAATAAAGCAGTTTCACGTTCTATCTCTATGTTCTGTTTCCTCTTGATGTAGCACTCAGCAGTGACTGAGGAGAAACACTTTCATTGAAAGGGGTTGCCAAGCTTCCCAAAATTGCGAGTCTCCAGAAATCTCAGCAACTATTTTTTAACCCAAACTGGATGATACTTTCAGGTAATGATCAGTACACTAAGCTCACTTGGTTCCCCAAATTTCGTTCTTTTATGTTGAAGCGTTCGCTTCCAGTAACTGTTTGAATTTTGGCGTTTCACTCTGTTTTCTCCTATATTGATAGATGTATTTGGAACTCTAAACCAAACACGGTTTGTGCTAGCTTCTTGAAACTTGACACAGTAAAGCAGTTTCACGTTCTATCTCTATGTTCTGTTTCCTCTTGATGTAGCACTCAGCAGTGACTGAGGAGAAACACTTTCATTGAAAGGGGTTGCCATGCTTCCCAAAATTGCGAGTCTCCAGAAATCTCAGCAACTATTTTTTAACCCAAACTGGATGATACTTTCAGGTAATGATCAGTACACTAAGCTCACTTGGTTCCCCAAATTTCGTTCTTTTATGTTGAAGCGTTCGCTTCCAGTAACTGTTTGAATTTTGGCGTTTCACTCTGTTTTCTCCTATACTGACAGATGTATTTGGAACTCTAAATCAAACACGGTTTGTGCTAGCTTCTTGAAACTTGACACAGTAAAGCAGTTTCATGTTCTATCTCTATGTTCTGTTTCCTCTGGATGTAGCCCTAAGCAGTGACTGGGGAGAAATACTTTCATTGACAGGCGTTGCCAAGCTTCCAGAAATTACGAGTCTCCAGAAATCTCAGCAACTATGATTTCACCCAACCTGGATGATACTTTCAGGTAATGATCAGTACACTAAGCCCACTTGGTTCGCCAAATTTCGTTCTTCTATGTTGAAGGGTTCGATTCCAGTAACAGTTTGAATTTTGGCGTTTTACTCTGTTTTCTCCTATATTGATAGATGTATTTGGAACTCTAAATCAAACACGGTTTGTGCTAGCTTCTTGAAACTAGACACAATAAAGCACTTTCACGTTCTATCTCTATGTTCTGTTTCGTCTGGATGTAGCCCTAAGTAGTGACTGGGGAGAAATACTTTCATTGAAAGGGGTTGCCAAGCTTCCAGAAATTACGAGTCTCCAGAAATCTCAGCAACTATGATTTCACCCAACCTTGATGATACTTTCAGGTAATGATCAGTACACTAAGCCCACTTGGTTCGCCAAATTTCGTTCTTCTATGTTGAAGCGTTCGTTTCCAGTAACAGTTTGAATTTTGGCGTTTCACTCTGTTTTCTCCTATACTGACAGATGTATTTGGAACTCTAAATCAAACACGGTTTGTGCTAGCTTCTTGAAACTTGACACACTAAAGTAGTTTCACGTTCTATCTCTATGTTCTGTTTCCTCTTGATGTAGCCCTAAGCAGTGACTGGGGAGAAATACTTTCATTGAAAGGGGTTGCCAAGCTGCCAGAAATTACGAGTCGCCAGAAATCTCAGCAACTATGATTTCACCCATACTGGATGATACTTTCAGGTAATGATGAGTACGCTAAGCCCACTGGGTTCCCCAAATTTCGTTCTTCTATGTTGAAGCGTTCGTTTCCAGTAACAGTTTGAATTTTGGCGTTTCACTCTGTTTTCTCCTATATTGATAGATGTATTTGGAACTCTAACCCAAACACGGTTTGTGCTAGCTTCTTGAAACTTGACACAGTAAAGCAGTTTCACGTTCTATCTCTATGTTCTGTCTCCTCTTGATGTAGCCCTAAGCAGTGACTGAGGAGAAACACTTTCATTGAAAGGGGTTGCCAAGCTTCCAAAAATTACGAGTCTCCAGAAATCTCAGCATCTATTTTTTCACCCAAACTTGATGATACTTTCAGGTAATGATGAGTACGATAAGCCCACTGGGTTCCCCAAATTTCGTTCTTCTATGTTGAAGCGTTCGTTTCCAGTAACAGTTTGAATTTTGGCGTTTCACTCTGTTTTCTCCTATATTGATAGATGTATTTGGAACTCTAAACCAAACACGGTTTGTGCTAGCTTCTTGAAACTTGACACAGTAAAGCAGTTTCACGTTCTATCTCTATGTTCTGTTTCCTCTTCGATGTAGCACTCAGCAGTGACTGAGGAGAAACACTTTCATTGAAAGGGGTTGCAAAGCTTCCCAAATTGCGAGTCTCCAGAAATCTCAGCAACTATTTTTTAACACAAACTGGATGATACTTTCAGGTAATGATCAGTACACTAAGCCCACTTGGTTCCCCAAATTTCGTTCTTCTATGTTGAAGCGTTCGTTTCCAGTAACAGTTTGAATTTTGGCGTTTCACTCTGTTTTCTCCTATATTGATAGATGTATTTGGAACTCTAAACCAAACAAGGTTTGTGCTAGCTTCTTGAAACTTGACACAGTAATGCAGTTTCACGTTCTATCTCTATGTTCTGTCTCCTCTTGATGTAGCCCTAAGCAGTGACTGGGGAGAAACACTTTCATTGAAAGGGGTTGCCAAGCTTCCAAAAATTACGAGTCTCCAGAAATCTCAGCATCTATTTTTTCACCCAAACTTGATGTTACTTTCAGGTAATGATGAGTACGCTAAGCCCACTGTGTTCCCCAAATTTCGTTCTTCTATGTTGAAGCGTTCGTTTCCAGTAACAGTTTGATTTTGGCGTTTCACTCTGTTTTCTCCTATATTGATAGATGTATTTGGAACTCTAAACCAAACACGGTTGGTGCTAGCTTCTTGAAACTTGACACAGTAAAGCAGTTTCACGTTCTATATCTATGTTCTGTTTCCTCTTGATGTAGCACTCAGCAGTGACTGAGGAGAAACACTTTCATTGAAAGGGGTTGCCAAGCTTCCCAAAATTGCGAGTCTCCAGAAATCTCAGCAACTATTTTTTAACCCAAACTGGATGATACTTTCAGGTAATGATCAGTACACTAAGCCCATTTGGTTCCCCAAATTTCGTTCTTCTATGTTAAAGCGTTCGTTTCCAGTAACAGTTTGAATTTTGGCGTTTCACTCTGTTTTCTCCTATATTGATACATGTATTTGGAACTCTAAACCAAACACGGTTTGTGCTAGCTTCTTGAAACTTGACACAGTAAAGGAGTTTCACGTTCTATCTCTATGTTCTGTTTCCTCTTGATGTAGCACTCAGCAGTGACTGAGGAGAAACACTTTCATTGAAAGGGGTTGCCAAGATTCCAAAAATTGCGAGTCTCCAGAAATCTCAGCAACTATTTTTTAACCCAAACTGGATGATACTTTCAGGTAATGATCAGTAAACTAAGCTCACTTGGTTCCCCAAATTTCGTTCTTTTATGTTGAAGCGTTCGTTTCCAGTAACAGTTTGAATTTTGGCGTTTCACTCTGTTTTCTCCTATATTGATAGATGTATTTGGAACTCTAAACCAAACACGGTTTGTGCTAGCTTCTTGAAACTTGACACAGTAAAGCACTTTCACGTTCTATCTCTATGTTCTGTTTCCTCTGGATGTAGCCCTAAGTAGTGACTGGGGAGAAATACTTTCATTGAAAGGGGTTGCCAAGGTTCCAGAAATTACGAGTCTCCAGAAATCTCAGCAACTATGATTTCACCCAACCTTGATGATACTTTCAGGTAATGATCAGTACACTAAGCCCACTTGGTTCGCCAAATTTCGTTATTCTATGTTGAAGTGTTCGTTTCCAGTAACAGTTTGAATTTTGGCGTTTCACTCTGTTTTCTCCTATACTGACAGATGTATTTGGAACTCTAAATCAAACACGGTTTGTGCTAGCTTCTTGAAACTTGACACACTAAAGCAGTTTCACGTTCTATCTCTATGTTCTGTTTCCACTTGATGTAGCCCTAAGCAGTGACTGGGGAGAAATACTTTCATTGAAAGGGGTTGCCAAGCTTCCAGAAATTACGAGTCTCCAGAAATCTCAGCAACTATGATTTCACCCATACTGTATGATACTTTCAGGTAATGATCAGTACACTAAGCCCACTTGGTTCGCCAAATTTCGTTCTTCTATGTTGAAGCGTTCGATTCCAGTAACAGTTTGAATTTTGGCGTTTTACTCTGTTTTCTCCTATATTGATAGATGTATTTGGAACTCTAAATCAAACACGGTTTGTGCTAGCTTCTTGAAACTTGACACAATAAAGCAGTTTCAAGTTCTATCTCTATGTTCTGTCTCCTCTTGATGTAGCCCTAAGCAGTGACTGGGGAGAAACACTTTCATTGAAAGGGGTTGCCAAGCTTCCAAAAATTACGAGTCTCCAGAAATCTCAGCATCTATTTTTTCACCCAAACTGGATGATACTTTCAGGTAATGATGAGTACGCTAAGCCCACTGGGTTCCCAAAATTTCGTTCTTCTATGTTGATGCGTTCGTTTCCAGTAACAGTTTGAATTTTGGCGTTTCACTCTGTTTTCTCCTATATTGATAGATGTATTTGGAACTCTAAACCAAACACGGTTTGTGCTAGCTTCTTGAAACTTGACCCAGTAAAGCAGTTTCACGTTCTATCTCTATGTTCTGTTTCCTCTTGATGTAGCACTCAGCAGTGACTGAGGAGAAACACTTTCATTGAAAGGGGTTGCCAAGCTCCCCAAAACTGCGAGTCTCCAGAAATCTCAGCAACTATTTTTTCACCCAAACTGGATGATACTTTCAGGTAATGATCAGTACACTAAGCTCACTTGGTTCCCCAAATTTCGTTCTTTTATGTTGAAGCGTTCACTTCCAGTAACTGTTTCAATTTTGGCGTTTCACTCTGTTTTCTCCTATACTGACAGATGTATTTCGAACTCTAAGTCAAACACGGTTTGTGCTAGCTTCTTGAAACTTGACACAGTAAAGCAGTTTCAAGTTCTATCTCTATGTTTTCTTTCCTCTTGATGTAGCACTTAGCAGTGACTGAGGAGAAACACTTTCATTGAAAGGGGTTGCCAAGCTTCCAGAAATTACGAGTCTCCAGAAATCTCAGCAACTATGATTTCACCCAAACTGGATGATACTTTCAGGTAATGATCAGTACACTAAGCCCACTTGGTTCGCCAAATTTCGTTCTTCTATGTTGAAGCGTTCGTTTCCAGTAACAGTTTGAATTTTGGCGTTTTACTCTGTTTTCTCCTATATTGATAGATGTATTTGGAACTCTAAATCAAACACGGTTTGTGCTAGCTTCTTGAAACTTGACACAATAAAGCAGTTTCAAGTTCTATCTCTATGTTCTGTCTCCTCTTGATTTAGCCCTAAGCAGTGACTGGGGAGAAACACTTTCATTGAAAGGGGTTGCCAAGCTTCCAAAAATTACGAGTCTCCAGAAATCTCAGCATCTATTTTTTCACCCAAACTGGATGATACTTTCAGGTAATGATGAGTAAGCTAAGACCACTGGGTTCCCAAAATTTCGTTCTTCTATGTTGAAGCGTTCGTTTCCAGTAACAGTTTGAATTTTGGCGTTTCACTCTGTTTTCTCCTATATTGATAGATGTATTTGGAACTCTAAACCAAACACGGTTTGTGCTAGCTTCTTGAAACTTGACACAGTAATGCAGTTTCACGTTCTATCTCTATGTTCTGTCTCCTCTTGATGTAGCCCTAAGCAGTGACTGGGGAGAAACACTTACATTGAAAGGGGTTGCCAAGCTTCCAAAAATTACGAGTGTCCAAAAATCACAGCAACTATTTTTTCACCCAACCTGGATGATACTTTCAGGTAATGATCAGTACACTAAGCCCACTTGGTTCCCCAAATTTCGTTCTTCTATGTTGAAGCGTTCGTTTCCAGTAACAGTTTGAATTTTGGCGTTTCACTCTGTTTTCTCCTATATTGATAGATGTATTTGGAACTCTAAATCAAACACGGTTTGTGCTAGCTTCTTTAAACTTGACACAGTAAAGGAGTTTCACGTTCTATCTCTATGTTTTGTTTCCTCTTGCTGTAACACTCAGAGTGAGTGAGGAGAAACACTTTAATTGAAAGGGGTTGCCAAGCTTCCCAAAATTGCGAGTCTCTACAAATCTCAGCAAACCTGTTTTCACCCAAACTGGATGATACTTTCAGGTAATGACCAGTACACTAAGCTCAATTGGTTCCCCAAATTTCGTTCTTCTATGTTGAAGCGTTCGTTTCCAGTAACAGTTTGAATTTTGGTGTTTCATTCTGTTTTCTCCTATATTGATAGATGTATTTGGAACTCTAAATCAAACACGGTTTGTGCTAGCTTCTTGAAACTTGACACAATAAAGCAGTTTCACGTTCTATCTCTATGTTCTGTTTCCTCTTGATGTAGCACTCAGCAGTGACTGAGGAGAAACACTTTCATTGAAAGGGGTTGCCAAGCTTCCCAAAATTGCGAGTCTCCAGAAATCTCAGCAACTATTTTTTAACCCAAACTGGATGATACTTTCAGGTAATGATCAGTACACTAAGCTCACTTGGTTCCCCAAATTTCGTTCTTTTATTTTGAAGCGTTCGCTTCCAGTAACTGTTTGAATTTTGGCGTTTCACTCTGTTTTCTCCTATACTGACAGATGTATTTGGAACTCTAAACCAAACACGGTTTGTGCTAGCTTCTTGAAACTTGACACAGTAAAGCAGTTTCACGTTCTATCTCTATGTTCTGTTTCCTCTGGATGTAGCCCTAAGCAGTGACTGGGGAGAAATACTTTCATTGAAAGGGGTTGCCAAGCTTCCAGAAATTACGAGTCTCCAGAAATCTCAGCAACTATGATTTCACCCATACTGGATGATACTTTCAGGTAATGATCAGTACACTAAGCCCACTTGGTTCGCCAAATTTCGTTCTTCTATGTTGAAGCGTTCGTTTCCAGTAACAGTTTGAATTTTGGCGTTTCACTCTGTTTTCTCCTATATTGATAGATGTATTTGGAACTCTAAACCAAACACGGTTTGTGCTAGCTTCTTGAAACTTGACACAGTAAAGCAGTTTCACGTTCTATCTCTATGTTCTGTTTCCTCTTGATGTAGCACTCAGCAGTGACTGAGGAGAAACACTTTCATTGAAAGGGGTTGCCAAGCTCCCCAAAACTGCGAGTCTCCAGAAATCTCAGCAACTATTTTTTCACCCAAACTGGATGATACTTTCAGGTAATGATCAGTACACTAAGCTCACTTGGTTCCCCAAATTTCGTTCTTTTATGTTGAAGCGTTCACTTCCAGTAACTGTTTGAATTTTGGCGTTTCACTCTGTTTTCTCCTATACTGACAGATGTATTTGGAACTCTAAATCAAACACGGTTTGTGCTAGCTTCTTGAAACTTGACACAGTAAAGCAGTTTCAAGTTCTATCTCTATGTTTTCTTTCCTCTTGATGTAGCACTCAGCAGTGACTGAGGAGAAACACTTTCATTGAAAGGGGTTGCCAAGCTTCCAGAAATTACGAGTCTCCAGAAATCTCAGCAACTATGATTTCACCCAAACTGGATGATACTTTCAGGTAATGATCAGTACACTAAGCCCACTTGGTTCCCTAAATTTCGTTCTTCTATGTTGATGCGTTCGCTTCCAGTAACTGTTTGAATTTTGGCGTTTCACTCTGTTTTCTCCTATACTGACAGATGTATTTGGAACTCTAAATCAAACACGGTTTGTGCTAGCTTCTTGAAACTTGACACAGTAAAGCAGTTTCACATTCTATCACTATGTTCTGTTTCCTCTGGATGTAGCCCTAAGCAGTGACTGGGGAAAAATACTTTCATTGACAGAGGTTGCCAAACTTCCAGAAATTACGAGTCTCCAGAAATCTCAGCAACTATGATTTCACCCAAACTGGATGATACTTTCAGGTAATGATCAGTACACTAAGCCCACTTGGTTCCCCAAATTTCTTTCTTCTATGTTGAAGCGTTCGTTTCCAGTAACAGTTTGAATTTTGGCGTTTCACTCTGTTTTCTCCTATATTGATAGATGTATTTGGAACTCTAACCCAAACACGGTTTGTGCTAGCTTCTTGAAACTTGACACAGTAAAGCAGTTTCACGTTCTATCTCTATGTTCTGTCTCCTCTTGATGTAGCCCTAAGCAGTGACTGAGGAGAAACACTTTCATTGAAAGGGGTTGCCAAGCTTCCAAAAATTACGAGTCTCCAGAAATCTCAGCATCTATTTTTTCACCCAAACTTGATGATACTTCAGGTAATGATGAGTACGCTAAGCCCACTGGGTTCCCCAAATTTCGTTCTTCTATGTTGAAGCGTTCGTTTCCAGTAACAGTTTGAATTTTGGCGTTTCACTCTGTTTTCTCCTATATTGATAGATGTATTTGGAACTCTAAACCAAACACGGTTTGTGCTAGCTTCTTGAAACTTGACACAGTAAAGCAGTTTCACGTTCTATCTCTATGTTCTGTTTCCTCTTCGATGTAGCACTCAGCAGTGACTGAGGAGAAACACTTTCATTGAAAGGGGTTGCCAAGCTTCCCAAAATTGCGAGTCTCCAGAAATCTCAGCAACTATTTTTTAACCCAAACTGGATGATACTTTCAGGTAATGATCAGTACACTAAGCCCACTTGGTTCCCCAAATTTCGTTCTTCTATGTTGAAGCGTTCGTTTCCAGTAACAGTTTGAATTTTGGCGTTTCACTCTGTTTTCTCCTATATTGATAGATGTATTTGGAACTCTAAACCAAACACGGTTTGTGCTAGCTTCTTGAAACTTGACACAGTAATGCAGTTTCACGTTCTATCTCTATGTTCTGTCTCCTCTTGATGTAGCCCTAAGCAGTGACTGGGGAGAAACACTTACATTGAAAGGGGTTGCCAAGCTTCCAAAAATTACGAGTGTCCAAAAATCACAGCAACTATTTTTTCACCCAACCTGGATGATACTTTCAGGTAATGATCAGTACACTAAGCCCACTTGGTTCCCCAAATTTCGTTCTTCTATGTTGAAGCGTTCGTTTCCAGTAACAGTTTGAATTTTGGCGTTTCACTCTGTTTTCTCCTATATTGATAGATGTATTTGGAACTCTAAATCAAACACGGTTTGTGCTAGCTTCTTTAAACTTGACACAGTAAAGGAGTTTCACGTTCTATCTCTATGTTTTGTTTCCTCTTGCTGTAGCACTCAGAGTGAGTGAGGAGAAACACTTTAATTGAAAGGGGTTGCCAAGCTTCCCAAAATTGCGAGTCTCTACAAATCTCAGCAAACCTGTTTTCACCCAAACTGGATGATACTTTCAGGTAATGACCAGTACACTAAGCTCAATTGGTTCCACAAATTTCGTTCTTCTATGTTGAAGCGTTCGTTTCCAGTAACAGTTTGAATTTTGGTGTTTCATTCTGTTTTCTCCTATATTGATAGATGTATTTGGAACTCTAAATCAAACACAGTTTGTGCTAGCTTCTTGAAACTTGACACAATAAAGCAGTTTCACGTTCTATCTCTATGTTCTGTTTCCTCTTGATGTAGCACTCAGCAGTGACTGAGGAGAAACACTTTCATTGAAAGGGGTTGCCAAGCTTCCCAAAATTGCGAGTCTCCAGAAATCTCAGCAACTATTTTTTAACCCAAACTGGATGATACTTTCAGGTAATGATCAGTACACTAAGCTCACTTGGTTCCCCAAATTTCGTTCTTTTATGTTGAAGCGTTCGTTTCCAGTAACTGTTTGAATTTTGGCGTTTCACTCTGTTTTCTCCTATATTGATAGATGTATTTGGAACTCTAAACCAAACACGGTTTGTGCTAGCTTCTTGAAACTTGACACAGTAATGCAGTTTCACGTTCTATCTCTATGTTCTGTCTCCTCTTGATGTAGCCCTAAGCAGTGACTGGGGAGAAACACTTACATTGAAAGGGGTTGCCAAGCTTCCAAAAATTACGAGTGTCCAAAAATCACAGCAACTATTTTTTCACCCAACCTGGATGATACTTTCAGGTAATGATCAGTACACTAAGCCCACTTGGTTCCCCAAATTTCGTTCTTCTATGTTGAAGCGTTCGTTTCCAGTAACAGTTTGAATTTTGGCGTTTCACTCTGTTTTCTCCTATATTGATAGATGTATTTGGAACTCTAAATCAAACACGGTTTGTGCTAGCTTCTTTAAACTTGACACAGTAAAGGAGTTTCACGTTCTATCTCTATGTTTTGTTTCCTCTTGCTGTAGCACTCAGAGTGAGTGAGGAGAAACACTTTAATTGAAAGGGGTTGCCAAGCTTCCCAAAATTGCGAGTCTCTACAAATCTCAGCAAACCTGTTTTCACCCAAACTGGATGATACTTTCAGGTAATGACCAGTACACTAAGCTCAATTGGTTCCACAAATTTCGTTCTTCTATGTTGAAGCGTTCGTTTCCAGTAACAGTTTGAATTTTGGTGTTTCATTCTGTTTTCTCCTATATTGATAGATGTATTTGGAACTCTAAATCAAACACAGTTTGTGCTAGCTTCTTGAAACTTGACACAATAAAGCAGTTTCACGTTCTATCTCTATGTTCTGTTTCCTCTTGATGTAGCACTCAGCAGTGACTGAGGAGAAACACTTTCATTGAAAGGGGTTGCCAAGCTTCCCAAAATTGCGAGTCTCCAGAAATCTCAGCAACTATTTTTTAACCCAAACTGGATGATACTTTCAGGTAATGATCAGTACACTAAGCTCACTTGGTTCCCCAAATTTCGTTCTTTTATGTTGAAGCGTTCGTTTCCAGTAACTGTTTGAATTTTGGCGTTTCACTCTGTTTTCTCCTATATTGATAGATGTATTTGGAACTCTAAACCAAACACGGTTTGTGCTAGCTTCTTGAAACTTGACACAATAAAGCACTTTCACGTTCTATCTCTATGTTCTGTTTTCTCTGGATGTAGCCCTAAGTAGTGACTGGGGAGAAATACTTTCATTGACAGGGGTTGCCAAGCTTCCAGAAATTACGAGTCTCCAGAAATCTCAGCAACTATGATTTCACCCAACCTGGATGATACTTTCAGGTAATGATCAGTACACTAAGCCCACTTGGTTCGCCAAATTTCGTTCTTCTATGTTGAAGCGTTCGATTCCAGTAACAGTTTGAATTTTGGCGTTTTACTCTGTTTTCTCCTATATTGATAGATGTATTTGGAACTCTAAATCAAACACGGTTTGTGCTAGCTTCTTGAAACTTGACACAATAAAGCACTTTCACGTTCTATCTCTATGTTCTGTTTTCTCTGGATGTAGCCCTAAGTAGTGACTGGGGAGAAATACTTTCATTGAAAGGGGTTGCCAAGCTTCCAGAAATTACGAGTCTCCAGAAATCTCAGCAACTATGATTTCACCCAACCTTGATGATACTTTCAGGTAATGATCAGTACACTAAGCCCACTTGGTTCGCCAAATTTCGTTCTTCTATGTTGAAGCGTTCATTTCCAGTAACAGTTTGAATTTTGGCGTTTCACTCTGTTTTCTCCTATATTGATAGATGTATTTGGAACTCTAAACCAAACATGGTTTGTGCTAGCTTCTTGAAACTTGACACAGTAAAGCAGTTTCACGTTCTATCTCTATGTTCTGTTTCCTCTTCGATGTAGCACTCAGCAGTGACTGAGGAGAAACACTTTCATTGAAAGGGGTTGCCAAGCTTCCCAAAATTGCGAGTCTCCAGAAATCTCAGCAACTATTTTTTAACCCAAACTGGATGATACTTTCAGGTAATGATCAGTACACTAAGCCCACTTGGTTCCCCAAATTTCGTTCTTCTATGTTGAAGCGTTCGTTTCCAGTAACAGTTTGAATTTTGGCGTTTCACTCTGTTTTCTCCTATATTGATAGATGTATTTGGAACTCTAAACCAAACACGGTTTGTGCTAGCTTCTTGAAACTTGACACAGTAAAGCAGTTTCACGTTCTATCTCTATGTTCTGTTTCCTCTTCGATGTAGCACTCAGCAGTGACTGAGGAGAAACACTTTCATTGAAAGGGGTTGCCAAGCTTCCCAAAATTGCGAGTCTCCAGAAATCTCAGCAACTATTTTTTAACCCAAACTGGATGATACTTTCAGGTAATGATGAGTACGCTAAGCCCACTGTGTTCCCCAAATTTCGTTCTTCTATGTTGAAGCGTTCGTTTCCAGTAACAGTTTGATTTTGGCGTTTCACTCTGTTTTCTCCTATATTGATAGATGTATTTGGAACTCTAAACCAAACACGGTTGGTGCTAGCTTCTTGAAACTTGACACAGTAAAGCAGTTTCACGTTCTATATCTATGTTCTGTTTCCTCTTGATGTAGCACTCAGCAGTGACTGAGGAGAAACACTTTCATTGAAAGGGGTTGCCAAGCTTCCCAAAATTGCGAGTCTCCAGAAATCTCAGCAACTATTTTTTAACCCAAACTGGATGATACTTTCAGGTAATGATCAGTAAACTAAGCTCACTTGGTTCCCCAAATTTCGTTCTTTTATGTTGAAGCGTTCGCTTCCAGTAACTGTTTGAATTTTGGCGTTTCACTCTGTTTTCTCCTATACTGACAGATGTATTTGGAACTCTAAACCAAACACGGTTTGTGCTAGCTTCTTGAAACTTGACACAGTAAAGCAGTTTCACGTTCTGTCTCTATGTTCTGTTTCCTCTGGATGTAGCCCTAAGCAGTGACTGGGGAGAAATACTTTCATTGAAAGGGGTTGCCAAGCTTCCAGAAATTACGAGTCTCCAGAAATCTCAGCAACTATGATTTCACCCATACTGGATGATACTTTCAGGTAATGATCAGTACACTAATCCCACTTGGTTCGCCAAATTTCGTTCTTCTATGTTGAAGCGTTCGTTTCCAGTAACAGTTTGAATTTTGGCGTTTCACTCTGTTTTCTCCTATATTGATAGATGTATTTGGAACTCTAAACCAAACACGGTTTGTGCTAGCTTCTTGAAACTTGACACAGTAAAGCACTTTCACGTTCTATCTCTATGTTCTGTTTCCTCTGGATGTAGCCCTAAGTAGTGACTGGGGAGAAATACTTTCATTGAAAGGGGTTGCCAAGCTTCCAGAAATTACGAGTCTCCAGAAATCTCAGCAACTATGATTTCACCCAACCTTGATGATACTTTCAGGTAATGATCAGTACACTAAGCCCACTTGGTTCGCCAAATTTCGTTATTCTATGTTGAAGCGTTCGTTTCCAGTAACAGTTTGAATTTTGGCGTTTCACTCTGTTTTCTCCTATACTGACAGATGTATTTGGAACTCTAAATCAAACACGGTTTGTGCTAGCTTCTTGAAACTTGACACACTAAAGCAGTTTCACGTTCTATCTCTATGTTCTGTTTCCTCTTGATGTAGCCCTAAGCAGTGACTGGGGACAAATACTTTCATTGAAAGGGGTTGCCAAGCTTCCAGAAATTACGAGTCTCCAGAAATCTCAGCAACTATGATTTCACCCATACTGGATGATACTTTCAGGTAATGATCAGTACACTAAGCCCACTTGGTTCGCCAAATTTCGTTCTTCTATGTTGAAGCGTTCGATTCCAGTAACAGTTTGAATTTTGGCGTTTTACTCTGTTTTCTCCTATATTGATAGATGTATTTGGAACTCTAAATCAAACACGGTTTGTGCTAGCTTCTTGAAACTTGACACAATAAAGCAGTTTGAAGTTCTATCTCTATGTTCTGTCTCCTCTTGATGTAGCCCTAAGCAGTGACTGGGGAGAAACACTTTCATTGAAAGGGTTTGCCAAGCTTCCAAAAATTACGAGTCTCCAGAAATCTCAGCATCTATTTTTTCACCCAAACTGGATGATACTTTCAGGTAATGATCAGTACACTAAGCTCACTTGGTTCCCCAAATTTCGTTCTTTTATGTTGAAGCGTTCACTTCCAGTAACTGTTTGAATTTTGTCGTTTCACTCTGTTTTCTCCTATACTGACAGATGTATTTCGAACTCTAAGTCAAACACGGTTTGTGCTAGCTTCTTGAAACTTGACACAGTAAAGCAGTTTCACGTTCTATCACTATGTTCTGTTTCCTCTGGATGTAGCCCTAAGCAGTGACTGGGGAAAAATACTTTCATTGACAGAGGTTGCCAAGCTTCCAGAAATTACGAGTCTCCAGAAATCTCAGCAACTATGATTTCACCCAAACTGGATGATACTTTCAGGTAATGATCAGTACACTAAGCCCACTTGGTTCCCCAAATTTCTTTCTTCTATGTTGAAGCGTTCGTTTCCAGTAACAGTTTGAATTTTGGCGTTTCACTCTGTTTTCTCCTATATTGATAGATGTATTTGGAACTCTAAACCAAACACGGTTTGTGCTAGCTTCTTGAAACTTGACACAGTAAAGCAGTTTCACGTTCTATCTCTATGTTCTGTTTCCTCTTCGATGTAGCCCTAAGCAGTGACTGAGGAGAAACACTTTCATTGAAAGGGGTTGCCAAGCTTCCCAAAATTGCGAGTCTCCAGAAATCTCAGCAACTATTTTTTAACCCAAACTGGATGATACTTTCAGGTAATGATCAGTACACTAAGCCCACTTGGTTCCCCAAATTTCGTTCTTCTATGTTGAAGCGTTCGTTTCCAGTAACAGTTTGAATTTTGGCGTTTCACTCTGTTTTCTCCTATTTTGATAGATGTATTTGGAACTCTAAACCAAACACGGTTTGTGCTAGCTTCTTGAAACTTGACACAGTAATGCAGTTTCACGTTCTATCTCTATGTTCTGTCTCCTCTTGATGTAGCCCTAAGCAGTGACTGGGGAGAAACACTTACATTGAAAGGGGTTGCCAAGCTTCCAAAAATTACGAGTGTCCAAAAATCACAGCAACTATTTTTTCACCCAACCTGGATGATACTTTCAGGTAATGATCAGTACAGTAAGCCCACTTGGTTCCCCAAATTTCGTTCTTCTATGTTGAAGCGTTCGTTTCCAGTAACAGTTTGAATTTTGGCGTTTCACTCTGTTTTCTCCTATATTGATAGATGTATTTGGAACTCTAAATCAAACACGGTTTGTGCTAGCTTCTTTAAACTTGACACAGTAAAGGAGTTTCACGTTCTATCTCTATGTTTTGTTTCCTCTTGCTGTAGCACTCAGAGTGAGTGAGGAGAAACACTTTAATTGAAAGGGGTTGCCAAGCTTCCCAAAATTGCGAGTCTCTACAAATCTCAGCAAACCTGTTTTCACCCAAACTGGATGATACTTTCAGGTAATGACCAGTACACTATGCTCAATTGGTTCCCCAAATTTCGTTCTTCTATGTTGAAGCGTTCGTTTCCAGTAACAGTTTGAATTTTGGTGTTTCATTCTGTTTTCTCCTATATTGATAGATGTATTTGGAACTCTAAATCAAACACGGTTTGTGCTAGCTTCTTGAAACTTGACACAATAAAGCAGTTTCACGTTCTATCTCTATGTTCTGTTTCCTCTTGATGTAGCACTCAGCAGTGACTGAGGAGAAACACTTTCATTGAAAGGGGTTGCCAAGCTTCCCAAAATTGCGAGTCTCCAGAAATCTCAGCAACTATTTTTTAACCCAAACTGGATGATACTTTCAGGTAATGATCAGTACACTAAGCTCACTTGGTTCCCCAAATTTCGTTCTTTTATGTTGAAGCGTTCGCTTCCAGTAACTGTTTGAATTTTGGCGTTTCACTCTGTTTTCTCCTATATTGATAGATGTATTTGGAACTCTAAACCAAACACGGTTTGTGCTAGCTTCTTGAAACTTGACACAGTAAAGCAGTTTCACGTTCTATCTCTATGTTCTGTTTCCGCTTGATGTAGCACTCAGCAGTGACTGAGGAGAAACACTTTCATTGAAAGGGGTTGCCATGCTTCCCAAAATTGCGAGTCTCCAGAAATCTCAGCAACTATTTTTTAACCCAAACTGGATGATACTTTCAGGTAATGATCAGTACACTAAGCTCACTTGGTTCCCCAAATTTCGTTCTTTTATGTTGAAGCGTTCGCTTCCAGTAACTGTTTGAATTTTGGCGTTTCACTCTGTTTTCTCCTATACTGACAGATGTATTTGGAACTCTAAATCAAACACGGTTTGTGCTAGCTTCTTGAAACTTGACACAGTAAAGCAGTTTCATGTTCTATCTCTATGTTCTGTTTCCTCTGGATGTAGCCCTAAGCAGTGACTGGGGAGAAATACTTTCATTGACAGGCGTTGCCAAGCTTCCAGAAATTACGAGTCTCCAGAAATCTCAGCAACTATGATTTCACCCAACCTGGATGATACTTTCAGGTAATGATCAGTACACTAAGCCCACTTGGTTCGCCAAATTTCGTTCTTCTATGTTGAAGCGTTCGATTCCAGTAACAGTTTGAATTTTGGCGTTTTACTCTGTTTTCTCCTATATTGATAGATGTATTTGGAACTCTAAATCAAACACGGTTTGTGCTAGCTTCTTGAAACTAGACACAATAAAGCACTTTCACGTTCTATCTCTATGTTCTGTTTCGTCTGGATGTAGCCCTAAGTAGTGACTGGGGAGAAATACTTTCATTGAAAGGGGTTGCCAAGCTTCCAGAAATTACGAGTCTCCAGAAATCTCAGCAAAGATGATTTCACCCAACCTTGATGATACTTTCAGGTAATGATCAGTACACTAAGCCCACTTGGTTCGCCAAATTTCGTTCTTCTATGTTGAAGCGTTCGTTTCCAGTAACAGTTTGAATTTTGGCGTTTCACTCTGTTTTCTCCTATACTGACAGATGTATTTGGAACTCTAAATCAAACACGGTTTGTGCTAGCTTCTTGAAACTTGACACACTAAAGTAGTTTCACGTTCTATCTCTATGTTCTGTTTCCTCTTGATGTAGCCCTAAGCAGTGACTGGGGAGAAATACTTTCATTGAAAGGGGTTGCCAAGCTGCCAGAAATTACGAGTCGCCAGAAATCTCAGCAACTATGATTTCACCCATACTGGATGATACTTTCAGGTAATGATGAGTACGCTAAGCCCACTGGGTTCCCCAAATTTCGTTCTTCTATGTTGAAGCGTTCGTTTCCAGTAACAGTTTGAATTTTGGCGTTTCACTCTGTTTTCTCCTATATTGATAGATGTATTTGGAACTCTAACCCAAACACGGTTTGTGCTAGCTTCTTGAAACTTGACACAGTAAAGCAGTTTCACGTTCTATCTCTATGTTCTGTCTCCTCTTGATGTAGCCCTAAGCAGTGACTGAGGAGAAACACTTTCATTGAAAGGGGTTGCCAAGCTTCCAAAAATTACGAGTCTCCAGAAATCTCAGCATCTATTTTTTCACCCAAACTTGATGATACTTTCAGGTAATGATGAGTACGATAAGCCCACTGGGTTCCCCAAATTTCGTTCTTCTATGTTGAAGCGTTCGTTTCCAGTAACAGTTTGAATTTTGGCGTTTCACTCTGTTTTCTCCTATATTGATAGATGTATTTGGAACTCTAAACCAAACACGGTTTGTGCTAGCTTCTTGAAACTTGACACAGTAAAGCAGTTTCACGTTCTATCTCTATGTTCTGTTTCCTCTTCGATGTAGCACTCAGCAGTGACTGAGGAGAAACACTTTCATTGAAAGGGGTTGCAAAGCTTCCCAAATTGCGAGTCTCCAGAAATCTCAGCAACTATTTTTTAACACAAACTGGATGATACTTTCAGGTAATGATCAGTACACTAAGCCCACTTGGTTCCCCAAATTTCGTTCTTCTATGTTGAAGCGTTCGTTTCCAGTAACAGTTTGAATTTTGGCGTTTCACTCTGTTTTCTCCTATATTGATAGATGTATTTGGAACTCTAAACCAAACACGGTTTGTGCTAGCTTCTTGAAACTTGACACAGTAATGCAGTTTCACGTTCTATCTCTATGTTCTGTCTCCTCTTGATTTAGCCCTAAGCAGTGACTGGGGAGAAACACTTTCATTGAAAGGGGTTGCCAAGCTTCCAAAAATTACGAGTCTCCAGAAATCTCAGCATCTATTTTTTCACCCAAACTTGATGTTACTTTCAGGTAATGATGAGTACGCTAAGCCCACTGTGTTCCCCAAATTTCGTTCTTCTATGTTGAAGCGTTCGTTTCCAGTAACAGTTTGATTTTGGCGTTTCACTCTGTTTTCTCCTATATTGATAGATGTATTTGGAACTCTAAACCAAACACGGTTGGTGCTAGCTTCTTGAAACTTGACACAGTAAAGCAGTTTCACGTTCTATATCTATGTTCTGTTTCCTCTTGATGTAGCACTCAGCAGTGACTGAGGAGAAACACTTTCATTGAAAGGGGTTGCCAAGCTTCCCAAAATTGCGAGTCTCCAGAAATCTCAGCAACTATTTTTTAACCCAAACTGGATGATACTTTCAGGTAATGATCAGTACACTAAGCCCATTTGGTTCCCCAAATTTCGTTCTTCTATGTTAAAGCGTTCGTTTCCAGTAACAGTTTGAATTTTGGCGTTTCACTCTGTTTTCTCCTATATTGATACATGTATTTGGAACTCTAAACCAAACACGGTTTGTGCTAGCTTCTTGAAACTTGACACAGTAAAGGAGTTTCACGTTCTATCTCTATGTTCTGTTTCCTCTTGATGTAGCACTCAGCAGTGACTGAGGAGAAACACTTTCATTGAAAGGGGTTGCCAAGATTCCAAAAATTGCGAGTCTCCAGAAATCTCAGCAACTATTTTTTAACCCAAACTGGATGATACTTTCAGGTAATGATCAGTAAACTAAGCTCACTTGGTTCCCCAAATTTCGTTCTTTTATGTTGAAGCGTTCGTTTCCAGTAACAGTTTGAATTTTGGCGTTTCACTCTGTTTTCTCCTATATTGATAGATGTATTTGGAACTCTAAACCAAACACGGTTTGTGCTAGCTTCTTGAAACTTGACACAGTAAAGCACTTTCACGTTCTATCTCTATGTTCTGTTTCCTCTGGATGTAGCCCTAAGTAGTGACTGGGGAGAAATACTTTCATTGAAAGGGGTTGCCAAGCTTCCAGAAATTACGAGTCTCCAGAAATCTCAGCAACTGTGATTTCACCCAACCTTGATGATACTTTCAGGTAATGATCAGTACACTAAGCCCACTTGGTTCGCCAAATTTCGTTATTCTATGTTGAAGTGTTCGTTTCCAGTAACAGTTTGAATTTTGGCGTTTCACTCTGTTTTCTCCTATACTGACAGATGTATTTGGAACTCTAAATCAAACACGGTTTGTGCTAGCTTCTTGAAACTTGACACACTAAAGCAGTTTCACGTTCTATCTCTATGTTCTGTTTCCACTTGATGTAGCCCTAAGCAGTGACTGGGGAGAAATACTTTCATTGAAAGGGGTTGCCAAGCTTCCAGAAATTACGAGTCTCCAGAAATCTCAGCAACTATGATTTCACCCATACTGTATGATACTTTCAGGTAATGATCAGTACACTAAGCCCACTTGGTTCGCCAAATTTCGTTCTTCTATGTTGAAGCGTTCGATTCCAGTAACAGTTTGAATTTTGGCGTTTTACTCTGTTTTCTCCTATATTGATAGATGTATTTGGAACTCTAAATCAAACACGGTTTGTGCTAGCTTCTTGAAACTTGACACAATAAAGCAGTTTCAAGTTCTATCTCTATGTTCTGTCTCCTCTTGATGTAGCCCTAAGCAGTGACTGGGGAGAAACACTTTCATTGAAAGGGGTTGCCAAGCTTCCAAAAATTACGAGTCTCCAGAAATCTCAGCATCTATTTTTTCACCCAAACTGGATGATACTTTCAGGTAATGATGAGTACGCTAAGCCCACTGGGTTCCCAAAATTTCGTTCTTCTATGTTGATGCGTTCGTTTCCAGTAACAGTTTGAATTTTGGCGTTTCACTCTGTTTTCTCCTATATTGATAGATGTATTTGGAACTCTAAACCAAACACGGTTTGTGCTAGCTTCTTGAAACTTGACACATAAAGCAGTTTCACGTTCTATCTCTATGTTCTGTTTCCTCTTGATGTAGCACTCAGTGACTGAGGAGAAACACTTTCATTGAAAGGGGTTGCCAAGCTCCCCAAAACTGCGAGTCTCCAGAAATCTCAGCAACTATTTTTTCACCCAAACTGGATGATACTTTCAGGTAATGATCAGTACACTAAGCTCACTTGGTTCCCCAAATTTCGTTCTTTTATGTTGAAGCGTTCACTTCCAGTAACTGTTTCAATTTTGGCGTTTCACTCTGTTTTCTCCTATACTGACAGATGTATTTCGAACTCTAAGTCAAACACGGTTTGTGCTAGCTTCTTGAAACTTGACACAGTAAAGCAGTTTCAAGTTCTATCTCTATGTTTTCTTTCCTCTTGATGTAGCACTCAGCAGTGACTGAGGAGAAACACTTTCATTGAAAGGGGTTGCCAAGCTTCCAGAAATTACGAGTCTCCAGAAATCTCAGCAACTATGATTTCACCCAAACTGGATGATACTTTCAGGTAATGATCAGTACACTAAGCCCACTTGGTTCGCCAAATTTCGTTCTTCTATGTTGAAGCGTTCGTTTCCAGTAACAGTTTGAATTTTGGCGTTTTACTCTGTTTTCTCCTATATTGATAGATGTATTTGGAACTCTAAATCAAACACGGTTTGTGCTAGCTTCTTGAAACTTGACACAATAAAGCAGTTTCAAGTTCTATCTCTATGTTCTGTCTCCTCTTGATTTAGCCCTAAGCAGTGACTGGGGAGAAACACTTTCATTGAAAGGGGTTGCCAAGCTTCCAAAAATTACGAGTCTCCAGAAATCTCAGCATCTATTTTTTCACCCAAACTGGATGATACTTTCAGGTAATGATGAGTAAGCTAAGACCACTGGGTTCCCAAAATTTCGTTCTTCTATGTTGAAGCGTTCGTTTCCAGTAACAGTTTGAATTTTGGCGTTTCACTCTGTTTTCTCCTATATTGATAGATGTATTTGGAACTCTAAACCAAACACGGTTTGTGCTAGCTTCTTGAAACTTGACACAGTAATGCAGTTTCACGTTCTATCTCTATGTTCTGTCTCCTCTTGATGTAGCCCTAAGCAGTGACTGGGGAGAAACACTTACATTGAAAGGGGTTGCCAAGCTTCCAAAAATTACGAGTGTCCAAAAATCACAGCAACTATTTTTTCACCCAACCTGGATGATACTTTCAGGTAATGATCAGTACACTAAGCCCACTTGGTTCCCCAAATTTCGTTCTTCTATGTTGAAGCGTTCGTTTCCAGTAACAGTTTGAATTTTGGCGTTTCACTCTGTTTTCTCCTATATTGATAGATGTATTTGGAACTCTAAATCAAACACGGTTTGTGCTAGCTTCTTTAAACTTGACACAGTAAAGGAGTTTCACGTTCTATCTCTATGTTTTGTTTCCTCTTGCTGTAGCACTCAGAGTGAGTGAGGAGAAACACTTTAATTGAAAGGGGTTGCCAAGCTTCCCAAAATTGCGAGTCTCTACAAATCTCAGCAAACCTGTTTTCACCCAAACTGGATGATACTTTCAGGTAATGACCAGTACACTAAGCTCACTTGGTTCCCCAAATTTCGTTCTTTTATGTTGAAGCGTTCGCTTCCAGTAACTGTTTGAATTTTGGCGTTTCACTCTGTTTTCTCCTATACTGACAGATGTATTTGGAACTCTAAACCAAACACGGTTTGTGCTAGCTTCTTGAAACTTGACACAGTAAAGCAGTTTCACGTTCTATCTCTATGTTCTGTTTCCTCTGGATGTAGCCCTAAGCAGTGACTGGGGAGAAATACTTTCATTGAAAGGGGTTGCCAAGCTTCCAGAAATTACGAGTCTCCAGAAATCTCAGCAACTATGATTTCACCCATACTGGATGATACTTTCAGGTAATGATCAGTACACTAATCCCACTTGGTTCGCCAAATTTCGTTCTTCTATGTTGAAGCGTTCGTTTCCAGTAACAGTTTGAATTTTGGCGTTTCACTCTGTTTTCTCCTATATTGATAGATGTATTTGGAACTCTAAACCAAACACGGTTTGTGCTAGCTTCTTGAAACTTGACACAGTAAAGCACTTTCACGTTCTATCTCTATGTTCTGTTTCCTCTGGATGTAGCCCTAAGTAGTGACTGGGGAGAAATACTTTCATTGAAAGGGGTTGCCAAGCTTCCAGAAATTACGAGTCTCCAGAAATCTCAGCAACTATGATTTCACCCAACCTTGATGATACTTTCAGGTAATGATCAGTACACTAAGCCCACTTGGTTCGCCAAATTTCGTTATTCTATGTTGAAGCGTTCGTTTCCAGTAACAGTTTGAATTTTGGCGTTTCACTCTGTTTTCTCCTATACTGACAGATGTATTTGGACTCTAAATCAAACACGGTTTGTGCTAGCTTCTTGAAACTTGACACACTAAAGCAGTTTCACGTTCTATCTCTATGTTCTGTTTCCTCTTGATGTAGCCCTAAGCAGTGACTGGGGAGAAATACTTTCATTGAAAGGGGTTGCCAAGCTTCCAGAAATTACGAGTCTCCAGAAATCTCAGCAACTATGATTTCACCCATACTGGATGATACTTTCAGGTAATGATCAGTACACTAAGCCCACTTGGTTCGCCAAATTTCGTTCTTCTATGTTGAAGCGTTCGATTCCAGTAACAGTTTGAATTTTGGCGTTTTACTCTGTTTTCTCCTATATTGATAGATGTATTTGGAACTCTAAATCAAACACGGTTTGTGCTAGCTTCTTGAAACTTGACACAATAAAGCAGTTTCAAGTTCTATCTCTATGTTCTGTCTCCTCTTGATGTAGCCCTAAGCAGTGACTGGGGAGAAACACTTTCATTGAAAGGGGTTGCCAAGCTTCCAAAAATTACGAGTCTCCAGAAATCTCAGCATCTATTTTTTCACCCAAACTGGATGATACTTTCAGGTAATGATCAGTACACTAAGCTCACTTGGTTCCCCAAATTTCGTTCTTTTATGTTGAAGCGTTCACTTCCAGTAACTGTTTGAATTTTGTCGTTTCACTCTGTTTTCTCCTATACTGACAGATGTATTTCGAACTCTAAGTCAAACACGGTTTGTGCTAGCTTCTTGAAACTTGACACAGTAAAGCAGTTTCACGTTCTATCACTATGTTCTGTTTCCTCTGGATGTAGCCCTAAGCAGTGACTGGGGAAAAATACTTTCATTGACAGAGGTTGCCAAGCTTCCAGAAATTACGAGTCTCCAGAAATCTCAGCAACTATGATTTCACCCAAACTGGATGATACTTTCAGGTAATGATCAGTACACTAAGCCCACTTGGTTCCCCAAATTTCTTTCTTCTATGTTGAAGCGTTCGTTTCCAGTAACAGTTTGAATTTTGGCGTTTCACTCTGTTTTCTCCTATATTGATAGATGTATTTGGAACTCTAAACCAAACACGGTTTGTGCTAGCTTCTTGAAACTTGACACAGTAAAGCAGTTTCACGTTCTATCTCTATGTTCTGTTTCCTCTTCGATGTAGCCCTAAGCAGTGACTGAGGAGAAACACTTTCATTGAAAGGGGTTGCCAAGCTTCCCAAAATTGCGAGTCTCCAGAAATCTCAGCAACTATTTTTTAACCCAAACTGGATGATACTTTCAGGTAATGATCAGTACACTAAGCCCACTTGGTTCCCCAAATTTCGTTCTTCTATGTTGAAGCGTTCGTTTCCAGTAACAGTTTGAATTTTGGCGTTTCACTCTGTTTTCTCCTATTTTGATAGATGTATTTGGAACTCTAAACCAAACACGGTTTGTGCTAGCTTCTTGAAACTTGACACAGTAATGCAGTTTCACGTTCTATCTCTATGTTCTGTTTCCTCTTGATGTAGCCCTAAGCAGTGACTGGGGAGAAACACTTACATTGAAAGGGGTTGCCAAGCTTCCAAAAATTACGAGTGTCCAAAAATCACAGCAACTATTTTTTCACCCAACCTGGATGATACTTTCAGGTAATGATCAGTACAGTAAGCCCACTTGGTTCCCCAAATTTCGTTCTTCTATGTTGAAGCGTTCGTTTCCAGTAACAGTTTGAATTTTGGCGTTTCACTCTGTTTTCTCCTATATTGATAGATGTATTTGGAACTCTAAATCAAACACGGTTTGTGCTAGCTTCTTTAAACTTGACACAGTAAAGGAGTTTCACGTTCTATCTCTATGTTTTGTTTCCTCTTGCTGTAGCACTCAGAGTGAGTGAGGAGAAACACTTTAATTGAAAGGGGTTGCCAAGCTTCCCAAAATTGCGAGTCTCTACAAATCTCAGCAAACCTGTTTTCACCCAAACTGGATGATACTTTCAGGTAATGACCAGTACACTATGCTCAATTGGTTCCCCAAATTTCGTTCTTCTATGTTGAAGCGTTCGTTTCCAGTAACAGTTTGAATTTTGGTGTTTCATTCTGTTTTCTCCTATATTGATAGATGTATTTGGAACTCTAAATCAAACACGGTTTGTGCTAGCTTCTTGAAACTTGACACAATAAAGCAGTTTCACGTTCTATCTCTATGTTCTGTTTCCTCTTGATGTAGCACTCAGCAGTGACTGAGGAGAAACACTTTCATTGAAAGGGGTTGCCAAGCTTCCCAAAATTGCGAGTCTCCAGAAATCTCAGCAACTATTTTTTAACCCAAACTGGATGATACTTTCAGGTAATGATCAGTACACTAAGCTCACTTGGTTCCCCAAATTTCGTTCTTTTATGTTGAAGCGTTCGCTTCCAGTAACTGTTTGAATTTTGGCGTTTCACTCTGTTTTCTCCTATATTGATAGATGTATTTGGAACTCTAAACCAAACACGGTTTGTGCTAGCTTCTTGAAACTTGACACAGTAAAGCAGTTTCATGTTCTATCTCTATGTTCTGTTTCCGCTTGATGTAGCACTCAGCAGTGACTGAGGAGAAACACTTTCATTGAAAGGGGTTGCCATGCTTCCCAAAATTGCGAGTCTCCAGAAATCTCAGCAACTATTTTTTAACCCAAACTGGATGATACTTTCAGGTAATGATCAGTACACTAAGCTCACTTGGTTCCCCAAATTTCGTTCTTTTATGTTGAAGCGTTCGCTTCCAGTAACTGTTTGAATTTTGGCGTTTCACTCTGTTTTCTCCTATACTGACAGATGTATTTGGAACTCTAAATCAAACACGGTTTGTGCTAGCTTCTTGAAACTTGACACAGTAAAGCAGTTTCATGTTCTATCTCTATGTTCTGTTTCCTCTGGATGTAGCCCTAAGCAGTGACTGGGGAGAAATACTTTCATTGACAGGCGTTGCCAAGCTTCCAGAAATTACGAGTCTCCAGAAATCTCAGCAACTATGATTTCACCCAACCTGGATGATACTTTCAGGTAATGATCAGTACACTAAGCCCACTTGGTTCGCCAAATTTCGTTCTTCTATGTTGAAGCGTTCGATTCCAGTAACTGTTTGAATTTTGGCGTTTTACTCTGTTTTCTCCTATATTGATAGATGTATTTGGAACTCTAAATCAAACACGGTTTGTGCTAGCTTCTTGAAACTAGACACAATAAAGCACTTTCACGTTCTATCTCTATGTTCTGTTTCGTCTGGATGTAGCCCTAAGTAGTGACTGGGGAGAAAAACTTTCATTGAAAGGGGTTGCCAAGCTTCCAGAAATTACGAGTCTCCAGAAATCTCAGCAACTATGATTTCACCCAACCTTGATGATACTTTCAGGTAATGATCAGTACACTAAGCCCACTTGGTTCGCCAAATTTCGTTCTTCTATGTTGAAGCGTTCGTTTCCAGTAACAGTTTGAATTTTGGCGTTTCACTCTGTTTTCTCCTATACTGACAGATGTATTTGGAACTCTAAATCAAACACGGTTTGTGCTAGCTTCTTGAAACTTGACACACTAAAGTAGTTTCACGTTCTATCTCTATGTTCTGTTTCCTCTTGATGTAGCCCTAAGCAGTGACTGGGGAGAAATACTTTCATTGAAAGGGATTGCCAAGCAGCCAGAAATTACGAGTCGCCAGAAATCTCAGCAACTATGATTTCACCCATACTGGATGATACTTTCAGGTAATGATGAGTACGCTAAGCCCACTGGGTTCCCCAAATTTCGTTCTTCTATGTTGAAGCGTTCGTTTCCAGTAACAGTTTGAATTTTGGCGTTTCACTCTGTTTTCTCCTATATTGATAGATGTATTTGGAACTCTAACCCAAACACGGTTTGTGCTAGCTTCTTGAAACTTGACACAGTAAAGCAGTTTCACGTTCTATCTCTATGTTCTGTCTCCTCTTGATGTAGCCCTAAGCAGTGACTGAGGAGAAACACTTTCATTGAAAGGGGTTGCCAAGCTTCCAAAAATTACGAGTCTCCAGAAATCTCAGCATCTATTTTTTCACCCAAACTTGATGATACTTTCAGGTAATGATGAGTACGATAAGCCCACTGGGTTCCCCAAATTTCGTTCTTCTATGTTGAAGCGTTCGTTTCCAGTAACAGTTTGAATTTTGGCGTTTCACTCTGTTTTCTCCTATATTGATAGATGTATTTGGAACTCTAAACCAAACACGGTTTGTGCTAGCTTCTTGAAACTTGACACAGTAAAGCAGTTTCACGTTCTATCTCTATGTTCTGTTTCCTCTTCGATGTAGCACTCAGCAGTGACTGAGGAGAAACACTTTCATTGAAAGGGGTTGCAAAGCTTCCCAAATTGCGAGTCTCCAGAAATCTCAGCAACTATTTTTTAACACAAACTGGATGATACTTTCAGGTAATGATCAGTACACTAAGCCCACTTGGTTCCCCAAATTTCGTTCTTCTATGTTGAAGCGTTCGTTTCCAGTAACAGTTTGAATTTTGGCGTTTCACTCTGTTTTCTCCTATATTGATAGATGTATTTGGAACTCTAAACCAAACACGGTTTGTGCTAGCTTCTTGAAACTTGACACAGTAATGCAGTTTCACGTTCTATCTCTATGTTCTGTCTCCTCTTGATTTAGCCCTAAGCAGTGACTGGGGAGAAACACTTTCATTGAAAGGGGTTGCCAAGCTTCCAAAAATTACGAGTCTCCAGAAATCTCAGCATCTATTTTTTCACCCAAACTTGATGTTACTTTCAGGTAATGATGAGTACGCTAAGCCCACTGTGTTCCCCAAATTTCGTTCTTCTATGTTGAAGCGTTCGTTTCCAGTAACAGTTTGATTTTGGCGTTTCACTCTGTTTTCTCCTATATTGATAGATGTATTTGGAACTCTAAACCAAACACGGTTGGTGCTAGCTTCTTGAAACTTGACACAGTAAAGCAGTTTCACGTTCTATATCTATGTTCTGTTTCCTCTTGATGTAGCACTCAGCAGTGACTGAGGAGAAACACTTTCATTGAAAGGGGTTGCCAAGCTTCCCAAAATTGCGAGTCTCCAGAAATCTCAGCAACTATTTTTTAACCCAAACTGGATGATACTTTCAGGTAATGATCAGTACACTAAGCCCATTTGGTTCCCCAAATTTCGTTCTTCTATGGTAAAGCGTTCGTTTCCAGTAACAGTTTGAATTTTGGCGTTTCACTCTGTTTTCTCCTATATTGATACATGTATTTGGAACTCTAAACCAAACACGGTTTGTGCTAGCTTCTTGAAACTTGACACAGTAAAGGAGTTTCACGTTCTATCTCTATGTTCTGTTTCCTCTTGATGTAGCACTCAGCAGTGACTGAGGAGAAACACTTTCATTGAAAGGGGTTGCCAAGATTCCAAAAATTGCGAGTCTCCAGAAATCTCAGCAACTATTTTTTAACCCAAACTGGATGATACTTTCAGGTAATGATCAGTAAACTAAGCTCACTTGGTTCCCCAAATTTCGTTCTTTTATGTTGAAGCGTTCGTTTCCAGTAACAGTTTGAATTTTGGCGTTTCACTCTGTTTTCTCCTATATTGATAGATGTATTTGGAACTCTAAACCAAACACGGTTTGTGCTAGCTTCTTGAAACTTGACACAGTAAAGCACTTTCACGTTCTATCTCTATGTTCTGTTTCCTCTGGATGTAGCCCTAAGTAGTGACTGGGGAGAAATACTTTCATTGAAAGGGGTTGCCAAGCTTCCAGAAATTACGAGTCTCCAGAAATCTCAGCAACTATGATTTCACCCAACCTTGATGATACTTTCAGGTAATGATCAGTACACTAAGCCCACTTGGTTCGCCAAATTTCGTTATTCTATGTTGAAGTGTTCGTTTCCAGTAACAGTTTGAATTTTGGCGTTTCACTCTGTTTTCTCCTATACTGACAGATGTATTTGGAACTCTAAATCAAACACGGTTTGTGCTAGCTTCTTGAAACTTGACACACTAAAGCAGTTTCACGTTCTATCTCTATGTTCTGTTTCCACTTGATGTAGCCCTAAGCAGTGACTGGGGAGAAATACTTTCATTGAAAGGGGTTGCCAAGCTTCCAGAAATTACGAGTCTCCAGAAATCTCAGCAACTATGATTTCACCCATACTGTATGATACTTTCAGGTAATGATCAGTACACTAAGCCCACTTGGTTCGCCAAATTTCGTTCTTCTATGTTGAAGCGTTCGATTCCAGTAACAGTTTGAATTTTGGCGTTTTACTCTGTTTTCTCCTATATTGATAGATGTATTTGGAACTCTAAATCAAACACGGTTTGTGCTAGCTTCTTGAAACTTGACACAATAAAGCAGTTTCAAGTTCTATCTCTATGTTCTGTCTCCTCTTGATGTAGCCCTAAGCAGTGACTGGGGAGAAACACTTTCATTGAAAGGGGTTGCCAAGCTTCCAAAAATTACGAGTCTCCAGAAATCTCAGCATCTATTTTTTCACCCAAACTGGATGATACTTTCAGGTAATGATGAGTACGCTAAGCCCACTGGGTTCCCAAAATTTCGTTCTTCTATGTTGATGCGTTCGTTTCCAGTAACAGTTTGAATTTTGGCGTTTCACTCTGTTTTCTCCTATATTGATAGATGTATTTGGAACTCTAAACCAAACACGGTTTGTGCTAGCTTCTTGAAACTTGACCCAGTAAAGCAGTTTCACGTTCTATCTCTATGTTCTGTTTCCTCTTGATGTAGCACTCAGCAGTGACTGAGGAGAAACACTTTCATTGAAAGGGGTTGCCAAGCTCCCCAAAACTGCGAGTCTCCAGAAATCTCAGCAACTATTTTTTCACCCAAACTGGATGATACTTTCAGGTAATGATCAGTACACTAAGCTCACTTGGTTCCCCAAATTTCGTTCTTTTATGTTGAAGCGTTCACTTCCAGTAACTGTTTCAATTTTGGCGTTTCACTCTGTTTTCTCCTATACTGACAGATGTATTTCGAACTCTAAGTCAAACACGGTTTGTGCTAGCTTCTTGAAACTTGACACAGTAAAGCAGTTTCAAGTTCTATCTCTATGTTTTCTTTCCTCTTGATGTAGCACTCAGCAGTGACTGAGGAGAAACACTTTCATTGAAAGGGGTTGCCAAGCTTCCAGAAATTACGAGTCTCCAGAAATCTCAGCAACTATGATTTCACCCAAACTGGATGATACTTTCAGGTAATGATCAGTACACTAAGCCCACTTGGTTCGCCAAATTTCGTTCTTCTATGTTGAAGCGTTCGTTTCCAGTAACAGTTTGAATTTTGGCGTTTTACTCTGTTTTCTCCTATATTGATAGATGTATTTGGAACTCTAAATCAAACACGGTTTGTGCTAGCTTCTTGAAACTTGACACAATAAAGCAGTTTCAAGTTCTATCTCTATGTTCTGTCTCCTCTTGATTTAGCCCTAAGCAGTGACTGGGGAGAAACACTTTCATTGAAAGGGGTTGCCAAGCTTCCAAAAATTACGAGTCTCCAGAAATCTCAGCATCTATTTTTTCACCCAAACTGGATGATACTTTCAGGTAATGATGAGTAAGCTAAGACCACTGGGTTCCCAAAATTTCGTTCTTCTATGTTGAAGCGTTCGTTTCCAGTAACAGTTTGAATTTTGGCGTTTCACTCTGTTTTCTCCTATATTGATAGATGTATTTGGAACTCTAAACCAAACACGGTTTGTGCTAGCTTCTTGAAACTTGACACAGTAATGCAGTTTCACGTTCTATCTCTATGTTCTGTCTCCTCTTGATGTAGCCCTAAGCAGTGACTGGGGAGAAACACTTACATTGAAAGGGGTTGCCAAGCTTCCAAAAATTACGAGTGTCCAAAAATCACAGCAACTATTTTTTCACCCAACCTGGATGATACTTTCAGGTAATGATCAGTACACTAAGCCCACTTGGTTCCCCAAATTTCGTTCTTCTATGTTGAAGCGTTCGTTTCCAGTAACAGTTTGAATTTTGGCGTTTCACTCTGTTTTCTCCTATATTGATAGATGTATTTGGAACTCTAAATCAAACACGGTTTGTGCTAGCTTCTTTAAACTTGACACAGTAAAGGAGTTTCACGTTCTATCTCTATGTTTCGTTTCCTCTTGCTGTAGCACTCAGAGTGAGTGAGGAGAAACACTTTAATTGAAAGGGGTTGCCAAGCTTCCCAAAATTGCGAGTCTCTACAAATCTCAGCAAACCTGTTTTCACCCAAACTGGATGATACTTTCAGGTAATGACCAGTACACTAAGCTCAATTGGTTCCACAAATTTCGTTCTTCTATGTTGAAGCGTTCGTTTCCAGTAACAGTTTGAATTTTGGTGTTTCATTCTGTTTTCTCCTATATTGATAGGTGTATTTGGAACTCTAAATCAAACACGGTTTGTGCTAGCTTCTTGAAACTTGACACAATAAAGCAGTTTCACGTTCTATCTCTATGTTCTGTTTCCTCTTGATGTAGCACTCAGCAGTGACTGAGGAGAAACACTTTCATTGAAAGGGGTTGCCAAGCTTCCCAAAATTGCGAGTCTCCAGAAATCTCAGCAACTATTTTTTAACCCAAACTGGATGATACTTTCAGGTAATGATCAGTACACTAAGCTCACTTGGTTCCCCAAATTTCGTTCTTTTATTTTGAAGCGTTCGCTTCCAGTAACTGTTTGAATTTTGGCGTTTCACTCTGTTTTCTCCTATACTGACAGATGTATTTGGAACTCTAAACCAAACACGGTTTGTGCTAGCTTCTTGAAACTTGACACAGTAAAGCAGTTTCACGTTCTATCTCTATGTTCTGTTTCCTCTGGATGTAGCCCTAAGCAGTGACTGGGGAGAAATACTTTCATTGAAAGGGGTTGCCAAGCTTCCAGAAATTACGAGTCTCCAGAAATCTCAGCAACTATGATTTCACCCATACTGGATGATACTTTCAGGTAATGATCAGTACACTAAGCCCACTTGGTTCGCCAAATTTCGTTCTTCTATGTTGAAGCGTTCGTTTCCAGTAACAGTTTGAATTTTGGCGTTTCACTCTGTTTTCTCCTATATTGATAGATGTATTTGGAACTCTAAACCAAACACGGTTTGTGCTAGCTTCTTGAAACTTGACACAGTAAAGCACTTTCACGTTCTATCTCTATGTTCTGTTTCCTCTGGATGTAGCCCTAAGTAGTGACTGGGGAGAAATACTTTCATTGAAAGGGGTTGCCAAGCTTCCAGAAATTACGAGTCTCCAGAAATCTCAGCAACTATGATTTCACCCAACCTTGATGATACTTTCAGGTAATGATCAGTACACTAAGCCCACTTGGTTCGCCAAATTTCGTTATTCTATGTTGAAGTGTTCGTTTCCAGTAACAGTTTGAATTTTGGCGTTTCACTCTGTTTTCTCCTATACTGACAGATGTATTTGGAACTCTAAATCAAACACGGTTTGTGCTAGCTTCTTGAAACTTGACACACTAAAGCAGTTTCACGTTCTATCTCTATGTTCTGTTTCCTCTTGATGTAGCCCTAAGCAGTGACTGGGGAGAAATACTTTCATTGAAAGGGGTTGCCAAGCTTCCAGAAATTACGAGTCTCCAGAAATCTCAGCAACTATGATTTCACCCATACTGGATGATACTTTCAGGTAATGATCAGTACACTAAGCCCACTTGGTTCGCCAAATTTCGTTCTTCTATGTTGAAGCGTTCGATTCCAGTAACAGTTTGAATTTTGGCGTTTTACTCTGTTTTCTCCTATATTGATAGATGTATTTGGAACTCTAAATCAAACACGGTTTGTGCTAGCTTCTTGAAACTTGACACAATAAAGCAGTTTCAAGTTCTATCTCTATGTTCTGTCTCCTCTTGATGTAGCCCTAAGCAGTGACTGGGGAGAAACACTTTCATTGAAAGGGGTTGCCAAGCTTCCAAAAATTACGAGTCTCCAGAAATCTCAGCATCTATTTTTTCACCCAAACTGGATGATACTTTCAGGTAATGATGAGTACGCTAAGCCCACTGGGTTCCCAAAATTTCGTTCTTCTATGTTGATGCGTTCGTTTCCAGTAACAGTTTGAATTTTGGCGTTTCACTCTGTTTTCTCCTATATTGATAGATGTATTTGGAACTCTAAACCAAACACGGTTTGTGCTAGCTTCTTGAAACTTGACCCAGTAAAGCAGTTTCACGTTCTATCTCTATGTTCTGTTTCCTCTTGATGTAGCACTCAGCAGTGACTGAGGAGAAACACTTTCATTGAAAGGGGTTGCCAAGCTCCCCAAAACTGCGAGTCTCCAGAAATCTCTGCAACTATTTTTTCACCCAAACTGGATGATACTTTCAGGTAATGATCAGTACACTAAGCTCACTTGGTTCCCCAAATTTCGTTCTTTTATGTTGAAGCGTTCACTTCCAGTAACTGTTTCAATTTTGGCGTTTCACTCTGTTTTCTCCTATACTGACAGATGTATTTCGAACTCTAAGTCAAACACGGTTTGTGCTAGCTTCTTGAAACTTGACACAGTAAAGCAGTTTCAAGTTCTATCTCTATGTTTTCTTTCCTCTTGATGTAGCACTCAGCAGTGACTGAGGAGAAACACTTTCATTGAAAGGGGTTGCCAAGCTTCCAGAAATTACGAGTCTCCAGAAATCTCAGCAACTATGATTTCACCCAAACTGGATGATACTTTCAGGTAATGATCAGTACACTAAGCCCACTTGGTTCGCCAAATTTCGTTCTTCTATGTTGAAGCGTTCGTTTCCAGTAACAGTTTGAATTTTGGCGTTTTACTCTGTTTTCTCCTATATTGATAGATGTATTTGGAACTCTAAATCAAACACGGTTTGTGCTAGCTTCTTGAAACTTGACACAATAAAGCAGTTTCAAGTTCTATCTCTATGTTCTGTCTCCTCTTGATTTAGCCCTAAGCAGTGACTGGGGAGAAACACTTTCATTGAAAGGGGTTGCCAAGCTTCCAAAAATTACGAGTCTCCAGAAATCTCAGCATCTATTTTTTCACCCAAACTGGATGATACTTTCAGGTAATGATGAGTAAGCTAAGACCACTGGGTTCCCAAAATTTCGTTCTTCTATGTTGAAGCGTTCGTTTCCAGTAACAGTTTGAATTTTGGCGTTTCACTCTGTTTTCTCCTATATTGATAGATGTATTTGGAACTCTAAACCAAACACGGTTTGTGCTAGCTTCTTGAAACTTGACACAGTAATGCAGTTTCACGTTCTATCTCTATGTTCTGTCTCCTCTTGATGTAGCCCTAAGCAGTGACTGGGGAGAAACACTTACATTGAAAGGGGTTGCCAAGCTTCCAAAAATTACGAGTGTCCAAAAATCACAGCAACTATTTTTTCACCCAACCTGGATGATACTTTCAGGTAATGATCAGTACACTAAGCCCACTTGGTTCCCCAAATTTCGTTCTTCTATGTTGAAGCGTTCGTTTCCAGTAACAGTTTGAATTTTGGCGTTTCACTCTGTTTTCTCCTATATTGATAGATGTATTTGGAACTCTAAATCAAACACGGTTTGTGCTAGCTTCTTTAAACTTGACACAGTAAAGGAGTTTCACGTTCTATCTCTATGTTTTGTTTCCTCTTGCTGTAGCACTCAGAGTGAGTGAGGAGAAACACTTTAATTGAAAGGGGTTGCCAAGCTTCCCAAAATTGCGAGTCTCTACAAATCTCAGCAAACCTGTTTTCACCCAAACTGGATGATACTTTCAGGTAATGACCAGTACACTAAGCTCAATTGGTTCCACAAATTTCGTTCTTCTATGTTGAAGCGTTCGTTTCCAGTAACAGTTTGAATTTTGGTGTTTCATTCTGTTTTCTCCTATATTGATAGATGTATTTGGAACTCTAAATCAAACACGGTTTGTGCTAGCTTCTTGAAACTTGACACACTAAAGCAGTTTCACGTTCTATCTCTATGTTCTGTTTCCTCTTGATGTAGCACTCAGCAGTGACTGAGGAGAAACACTTTCATTGAAAGGGGTTGCCAAGCTTCCCAAAATTGCGAGTCTCCAGAAATCTCAGCAACTATTTTTTAACCCAAACTGGATGATACTTTCAGGTAATGATCAGTACACTAAGCTCACTTGGTTCCCCAAATTTCGTTCTTTTATGTTGAAGCGTTCGCTTCCAGTAACTGTTTGAATTTTGGCGTTTCACTCTGTTTTCTCCTATACTGACAGATGTATTTGGAACTCTAAACCAAACACGGTTTGTGCTAGCTTCTTGAAACTTGACACAGTAAAGCAGTTTCACGTTCTATCTCTATGTTCTGTTTCCTCTGGATGTAGCCCTAAGCAGTGACTGGGGAGAAATACTTTCATTGAAAGGGGTTGCCAAGCTTCCAGAAATTACGAGTCTCCAGAAATCTCAGCAACTATGATTTCACCCATACTGGATGATACTTTCAGGTAATGATCAGTACACTAAGCCCACTTGGTTCGCCAAATTTCGTTCTTCTATGTTGAAGCGTTCGTTTCCAGTAACAGTTTGAATTTTGGCGTTTCACTCTGTTTTCTCCTATATTGATAGATGTATTTGGAACTCTAAACCAAACACGGTTTGTGCTAGATTCTTGAAACTTGACACAGTAAAGCACTTTCACGTTCTATCTCTATGTTCTGTTTCCTCTGGATGTAGCCCTAAGTAGTGACTGGGGAGAAATACTTTCATTGAAAGGTGTTGCCAAGCTTCCAGAAATTACGAGTCTCCAGAAATCTCAGCAACTATGATTTCACCCAACCTTGATGATACTTTCAGGTAATGATCAGTACACTAAGCCCACTTGGTTCTCCAAATTTCGTTATTCTATGTTGAAGCGTTCGTTTCCAGTAACAGTTTGAATTTTGGCGTTTCACTCTGTTTTCTCCTATACTGACAGATGTATTTGGAACTCTAAATCAAACATGGTTTGTGCTAGCTTCTTGAAACTTGACACAGTAAAGCACTTTCACGTTCTATCTCTATGTTCTGTTTCCTCTTGATGTAGCCCTAAGCAGTGACTGGGGAGAAATACTTTCATTGAAAGGGGTTGCCAAGCTTCCAGAAATTACGAGTCTCCAGAAATCTCAGCAACTATGATTTCACCCATACTGGATGATACTTTCAGGTAATGATCAGTACACTAAGCCCACTTGGTTCGCCAAATTTCGTTCTTCTATGTTGAAGCGTTCGATTCCAGTAACAGTTTGAATTTTGGCGTTTTACTCTGTTTTCTCCTATATTGATAGATGTATTTGGAACTCTAAATCAAACACAGTTTGTGCTAGCTTCTTGAAACTTGACACAATAAAGCAGTTTCAAGTTCTATCTCTATGTTCTGTCTCCTCTTGATGTAGCCCTAAGCAGTGACTGGGTAGAAACACTTTCATTGAAAGGGGTTGCCAAGCTTCCAAAAATTACGAGTCTCCAGAAATCTCAGCATCTATTTTTTCACCCAAACTGGATGATACTTTCAGGTAATGATGAGTACGCTAAGCCCACTGGGTTCCCAAAATTTCGTTCTTCTATGTTGAAGCGTTCGTTTCCAGTAACAGTTTGAATTTTGGCGTTTCACTCTGTTTTCTCCTATATTGATAGATGTATTTGGAACTCTAAACCAAACACGGTTTGTGCTAGCTTCTTGAAACTTGACACAGTAAAGCAGTTTCAAGTTCTATCTCTATGTTTTCTTTCCTCTTGATGTAGCACTCAGCAGTGACTGAGGAGAAACACTTTCATTGAAAGGGGTTGCCAAGCTTCCAGAAATTACGAGTCTCCAGAAATCTCAGCAACTATGATTTCACCCAAACTGGATGATACTTTCAGGTAATGATCAGTACACTAAGCCCACTTGGTTCGCCAAATTTCGTTCTTCTATGTTGAAGCGTTCGTTTCCAGTAACAGTTTGAATTTTGGCGTTTTACTCTGTTTTCTCCTATATTGATAGATGTATTTGGAACTCTAAATCAAACACGGTTTGTGCTAGCTTCTTGAAACTTGACACAATAAAGCAGTTTCAAGTTCTATCTCTATGTTCTGTCTCCTCTTGATTTAGCCCTAAGCAGTGACTGGGGAGAAACACTTTCATTGAAAGGGGTTGCCAAGCTTCCAAAAATTACGAGTCTCCAGAAATCTCAGCATCTATTTTTTCACCCAAACTGGATGATACTTTCAGGTAATGATGAGTAAGCTAAGACCACTGGGTTCCCAAAATTTCGTTCTTCTATGTTGAAGCGTTCGTTTCCAGTAACAGTTTGAATTTTGGCGTTTCACTCTGTTTTCTCCTACATTGATAGATGTATTTGGAACTCTAAACCAAACACGGTTTGTGCTAGCTTCTTGAAACTTGACACAGTAAAGCAGTTTCACGTTCTATCTCTATGTTCTGTCTCCTCTTGATGTAGCCCTAAGCAGTGACTGAGGAGAAACACTTTCATTGAAAGGTTTTGCCAAGCTTCCAAAAATTACGAGTCTCCAGAAATCTCAGCATCTATTTTTTCACCCAAACTTGATGATACTTTCAGGTAATGATGAGTACGCTAAGCCCACTGGGTTCCCCAAATTTCGTTCTTCTATGTTGAAGCGTTCGTTTCCAGTAACAGTTTGAATTTTGGCGTTTCACTCTGTTTTCTCCTATATTGATAGATGTATTTGGAACTCTAAACCAAACACGGTTTGTGCTAGCTTCTTGAAACTTGACACAGTAAAGCAGTTTCACGTTCTATCTCTATGTTCTGTTTCCTCTTCGATGTAGCACTCAGCAGTGACTGAGGAGAAACACTTTCATTGAAAGGGGTTGCCAAGCTTCCCAAAATTGCGAGTCTCCAGAAATCTCAGCAACTATTTTTTAACCCAAACTGGATGATACTTTTAGGTAATGATCAGTACACTAAGCCCACTTGGTTCCCCAAATTTCGTTCTTCTATGTTGAAGCGTTCGTTTCCAGTAACAGTTTGAATTTTGGCGTTCACTCTGTTTTCTCCTATATTGATAGATGTATTTGGAACTCTAAACCAAACACGGTTTGTGCTAGCTTCTTGAAACTTGACACAGTAATGCAGTTTCACGTTCTATCTCTATGTTCTGTCTCCTCTTGATGTAGCCCTAAGCAGTGACTGGGGAGAAACACTTACATTGAAAGGGGTTGCCAAGCTTCCAAAAATTACGAGTGTCCAAAAATCACAGCAACTATTTTTTCACCCAACCTGGATGATACTTTCAGGTAATGATCAGTACACTAAGCCCACTTGGTTCCCCAAATTTCGTTCTTCTATGTTGAAGCGTTCGTTTCCAGTAACAGTTTGAATTTTGGCGTTTCACTCTGTTTTCTCCTATATTGATAGATGTATTTGGAACTCTAAATCAAACACGGTTTGTGCTAGCTTCTTTAAACTTGACACAGTAAAGGAGTTTCACGTTCTATCTCTATGTTTTGTTTCCTCTTGCTGTAGCACTCAGAGTGAGTGAGGAGAAACACTTTAATTGAAAGGGGTTGCCAAGCTTCCCAAAATTGCGAGTCTCTACAAATCTCAGCAAACCTGTTTTCACCCAAACTGGATGATACTTTCAGGTAATGACCAGTACACTAAGCTCAATTGGTTCCACAAATTTCGTTCTTCTATGTTGAAGCGTTCGTTTCCAGTAACAGTTTGAATTTTGGTGTTTCATTCTGTTTTCTCCTATATTGATAGATGTATTTGGAACTCTAAATCAAACACGGTTTGTGCTAGCTTCTTGAAACTTGACACAATAAAGCAGTTTCACGTTCTATCTCTATGTTCTGTTTCCTCTTGATGTAGCACTCAGCAGTGACTGAGGAGAAACACTTTCATTGAAAGGGGTTGCCAAGCTTCCCAAAATTGCGAGTCTCCAGAAATCTCAGCAACTATTTTTTAACCCAAACTGGATGATACTTTCAGGTAATGATCAGTACACTAAGCTCACTTGGTTCCCCAAATTTCGTTCTTTTATTTTGAAGCGTTCGCTTCCAGTAACTGTTTGAATTTTGGCGTTTCACTCTGTTTTCTCCTATACTGACAGATGTATTTGGAACTCTAAACCAAACACGGTTTGTGCTAGCTTCTTGAAACTTGACACAGTAAAGCAGTTTCACGTTCTATCTCTATGTTCTGTTTCCTCTGGATGTAGCCCTAAGCAGTGACTGGGGAGAAATACTTTCATTGAAAGGGGTTGCCAAGCTTCCAGAAATTACGAGTCTCCAGAAATCTCAGCAAATATGATTTCACCCATACTGGATGATACTTTCAGGTAATGATCAGTACACTAAGCCCACTTGGTTCGCCAAATTTCGTTCTTCTATGTTGAAGCGTTCGTTTCCAGTAACAGTTTGAATTTTGGCGTTTCACTCTGTTTTCTCCTATATTGATAGATGTATTTGGAACTCTAAACCAAACACGGTTTGTGCTAGCTTCTTGAAACTTGACACAGTAAAGCACTTTCACGTTCTATCTCTATGTTCTGTTTCCTCTGGATGTAGCCCTAAGTAGTGACTGGGGAGAAATACTTTCATTGAAAGGTGTTGCCAAGCTTCCAGAAATTACGAGTCTCCAGAAATCTCAGCAACTATGATTTCACCCAACCTTGATGATACTTTCAGGTAATGATCAGTACACTAAGCCCACTTGGTTCGCCAAATTTCTTTATTCTATGTTGAAGCGTTCGTTTCCAGTAACAGTTTGAATTTTGGCGTTTCACTCTGTTTTCTCCTATACTGACAGATGTATTTGGAACTCTAAATCAAACACGGTTTGTGCTAGCTTCTTGAAACTTGACACAGTAAAGCACTTTCACGTTCTATCTCTATGTTCTGTTTCCTCTTGATGTAGCCCTAAGCAGTGACTGGGGAGAAATACTTTCATTGAAAGGGGTTGCCAAGCTTCCAGAAATTACGAGTCTCCAGAAATCTCAGCAACTATGATTTCACCCATACTGGATGATACTTTCAGGTAATGATCAGTACACTAAGCCCACTTGGTTCGCCAAATTTCGTTCTTCTATGTTGAAGCGTTCGATTCCAGTAACAGTTTGAATTTTGGCGTTTTACTCTGTTTTCTCCTATATTGAAGATGTATTTGGAACTCTAAATCAAACACAGTTTGTGCTAGCTTCTTGAAACTTGACACAATGAAGCAGTTTCAAGTTCTATCTCTATGTTCTGTCTCCTCTTGATGTAGCCCTAAGCAGTGACTGGGTAGAAACACTTTCATTGAAAGGGGTTGCCAAGCTTCCAAAAATTACGAGTCTCCAGAAATCTCAGCATCTATTTTTTCACCCAAAATGGATGATACTTTCAGGTAATGATGAGTACGCTAAGCCCACTGGGTTCCCAAAATTTCGTTCTTCTATGTTGAAGCGTTCGTTTCCAGTAACAGTTTGAATTTTGGCGTTTCACTCTGTTTTCTCCTTTATTGATAGATGTATTTGGAACTCTAAACCAAACACGGTTTGTGCTAGCTTCTTGAAACTTGACACAGTAAAGCAGTTTCACGTTCTATCTCTATGTTCTGTTTCCTCTTGATGTAGCACTCAGCAGTGACTGAGGAGAAACACTTTCATTGAAAGGGGTTGCCAAGCTCCCCAAAACTGCGAGTCTCCAGAAATCTCAGCAACTATTTTTTCACCCAAACTGGATGATACTTTCAGGTAATGATCAGTACACTAAGCTCACTTGGTTCCCCAAATTTCGTTCTTTTATGTTGAAGCGTTCACTTCCAGTAACTGTTTGAATTTTGGCGTTTCACTCTGTTTTCTCCTATACTGACAGATGTATTTCGAACTCTAAGTCAAACACGGTTTGTGCTAGCTTCTTGAAACTTGACACAGTAAAGCAGTTTCAAGTTCTATCTCTATGTTTTCTTTCCTCTTGATGTAGCACTCAGCAGTGACTGAGGAGAAACACTTTCATTGAAAGGGGTTGCCAAGCTTCCAGAAATTACGAGTCTCCAGAAATCTCAGCAACTATGATTTCACCCAAACTGGATGATACTTTCAGGTAATGATCAGTACACTAAGCCCACTTGGTTCGCCAAATTTCGTTCTTCTATGTTGAAGCGTTCGTTTCCAGTAACAGTTTGAATTTTGGCGTTTTACTCTATTTTCTCCTATATTGATAGATGTATTTGGAACTCTAAATCAAACACGGTTTGTGCTAGCTTCTTGAAACTTGACCCAATAAAGCAGTTTCAAGTTCTATCTCTATGTTCTGTCTCCTCTTGATTTAGCCCTAAGCAGTGACTGGGGAGAAACACTTTCATTGAAAGGGGTTGCCAAGCTTCCAAAAATTACGAGTCTCCAGAAATCTCAGCATCTATTTTTTCACCCAAACTGGATGATACTTTCAGGTAATGATGAGTAAGCTAAGACCACTGGGTTCCCAAAATTTCGTTCTTCTATGTTGAAGCGTTCGTTTCCAGTAACAGTTTGAATTTTGGCGTTTCACTCTGTTTTCTCCTATATTGATAGATGTATTTGGAACTCTAAATCAAACACGGTTTGTGCTAGCTTCTTTAAACTTGACACAGTAAAGGAGTTTCACGTTCTATCTCTATGTTTTGTTTCCTCTTGCTGTAGCACTCAGAGTGAGTGAGGAGAAACACTTTAATTGAAAGGGGTTGCCAAGCTTCCCAAAATTGCGAGTCTCTACAAATCTCAGCAAACCTGTTTTCACCCAAACTGGATGATACTTTCAGGTAATGACCAGTACACTAAGCTCAATTGGTTCCACAAATTTCGTTCTTCTATGTTGAAGCGTTCGTTTCCAGTAACAGTTTGAATTTTGGTGTTTCATTCTGTTTTCTCCTATATTGATAGATGTATTTGGAACTCTAAATCAAACACGGTTTGTGCTAGCTTCTTGAAACTTGACACAATAAAGCAGTTTCACGTTCTATCTCTATGTTCTGTTTCCTCTGGATGTAGCCCTAAGCAGTGACTGGGGAGAAATACTTTCACTGAAAGGGGTTGCCAAGCTTCCAGAAATACGAGTCTCCAGAAATCTCAGCAACTATTTTTTAACCCAAACTGGATGATACTTTCAGGTAATGATCAGTACACTAAGCCCACTTGGTTCGCCAAATTTCGTTCTTCTATGTTGAAGCGTTCGTTTCCAGTAACAGTTTGAATTTTGGCGTTTCACTCTGTTTTCTCCTATATTGATAGATGTATTTGGAACTCTAAACCAAACACGGTTTGTGCTAGCTTCTTGAAACTTGACACAGTAAAGCACTTTCACGTTCTATCTCTATGTTCTGTTTCCTCTGGATGTAGCCCTAAGTAGTGACTGGGGAGAAATACTTTCATTGAAAGGGGTTGCCAAGCTTCCAGAAATTACGAGTCTCCAGAAATCTCAGCAACTATGATTTCACCCAACCTTGATGATACTTTCAGGTAATGATCAGTACACTAAGCCCACTTGGTTCGCCAAATTTCGTTATTCTATGTTGATGCGTTCGTTTCCAGTAACAGTTTGAATTTTGGCGTTTCACTCTGTTTTCTCCTATACTGACAGATGTATTTGGAACTCTAAATCAAACACGGTTTGTGCTAGCTTCTTGAAACTTGACACACTAAAGCAGTTTCACGTTCTATCTCTATGTTCTGTTTCCTCTGGATGTAGCCCTAAGCAGTGACTGGGGAGAAATACTTTCATTGAAAGGGGTTGCCAAGCTTCCAGAAATTACGAGTCTCCAGAAATCTCAGCAACTATGATTTCACCCATACTGGATGATACTTTCAGGTAATGATCAGTACGCTAAGCCCACTTGGTTCGCCAAATTTCGTTCTTCTATGTTGAAGCGTTCGATTCCAGTAACAGTTTGAATTTTGGCGTTTTACTCTGTTTTCTCCTATATTGATAGATGTATTTGGAACTCTAAATCAAACACGGTTTGTGCTAGCTTCTTGAAACTTGACACAATAAAGCAGTTTCAAGTTCTATCTCTATGTTCTGTCTCCTCTTGATGTAGCCCTAAGCAGTGACTGGGGAGAAACACTTTCATTGAAAGGGGTTGCCAAGCTTCCAAAAATTACGAGTCTCCAGAAATCTCAGCATCTATTTTTTCACCCAAACTGGATGATACTTTCAGGTAATGATGAGTACGCTAAGCCCACTGGGTTCCCAAAATTTCGTTCTTCTATGTTGAAGCGTTCGTTTCCAGTAACAGTTTGAATTTTGGCGTTTCACTCTGTTTTCTCCTATATTGATAGATGTATTTGGAACTCTAAACCAAACACGGTTTGTGCTAGCTTCTTGAAACATGACACAGTAAAGCAGTTTCACGTTCTATCACTATGTTCTGTTTCCTCTTGATGTAGCACTCAGCAGTGACTGAGGAGAAACACTTTCATTGAAAGGGGTTGCCAAGCTCCCCAAAACTGCGAGTCTCCAGAAATCTCAGCAACTATTTTTTCACCCAAACTGGATGATACTTTCAGGTAATGATCAGTACACTAAGCTCACTTGGTTCCCCAAATTTCGTTCTTTTATGTTGAAGCGTTCACTTCCAGTAACTGTTTGAATTTTGGCGTTTCACTCTGTTTTCTCCTATACTGACAGATGTATTTCGAACTCTAAGTCAGACACGGTTTGTGCTAGCTTCTTGAAACTTGACACAGTAAAGCAGTTTCAAGTTCTATCTCTATGTTTTCTTTCCTCTTGATGTAGCACTCAGCAGTGACTGAGGAGAAACACTTTCATTGAAAGGGGTTGCCAAGCTTCCAGAAATTACGAGTCTCCAGAAATCTCAGCAACTATGATTTCACCCAAACTGGATGATACTTTCAGGTAATGATCAGTACACTAAGCCCACTTGGTTCGCCAAATTTCGTTCTTCTATGTTGAAGCGTTCGTTTCCATTAACAGTTTGAATTTTGGCGTTTTACTCTGTTTTCTCCTATATTGATAGATGTATTTGGAACTCTAAATCAAACACGGTTTGTGCTAGCTTCTTGAAACTTGACACAATAAAGCAGTTTCAAGTTCTATCTCTATGTTCTGTCTCCTCTTGATTTAGCCCTAAGCAGTGACTGGGGAGAAACACTTTCATTGAAAGGGGTTGCCAAGCTTCCAAAAATTACGAGTCTCCAGAAATCTCAGCATCTATTTTTTCACCCAAACTTGATGTTACTTTCAGGTAATGATGAGTACGCTAAGCCCACTGTGTTCCCCAAATTTCATTCTTCTATGTTGAAGCGTTCGTTTCCAGTAACAGTTTGATTTTGGCGTTTCACTCTGTTTTCTCCTATATTGATAGATGTATTTGGAACTCTAAACCAAACACGGTTGGTACTAGCTTCTTGAAACTTGACACAGTAAAGCAGTTTCACGTTCTATATCTATGTTCTGTTTCCTCTTGATGTAGCACTCAGCAGTGACTGAGGAGAAACACTTTCATTGAAAGGGGTTGCCAAGCTTCCCAAAATTGCGAGTCTCCAGAAATCTCAGCAACTATTTTTTAACCCAAACTGGATGATACTTTCAGGTAATGATCAGTACACTAAGCCCATTTGGTTCCCCAAATTTCGTTCTTTTATGTTAAAGCGTTCGTTTCCAGTAACAGTTTGAATTTTGGCGTTTCACTCTGTTTTCTCCTATATTGATACATGTATTTGGAACTCTAAACCAAACACGGTTTGTGCTAGCTTCTTGAAACTTGACACAGTAAAGGAGTTTCACGTTCTATCTCTGTGTTCTGTTTCCGCTTGATGTAGCACTCAGCAGTGACTGAGGAGAAACACTTTCATTGAAAGGGGTTGCCAAGCTTCCCAAAATTGCGAGTCTCCAGAAATCTCAGCAACTATTTTTTAACCCAAACTGGATGATACTTTCAGGTAATGATCAGTAAACTAAGCTCACTTGGTTCCCCAAATTTCGTTCTTTTATGTTGAAGCGTTCGCTTCCAGTAACTGTTTGAATTTTGGAGTTTCACTCTGTTTTCTCCTATACTGACAGATGTATTTGGAACTCTAAACCAAACACGGTTTGTGCTAGCTTCTTGAAACTTGACACAGTAAAGCAGTTTCACGTTCTATCTCTATGTTCTGTTTCCTCTGGATGTAGCGCTAAGCAGTGACTGGGGAGAAATACTTTCATTGAAAGGGGTTGCCAAGCTTCCAGAAATTACGAGTCTCCAGAAATCTCAGCAACTATGATTTCACCCATACTGGATGATACTTTCAGGTAATGATCAGTACACTAAGCCCACTTGGTTCGCCAAATTTCGTTCTTCTATGTTGAAGCGTTCGTTTCCAGTAACAGTTTGAATTTTGGCGTTTCACTCTGTTTTCTCCTATATTGATAGATGTATTTGGAACTCTAAACCAAACACGGTTTGTGCTAGCTTCTTGAAACTTGACACAGTAAAGCACTTTCATGTTCTATCTCTATGTTCTGTTTCCTCTGGATGTAGCCCTAAGTAGTGACTGGGGAGAAATACTTTCATTGAAAGGGGTTGCCAAGCTTCCAGAAATTACGAGTCTCCAGAAATCTCAGCAACTATGATTTCACCCAACCTTGATGATACTTTCAGGTAATGATCAGTACACTAAGCCCACTTGGTTCGCCAAATTTCGTTATTCTATGTTGAAGCGTTCGTTTCCAGTAACAGTTTGAATTTTGGCGTTTCACTCTGTTTTCTCCTATACTGACAGATGTATTTGGAACTCTAAATCAAACACGGTTTGTGCTAGCTTCTTGAAACTTGACACACTAAAGCAGTTTCACGTTCTATCTCTATGTTCTGTTTCCTCTGGATGTAGCCCTAAGCAGTGACTGGGGAGAAATACTTTCATTGAAAGGGGTTGCCAATCTTCCAGAAATTACGAGTCTCCAGAAATCTCAGCAACTATGATTTCACCCATACTGGATGATACTTTCAGGTAATGATCAGTACACTAAGCCCACTTGGTTCGCCAAATTTCGTTCTTCTATGTTGAAGCGTTCGATTCCAGTAACAGTTTGAATTTTGGCGTTTTACTCTGTTTTCTCCTATATTGATAGATGTATTTGGAACTCTAAATCAAACACGGTTTGTGCTAGCTTCTTGAAACTTGACACAATAAAGCAGTTTCAAGTTCTATCTCTATGTTCTGTCTCCTCTTGATGTAGCCCTAAGCAGTGACTGGGGAGAAACACTTTCATTGAAAGGGGTTGCCAAGCTTCCAAAAATTACGAGTCTCCAGAAATCTCAGCATCTATTTTTTCACCCAAACTGGATGATACTTTTAGGTAATGATGAGTACGCTAAGCCCACTGGGTTCCCAAAATTTCGTTCTTCTATGTTGAAGCGTTCGTTTCCAGTAACAGTTTGAATTTTGGCGTTTCACTCTGTTTTCTCCTATATTGATAGATGTATTTGGAACTCTAAACCAAACACGGTTTGTGCTAGCTTCTTGAAACTTGACACAGTAAAGCAGTTTCACGTTCTATCTCTATGTTCTGTTTCCTCTTGATGTAGCACTCAGCAGTGACTGAGGAGAAACTCTTTCATTGAAAGGGGTTGCCAAGCTCCCCAAAACTGCGAGTCTCCAGAAATCTCAGCAACTATTTTTTCACCCAAACTGGATGATACTTTCAGGTAATGATCAGTACACTAAGCTCACTTGGTTCCCCAAATTTCGTTCTTTTATGTTGAAGCGTTCACTTCCAGTAACTGTTTGAATTTTGGCGTTTCACTCTGTTTTCTCCTATACTGACAGATGTATTTCGAACTCTAAGTCAAACACGGTTTGTGCTAGCTTCTTGAAACTTGACACAGTAAAGCAGTTTCAAGTTCTATCTCTATGTTTTCTTTCCTCTTGATGTAGCACTCAGCAGTGACTGAGGAGAAACACTTTCATTGAAAGGGGTTGCCAAGCTTCCAGAAATTACGAGTCTCCAGAAATCTCAGCAACTATGATTTCACCCAAACTGGATGATACTTTCAGGTAATGATCAGTACACTAAGCCCACTTGGTTCGCCAAATTTCGTTCTTCTATGTTGAAGCGTTCGTTTCCAGTAACAGTTTGAATTTTGGCGTTTTACTCTGTTTTCTCCTATATTGATAGATGTATTTGGAACTCTAAATCAAACACGGTTTGTGCTAGCTTCTTGAAACTTGACACAATAAAGCAGTTTCAAGTTCTATCTCTATGTTCTGTCTCCTCTTGATTTAGCCCTAAGCAGTGACTGGGGAGAAACACTTTCATTGAAAGGGGTTGCCAAGCTTCCAAAAATTACGAGTCTCCAGAAATCTCAGCATCTATTTTTTCACCCAAACTGGATGATACTTTCAGGTAATGATGAGTAAGCTAAGACCACTGGGTTCCCAAAATTTCGTTCTTCTATGTTGAAGCGTTCGTTTCCAGTAACAGTTTGAATTTTGGCGTTTCACTCTGTTTTCTCCTATATTGATAGATGTATTTGGAACTCTAAACCAAACACGGTTTGTGCTAGCTTCTTGAAACTTGACACAGTAAAGCAGTTTCACGTTCTATCTCTATGTTCTGTTTCCTCTTGATGTAGCACTCAGCAGTGACTGAGGAGAAACACTTTCATTGAAAGGGGTTGCCAAGCTCCCCAAAACTGCGAGTCTCCAGAAATCTCAGCAACTATTTTTTCACCCAAACTGGATGATACTTTCAGGTAATGATCAGTACACTAAGCTCACTTGGTTCCCCAAATTTCGTTCTTTTATGTTGAAGCGTTCACTTCCAGTAACTGTTTGAATTTTGGCGTTTCACTCTGTTTTCTCCTATACTGACAGATGTATTTCGAACTCTAAGTCAAACACGGTTTGTGCTAGCTTCTTGAAACTTGACACAGTAAAGCAGTTTCAAGTTCTATCTCTATGTTTTCTTTCCTCTTGATGTAGCACTCAGCAGTGACTGAGGAGAAACACTTTCATTGAAAGGGGTTGCCAAGCTTCCAGAAATTACGAGTCTCCAGAAATCTCAGCAACTATGATTTCACCCAAACTGGATGATACTTTCAGGTAATGATCAGTACACTAAGCCCACTTGGTTCGCCAAATTTCGTTCTTCTATGTTGAAGCGTTCGTTTCCAGTAACAGTTTGAATTTTGGCGTTTTACTCTGTTTTCTCCTATATTGATAGATGTATTTGGAACTCTAAATCAAACACGGTTTGTGCTAGCTTCTTGAAACTTGACACAATAAAGCAGTTTCAAGTTCTATCTCTATGTTCTGTCTCCTCTTGATTTAGCCCTAAGCAGTGACTGGGGAGAAACACTTTCATTGAAAGGGGTTGCCAAGCTTCCAAAAATTACGAGTCTCCAGAAATCTCAGCATCTATTTTTTCACCCAAACTGGATGATACTTTCAGGTAATGATGAGTAAGCTAAGACCACTGGGTTCCCAAAATTTCGTTCTTCTATGTTGAAGCGTTCGTTTCCAGTAACAGTTTGAATTTTGGCGTTTCACTCTGTTTTCTCCTATATTGATAGATGTATTTGGAACTCTAAACCAAACACGGTTTGTGCTAGCTTCTTGAAACTTGACACAGTAAAGCAGTTTCACGTTCTATCTCTATGTTCTGTTTCCTCTTGATGTAGCACTCAGCAGTGACTGAGGAGAAACACTTTCATTGAAAGGGGTTGCCAAGCTCCCCAAAACTGCGAGTCTCCAGAAATCTCAGCAACTATTTTTTCACCCAAACTGGATGATACTTTCAGGTAATGATCAGTACACTAAGCTCACTTGGTTCCCCAAATTTCGTTCTTTTATGTTGAAGCGTTCACTTCCAGTAACTGTTTGAATTTTGGCGTTTCACTCTGTTTTCTCCTATACTGACAGATGTATTTGGAACTCTAAGTCAAACACGGTTTGTGCTAGCTTCTTGAAACTTGACACACTAAAGCAGTTTCACGTTCTATCTCTATGTTCTGTTTCCTCTTGATGTAGCCCTAAGCAGTGACTGGGGAGAAATACTTTCATTGACTGGGGTTGCCAAGCTTCCAGAAATTACGAGTCTCCAGAAATCTCAGCAACTATGATTTCACCCATACTGGATGATACTTTCAGGTAATGATCAGTACACTAAGCCCACTTGGTTCGCCAAATTTCGTTCTTCTATGTTGAAGCGTTCGTTTCCAGTAACAGTTTGAATTTTGGCGTTTCACTCTGTTTTCTCCTATATTGATAGATGTATTTGGAACTCTAAACCAAACACGGTTTGTGCTAGCTTCTTGAAACTTGACACAGTAAAGCAGTTTCACGTTCTATCTCTATGTTCTGTTTCCTCTTGATGTAGCACTCAGCAGTGACTGAGGAGAAACACTTTCATTGAAAGGGGTTGCCAAGCTCCCCAAAACTGCGAGTCTCCAGAAATCTCAGCAACTATTTTTTCACCCAAACTGGATGATACTTTCAGGTAATGATCAGTACACTAAGCTCACTTGGTTCCCCAAATTTCGTTCTTTTATGTTGAAGCGTTCACTTCCAGTAACTGTTTGAATTTTGGCGTTTCACTCTGTTTTCTCCTATACTGACAGATGTATTTGGAACTCTAAGTCAAACACGGTTTGTGCTAGCTTCTTGAAACTTGACACACTAAAGCAGTTTCACGTTCTATCTCTATGTTCTGTTTCCTCTTGATGTAGCCCTAAGCAGTGACTGGGGAGAAATACTTTCATTGACTGGGGTTGCCAAGCTTCCAGAAATTACGAGTCTCCAGAAATCTCAGCAACTATGATTTCACCCATACTGGATGATACTTTCAGGTAATGATCAGTACACTAAGCCCACTTGGTTCGCCAAATTTCGTTCTTCTATGTTGAAGCGTTCGTTTCCAGTAACAGTTTGAATTTTGGCGTTTCACTCTGTTTTCTCCTATATTGATAGATGTATTTGGAACTCTAAACCAAACACGGTTTGTGCTAGCTTCTTGAAACTTGACACAGTAAAGCAGTTTCACGATCTATATCTATGTTCTGTTTCCTCTTCGATGTAGCACTCAGCAGTGACTGAGGAGAAACACTTTCATTGAAAGGGGTTGCCAAGCTTCCCAAAATTGCGAGTCTCCAGAAATCTCAGCAACTATTTTTTAACCCAAACTGGATGATACTTTCAGGTAATGATCAGTACACTAAGCCCACTTGGTTCCCCAAATTTCGTTCTTCTATGTTGACGCATTCGTTTCCAGTAACAGTTTGAATTTTGGCGTTTCACTCTGTTTTCTCCTATATTGATAGATGTATTTGGAACTCTAAACCAAACACGGTTTGTGCTAGCTTCTTGAAACTTGACACAGTAAAGCAGTTTCACGTTCTATCTCTATGTTCTGTTTCCTCTTCGATGTAGCACTCAGCAGTGACTGAGGAGAAACACTTTCATTGAAAGGGGTTGCCAAGCTTCCCAAAATTGCGAGTCTCCAGAAATCTCAGCAACTATTTTTTAACCCAAACTGGATGATACTTTCAGGTAATGATCAGTACACTAAGCCCACTTGGTTCCCCAAATTTCGTTCTTCTATGTTGAAGCGTTCGTTTCCAGTAACAGTTTGAATTTTGGCGTTTCACTCTGTTTTCTCCTATATTGATAGATGTATTTGGAACTCTAAACCAAACACGGTTTGTGCTAGCTTCTTGAAACTTGACACAGTAATGCAGTTTCACGTTCTATCTCTATGTTCTGTCTCCTCTTGATGTAGCCCTAAGCAGTGACTGCGGAGAAACACTTTCATTGAAAGGGTTTGCCAAGCTTCCAAAAATTACGAGTCTCCAGAAATATCAGCATCTATTTTTTCACCCAAACTTGATGATACTTTCAGGTAATGATGAGTACGCTAAGCCCACTGTGTTCCCCAAATTTCTTTCTTCTATGTTGAAGCGTTCGTTTCCAGTAACAGTTTGATTTTGGCGTTTCACTCTGTTTTCTCCTATATTGATAGATGTATTTGGAAATCTAAACCAAACACGGTTTGTGCTAGCTTCTTGAAACTTGACACAGTAAAGCAGTTTCACATTCTATCTCTATGTTCTGTTTCCTCTGGATGTAGCGCTAAGCAGTGACTGGGGAGAAATACTTTCATTGAAAGGGGTTGCCAAGCTTCCAGAAATTACGAGTCTCCAGAAATCTCAGCAACTATGATTTCACCCATACTGGATGATACTTTCAGGTAATGATCAGTACACTAAGCCCACTTGGTTCGCCAAATTTCGTTCTTCTATGTTGAAGCGTTCGTTTCCAGTAACAGTTTGAATTTTGGCGTTTCACTCTGTTTTCTCCTATATTGATAGATGTATTTGGAACTCTAAACCAAACACGGTTTGTGCTAGTGTCTTGAAACTTGACACAGTAAAGCACTTTCACGTTCTATCTCTATGTTCTGTTTCCTCTGGATGTAGCCCTAAGTAGTGACTGGGGAGAAATACTTTCATTGAAAGGGGTTGCCAAGCTTCCAGAAATTACGAGTCTCCAGAAATCTCAGCAACTATGATTTCACCCAACCTTGATGATACTTTCAGGTAATGATCAGTACACTAAGCCCACTTGGTTCGCCAAATTTCGTTCTTCTATGTTGAAGCGTTCGTTTCCAGTAACAGTTTGAATTTTGGCGTTTCACTCTGTTTTCTCCTATACTGACAGATGTATTTGGAACTCTAAATCAAACACGGTTTGTGCTAGCTTCTTGAAACTTGACACACTAAAGCAGTTTCACGTTCTATCTCTATGTTCTGTTTCCTCTGGATGTAGCCCTAAGCAGTGACTGGGGAGAAATACTTTCATTGAAAGGGGTTGCCAAGCTTCCAGAAATTACGAGTCTCCAGAAATCTCAGCAACTATGATTTCACCCATACTGGATGATACTTTCAGGTAATGATCAGTACACTAAGCCCACTTGGTTCGCCAAATTTCGTTCTTCTATGTTGAAGCGTTCGATTCCAGTAACAGTTTGAATTTTGGCGTTTTACTCTGTTTTCTCCTATATTGATAGATGTATTTGGAACTCTAAATCAAACACGGTTTGTGCTAGCTTCTTGAAACTTGACACAATAAAGCAGTTTCAAGTTCTATCTCTATGTTCTGTCTCCTCTTGATGTAGCCCTAAGCAGTGACTGGGGAGAAACACTTTCATTGAAAGGGGTTGCCAAGCTTCCAAAAATTACGAGTCTCCAGAAATCTCAGCATCTATTTTTTCACCCAAACTGGATGGTATTTTCAGGTAATGATGAGTACGCTAAGTCCACTGGGTTCCCAAAATTTCGTTCTTCTATGTTGAAGCGTTCGTTTCCAGTAACAGTTTGAATTTTGGCGTTTCACTCTGTTTTCTCCTATATTGATAGATGTATTTGGAACTCTAAACCAAACACGGTTTGTGCTAGCTTCTTGAAACTTGACACAGTAAAGCAGTTTCACGTTCTATCTCTATGTTCTGTTTCCTCTTGATGTAGCACTCAGCAGTGACTGAGGAGAAACACTTTCATTGAAAGGGGTTGCCAAGCTCCCCAAAACTGCGAGTCTCCAGAAATCTCAGCAACTATTTTTTCACCCAAACTGGATGATACTTTCAGGTAATGATCAGTACACTAAGCTCACTTGGTTCCCCAAATTTCGTTCTTTTATGTTGAAGCGTTCACTTCCAGTAACTGTTTGAATTTTGGCGTTTCACTCTGTTTTCTCCTATACTGACAGATGTATTTGGAACTCTAAATCAAACACGGTTTGTGCTAGCTTCTTGAAACTTGACACACTAAAGCAGTTTCACGTTCTATCTCTATGTTCTGTTTCCTCTTGATGTAGCCCTAAGCAGTGACTGGGGAGAAATACTTTCATTGAAAGGGGTTGCCAAGCTTCCAGAAATTACGAGTCTCCAGAAATCTCAGCAACTATGATTTCACCCATACTGGATGATACTTTCAGGTAATGATCAGTACACTAAGCCCACTTGGTTCGCCAAATTTCGTTCTTCTATGTTGAAGCGTTCGTTTCCAGTAACAGTTTGAATTTTGGCGTTTCACTCTGTTTTCTCCTATATTGATAGATGTATTTGGAACTCTAAACCAAACACGGTTTGTGCTAGCTTCTTGAAACTTGACACAGTAAAGCAGTTTCACGTTCTATCTCTATGTTCTGTTTCCTCTTCGATGTAGCACTCAGCAGTGACTGAGGAGAAACACTTTCATTGAAAGGGGTTGCCAAGCTTCCCAAAATTGCGAGTCTCCAGAAATCTCAGCAACTATTTTTTAACCTAAACTGGATGATACTTTCAGGTAATGATCAGTACACTAAGCCCACTTGGTTCCCCAAATTTCGTTCTTCTATGTTGAAGCGTTCGTTTCCAGTAACAGTTTGAATTTTGGCGTTTCACTCTGTTTTCTCCTATATTGATAGATGTATTTGGAACTCTAAACCAAACACGGTTTGTGCTAGCTTCTTGAAACTTGACACAGTAAAGCAGTTTCACGTTCTATCTCTATGTTCTGTTTCCTCTTCGATGTAGCACTCAGCAGTGACTGAGGAGAAACACTTTCATTGAAAGGGGTTGCCAAGCTTCCCAAAATTGCGAGTCTCCAGAAATCTCAGCAACTATTTTTTAACCCAAACTGGATGATACTTTCAGGTAATGATCAGTACACTAAGCCCACTTGGTTCCCCAAATTTCGTTCTTCTATGTTGAAGCGTTCGTTTCCAGTAACAGTTTGAATTTTGGCGTTTCACTCTGTTTTCTCCTATATTGATAGATGTATTTGGAACTCTAAACCAAACACGGTTTGTGCTAGCTTCTTGAAACTTGACACAGTAATGCAGTTTCACGTTCTATCTCTATGTTCTGTCTCCTCTTGATGTAGCCCTAAGCAGTGACTGCGGAGAAACACTTTCATTGAAAGGGGTTGCCAAGCTTCCAAAAATTACGAGTCTCCAGAAATATCAGCATCTATTTTTTCACCCAAACTTGATGATACTTTCAGGTAATGATGAGTACGCTAAGCCCACTGTGTTCCCCAAATTTCGTTCTTCTATGTTGAAGCGTTCGTTTCCAGTAACAGTTTGATTTTGGCGTTTCACTCTGTTTTCTCCTATATTGATAGATGTATTTGGAACTCTAAACCAAACACGGTTGGTGCTAGCTTCTTGAAACTTGACACAGTAAAGCAGTTTCACGTTCTATATCTATGTTCTGTTTCCTCTTGATGTAGCACTCAGCAGTGACTGAGGAGAAACACTTTCATTGAAAGGGGTTGCCAAGCTTCCCAAAAGTGCGAGTCTCCAGAAATCTCAGCAACTATTTTTTAACCCAAACTGGATGATACTTTCAGGTAATGGTCAGTACACTAAGCCCATTTGGTTCCCCAAATTTCGTTCTTCTATGTTAAAGCGTTCGTTTCCAGTAACAGTTTGAATTTTGGCGTTTCACTCTGTTTTCTCCTATATTGATACATGTATTTGGAACTCTAAACCAAACACGGTTTGTGCTAGCTTCTTGAAACTTGACACAGTAAAGCAGTTTCACGTTCTATCTCTATGTTCTGTTTCCTCTTCGATGTAGCACTCAGCAGTGACTGAGGAGAAACACTTTCATTGAAAGGGGTTGCCAAGCTTCCCAAAATTGCGAGTCTCCAGAAATCTCAGCAACTATTTTTTAACCCAAACTGGATGATACTTTCAGGTAATGATCAGTACACTAAGCCCACTTGGTTCCCCAAATTTCGTTCTTCTATGTTGAAGCGTTCGTTTCCAGTAACAGTTTGAATTTTGGCGTTTCACTCTGTTTTCTCCTATACTGACAGATGTATTTGGAACTCTAAATCAAACACGGTTTGTGCTACCTTCTTCAAACTTGACACACTAAAGCAGTTTCACGTTCTATCTCTATGTTCTGTTTCCTCTTGATGTAGCCCTAAGCAGTGACTGGGGAGAAATACTTTAATTGAAAGGGGTTGCCAAGCTTCCAGAAATTACGAGTCTCCAGAAATCTCAGCAACTATGATTTCAACCATACTGGATGATACTTTCAGGTAATGATCAGTACACTAAGCCCACTTGGTTCGCCAAATTTCGTTCTTCTATGTTGAAGCGTTCGATTCCAGTAACAGTTTGAATTTTGGCGGTTTACTCTGTTTTCTCCTATATTGATAGATATATTTGGAACTCTAAATCAAACACGGTTTGTGCTAGCTTCTTGAAACTTGACACAATAAAGCAGTTTCAAGTTCTATCTCTATGTTCTGTCTCCTCTTGATGTAGCCCTAAGCAGTGACTGGGGAGAAACACTTTCATTGAAAGGGGTTGCCAAGCTTCCAAAAATTACGAGTCTCCAGAAATCTCAGCATCTATTTTTTCACCCAAACTGGATGATACTTTCAGGTAATGATGAGTACGCTAAGCCCACTGGGTTCCCAAAATTTCGTTCTTCTATGTTGAAGCGTTCGTTTCCAGTAACAGTTTGAATTTTGGCATTTCACTCTGTTTTCTCCTATATTGATAGATGTATTTGGAACTCTAACCCAAACACGGTTTGTGCTAGCTTCTTGAAACTTGACACAGTAAAGCAGTTTCACGTTCTATCTCTATGTTCTGTTTCCTCTTGATGTAGCACTCAGCAGTGACTGAGGAGAAACACTTTCATTGAAAGGGGTTGCCAAGCTCCCCAAAACTGCGAGTCTCCAGAAATCTCAGCAACTATTTTTTCACCCAAACTGGATGATACTTTCAGGTAATGATCAGTACACTAAGCTCACTTGGTTCCCCAAATTTCGTTCTTTGATGTTGAAGCGTTCACTTCCAGTAACTGTTTGAATTTTGGCGTTTCACTCTGTTTTCTCCTATACTGACAGATGTATTTGGAACTCTAAATCAAACACGGTTTGTGCTAGCTTCTTGAAACTTGACACAGTAAAGCAGTTTCAAGTTCTATCTCTATGTTTTCTTTCCTCTTGATGTAGCACTCAGCAGTGACTGAGGAGAAACACTTTCATTGAAAGGGGTTGCCAAGCTTCCAGAAATTACGAGTCTCCAGAAATCTCAGCAACTATAATTTCACCCAAACTGGATGATACTTTCACGTAATGATCAGTACACTAAGCCCACTTGGTTCCCCAAATTTCGTTCTTCTATGTTGATGCGTTCGCTTCCAGTAACTGTTTGAATTTTGGCGTTTCACTCTGTTTTCTCCTATACTGACAGATGTATTTGGAACTCTAAATCAAACACGGTTTGTGCTAGCTTCTTGAAACTTGACACAGTAAAGCAGTTTCACGTTCTATCACTATGTTCTGTTTCCTCTGGATGTAGACCTAAGCAGTCCTGGGGAAAAATACTTTCATTGACAGAGGTTGCCAAGCTTCCAGAAATTACGAGTCTCCAGAAATCTCAGCAACTATGATTTCACCCAAACTGGATGATACTTTCAGGTAATGATCAGTACACTAAGCCCACTTGGTTCCCCAAATTTCGTTCTTCTATGTTGAAGCGTTCGTTTCCAGTAACAGTTAGAATTTTGGCGTTTCACTCTGTTTTCTCCTATATTGATAGATGTATTTGGAACTCTAACCCAAACACGGATTGTGCTAGCTTCTTGAAACTTGACACAGTAAAGCAGTTTCACGTTCTATCTCTATGTTCTGTCTCCTCTTGATGTAGCCCTAAGCAGTGACTGGGGAGAAACACTTTCATTGAAAGGGGTTGCCAAGCTTCCAAAAATTACGAGTCTCCAGAAATCTCAGCATCTATTTTTTCACCCAAACTTGATGATACTTTCAGGTAATGATGAGTACGCTAAGCCCACTGGGTTCCCCAAATTTCGTTCTTCTATGTTGAAGCGTTCGTTTCCAGTAACAGTTTGAATTTTGGCGTTTCACTCTGTTTTCTCCTATATTGATAGATGTATTTGGAACTCTAAACCAAACACGGTTTGTGCTAGCTTCTTGAAACTTGACACAGTAAAGCAGTTTCACGTTCTCTCTCTATGTTCTGTTTCCTCTTGATGTAGCACTCAGCAGTGACTGAGGAGAAACACTTTCATTGAAAGGGGTTGCCAAGCTTCCAGAAATTACGAGTCTCCAGAAATCTCAGCAACTATGATTTCACCCAAACTGGATGATACTTTCAGGTAATGATCAGTATACTAAGCCCACTGGGTTCCCCAAATTTCGTTCTTCTATGTTAAAGCGTTCGTTTCCAGTAACAGTTTGAATTTTGGCGTTTCACTCTGTTTTCTCCTATATTGATACATGTATTTGGAACTCTAAATCTAACACGGTTTGTGCTAGCTTCTTGAAACTTGACACAGTAAAGCAGTTTCACGTTCTATCTCTATGTTCTGTTTCCTCTTGATGTAGCACTCAGCAGTGACTGAGGAGAAACACTTTCATTGAAAGGGGTTGCCAAGCTTCCCAAAATTGCGAGTCTCCAGAAATCTCAGCAACTATGATTTCACCCAAACTGGATGATACTTTCACGTAATGATCAGTAAACTAAGCCCACTTGGTTCCCCAAATTTCGTTCTTCTATGTTGATGCGTTCGCTTCCAGTAACTGTTTGAATTTTGGCGTTTCACTCTGTTTTCTCCTATACTGACAGATGTATTTGGAACTCTAAATCAAACACGGTTTGTTCTAGCTTCTTGAAACTTGACACAGTAAAGCAGTTTCACGTTCTATCTCTATGTTCTTTTTCCTCTGGATGTAGCCCTAAGAAGTGACTGGGGAGAAATACTTTCATTGACAGGGATTGCCAAGCTTCCAGAAATTACGAGTCTCCAGAAATCTCAGCAACTATGATTTCACCCATACTGGATGATACTTTCAGGTAATGATCAGTACGCTAAGCCCACTTGGTTCGCCAAATTTCGTTCTTCTATGTTGAAGCGTTCGTTTCCAGTAACAGTTTGAATTTTGGCGTTTCACTCTGTTTTCTCCTATATTGATAGATGTATTTGGAACTCTAACCCAAACACGGTTTGTGCTAGCTTCTTGAAACTTGACACAGTAAAGCAGTTTCACGTTCTATCTCTATGTTCTGTTTCCTCTTGATGTAGCACTCAGCAGTGACTGAGGAGAAACACTTTCATTGAAAGGGGTTGCCAAGCTCCCCAAAACTGCGAGTCTCCAGAAATCTCAGCAACTATTTTTTCACCCAAACTGGATGATACTTTCAGGTAATGATCAGTACACTAAGCCCACTTGGTTCCCTAAATTTCGTTCTTCTATGTTGATGCGTTCGCTTCCAGTAACTTTTTTGAATTTTGGCGTTTCACTCTGTTTTCTCCTATACTGACAGATGTATTTGGAACTCTAAATCAAACACGGTTTGTGCTAGCTTCTTGAAACTTGACACAGTAATGCAGTTTCACGTTCTATCTCTATGTTCTGTCTCCTCTTGATGTAGCCCTAAGCAGTGACTGGGGAGAAACACTTTCATTGAAAGGGGTTGCCAAGCTTCCAAAAATTACGAGTCTCCAGAAATCTCAGCATCTATTTTTTCACCCAAACTTGATGATACTTTCAGGTAATGATGAGTACGCTAAGCCCACTGTGTTCCCCAAATTTCGTTCTTCTATGTTGAAGCGTTCGTTTCCAGTAACAGTTTGAATTTTGGCGTTTCACTCTGTTTTCTCCTATATTGATAGATGTATTTGGAACTCTAAACCAAACACGGTTTGTGCTAGCTTCTTGAAACTTGACACAGTAAAGCAGTTTCACGTTCTATATCTATGTTCTGTTTCCTCTTGATGTAGCACTCAGCAGTGACTGAGGAGAAACACTTTCATTGAAAGGGGTTGCCAAGCTTCCCAAAATTGCGAGTCTCCAGAAATCTCAGCAACTATTTTTTAACCCAAACTGGATGATACTTTCAGGTAATGATCAGTACACTAAGCCCATTTGGTTCCCCAAATTTCGTTCTTCTATGTTAAAGCGTTCGTTTCCAGTAACAGTTTGAATTTTGGCGTTTCACTCTGTTTTCTCCTATATTGATAGATGTATTTGGAACTCTAAACCAAACACGGTTTGTGCTAGCTTCTTGAAACTTGACACAGTAAAGGAGTTTCACGTTCTATCTCTATGTTCTGTTTCCTCTTGATGTAGCACTCAGCAGTGACTGAGGAGAAACACTTTCATTGAAAGGGGTTGCCAAGCTTCCCAAAATTGCGAGTCTCCAGAAATCTCAGCAACTATTTTTTAACCCAAACTGGATGATACTTTCAGGTAATGATCAGTACACTAAGCTCACTTGGTTCCCCAAATTTCGTTCTTTTATGTTGAAGCGTTCGCTTCCAGTAACTGTTTGAATTTTGGCGTTTCACTCTGTTTTCTCCTATACTGACAGATGTATTTGGAACTCTAAACCAAACACGGTTTGTGCTAGCTTCTTGAAACTTGACACAGTAAAGCAGTTTCACGTTCTATCTCTATGTTCTGTTTCCTCTGGATGTAGCCCTAAGCAGTGACTGGAGAGAAATACTTTCATTGAAAGGGGTTGCCAAGCTTCCAGAAATTACGAGTCTCCAGAAATCTCAGCAGCTATGATTTCACCCATATTGGATGATACTTTCAGGTAATGATCAGTACACTAAGCCCACTTGGTTCGCCAAATTTCGTTCTTCTATGTTGAAGCGTTCGTTTCCAGTAACAGTTTGAATTTTGGCGTTTCACTCTGTTTTCTCCTATATTGATAGATGTATTTGGAACTCTAAACCAAACACGGTTTGTGCTAGCTTCTTGAAACTTGACACAGTAAAGCACTTTCACGTTCTATCTCTATGTTCTCTTTCCTCTGGATGTAGTCCTAAGTAGTGACTGGGGAGAAATACTTTCATTGAAAGGGGTTGCCAAGCTTTCAGAAATTACGAGTCTCCAGAAATCTCAGCAACTATGATTTCACCCAACCTTGATGATACTTTCAGGTAATGATCAGTACACTAAGCCCACTTGGTTCGCCAAATTTCGTTCTTCTATGTTGAAGCGTTCGTTTCCAGTAACAGTTTGAATTTTGGCGTTTCACTCTGTTTTCTCCTATACTGACAGATGTATTTGGAACTCTAAATCAAACACGGTTTGTGCTAGCTTCTTGAAACTTGACACACTAAAGCAGTTTCACGTTCTATCTCTATGTTCTGTTTCCTCTTGATGTAGCCCTAAGCAGTGACTGGGGAGAAATACTTTCATTGAAAGGGGTTGCCAAGCTTCCAGAAATTACGAGTCTCCAGAAATCTCAGCAACTATGATTTCACCCATACTGGATGATACTTTCAGGTAATGATCAGTACACTAAGCCCACTTGGTTCGCCAAATTTCGTTCTTCTATGTTGAAGCGTTCGTTTCCAGTAACAGTTTGAATTTTGGCGTTTCACTCTGTTTTCTCCTATATTGATAGATGTATTTGGAACTCTAAACCAAACACGGTTTGTGCTAGCTTCTTGAAACTTGACACAGTAAAGCAGTTTCACGTTCTATCTTTATGTTCTGTTTCCTCTTCGATGTAGCTCTCAGCAGTGACTGAGGAGAAACACTTTCATTGAAAGGGGTTGCCAAGCTTCCCAAAATTGCGATTCTCCAGAAATCTCAGCAACTATTTTTTAACCCAAACTGGATGATACTTTCAGGTAATGATCAGTACACTAAGCCCACTTGGTTCCCCAAATTTCGTTCTTCTATGTTGAAGCGTCCGTTTCCAGTAACAGTTTGAATTTTGGCGTTTCACTCTGTTTTCTCCTATATTGATAGATGTATTTGGACCTCTAAATCAAACTCGGTTTGTGCTAGCTTCTTGAAACTTGACACAGTAAAGCAGTTTCACGTTCTATCTCTATGTTCTGTTTCCTCTTGATGTAGCACTCAGCAGTGACTGAGGAGAAACACTTTCATTGAAAGGGGTTGCCAAGCTTCCCAAAATTGCGAGTCTCCAGAAATCTCAGCAACTATTTTTTAACCCAAACTGGATGATACTTTCAGGTAATGATCAGTACACTAAGCTCACTTGGTTCCCCAAATTTCGTTCTTTTATGTTGAAGCGTTCGCTTCCAGTAACTGTTTGAATTTTGGCGTTTCACTCTGTTTTCTCCTATATTGATAGATGTATTTGGAACTCTAAACCAAACACGGTTTGTGCTAGCTTCTTGAAACTTGACACAGTAAAGCAGTTTCACGTTCTATCTCTATGTTCTGTTTCCTCTTGATGTAGCACTCAGCAGTGACTGAGGAGAAACACTTTCATTGAAAGGGGTTGCCATGCTTCCCAAAATTGCGAGTCTCCAGAAATCTCAGCAACTATTTTTTAACCCAAACTGGATGATACTTTCAGGTAATGATCAGTACACTAAGCTCACTTGGTTCCCCAAATTTCGTTCTTTTATGTTGAAGCGTTCGCTTCCAGTAACTGTTTGAATTTTGGCGTTTCACTCTGTTTTCTCCTATACTGACAGATGTATTTGGAACTCTAAATCAAACACGGTTTGTGCTAGCTTCTTGAAACTTGACACAGTAAAGCACTTTCATGTTCTATCTCTATGTTCTGTTTCCTCTGGATGTAGCCCTAAGCAGTGACTGGGGAGAAATACTTTCATTGACAGGGGTTGCCAAGCTTCCAGAAATTACGAGTCTCCAGAAATCTCAGCAACTATGATTTCACCCAACCTGGATGATACTTTCAGGTAATGATCAGTACACTAAGCCCACTTGGTTCGCCAAATTTCGTTCTTCTATGTTGAAGCGTTCGATTCCAGTAACAGTTTGAATTTTGGCGTTTTACTCTGTTTTCTCCTATATTGATAGATGTATTTGGAACTCTAAATCAAACACGGTTTGTGCTAGCTTTTTGAAACTTGACACAATAAAGCAGTTTCAAGTTCTATCTCTATGTTCTGTCTCCTCTTGATGTAGCCCTAAGCAGTGACTGGGGAGAAACACTTTCATTGAAAGGGGTTTCCAAGCTTCCAAAAATTACGAGTCTCCAGAAATCTCAGCATCTATTTTTTCACCCAAACTGGATGATACTTTCAGGTAATGATGAGTACGCTAAGCCCACTGGGTTCCCCAAATTTCGTTCTTCTATGTTGAAGCGTTCGTTTCCAGTAACAGTTTGAATTTTGGCGTTTCACTCTGTTTTCTCCTATATTGATAGATGTATTTGGAACTCTAAACCAAACACGGTTTGTGCTAGCTTCTTGAAACTTGACACAGTAAAGCAGTTTCACGTTCTATCTCTATGTTCTGTTTCCTCTTGATGTAGCACTCAGCAGTGACTGAGGAGAACAACTTTCATTGAAAGGGGTTGCCAAGCTCCCCAAAACTGCGAGTCTCTAGAAATCTCAGCAACTATTTTTTAACCCAAACTGGATGATACTTTCAGGTAATGATCAGTACACTAAGCTCACTTGGTTAACACGGTTTGTGCTAGCTTCTTGAAACTTGACACAGTAAAGCAGTTTCACGTTCTATCTCTATGTTCTGTCTCCTCTTGATGTAGCCCTAAGCAGTGACTGGGGAGAAACACTTTCATTGAAAAGGGTTGCCAAGCTTCCAAAAATTACGAGTCTCCAGAAATCTCAGCATCTATTTTTTCACCCAAACTTGATGATACTTTCAGGAAATGATCAGTACACTAAGCCCACTGGGTTCCCCAAATTTCGTTCTTCTATGTTGAAGCGTTCGTTTCCAGTAACAGTTTGAATTTTGGCGTTTCACTCTGTTTTCTCCTATATTGATAGATGTATTTGGAACTCTAAACCAAACACGGTTTGTGCTAGCTTCTTGAAACTTGACACAGTAAAGCAGTTTCACGTTCTATATCTATGTTCTGTTTCCTCTTGATGTAGCACTCAGCAGTGACTGAGGAGAAACACTTTCATTGAAAGGGGTTGCCAAGCTTCCCAAAATTGCGAGTCTCCAGAAATCTCAGCAACTATTTTTTAACCCAAACTGGATGATACTTTCAGGTAATGATCAGTACACTAAGCTCACTTGGTTCCCCAAATTTCGTTCTTTTATGTTGAAGCGTTCGCTTCCAGTAACTGTTTGAATTTTGGCGTTTCACTCTGTTTTCTCCTATACTGACAGATGTATTTGGAACTCTAAATCAAACACGGTTTGTGCTAGCTTCTTGAAACTTGACACAGTAAAGCACTTTCACGTTCTATCTCTATGTTCTGTTTCCTCTGGATGTAGCCCTAAGCAGTGACTGGGGAGAAATACTTTCATTGACAGGGGTTGCCAAGCTTCCAGAAATTACGAGTCTCCAGAAATCTCAGCAACTATGATTTCACCCAAACTGGATGATACTTTCAGGTAATGATCAGTACACTAAGCCCACTTGGTTCCCCAAATTTCGTTCTTCTATGTTGATGCGTTCGCTTCCAGTAACTGTTTGAATTTTGGCGTTTCACTCTGTTTTCTCCTATACTGACAGATGTATTTGGAACTCTAAATCAAACACGGTTTGTGCTAGCTTCTTGAAACTTGACACAGTAAAGCAGTTTCACGTTCTATCACTATGTTCTGTTTCCTCTGGATGTAGCCCTAAGCAGTGACTGGGGAAAAATACTTTCATTGACAGAGGTTGCCAAGCTTTCAGAAATTACGAGTCTCCAGAAATCTCAGCAACTATGATTTCACCCAAACTGGATGATACTTTCAGGTAATGATCAGTACACTAAGCCCACTTGGTTCCCCAAATTTCGTTCTTCTATGTTGAAGCGTTCGTTTCCAGTAACAGTTTGAATTTTGGCGTTTCACTCTGTTTTCTCCTATATTGATAGATGTATTTGGAACTCTAAACCAAACACGGTTTGTGCTAGCTTCTTGAAACTTGACACAGTAAAGCAGTTTCACGTTCTATCTCTATGTTCTGTCTCCTCTTGATGTAGCCCTAAGCAGTGACTGGGGAGAAACACTTACATTGAAAAGGGTTGCCAAGCTTCCAAAAATTACGAGTCTCCAGAAATCTCAGCATCTATTTTTTCACCCAAACTTGATGATACTTTCAGGTAATGATCAGTACACTAAGCCCACTGGGTTCCCCAAATTTCGTTCTTCTATGTTGAAGCGTTCGTTTCCAGTAACAGTTTGAATTTTGGCGTTTCACTCTGTTTTCTCCTATATTGTTAGATGTATTTGGAACTCTAAACCAAACACGGTTTGTGCTAGCTTCTTGAAACTTGACACAGTAAAGCAGTTTCACGTTCTATATCTATGTTCTGTTTCCTCTTGATGTAGCACTCAGCAGTGACTGAGGAGAAACACTTTCATTGAAAGGGGTTGCCAAGCTTCCCAAAATTGCGAGTCTCCAGAAATCTCAGCAACTATTTTTTAACCCAAACTGGATGATACTTTCAGGTAATGATCAGTACACTAAGCCCACTTGGTTCCCCAAATTTCGTTCTTCTATGTTAAAGCGTTCGTTTCCAGTAACAGTTTGAATTTTGGCGTTTCACTCTGTTTTCTCCTATATTGATACATGTATTTGGAACTCTAAACCAAACACGGTTTGTGCTAGCTTCTTGAAACTTGACACAGTAAAGCAGTTTCACGTTCTATCTCTATGTTCTGTTTCCTCTTGATGTAGCACTCAGCAGTGCCTGAGGAGAAACACTTTCATTGAAAGGGGTTGCCAAGCTTCCCAAAATTGCGAGTCTCCAGAAATCTCAGCAACTATTTTTTAACCCAAACTGGATGATACTTTCAGGTAATGATCAGTACACTAAGCTCACTTGGTTCCCCAAATTTCGTTCTTTTATGTTGAAGCGTTCGCTTCCAGTAACTGTTTGAATTTTGGCGTTTCACTCTGTTTTCTCCTATACTGACAGATGTATTTGGAACTCTAAATCAAACACGGTTTGTGCTAGCTTCTTGAAACTTGACACAGTAAAGCAGTTTCACGTTCTATCTCTATGTTCTGTTTCCTCTGGATGTAGCCCTAAGCAGTGACTGGGGAGAAATACTTTCATTGACAGGGGTTGCCAAGCTTCCAGAAATTACGAGTCTCCAGAAATCTCAGCAACTATGATTTCACCCAAACTGGATGATACTTTCAGGTAATAATAGGTACACTAAGCCCACTTGGTTCCCCAAATTTCGTTCTTCTATGTTGAAGCTTTCGTTTCCAGTAACAGTTTGAATTTTGGCGTTTCACTCTGTTTTCTCCTATATTGATAGATATATTTGGAACTCTAAATCAAACACGGTTTGTGCTACCTTCTTCAAACTTGACACAGTAAAGCAGTTTCACGTTCTATCTCTATGTTCTGTTTCCTCTTGATGTAGCACTCAGCAGTGACTGAGGAGAAACACTTTCATTGAAAGGGGTTGCCAAGCTTCCCAAAATTGCGAGTCTCCAGAAATCTCAGCAACTATTTTTTAACCCAAACTGGATGATACTTTCAGGTAATGATCAGTACACTAAGCTCACTTGGTTCCCCAAATTTCGTTCTTTTATGTTGAAGTGTTCGCTTCCAGTAACTGTTTGAATTTTGGCGTTTCACTCTGTTTTCTCCTATATTGATAGATGTATTTGGAACTCTAAACCAAACACGATTTGTGCTAGCTTCTTGAAACTTGACACAGTAAAGCAGTTTCACGTTCTATCTCTATGTTCTGTTTCCTCTTGATGTAGCACTCAGCAGTGACTGAGGAGAAACACTTTCATTGAAAGGGGTTGCCATGCTTCCCAAAATTGCGAGTCTCCAGAAATCTCAGCAACTATTTTTTAACCCAAACTGGATGATACTTTCAGGTAATGATCAGTACACTAAGCCCACTTGGTTCCCCAAATTTCGTTCTTTTATGTTGAAGCGTTCGCTTCCAGTAACTGTTTGAATTTTGGCGTTTCACTCTCTTTTCTCCTATACTGACAGATGTATTTGGAACTCTAAATCAAACCAGGTTTGTGCTAGCTTCTTGAAACTTGACACAGTAAAGCAGTTTCACGTTCTATCTCTATGTTCTGTTTCCTCTGGATGTAGCCCTAAGCAGTGACTGGAGAGAAATACTTTCATTGAAAGGGGTTGCCAAGCTTCCAGAAATTACGAGTCTCCAGAAATCTCAGCAACTATGATTTCACCCATATTGGATGATACATTCAGGTAATGATCAGTACACTAAGCCCACTTGGTTCGCCAAATTTCGTTCTTCTATGTTGAAGCGTTCGTTTCCAGTAACAGTTTGAATTTTGGCGTTTCACTCTGTTTTCTCCTATACTGACAGATGTATTTGGAACTCTAAATCAAACACGGTTTGTGCTAGCTTCTTGAAACTTGACACACTAAAGCAGTTTCACGTTCTATCTCTATGTTCTGTTTCCTCTTGATGTAGCCCTAAGCAGTGACTGGGGAGAAATACTTTCATTGAAAGGGGTTGCCAAGCTTCCAGAAATTACGAGTCTCCAGAAATCTCAGCAACTATGATTTCACCCAACCTTGATGATACTTTCAGGTAATGATCAGTACACTAAGCCCACTTGGTTCGCCAAATTTCGTTCTTCTATGTTGAAGCGTTCGTTTCCAGTAACAGTTTGAATTTTGGCGTTTCACTCTGTTTTCTCCTATACTGACAGATGTATTTGGAACTCTAAACCAAACACGGTTTGTGCTAGCTTCTTGAAACTTGACACAGTAAAGCAGTTTCACGTTCTATCTCTATGTTCTGTTTCCTCTTGATGTAGCACTCAGCAGTGACTGAGGAGAAACACTTTCATTGAAAGGGGTTGCCAAGCTTCCCAAAATTGCGAGTCTCCAGAAATCTCAGCAACTATTTTTTAACCCAAACTGGATGATACTTTCAGGTAATGATCAGTACACTAAGCTCACTTGGTTCCCCAAATTTCGTTCTTTTATGTTGAAGCGTTCGCTTCCAGTAACTGTTTGAATTTTGGCGTTTCACTCTGTTTTCTCCTATATTGATAGATGTATTTGGAACTCTAAACCAAACACGGTTTGTGCTAGCTTCTTGAAACTTGACACAGTAAAGCAGTTTCACGTTCTATCTCTATGTTCTGTTTCCTCTTGATGTAGCACTCAGCAGTGACTGAGGAGAAACACTTTCATTGAAAGGAGTTGCCATGCTTCCCAAAATTGCGAGTCTCCAGAAATCTCAGCAACTATTTTTTAACCCAAACTGGATGATACTTTCAGGTAATGATCAGTACACTAAGCTCACTTGGTTCCCCAAATTTCGTTCTTTTATGTTGAAGCGTTCGCTTCCAGTAACTGTTTGAATTTTGGCGTTTCACTCTGTTTTCTCCTATACTGACAGATGTATTTGGAACTCTAAATCAAACACGGTTTGTGCTAGCTTCTTGAAACTTGACACAGTAAAGCACTTTCACGTTCTATCTCTATGTTCTGTTTCCTCTGGATGTAGCCCTAAGCAGTGACTGGGGAGAAATACTTTCATTGACAGGGGTTGCCAAGCTTCCAGAAATTACGAGTCTCCAGAAATCTCAGCAACTATGATTTCACCCAACCTGGATGATACTTTCAGGTAATGATCAGTACACTAAGCCCACTTGGTTCGCCAAATTTCGTTCTTCTATGTTGAAGCGTTCGATTCCAGTAGCAGTTTGAATTTTGGCGTTTTACTCTGTTTTCTCCTATATTGATAGATGTATTTGGAACTCTAAATCAAACACGGTTTGTGCTAGCTTTTTGAAACTTGACACAATAAAGCAGTTTCAAGTTCTATCTCTATGTTCTGTCTCCTCTTGATGTAGCCCTAAGCAGTGACTGGGGAGAAACACTTTCATTGAAAGGGGTTGCCAAGCTTCCAAAAATTACGAGTCTCCAGAAATCTCAGCATCTATTTTTTCACCCAAACTGGATGATACTTTCAGGTAATGATGAGTACGCTAAGCCCACTGGGTTCCCAAAATTTCGTTCTTCTATGTTGAAGCGTTCGTTTCCAGTAACAGTTTAAATTTTGGCGTTTCACTCTGTTTTCTCCTATATTGATAGATGTATTTGGAACTCTAAACCAAACACGGTTTGTGCTAGCTTCTTGAAACTTGACACAGTAAAGCAGTTTCACGTTCTATCTCTATGTTCTGTTTCCTCTTGATGTAGCACTCAGCAGTGACTGAGGAGAACAACTTTCATTGAAAGGGGTTGCCAAGCTCCCCAAAACTGCGAGTCTCCAGAAATCTCAGCAACTATTTTTTCACCCAAACTGGATGATACTTTCAGGTAATGATCAGTACACTAAGCTCACTTGGTTAACACGGTTTGTGCTAGCTTCTTGAAACTTGACACAGTAAAGCAGTTTCAAGTTCTATCTCTATGTTTTCTTTCCTCTTGATGTAGCACTCAGCAGTGACTGAGGAGAAACACTTTCATTGAAAGGGGTTGCCAAGCTTCCAGAAATTACGAGTCTCCAGAAATCTCAGCAACTATGATTTCACCCAAACTGGATGATACTTTCAGGTAATGATCAGTACACTAAGCCCACTTGGTTCCCCAAATTTCGTTCTTCTATGTTGATGCGTTCGCTTCCAGTAACTGTTTGAATTTTGGCGTTTCACTCTGTTTTCTCCTATACTGACAGATGTATTTGGAACTCTAAATCAAACACGGTTTGTGCTAGCTTCTTGAAACTTGACACAGTAAAGCAGTTTCACGTTCTATCTCTATGTTCTGTTTCCTCTGGATGTAGCCCTAAGCAGTGACTGGGGAGAAATACTTTCATTGACAGGGGTTGCCAAGCTTCCAGAAATTACAAGTCTCCAGAAATCTCAGCAACTATGATTTCACCCAAACTGGATGATACTTTCAGGTAATAATAGGTACACTAAGCCCACTTGGTTCCCCAAATTTCGTTCTTCTATGTTGAAGCTTTCGTTTCCAGTAACAGTTTGAATTTTGGCGTTTCACTCTGTTTTCTCCTATATTGATAGATATATTTGGAACTCTAAATCAAACACGGTTTGTGCTACCTTCTTCAAACTTGACACAGTAAAGCAGTTTCACGTTCTATCTCTATGTTCTGTTTCCTCTTGTAGCACTCAGCAGTGACTGGGGAGAAACACTTTCATTGAAAGGGGTTGCCAAGCTTCCCAAAATTGCGAGTCTCCAGAAATCTCAGCAACTATTTTTTAACCCAAACTGGATGATACTTTCAGGTAATGATCAGTACACTAAGCTCACTTGGTTCCCCAAATTTCGTTCTTTTATGTTGAAGTGTTCGCTTCCAGTAACTGTTTGAATTTTGGCGTTTCACTCTGTTTTCTCCTATATTGATAGATGTATTTGGAACTCTAAACCAAACACGATTTGTGCTAGCTTCTTGAAACTTGACACAGTAAAGCAGTTTCACGTTCTATCTCTATGTTCTGTTTCCTCTTGATGTAGCACTCAGCAGTGACTGAGGAGAACAACTTTCATTGAAAGGGGTTGCCAATCTCCCCAAAACTGCGAGTCTCCAGAAATCTCAGCAACTATTTTTTCACCCAAACTGGATGATACTTTCAGGTAATGATCAGTACACTAAGCTCACTTGGTTAACACGGTTTGTGCTAGCTTCTTGAAACTTGACACAGTAAAGCAGTTTCAAGTTCTATCTCTATGTTTTCTTTCCTCTTGATATAGCACTCAGCAGTGACTGAGGAGAAACACTTTCATTGAAAGGGGTTGCCAAGCTTCCAGAAATTACGAGTCTCCAGAAATCTCAGCAACTATGATTTCATCCAAACTGGATGATACTTTCAGGTAATGATCAGTACACTAAGCCCACTTGGTTCCCCAAATTTCGTTCTTCTATGTTGATGCGTTCGCTTCCAGTAACTGTTTGAATTTTGGCGTTTCACTCTGTTTTCTCCTATACTGACAGATGTATTTGGAACTCTAAATCAAACACGGTTTGTGCTAGCTTCTTGAAACTTGACACAGTAAAGCAGTTTCACGTTCTATCACTATGTTCTGTTTCCTCTGGATGTAGCCCTAAGCAGTGACTGGGGAAAAATACTTTCATTGACCGAGGTTGCCAAGCTTTCAGAAATTACGAGTCTCCAGAAATCTCAGCAACTATGTTTTCACCCAAACTGGATGATACTTTCAGGTAATGATCAGTACACTAAGCCCACTTGGTTCCCCAAATTTCGTTCTTCTATGTTGAAGCGTTCGTTTCCAGTAACAGTTTGAATTTTGGCGTTTCACTCTGTTTTCTCCTATATTGATAGATGTATTTGGAACTCTAACCCAAACACGGTTTGTGCTAGCTTCTTTAAACTTGACACAGTAAAGCAGTTTCACGTTCTATCTCTATGTTCTGTCTCCTCTTGATGTAGCCCTAAGCAGTGACTGGGGAGAAACACTTTCATTGAAAAGGGTTGCCAAGCTTCCAAAAATTACGAGTCTCCAGAAATCTCAGCATCTATTTTTTCACCCAAACTTGATGATACTTTCAGGTAATGATGAGTACGCTAAGCCCACTGGGTTCCCCAAATTTCGTTCTTCTATGTTGAAGCGTTCGTTTCCAGTAACAGTTTGAATTTTGGCGTTTCACTCTGTTTTCTCCTATACTGACAGATGTATTTGGAACTCTAAACCAAACACGGTTTGTGCTAGCTTCTTGAAACTTGACACAGTAAAGCAGTTTCACGTTCTATCTTTATGTTCTGTTTCCTCTTCGATGTAGCTCTCAGCAGTGACTGAGGAGAAACACTTTCATTGAAAGGGGTTGCCAAGCTTCCCAAAATTGCGAGTCTCCAGAAATCTCAGCAACTATTTTTTAACCCAAACTGGATGATACTTTCAGGTAATGATCAGTACACTAAGCCCACTTGGTTCCCCAAATTTCGTTCTTCTATGTTGAAGCGTTCGTTTCCAGTAACAGTTTGAATTTTGGCGTTTCACTCTGTTTTCTCCTATATTGATAGATGTATTTGGACCTCTAAATCAAACTCGGTTTGTGCTAGCTTCTTGAAACTTGACACAGTAAAGCAGTTTCACGTTCTATCTCTATGTTCTGTTTCCTCTTGATGTAGCACTCAGCAGTGACTGAGGAGAAACACTTTCATTGAAAGGGGTTGCCAAGCTTCCCAAAATTGCGAGTCTCCAGAAATCTCAGCAACTATTTTTTAACCCAAACTGGATGATACTTTCAGGTAATTATCAGTACACTAAGCTCACTTGGTTCCCCAAATTTCGTTCTTTTATGTTGAAGCGTTCGCTTCCAGTAACTGTTTGAATTTTGGCGTTTCACTCTGTTTTCTCCTATATTGATAGATGTATTTGGAACTCTAAACCAAACACGGTTTGTGCTAGCTTCTTGAAACTTGACACAGTAAAGCAGTTTCACGTTCTATCTCTATGTTCTGTTTCCTCTTGATGTAGCACTCAGCAGTGACTGAGGAGAAACACTTTCATTGAAAGGGGTTGCCATGCTTCCCAAAATTGCGAGTCTTCAGAAATCTCAGCAACTATTTTTTAACCCAAACTGGATGATACTTTCAGGTAATGATCAGTACACTAAGCTCACTTGGTTCCCCAAATTTCGTTCTTTTATGTTGAAGCGTTCGCTTCCAGTAACTGTTTGAATTTTGGCGTTTCACTCTGTTTTCTCCTATACTGACAGATGTATTTGGAACTCTAAATCAAACACGGTTTGTGCTAGCTTCTTGAAACTTGACACAGTAAAGCACTTTCACGTTCTATCTCTATGTTCTGTTTCCTCTGGATGTAGCCCTAAGCAGTGACTGGGGAGAAATACTTTCATTGACAGGGGTTGCCAAGCTTCCAGAAATTACGAGTCTCCAGAAATCTCAGCAACTATGATTTCACCCAACCTGGATGATACTTTCAGGTAATGATCAGTACACTAAGCCCACTTGGTTCGCCAAATTTCGTTCTTCTATGTTGAAGCGTTCGATTCCAGTAACAGTTTGAATTTTGGCGTTTTACTCTGTTTTCTCCTATATTGATAGATGTATTTGGAACTCTAAATCAAACACGGTTTGTGCTAGCTTTTTGAAACTTGACACAATAAAGCAGTTTCAAGTTCTATCTCTATGTTCTCTCTCCTCTTGATGTAGCCCTAAGCAGTGACTGGGGAGAAACACTTTCATTGAAAGGGGTTGCCAAGCTTCCAAAAATTACGAGTCTCCAGAAATCTCAGCATCTATTTTTTCACCCAAACTGGATGATACTTTCAGGTAATGATGAGTACGCTAAGCCCACTGGGTTCCCAAAATTTCGTTCTTCTATGTTGAAGCGTTCGTTTCCAGTAACAGTTTGAATTTTGGCGTTTCACTCTGTTTTCTCCTATATTGATAGATGTATTTGGAACTCTAAACCAAACACGGTTTGTGCTAGCTTCTTGAAACTTGACACAGTAAAGCAGTTTCACGTTCTATCTCTATGTTCTGTTTCCTCTTGATGTAGCACTCAGCAGTGACTGAGGAGAACAACTTTCATTGAAAGGGGTTGCCAATCTCCCCAAAACTGCGAGTCTCCAGAAATCTCAGCAACTATTTTTTCACCCAAACTGGATGATACTTTCAGGTAATGATCAGTACACTAAGCTCACTTGGTTAACACGGTTTGTGCTAGCTTCTTGAAACTTGACACAGTAAAGCAGTTTCAAGTTCTATCTCTATGTTTTCTTTCCTCTTGATATAGCACTCAGCAGTGACTGAGGAGAAACACTTTCATTGAAAGGGGTTGCCAAGCTTCCAGAAATTACGAGTCTCCAGAAATCTCAGCAACTATGATTTCATCCAAACTGGATGATACTTTCAGGTAATGATCAGTACACTAAGCCCACTTGGTTCCCCAAATTTCGTTCTTCTATGTTGATGCGTTCGCTTCCAGTAACTGTTTGAATTTTGGCGTTTCACTCTGTTTTCTCCTATACTGACAGATGTATTTGGAACTCTAAATCAAACACGGTTTGTGCTAGCTTCTTGAAACTTGACACAGTAAAGCAGTTTCACGTTCTATCACTATGTTCTGTTTCCTCTGGATGTAGCCCTAAGCAGTGACTGGGGAAAAATACTTTCATTGACCGAGGTTGCCAAGCTTTCAGAAATTACGAGTCTCCAGAAATCTCAGCAACTATGTTTTCACCCAAACTGGATGATACTTTCAGGTAATGATCAGTACACTAAGCCCACTTGGTTCCCCAAATTTCGTTCTTCTATGTTGAAGCGTTCGTTTCCAGTAACAGTTTGAATTTTGGCGTTTCACTCTGTTTTCTCCTATATTGATAGATGTATTTGGAACTCTAACCCAAACACGGTTTGTGCTAGCTTCTTGAAACTTGACACAGTAAAGCAGTTTCACGTTCTATCTCTATGTTCTGTCTCCTCTTGATGTAGCCCTAAGCAGTGACTGGGGAGAAACACTTTCATTGAAAAGGGTTGCCAAGCTTCCAAAAATTACGAGTCTCCAGAAATCTCAGCATCTATTTTTTCACCCAAACTTGATGATACTTTCAGGTAATGATGAGTACGCTAAGCCCACTGGGTTCCCCAAATTTCGTTCTTCTATGTTGAAGCGTTCGTTTCCAGTAACAGTTTGAATTTTGGCGTTTCACTCTGTTTTCTCCTATATTGATAGATGTATTTGGAACTCTAAACCAAACACGGTTTGTGCTAGCTTCTTGAAACTTGACACAGTAAAGCAGTTTCACGTTCTATATCTATGTTCTGTTTCCTCTTGATGTAGCACTCAGCAGTGACTGAGGAGAAACACTTTCATTGAAAGGGGTTGCCAAGCTTCCCAAAATTGCGAGTCTCCAGAAATCTCAGCAACTATTTTTTAACCCAAACTGGATGATACTTTCAGGTAATGATCAGTACACTAAGCCCACTTGGTTCCCCAAATTACGTTCTTCTATGTTAAAGCGTTCGTTTCCAGTAACAGTTTGAATTTTGGCGTTTCACTCTGTTTTCTCCTATATTGATACATGTATTTGGAACTCTAAACCAAACACGGTTTGTGCTAGCTTCTTGAAACTTGACACAGTAAAGCAGTTTCACGTTCTATCTCTAAGTTCTGTTTCCTCTTGATGTAGCACTCAGCAGTGCCTGAGGAGAAACACTTTCATTGAAAGGGGTTGCCAAGCTTCCCAAAATTGCGAGTCTCCAGAAATCTCAGCAACTATTTTTTAACCCAAACTGGATGATACTTTCAGGTAATGATCAGTACACTAAACTCACTTGGTTCCCCAAATTTCGTTCTTTTATGTTGAAGCGTTCGCTTCCAGTAACTGTTTGAATTTTGGCGTTTCACTCTGTTTTCTCCTATACTGACAGATGTATTTGGAACTCTAAATCAAACACGGTTTGTGCTAGCTTCTTGAAACTTGACACAGTAAAGCAGTTTCACGTTCTATCTCTATATTTTGTTTCCTCTGGATGTAGCCCTAAGCAGTGACTGGGGAGAAATACTTTCATTGACAGGGGTTGCCAAGCTTCCAGAAATTACGAGTCTCCAGAAATCTCAGCAACTATGATTTCACCCAAACTGGATGATACTTTCAGGTAATAATAGGTACACTAAGCCCACTTGGTTCCCCAAATTTCGTTCTTCTATGTTGAAGCTTTCGTTTCCAGTAACAGTTTGAATTTTGGCATTTCACTCTGTTTTCTCCTATATTGATAGATATATTTGGAACTCTAAATCAAACACGGTTTGTGCTACCTTCTTCAAACTTGACACAGTAAAGCAGTTTCACGTTCTATCTCTATGTTCTGTTTCCTCTTGATGTAGCACTCAGCAGTGACTGAGGAGAAACACTTTCATTGAAAGGGGTTGCCAAGCTTCCCAAAATTGCGAGTCTCCAGAAATCTCAGCAACTATTTTTTAACCCAAACTGGATGATACTTTCAGGTAATGATCAGTACACTAAGCTCACTTGGTTCCCCAAATTTTGTTCTTTTATGTTGAAGTGTTCGCTTCCAGTAACTGTTTGAATTTTGGCGTTTCACTCTGTTTTCTCCTATATTGATAGATGTATTTGGAACTCTAAACCAAACACGATTTGTGCTAGCTTCTTGAAACTTGACACAGTAAAGCAGTTTCACGTTCTATCTCTATGTTCTGTTTCCTCTTGATGTAGCACTCAGCAGTGACTGAGGAGAAACACTTTCATTGAAAGGGGTTGCCATGCTTCCCAAAATTGCGAGTCTCCAGAAATCTCAGCAACTATTTTTTAACCCAAACTGGATGATACTTTCAGGTAATGATCAGTACACTAAGCCCACTTGGTTCCCCAAATTTCGTTCTTTTATGTTGAAGCGTTCGCTTCCAGTAACTGTTTGAATTTTGGCGTTTCACTCTCTTTTCTCCTATACTGACAGATGTATTTGGAACTCTAAATCAAACACGGTTTGTGCTAGCTTCTTGAAACTTGACACAGTAAAGCACTTTCACGTTGTATCTCTATGTTCTGTTTCCTCTGGATGTAGCCCTAAGCAGTGACTGGGGAGAAATACTTTCATTGACAGGGGTTGCCAAGCTTCCAGAAATTACGAGTCTCCAGAAATCTCAGCAACTATGATTTCACCCAACCTGGATGATACTTTCAGGTAATGATCAGTACACTAAGCCCACTTGGTTCGCCAAATTTCGTTCTTCTATGTTGAAGCGTTCGTTTCCAGTAACAGTTTGAATTTTGGCGTTTTACTCTGTTTTCTCCTATATTGATAGATGTATTTGGAACTCTAAATCAAACACGGTTTGTGCTAGCTTCTTGAAACTTGACACAATAAAGCAGTTTCAAGTTCTATCTCTATGTTCTGTCTCCTCTTGATGTAGCCCTAAGCAGTGACTGGGGAGAAACACTTTCATTGAAAGGGGTTGCCAAGCTTCCAAAAATTACGAGTCTCCAGAAATCTCAGCATCTATTTTTTCACCCAAACTGGATGATACTTTCAGGTCATGATGAGTACGCTAAGCCCACTGGGTTCCCAAAATTTCGTTCTTCTATGTTGAAGCGTTCGTTTCCAGTAACAGTTTGAATTTTGGCGTTTCACTCTGTTTTCTCCTATATTGATAGATGTATTTGGAACTCTAAACCAAACACGGTTTGTGCTAGCTTCTTGAAACTTGACAAAGTAAAGCAGTTTCACGTTCTATCTCTATGTTCTGTTTCCTCTTGATGTAGCACTCAGCAGTGACTGAGGAGAAACACTTTCATTGAAAGGGGTTGCCAAGCTCCCCAAAACTGCGAGTCTCCAGAAATCTCAGCAACTATTTTTTCACCCAAACTGGATGATACTTTCAGGTAATAATCAGTACACTAAGCTCACTTGGTTCCCCAAATTTCGTTCTTTTATGTTGAAGCGTTCACTTCCAGTAACTGTTTGAATTTTGGCGTTTCACTCTGTTTTCTCCTATACTGACAGATGTATTTGGAACTCTAAATCAAACACGGTTTGTGCTAGCTTCTTGAAACTTGACACAGTAAAGCAGTTTCAAGTTCTATCTCTATGTTTTCTTTCCTCTTGATGTAGCACTCAGCAGTGACTGAGGAGAAACACTTTCATTGAAAGGGGTTGCCAAGCTTCCAGAAATTACGAGTCTCCAGAAATCTCAGCAACTATGATTTCACCCAAACTGGATGATACTTTCAGGTAATGATCAGTACACTAAGCCCACTTGGTTCCCCAAATTTCGTTCTTCTATGTTGATGCGTTCGCTTCCAGTAACTGTTTAAATTTTGGCGTTTCACTCTGTTTTCTCCTATACTGACAGATGTATTTGGAACTCTAAATCAAACACGGTTTGTGCTAGCTTCTTGAAACTTGACACAGTAAAGCAGTTTCACGTTCTATCACTATGTTCTGTTTCCTCTGGATGTAGCCCTAAGCAGTGACTGGGGAAAAATACTTTCATTGACAAAGGTTGCCAAGCTTCCAGAAATTACGAGTCTCCAGAAATCTCAGCAACTATGATTTCACCCAAACTGGATGATACTTTCAGGTAATGATCAGTACACTAAGCCTACTTGGTTCCCCAAATTTCGTTCTTCTATGTTGAAGCGTTCGTTTCCAGTAACAGTTTGAATTTTGGCGTTTCACTCTGTTTTCTCCTATATTGATACATGTATTTGGAACTCTAACCCAAACACGGTTTGTGCTAGCTTCTTGAAACTTGACACAGTAAAGCAGTTTCACGTTCTATCTTTATGTTCTGTCTCCTCTTGATGTAGCCCTAAGCAGTGACTGGGGAGAAACACTTTCATTGAAAGGGGTTGCCAAGCTTCCAAAAATTACGAGTCTCCAGAAATCTCAGCATCTATTTTTTCACCCAAACTTGATGATACTTTCAGGTAATGATGAGTACGCTAAGCCCACTGGGTTCCCCAAATTTCGTTCTTCTATGTTGAAGCGTTCGTTTCCAGTAACAGTTTGAATTTTGGCGTTTCACTCTGTTTTCTCCTATATTGATAGATGTATTTGGAACTCTAAACCAAACACGGTTTGTGCTAGCTTCTTGAAACTTGACACAGTAAAGCAGTTTCACGTTCTATATCTATGTTCTGTTTCCTCTTGATGTAGCACTCAGCAGTGACTGAGGAGAAACACTTTCATTGAAAGGGGTTGCCAAGCTTCCCAAAATTGCGAGTCTCCAGAAATCTCAGCAACTATTTTTTAACCCAAACTGGATGATACTTTCAGGTAATGATCAGTACACTAAGCCCACTTGGTTCCCCAAATTTCGTTCTTCTATGTTAAAGCGTTCGTTTCCAGTAACAGTTTGAATTTTGGCGTTTCACTCTGTTTTCTCCTATATTGATAGATGTATTTGGAACTCTAAACCAAACACGGTTTGTGCTAGCTTCTTGAAACTTGACACAGTAAAGCAGTTTCACGTTCTATCTCTATGTTCTGTTTCCTCTTGATGTAGCACTCAGCAGTGACTGAGGAGAAACACTTTCATTGAAAGGGGTTGCCATGCTTCCCAAAATTGCGAGTCTTCAGAAATCTCAGCAACTATTTTTTAACCCAAACTGGATGATACTTTCAGGTAATGATCAGTACACTAAGCTCACTTGGTTCCCCAAATTTCGTTCTTTTATGTTGAAGCGTTCGCTTCCAGTAACTGTTTGAATTTTGGCGTTTCACTCTGTTTTCTCCTATACTGACAGATGTATTTGGAACTCTAAATCAAACACGGTTTGTGCTAGCTTCTTGAAACTTGACACAGTAAAGCACTTTCACGTTCTATCTCTATGTTCTGTTTCCTCTGGATGTAGCCCTAAGCAGTGACTGGGGAGAAATACTTTCATTGACAGGGGTTGCCAAGCTTCCAGAAATTACGAGTCTCCAGAAATCTCAGCAACTATGATTTCACCCAACCTGGATGATACTTTCAGGTAATGATCAGTACACTAAGCCCACTTGGTTCGCCAAATTTCGTTCTTCTATGTTGAAGCGTTCGATTCCAGTAACAGTTTGAATTTTGGCGTTTTACTCTGTTTTCTCCTATATTGATAGATGTATTTGGAACTCTAAATCAAACACGGTTTGTGCTAGCTTTTTGAAACTTGACACAATAAAGCAGTTTCAAGTTCTATCTCTATGTTCTCTCTCCTCTTGATGTAGCCCTAAGCAGTGACTGGGGAGAAACACTTTCATTGAAAGGGGTTGCCAAGCTTCCAAAAATTACGAGTCTCCAGAAATCTCAGCATCTATTTTTTCACCCAAACTGGATGATACTTTCAGGTAATGATGAGTATGCTAAGCCCACTGGGTTCCCAAAATTTCGTTCTTCTATGTTGAAGCGTTCGTTTCCAGTAACAGTTTGAATTTTGGCGTTTCACTCTGTTTTCTCCTATATTGATAGATGTATTTGGAACTCTAAACCAAACACGGTTTGTGCTAGCTTCTTGAAACTTGACACAGTAAAGCAGTTTCACGTTCTATCTCTATGTTCTGTTTCCTCTTGATGTAGCACTCAGCAGTGACTGAGGAGAACAACTTTCATTGAAAGGGGTTGCCAATCTCCCCAAAACTGCGAGTCTCCAGAAATCTCAGCAACTATTTTTTCACCCAAACTGGATGATACTTTCAGGTAATGATCAGTACACTAAGCTCACTTGGTTAACACGGTTTGTGCTAGCTTCTTGAAACTTGACACAGTAAAGCAGTTTCAAGTTCTATCTCTATGTTTTCTTTCCTCTTGATATAGCACTCAGCAGTGACTGAGGAGAAACACTTTCATTGAAAGGGGTTGCCAAGCTTCCCAAAATTGCGAGTCTCCAGAAATCTCAGCAACTATTTTTTAACCCAAACTGGATGATACTTTCAGGTAATGATCAGTACACTAAGCCCACTTGGTTCCCCAAATTTCGTTCTTCTATGTTAAAGCGTTCGTTTCCAGTAACAGTTTGAATTTTGGCGTTTCACTCTGTTTTCTCCTATACTGACAGATGTATTTGGAACTCTAAATCAAACACGGTTTGTGCTAGCTTCTTGAAACTTGACACAGTAAAGCAGTTTCACGTTCTATCTCTATGTTCTGTTTCCTCTGGATGTAGCCCTAAGCAGTGACTGGGGAGAAATACTTTCATTGACAGGGGTTGCCAAGCTTCCAGAAATTACGAGTCTCCAGAAATCTCAGCAACTATGATTTCAACCAAAGTGGATGATACTTTCAGGTAATAATAGGTAAACTAAGCCCACTTGGTTCCCCAAATTTCGTTCTTCTATGTTGAAGCGTTCGTTTCCAGTAACAGTTTGAATTTTGGCGTTTCACTCTGTTTTCTCCTATATTGATAGATGTATTTGGAACTCTAACCCAAACACGGTTTGTGCTAACTTCTTGAAACTTGACACAGTAAAGCAGTTTCACGTTCTATCTCTATGTTCTGTCTCCTCTTGATGTAGCCCTAAGCAGTGACTGGGGAGAAACACTTTCATTGAAAGGGGTTGCCAAGCTTCCAAAAATTACGAGTCTCCAGAAATCTCAGCATCTATTTTTTCACCCAAACTTGATGATACTTTCAGGTAATGATGAGTACGCTAAGCCCACTGGGTTCCCCAAATTTCGTTCTTCTATGTTGAAGCGTTCGTTTCCAGTAACAGTTTGAATTTTGGCGTTTCACTCTGTTTTCTCCTATATTGATAGATGTATTTGGAACTCTAAACCAAACACGGTTTGTGATAGCTTCTTGAAACTTGACACAGTAAAGCAGTTTCACGTTCTATATCTATGTTCTGTTTCCTCTTGATGTAGCACTCAGCAGTGACTGAGGAGAAACACTTTCATTGAAAGGGGTTGCCAAGCTTCCCAAAATTGCGAGTCTCCAGAAATCTCAGCAACTATTTTTTAACCCAAACTGGATGATACTTTCAGGTAATGATCAGTACACTAAGCCCACTTGGTTCCCCAAATTTCGTTCTTCTATGTTAAAGCGTTCGTTTCCAGTAACAGTTTGAATTTTGGCGTTTCACTCTGTTTTCTCCTATATTGATACATGTATTTGGAACTCTAAACCAAACACGGTTTGTGCTAGCTTCTTGAAACTTGACACAGTAAAGCAGTTTCACTTTCTATCTCTATGTTCTGTTTCCTCTTGATGTAGCACTCAGCAGTGACTGAGGAGAAACACTTTCATTGAAAGGGGTTGCCAAGCTTCCCAAAATTGCGAGTCTCCAGAAATCTCAGCAACTATTTTTTAACCCAAACTGGATGATACTTTCAGGTAATGATCAGTACACTAAGCCCACTTGGTTCGCCAAATTTCGTTCTTCTATGTTGAAGCGTTCGATTCCAGTAACAGTTTGAATTTTGGCGTTTTACTCTGTTTTCTCCTATATTGATAGATGTATTTGGAACTCTAAATCAAACACGGTTTGTGCTAGCTTCTTGAAACTTGACACAATAAAGCAGTTTCAAGTTCTATCTCTATGTTCTGTCTCCTCTTGATGTAGCCCTAAGCAGTGACTGGGGAGAAACACTTTCATTGAAAGGGGTTGCCAAGCTTCCAGAAATTACAAGTCTCCAGAAATCTCAGCAAATATGATTTCACCCATACTGGATGATACTTTCAGGTAATGATCAGCACGCTAAGCCCACTTGGTTCGCCAAATTTCGTTCTTCTATGTTGAAGCGCTCGTTTCCAGTAACAGTTTGAATTTTGGCGTTTCACTCTGTTTTCTCCTATATTGATAGATGTATTTGGAACTCTAAATCAAACACGGTTTGTGCTGCCTTCTTCAAACTTGACACAGTAAAGCAGTTTCACGTTCTATCTCTATGTTCTGTTTCCTCTGGATGTAGCACTCAGCAGTGACTGAGGAGAAACACTTTCATTGAAAGGGGTTGCCAAGCTCCCCAAAACTGCGAATCTCCAGAAATCTCAGCAACTATTTTTTCACCCAAACTGGATGATACTTTCAGGTAATGATCAGTACACTAAGCTCACTTGGTTCCCCAAATTTCGTTCTTTTATGTTGAAGCGTTCACTTCCAGTAACTGTTTGAATTTTGGCGTTTCACTCTGTTTTCTCCTATACTGACAGATGTATTTGGAACTCTAAATCAAACACGGTTTGTGCTAGCTTCTTGAAACTTGACACAGTAAAGCAGTTTCAAGTTCTCTCTCTATGTTTTCTTTCCTCTTGATGTAGCACTCAGCAGTGACTGAGGAGAAACACTTTCATTGAAAGGGGTTGCCAAGCTTCCAGAAATTACGAGTCTCCAGAAATCTCAGCAACTATGATTTCACCCAAACTGGATGATACTTTCAGGTAATGATCAGTACACTAAGCCCACTTGGTTCATTAAATTTCGTTCTTCTATTTTGATGCGTTCGCTTCCAGTAACTGTTTGAATTTTGGCGTTTCACTCTGTTTTCTCCTATACTGACAGATGTATTTGGAACTCTAAATCAAACACGGTTTGTGCTAGCTTCTTGAAACTTGACACAGTAAAGCAGTTTCACGTTCTATCTCTATGTTCTGTTTCCTCTGGATGTAGCCCTAAGCAGTGACTGGGGAGAAATACTTTCATTGACAGGGGATGCCAAGCTTCCAGAAATTACGAGTCTCCAGAAATCTCAGCAACTATGATTTCACCCAAACTGGATGATACTTTCAGGTAATAATAGGTACACTAAGCCCACTTGGTTCCCCAAATTTCGTTCTTCTATGTTGAAGCGTTCGTTTCCAGTAACAGTTTGAATTTTGGCGTTTCACTCTGTTTTCTCCTATATTGAGAGATGTATTTGGAACTCTAAATCAAACACGGTTTGTGCTGCCTTCTTCAAACTTGACACAGTAAAGCAGTTTCACGTTCTATCTCTATGTTCTGTTTCCTCTTGATGTAGCACTCAGCAGTGACTGAGGAGAAACACTTTCATTGAAAGGGGTTGCCAAGCTTCCCAAAATTGCGAGTCTCCAGAAATCTCAGCAACTATTTTTTAACCCAAACTGGATGATACTTTCAGGTAATGATCAGTACACTAAGCTCACTTGGTTCCCCAAATTTCGTTCTTTTATGTTGAAGCGTTCGCTTCCAGTAACTGTTTGAATTTTGGCGTTTCACTCTGTTTTCTCCTATATTGATAGATGTATTTGGAACTCTAAACCAAACACGGTTTGTGCTAGCTTCTTGAAACTTGACACAGTAAAGCAGTTTCACGTTCCATCTCTATGTTCTGTTTCCTCTTGATGTAGCACTCAGCAGTGACTGAGGAGAAACACTTTCATTGAAAGGGGTTGCCATGCTTCCCAAAATTGCGAGTCTCCAGAAATCTCAGCAACTATTTTTTAACCCAAACTGGATGATACTTTCAGGTAATGATCAGTACACTAAGCTCACTTGGTTCCCCAAATTTCGTTCTTTTATGTTGAAGCGTTCGCTTCCAGTAACTGTTTGAATTTTGGCGTTTCACTCTGTTTTCTCCTATACTGACAGATGTATTTGGAACTCTAAATCAAACACGGTTTGTGCTAGCTTCTTGAAACTTGACACAGTAAAGCACTTTCACGTTCTATCTCTATGTTCTGTTTCCTCTGGATGTAGCCCTAAGCAGTGACTGGGGAGAAATACTTTCATTGACAGGGGTTGCCAAGCTTCCAGAAATTACGAGTCTCCAGAAATCTCAGCAACTATGATTTCACCCAACCTGGATGATACTTTCAGGTAATGATCAGTACACTAAGCCCACTGGGTTCGCCAAATTTCGTTCTTGTATGTTGAAGCGTTCGATTCCAGTAACAGTTTGAATTTTGGCGTTTTACTCTGTTTTCTCCTATATTGATAGATGTATTTGGAACTCTAAATCAAACACGGTTTGTGCTAGCTTCTTGAAACTTGACACAATAAAGCAGTTTCAAGTTCTATCTCTATGTTGTGTCTTCTCTTGATGTAGCCCTAAGCAGTGACTGGGGAGAAACACTTTCATTGAAAGGGGTTGCCAAGCTTCCAGAAATTACGAGTCTCCAGAAATCTCAGCAACTATGATTTCACCCATACTGGATGATACTTTCAGGTAATGATCAGTACGCTAAGCCCACTTGGTTCGCCAAATTTCGTTCTTCTATGTTGAAGCGTTCATTTCCAGTAACAGTTTGAATTTTGGCGTTTCACTCTGTTTTCTCCTATATTGATAGATGTATTTGGAACTCTAACCCAAACACGGTTTGTGCTAGCTTCTTGAAACTTGACACAGTAAAGCAGTTTCACGTTCTATCTCTATGTTCTGTTTCCTCTTGATGTAGCACTCAGCAGTGACTGAGGAGAAACACTTTCATTGAAAGGGGTTGCCAAGCTCCCCAAAACTGCGAGTCTCCAGAAATCTCAGCAACTATTTTTTCACCCAAACTGGATGATACTTTCAGGTAATGATCAGTACACTAAGCTCACTTGGTTCCCCAAATTTCGTTCTTTTATGTTGAAGCGTTCACTTCCAGTAACTGTTTGAATTTTGGCGTTTCACTCTGTTTTCTCCTATACTGACAGATGTATTTGGAACTCTAAATCAAACACGGTTTGTGCTAGCTTCTTGAAACTTGACACAGTAAAGCAGTTTCAAGTTCTATCCCTATGTTTTCTTTCCTCTTGATGTAGCACTCAGCAGTGACTGAGGAGAAACACTTTCATTGAAAGGGGTTGCCAAGCTTCCAGAAATTACGAGTCTCCAGAAATCTCAGCAACTATGATTTCACCCAAACTGGATGATACTTTCAGGTAATGATCAGTACACTAAGCCCACTTGGTTCCCTAAATTTCGTTCTTCTATGTTGATGCGTTCGCTTCCAGTAACTGTTTGAATTTTGGCGTTTCACTCTGTTTTCTCCTATACTGACAGATGTATTTGGAACTCTAAATCAAACACGGTTTGTGCTAGCTTCTTGAAACTTGACACAGTAATGCAGTTTCACGTTCTATCTCTATGTTCTGTCTCCTCTTGATGTAGCCCTAAGCAGTGACTGGGGAGAAACACTTTCATTGAAAGGGGTTGCCAAGCTTCCAAAAATTACGAGTCTCCAGAAATCTCAGCATCTATTTTTTCACGCAAACTTGATGATACTTTCAGGTAATGATGAGTACGCTAAGCCCACTGTGTTCCCCAAATTTCGTTCTTCTATGTTGAAGCGTTCGTTTCCAGTAACAGTTTGAATTTTGGCGTTTCACTCTGTTTTCTCCTATATTGATAGATGTATTTGGAACTCTAAACCAAACACGGTTTGTGCTAGCTTCTTGAAACTTGACACAGTAAAGCAGTTTCACGTTCTATATCTATGTTCTGTTTCCTCTTGATGTAGCACTCAGCAGTGACTGAGGAGAAACACTTTCATTGAAAGGGGTTGCCAAGCTTCCCAAAATTGCGAGTCTCCAGAAATCTCAGCAACTATTTTTTAACCCAAACTGGATGATACTTTCAGGTAATGATCAGTACACTAAGCCCATTTGGTTCCCCAAATTTCGTTCTTCTATGTTAAAGCGTTCGTTTCCAGTAACAGTTTGAATTTTGGCGTTTCACTCTGTTTTCTCCTATATTGATAGATGTATTTGGAACTCTAAACCAAACACGGTTTGTGCTAGCTTCTTGAAACTTGACACAGTAAAGGAGTTTCACGTTCTATCTCTATGTTCTGTTTCCTCTTGATGTAGCACTCAGCAGTGACTGAGGAGAAACACTTTCATTGAAAGGGGTTGCCAAGCTTCCCAAAATTGCGAGTCTCCAGAAATCTCAGCAACTATTTTTTAACCCAAACTGGATGATACTTTCAGGTAATGATCAGTACACTAAGCTCACTTGGTTCCCCAAATTTCGTTCTTTTATGTTGAAGCGTTCGCTTCCAGTAACTGTTTGAATTTTGGCGTTTCACTCTGTTTTCTCCTATACTGACAGATGTATTTGGAACTCTAAACCAAACACGGTTTGTGCTAGCTTCTTGAAACTTGACACAGTAAAGCAGTTTCACGTTCTATCTCTATGTTCTGTTTCCTCTGGATGTAGCCCTAAGCAGTGACTGGGGAGAAATACTTTCATTGAAAGGGGTTGCCAAGCTTCCAGATATTACGAGTCTCCAGAAATCTCAGCAACTATGATTTCACGCAAACTTGATGATACTTTCAGGTAATGATGAGTACGCTAAGCCCACTGTGTTCCCCAAATTTCGTTCTTCTATGTTGAAGCGTTCGTTTCCAGTAACAGTTTGAATTTTGGCGTTTCACTCTGTTTTCTCCTATATTGATAGATGTATTTGGAACTCTAAACCAAACACGGTTTGTGCTAGCTTCTTGAAACTTGACACAGTAAAGCAGTTTCACGTTCTATATCTATGTTCTGTTTCCTCTTGATGTAGCACTCAGCAGTGACTGAGGAGAAACACTTTCATTGAAAGGGGTTGCCAAGCTTCCCAAAATTGCGAGTCTCCAGAAATCTCAGCAACTATTTTTTAACCCAAACTGGATGATACTTTCAGGTAATGATCAGTACACTAAGCCCATTTGGTTCCCCAAATTTCGTTCTTCTATGTTAAAGCGTTCGTTTCCAGTAACAGTTTGAATTTTGGCGTTTCACTCTGTTTTCTCCTATATTGATAGATGTATTTGGAAGTGTAAACCAAACACGGTTTGTGCTAGCTTCTTGAAACTTGACACAGTAAAGGAGTTTCACGTTCTATCTCTATGTTCTGTTTCCTCTTGATGTAGCACTCAGCAGTGACTGAGGAGAAACACTTTCATTGAAAGGGGTTGCCAAGCTTCCCAAAATTGCGAGTCTCCAGAAATCTCAGCAACTATTTTTTAACCCAAACTGGATGATACTTTCAGGTAATGATCAGTACACTAAGCTCACTTGGTTCCCCAAATTTCGTTCTTTTATGTTGAAGCGTTCGCTTCCAGTAACTGTTTGAATTTTGGCGTTTCACTCTGTTTTCTCCTATACTGACAGATGTATTTGGAACTCTAAACCAAACACGGTTTGTGCTAGCTTCTTGAAACTTGACACAGTAAAGCAGTTTCACGTTCTATCTCTATGTTCTGTTTCCTCTGGATGTAGCCCTAAGCAGTGACTGGGGAGAAATACTTTCATTGAAAGGGGTTGCCAAGCTTCCAGATATTACGAGTCTCCAGAAATCTCAGCAACTATGATTTCACCCATATTGGATGGTACTTTCAGGTAATGATCAGTACACTAAGCCCACTTGGTTCGCCAAATTTCGTTCTTCTAAGTTGAAGCGTTCGTTTCCAGTAACAGTTTGAATTTTGGCGTTTCACTCTGTTTTCTCCTATACTGACAGATGTATTTGGAACTCTAAATCAAACACGGTTTGTGCTAGCTTCTTGAAACTTGACACAGTAAAGCAGTTTCACGTTCTATATCTATGTTCTGTTTCCTCTTGATGTAGCACTCAGCAGTGACTGAGGAGAAACACTTTCATTGAAAGGGGTTGCCAAGCTTCCCAAAATTGCGAGTCTCCAGAAATCTCAGCAACTATTTTTTAACCCAAACTGGATGATACTTTCAGGTAATGATCAGTACACTAAGCCCATTTGGTTCCCCAAATTTCGTTCTTCTATGTTAAAGCGTTCGTTTCCAGTAACAGTTTGAATTTTGGCGTTTCACTCTGTTTTCTCCTATATTGATAGATGTATTTGGAACTCTAAACCAAACACGGTTTGTGCTAGCTTCTTGAAACTTGACACAGTAAAGGAGTTTCACGTTCTATCTCTATGTTCTGTTTCCTCTTGATGTAGCACTCAGCAGTGACTGAGGAGAAACACTTTCATTGAAAGGGGTTGCCAAGCTTCCCAAAATTGCGAGTCTCCAGAAATCTCAGCAACTATTTTTTAACCCAAACTGGATGATACTTTCAGGTAATGATCAGTACACTAAGCTCACTTGGTTCCCCAAATTTCGTTCTTTTATGTTGAAGCGTTCGCTTCCAGTAACTGTTTGAATTTTGGCGTTTCACTCTGTTTTCTCCTATACTGACAGATGTATTTGGAACTCTAAACCAAACACGGTTTGTGCTAGCTTCTTGAAACTTGACACAGTAAAGCAGTTTCACGTTCTATCTCTATGTTCTGTTTCCTCTGGATGTAGCCCTAAGCAGTGACTGGGGAGAAATACTTTCATTGAAAGGGGTTGCCAAGCTTCCAGATATTACGAGTCTCCAGAAATCTCAGCAACTATGATTTCACCCATATTGGATGGTACTTTCAGGTAATGATCAGTACACTAAGCCCACTTGGTTCGCCAAATTTCGTTCTTCTATGTTGAAGCGTTCGTTTCCAGTAACAGTTTGAATTTTGGCGTTTCACTCTGTTTTCTCCTATACTGACAGATGTATTTGGAACTCTAAATCAAACACGGTTTGTGCTAGCTTCTTGAAACTTGACACACTAAAGCAGTTTCACGTTCTATCTCTATGTTCTGTTTCCTCTTGATGTAGCCCTAAGCAGTGACTGGGGAGAAATACTTTCATTGAAAGGGGTTGCCAAGCTTCCAGAAATTACGAGTCTCCAGAAATCTCAGCAACTATGATTTCACCCATACTGGATGATACTTTCAGGTAATGATCAGTACACTAAGCCCACTTGGTTCGCCAAATTTCGTTCTTCTATGTTGAAGCGTTCGTTTCCAGTAACAGTTTGAATTTCGGCGTTTCACTCTGTTTTCTCCTATATTGATAGATGTATTTGGAACTCTAAACCAAACACGGTTTGTGCTAGCTTCTTGAAACTTGACACAGTAAAGCAGTTTCACGTTCTATCTTTATGTTCTGTTTCCTCTTCGATGTATCTCTCAGCAGTGACTGAGGAGAAACACTTTCATTGAAAGGGGTTGCCAAGCTTCCCAAAATTGCGAGTCTCCAGAAATCTCAGCAACTATTTTTTAACCCAAACTGGATGATACTTTCAGGTAATGATCAGTACACTAAGCCCACTTGGTTCCCCAAATTTCGTTCTTCTATGTTGAAGCGTTCGTTTCCAGTAACAGTTTGAATTTCGGCGTTTCACTCTGTTTTCTCCTATATTGATAGATGTATTTGGACCTCTAAATCAAACTCGGTTTGTGCTAGCTTCTTGAAACTTGACACAGTAAAGGAGTTTCACGTTCTATCTCTATGTTCTGTTTCCTCTTGATGTAGCACTCAGCAGTGACTGAGGAGAAACACTTTCATTGAAAGGGGTTGCCAAGCTTCCCAAAATTGCGAGTCTCCAGAAATCTCAGCAACTATTTTTTAACCCAAACTGGATGATACTTTCAGGTAATGATCAGTACACTAAGCCCACTTGGTTCCCCAAATTTCGTTCTTCTATGTTAAAGCGTTCGTTTCCAGTAACAGTTTGAATTTTGGCGTTTCACTCTGTTTTCTCCTATATTGATAGATGTATTTGGAACTCTAAACCAAACACGGTTTGTGCTAGCTTCTTGAAACTTGACACAGTAAAGCAGTTTCACGTTCTATCTCTATGTTCTGTTTCCTCTTGATGTAGCACTCAGCAGTGACTGAGGAGAAACACTTTCATTGAAAGGGGTTGCCATGCTTCCCAAAATTGCGAGTCTTCAGAAATCTCAGCAACTATTTTTTAACCCAAACTGGATGATACTTTCAGGTAATGATCAGTACACTAAGCTCACTTGGTTCCCCAAATTTCGTTCTTTTATGTTGAAGCGTTCGATTCCAGTAACTGTGTGAATTTTGGCGTTTCACTCTGTTTTCTCCTATATTGATAGATGTATTTGGAACTCTAAACCAAACACGGTTTGTGCTAGCTTCTTGAAACTTGACACAGTAAAGCAGTTTCACGTTCTATCTCTATGTTCTGTTTCCTCTTGATGTAGCACTCAGCAGTGACTGAGGAGAACAACTTTCATTGAAAGGGGTTGCCAATCTCCCCAAAACTGCGAGTCTCCAGAAATCTCAGCAACTATTTTTTCACCCAAACTGGATGATACTTTCAGGTAATGATCAGTACACTAAGCTCACTTGGTTAACACGGTTTGTGCTAGCTTCTTGAAACTTGACACAGTAAAGCAGTTTCAAGTTCTATCTCTATGTTTTCTTTCCTCTTGATATAGCACTCAGCAGTGACTGAGGAGAAACACTTTCATTGAAAGGGGTTGCCAAGTTTCCAGAAATTACGAGTCTCCAGAAATCTCAGCAACTATGATTTCATCCAAACTGGATGATACTTTCAGGTAATGATCAGTACACTAAGCCCACTTGGTTCCCCAAATTTCGTTCTTCTATGTTGATGCGTTCGCTTCCAGTAACTGTTTGAATTTTGGCGTTTCACTCTGTTTTCTCCTATACTGACAGATGTATTTGGAACTCTAAATCAAACACGGTTTGTGCTAGCTTCTTGAAACTTGACACAGTAAAGCAGTTTCACGTTCTATCACAATGTTCTGTTTCCTCTGGATGTAGCCCTAAGCAGTGACTGGGGAAAAATACTTTCATTGACCGAGGTTGCCAAGCTTTCAGAAATTACGAGTCTCCAGAAATCTCAGCAACTATGATTTCACCCAAACTGGATGATACTTTCAGGTAATGATCAGTACACTAAGCCCACTTGGTTCAACAAATTTCGTTCTTCTATGTTGAAGCGTTCGTTTCCAGTAACAGTTTGAATTTTGGCGTTTCACTCTGTTTTCTCCTATATTGATAGATGTATTTGGAACTCTAACCCAAACACGGTTTGTGCTAGCTTCTTGAAACTTGACACAGTAAAGCAGTATCACGTTCTATCTCTATGTTCTGTCTCCTCTTGATGTAGCCCTAAGCAGTGACTGGGGAGAAACACTTTCATTGAAAAGGGTTGCCAAGCTTCCAAAAATTACGAGTCTCCAGAAATCTCAGCATCTATTTTTTCACCCAAACTTGATGATACTTTCAGGTAATGATGAGTACGCTAAGCCCACTGGGTTCCCCAAATTTCGTTCTTCTATGTTGAAGCGTTCGTTTCCAGTAACAGTTTGAATTTTGGCGTTTCACTCTGTTTTCTCCTATATTGATAGATGTATTTGGAACTCTAAACCAAACACGGTTTGTGCTAGCTTCTTGAAACTTGACACAGTAAAGCAGTTTCACGTTCTATCTCTATGTTCTGTTTCCTCTTGATGTAGCACTCAGCAGTGACTGAGGAGAAACACTTTCATTGAAAGGGGTTGCCAAGCTTCCCAAAATTGCGAGTCTCCAGAAATCTCAGCAACTATTTTTTAACCCAAACTGGATGATACTTTCAGGTAATGATCAGTACACTAAGCCCACTTGGTTCCCCAAATTACGTTCTTCTATGTTAAAGCGTTCGTTTCCAGTAACAGTTTGAATTTTGGCGTTTCACTCTGTTTTCTCCTATATTGATACATGTATTTGGAACTCTAAACCAAACACGGTTTGTGCTAGCTTCTTGAAACTTGACACAGTAAAGCAGTTTCACGTTCTATCTCTAAGTTCTGTTTCCTCTTGATGTAGCACTCAGCAGTGCCTGAGGAGAAACACTTTCATTGAAAGGGGTTGCCAAGCTTCCCAAAATTGCGAGTCTCCAGAAATCTCAGCAACTATGATTTCACCCATACTGGATGATACTTTCAGGTAATGATCAGTACACTAAACTCACTTGGTTCCCCAAATTTCGTTCTTTTATGTTGAAGCGTTCGCTTCCAGTAACTGTTTGAATTTTGGCGTTTCACTCTGTTTTCTCCTATACTGACAGATGTATTTGGAACTCTAAATCAAACACGGTTTGTGCTAGCTTCTTGAAACTTGACACAGTAAAGCAGTTTCACGTTCTATCTCTATATTCTGTTTCCTCTGGATGTAGCCCTAAGCAGTGACTGGGGAGAAATACTTTCATTGACAGGGGTTGCCAAGCTTCCAGAAATTACGAGTCTCCAGAAATCTCAGCAACTATGATTTCACCCAAACTGGATGATACTTTCAGGTAATAATAGGTACACTAAGCCCACTTGGTTCCCCAAATTTCGTTCTTCTATGTTGAAGCTTTCGTTTCCAGTAACAGTTTGAATTTTGGCGTTTCACTCTGTTTTCTCCTATATTGATAGATATATTTGGAACTCTAAATCAAACACGGTTTGTGCTACCTTCTTCAAACTTGACACAGTAAAGCAGTTTCACGTTCTATCTCTATGTTCTGTTTCCTCTTGATGTAGCACTCAGCAGTGACTGAGGAGAAACACTTTCATTGAAAGGGGTTGCCAAGCTTCCCAAAATTGCGAGTCTCCAGAAATCTCAGCAACTATTTTTTAACCCAAACTGGATGATACTTTCAGGTAATGATCAGTACACTAAGCTCACTTGGTTCCCCAAATTTTGTTCTTTTATGTTGAAGTGTTCGCTTCCAGTAACTGTTTGAATTTTGGCGTTTCACTCTGTTTTCTCCTATATTGATAGATGTATTTGGAACTCTAAACCAAACACGATTTGTGCTAGCTTCTTGAAACTTGACACAGTAAAGCAGTTTCACGTTCTATCTCTATGTTCTGTTTCCTCTTGATGTAGCACTCAGCAGTGACTGAGGAGAAACACTTTCATTGAAAGGGGTTGCCATGCTTCCCAAAATTGCGAGTCTCCAGAAATCTCAGCAACTATTTTTTAACCCAAACTGGATGATACTTTCAGGTAATGATCAGTACACTAAGCCCACTTGGTTCCCCAAATTTCGTTCTTTTATGTTGAAGCGTTCGCTTCCAGTAACTGTTTGAATTTTGGCGTTTCACTCTCTTTTCTCCTATACTGACAGATGTATTTGGAACTCTAAATCAAACACGGTTTGTGCTAGCTTCTTGAAACTTGACACAGTAAAGCACTTTCACGTTCTATCTCTATGTTCTGTTTCCTCTGGATGTAGCCCTAAGCAGTGACTGGGGAGAAATACTTTCATTGACAGGGGTTGCCAAGCTTCCAGAAATTACGAGTCTCCAGAAATCTCAGCAACTATGATTTCACCCAACCTGGATGATACTTTCAGGTAATGATCAGTACACTAAGCCCACTTGGTTCGCCAAATTTCGTTCTTCTATGTTGAAGCGTTCGTTTCCAGTAACAGTTTGAATTTTGGCGTTTTACTCTGTTTTCTCCTATACTGACAGATGTATTTGGAACTCTAAATCAAACACGGTTTGTGCTAGCTTCTTGAAACTTGACACAGTAAAGCAGTTTCAAGTTCTATCTCTATGTTTTCTTTCCTCTTGATGTAGCACTCAGCAGTGACTGAGGAGAAACACTTTCATTGAAAGGGGTTGCCAAGCTTCCAGAAATTACGAGTCTCCAGAAATCTCAGCAACTATGATTTCACCCAAACTGGATGATACTTTCAGGTAATGATCAGTACACTAAGCCCACTTGGTTCCCCAAATTTCGTTCTTCTATGTTGATGCGTTCGCTTCCAGTAACTGTTTGAATTTTGGCGTTTCACTCTGTTTTCTCCTATACTGACAGATGTATTTGGAACTCTAAATCAAACACGGTTTGTGCTAGCTTCTTGAAACTTGACACAGTAAAGCAGTTTCACGTTCTATCACTATGTTCTGTTTCCTCTGGATGTAGCCCTAAGCAGTGACTGGGGAAAAATACTTTCATTGACAAAGGTTGCCAAGCTTCCAGAAATTACGAGTCTCCAGAAATCTCAGCAACTATGATTTCACCCAAACTGGATGATACTTTCAGGTAATGATCAGTACACTAAGCCTACTTGGTTCCCCAAATTTCGTTCTTCTATGTTGAAGCGTTCGTTTCCAGTAACAGTTTGAATTTTGGCGTTTCACTCTGTTTTCTCCTATATTGATACATGTATTTGGAACTCTAACCCAAACACGGTTTGTGCTAGCTTCTTGAAACTTGACACAGTAAAGCAGTTTCACGTTCTATCTCTATGTTCTGTCTCCTCTTGATGTAGCCCTAAGCAGTGACTGGGGAGAAACACTTTCATTGAAAGGGGTTGCCAAGCTTCCAAAAATTACGAGTCTCCAGAAATCTCAGCATCTATTTTTTCACCCAAACTTGATGATACTTTCAGGTAATGATGAGTACGCTAAGCCCACTGGGTTCCCCAAATTTCGTTCTTCTATGTTGAAGCGTTCGTTTCCAGTAACAGTTTGAATTTTGGCGTTTCACTCTGTTTTCTCCTATATTGATAGATGTATTTGGAACTCTAAACCAAACACGGTTTGTGCTAGCTTCTTGAAACTTGACACAGTAAAGCAGTTTCACGTTCTATATCTATGTTCTGTTTCCTCTTGATGTAGCACTCAGCAGTGACTGAGGAGAAACACTTTCATTGAAAGGGGTTGCCAAGCTTCCCAAAATTGCGAGTCTCCAGAAATCTCAGCAACTATTTTTTAACCTAAACTGGATGATACTTTCAGGTAATGATCAGTACACTAAGCCCACTTGGTTCCCCAAATTTCGTTCTTTTATGTTGAAGCGTTCGCTTCCAGTAACTGTTTGAATTTTGGCGTTTCACTCTGTTTTCTCCTATACTGACAGATGTATTTGGAACTCTAAACCAAACACGGTTTGTGCTAGCTTCTTGAAACTTGACACAGTAAAGCAGTTTCACGTTCTATCTCTATGTTCTGTTTCCTCTGGATGTAGCCCTAAGCAGTGACTGGGGAGAAATACTTTCATTGAAAGGGGTTGCCAAGCTTCCAGATATTACGAGTCTCCAGAAATCTCAGCAACTATGATTTCACGCAAACTTGATGATACTTTCAGGTAATGATGAGTACGCTAAGCCCACTGTGTTCCCCAAATTTCGTTCTTCTATGTTGAAGCGTTCGTTTCCAGTAACAGTTTGAATTTTGGCGTTTCACTCTGTTTTCTCCTATATTGATAGATGTATTTGGAACTCTAAACCAAACACGGTTTGTGCTAGCTTCTTGAAACTTGACACAGTAAAGCAGTTTCACGTTCTATATCTATGTTCTGTTTCCTCTTGATGTAGCACTCAGCAGTGACTGAGGAGAAACACTTTCATTGAAAGGGGTTGCCAAGCTTCCCAAAATTGCGAGTCTCCAGAAATCTCAGCAACTATTTTTTAACCCAAACTGGATGATACTTTCAGGTAATGATCAGTACACTAAGCCCATTTGGTTCCCCAAATTTCGTTCTTCTATGTTAAAGCGTTCGTTTCCAGTAACAGTTTGAATTTTGGCGTTTCACTCTGTTTTCTCCTATATTGATAGATGTATTTGGAACTCTAAACCAAACACGGTTTGTGCTAGCTTCTTGAAACTTGACACAGTAAAGGAGTTTCACGTTCTATCTCTATGTTGTGTTTCCTCTTGATGTAGCACTCAGCAGTGACTGAGGAGAAACACTTTCATTGAAAGGGGTTGCCAAGCTTCCCAAAATTGCGAGTCTCCAGAAATCTCAGCAACTATTTTTTAACCCAAACTGGATGATACTTTCAGGTAATGATTAGTACACTAAGCTCACTTGGTTCCCCAAATTTCGTTCTTTTATGTTGAAGCGTTCGCTTCCAGTAACTGTTTGAATTTTGGCGTTTCACTCTGTTTTCTCCTATACTGACAGATGTATTTGGAACTCTAAATCAAACACGGTTTGTGCTAGCTTCTTGAAACTTGACACAGTAAAGCAGTTTCACGTTCTATCACTATGTTCTGTTTCCTCTGGATGTAGCCCTAAGCAGTGACTGGGGAAAAATACTTTCATTGACAAAGGTTGCCAAGCTTCCAGAAATTACGAGTCTCCAGAAATCTCAGCAACTATGATTTCACCCAAACTGGATGATACTTTCAGGTAATGATCAGTACACTAAGCCTACTTGGTTCCCCAAATTTCGTTCTTCTATGTTGAAGCGTTCGTTTCCAGTAACAGTTTGAATTTTGGCGTTTCACTCTGTTTTCTCCTATATTGATACATGTATTTGGAACTCTAACCCAAACACGGTTTGTGCTAGCTTCTTGAAACTTGACACAGTAAAGCAGTTTCATGTTCTATCTCTATGTTCTGTCTCCTCTTGATGTAGCCCTAAGCAGTGACTGGGGAGAAACACTTTCATTGAAAGGGGTTGCCAAGCTTCCAAAAATTACGAGTCTCCAGAAATCTCAGCATCTATTTTTTCACCCAAACTTGATGATACTTTCAGGTAATGATGAGTACGCTAAGCCCACTGGGTTCCCCAAATTTCGTTCTTCTATGTTGAAGCGTTCGTTTCCAGTAACAGTTTGAATTTTGGCGTTTCACTCTGTTTTCTCCTATATTGATAGATGTATTTGGAACTCTAAACCAAACACGGTTTGTGCTAGCTTCTTGAAACTTGACACAGTAAAGCAGTTTCACGTTCTATCTCTATGTTCTGTTTCCTCTGGATGTAGCACTCAGCAGTGACTGAGGAGAAACACTTTCATTGAAAGGGGTTGCCAAGCTCCCCAAAACTGCGAGTCTCCAGAAATCTCAGCAACTATTTTTTCACCCAAACTGGATGATACTTTCAGGTAATGATCAGTACACTAAGCTCACTTGGTTCCCCAAATTTCGTTCTTTTATGTTGAAGCGTTCACTTCCAGTAACTGTTTGAATTTTGGCGTTTCACTCTGTTTTCTCCTATACTGACAGATGTATTTGGAACTCTAAATCAAACACGGTTTGTGCTAGCTTCTTGAAACTTGACACAGTAAAGCAGTTTCAAGTTCTCTCTCTATGTTTTCTTTCCTCTTGATGTAGCACTCAGCAGTGACTGAGGAGAAACACTTTCATTGAAAGGGGTTGCCAAGCTTCCAGAAATTACGAGTCTCCAGAAATCTCAGCAACTATGATTTCACCCAAACTGGATGATACTTTCAGGTAATGATCAGTACACTAAGCCCACTGGGTTCGCCAAATTTCGTTCTTGTATGTTGAAGCGTTCGATTCCAGTAACAGTTTGAATTTTGGCGTTTTACTCTGTTTTCTCCTATATTGATAGATGTATTTGGAACTCTAAATCAAACACGGTTTGTGCTAGCTTCTTGAAACTTGACACAATAAAGCAGTTTCAAGTTCTATATCTATGTTGTGTCTTCTCTTGATGTAGCCCTAAGCAGTGACTGGGGAGAAACACTTTCATTGAAAGGGGTTGCCAAGCTTCCAGAAATTACGAGTCTCCAGAAATCTCAGCAACTATGATTTCACCCATACTGGATGATACTTTCAGGTAATGATCAGTACGCTAAGCCCACTTGGTTCGCCAAATTTCGTTCTTCTATGTTGAAGCGTTCATTTCCAGTAACAGTTTGAATTTTGGCGTTTCACTCTGTTTTCTCCTATATTGATAGATGTATTTGGAACTCTAACCCAAACACGGTTTGTGCTAGCTTCTTGAAACTTGACACAGTAAAGCAGTTTCACGTTCTATCTCTATGTTCTGTTTCCTCTTGATGTAGCACTCAGCAGTGACTGAGGAGAAACACTTTCATTGAAAGGGGTTGCCAAGCTCCCCAAAACTGCGAGTCTCCAGAAATCTCAGCAACTATTTTTTCACCCAAACTGGATGATACTTTCAGGTAATGATCAGTACACTAAGCTCACTTGGTTCCCCAAATTTCGTTCTTTTATGTTGAAGCGTTCACTTCCAGTAACTGTTTGAATTTTGGCGTTTCACTCTGTTTTCTCCTATACTGACAGATGTATTTGGAACTCTAAATCAAACACGGTTTGTGCTAGCTTCTTGAAACTTGACACAGTAAAGCAGTTTCAAGTTCTATCCCTATGTTTTCTTTCCTCTTGATGTAGCACTCAGCAGTGACTGAGGAGAAACACTTTCATTGAAAGGGGTTGCCAAGCTTCCAGAAATTACGAGTCTCCAGAAATCTCAGCAACTATGATTTCACCCAAACTGGATGATACTTTCAGGTAATGATCAGTACACTAAGCCCACTTGGTTCCCTAAATTTCGTTCTTCTATGTTGATGCGTTCGCTTCCAGTAACTGTTTGAATTTTGGCGTTTCACTCTGTTTTCTCCTATACTGACAGATGTATTTGGAACTCTAAATCAAACACGGTTTGTGCTACCTTCTTGAAACTTGACACAGTAATGCAGTTTCACGTTCTATCTCTATGTTCTGTCTCCTCTTGATGTAGCCCTAAGCAGTGACTGGGGAGAAACACTTTCATTGAAAGGGGTTGCCAAGCTTCCAAAAATTACGAGTCTCCAGAAATCTCAGCATCTATTTTTTCACGCAAACTTGATGATACTTTCAGGTAATGATGAGTACGCTAAGCCCACTGTGTTCCCCAAATTTCGTTCTTCTATGTTGAAGCGTTCGTTTCCAGTAACAGTTTGAATTTTGGCGTTTCACTCTGTTTTCTCCTATATTGATAGATGTATTTGGAACTCTAAACCAAACACGGTTTGTGCTAGCTTCTTGAAACTTGACACAGTAAAGCAGTTTCACGTTCTATATCTATGTTCTGTTTCCTCTTGATGTAGCACTCAGCAGTGACTGAGGAGAAACACTTTCATTGAAAGGGGTTGCCAAGCTTCCCAAAATTGCGAGTCTCCAGAAATCTCAGCAACTATTTTTTAACCCAAACTGGATGATACTTTCAGGTAATGATCAGTACACTAAGCCCATTTGGTTCCCCAAATTTCGTTCTTCTATGTTAAAGCGTTCGTTTCCAGTAACAGTTTGAATTTTGGCGTTTCACTCTGTTTTCTCCTATATTGATAGATGTATTTGGAACTCTAAACCAAACACGGTTTGTGCTAGCTTCTTGAAACTTGACACAGTAAAGGAGTTTCACGTTCTATCTCTATGTTCTGTTTCCTCTTGATGTAGCACTCAGCAGTGACTGAGGAGAAACACTTTCATTGAAAGGGGTTGCCAAGCTTCCCAAAATTGCGAGTCTCCAGAAATCTCAGCAACTATTTTTTAACCCAAACTGGATGATACTTTCAGGTAATGATCAGTACACTAAGCTCACTTGGTTCCCCAAATTTCGTTCTTTTATGTTGAAGCGTTCGCTTCCAGTAACTGTTTGAATTTTGGCGTTTCACTCTGTTTTCTCCTATACTGACAGATGTATTTGGAACTCTAAACCAAACACGGTTTGTGCTAGCTTCTTGAAACTTGACACAGTAAAGCAGTTTCACGTTCTATCTCTATGTTCTGTTTCCTCTGGATGTAGCCCTAAGCAGTGACTGGGGAGAAATACTTTCATTGAAAGGGGTTGCCAAGCTTCCAGATATTACGAGTCTCCAGAAATCTCAGCAACTATGATTTCACCCATATTGGATGGTACTTTCAGGTAATGATCAGTACACTAAGCCCACTTGGTTCGCCAAATTTCGTTCTTCTATGTTGAAGCGTTCGTTTCCAGTAACAGTTTGAATTTTGGCGTTTCACTCTGTTTTCTCCTATACTGACAGATGTATTTGGAACTCTAAATCAAACACGGTTTGTGCTAGCTTCTTGAAACTTGACACACTAAAGCAGTTTCACGTTCTATCTCTATGTTCTGTTTCCTCTTGATGTAGCCCTAAGCAGTGACTGGGGAGAAATACTTTCATTGAAAGGGGTTGCCAAGCTTCCAGAAATTACGAGTCTCCAGAAATCTCAGCAACTATGATTTCACCCATACTGGATGATACTTTCAGGTAATGATCAGTACACTAAGCCCACTTGGTTCGCCAAATTTCGTTCTTCTATGTTGAAGCGTTCGTTTCCAGTATCAGTTTGAATTTCGGCGTTTCACTCTGTTTTCTCCTATATTGATAGATGTATTTGGAACTCTAAACCAAACACGGTTTGTGCTAGCTTCTTGAAACTTGACACAGTAAAGCAGTTTCACGTTCTATCTTTATGTTCTGTATCCTCTTCGATGTATCTCTCAGCAGTGACTGAGGAGAAACACTTTCATTGAAAGGGGTTGCCAAGCTTCCCAAAATTGCGAGTCTCCAGAAATCTCAGCAACTATTTTTTAACCCAAACTGGATGATACTTTCAGGTAATGATCAGTACACTAAGCCCACTTGGTTCCCCAAATTTCGTTCTTCTATGTTGAAGCGTTCGTTTCCAGTAACAGTTTGAATTTCGGCGTTTCACTCTGTTTTCTCCTATATTGATAGATGTATTTGGACCTCTAAATCAAACTCGGTTTGTGCTAGCTTCTTGAAACTTGACACAGTAAAGGAGTTTCACGTTCTATCTCTATGTTCTGTTTCCTCTTGATGTAGCACTCAGCAGTGACTGAGGAGAAACACTTTCATTGAAAGGGGTTGCCAAGCTTCCCAAAATTGCGAGTCTCCAGAAATCTCAGCAACTATTTTTTAACCCAAACTGGATGATACTTTCAGGTAATGATCAGTACACTAAGCTCACTTGGTTCCCCAAATTTCGTTCTTTTATGTTGAAGCGTTCGCTTCCAGTAACTGTTTGAATTTTGGCGTTTCACTCTGTTTTCTCCTATACTGACAGATGTATTTGGAACTCTAAACCAAACACGGTTTGTGCTAGCTTCTTGAAACTTGACACAGTAAAGCAGTTTCACGTTCTATCTCTATGTTCTGTTTCCTCTGGATGTAGCCCTAAGCAGTGACTGGGGAGAAATACTTTCATTGAAAGGGGTTGCCAAGCTTCCAGAAATTACGAGTCTCCAGAAATCTCAGCAACTATGATTTCACCCATATTGGATGATACTTTCAGGTAATGATCAGTACACTAAGCCCACTTGGTTCGCCAAATTTCGTTCTTCTATGTTGAAGCGTTCGTTTCCAGTAACAGTTTGAATTTTGGCGTTTCACTCTGTTTTCTCCTATACTGACAGATGTATTTGGAACTCTAAATCAAACAAGGTTTGTGCTAGCTTCTTGAAACTTGACACACTAAAGCAGTTTCACGTTCTATCTCTATGTTCTGTTTCCTCTTGATGTAGCCCTAAGCAGTGACTGGGGAGAAATACTTTCATTGAAAGGGGTTGCCAAGCTTCCAGAAATTACGAGTCTCCAGAAATCTCAGCAACTATGATTTCACCCATACTGGATGATACTTTCAGGTAATGATCAGTACACTAAGCCCACTTGGTTCGCCAAATTTCGTTCTTCTATGTTGAAGCGTTCGTTTCCAGTATCAGTTTGAATTTCGGCGTTTCACTCTGTTTTCTCCTATATTGATAGATGTATTTGGAACTCTAACCCAAACACGGTTTGTGCTAGCTTCTTGAAACTTGACACAGTAAAGCAGTTTCACGTTCTATCTCTATGTTCTGTTTCCTCTTGATGTAGCACTCAGCAGTGACTGAGGAGAAACACTTTCATTGAAAGGGGTTGCCAAGCTCCCCAAAACTGCGAGTCTCCAGAAATCTCAGCAACTATTTTTTCACCCAAACTGGATGATACTTTCAGGTAATGATCAGTACACTAAGCTCACTTGGTTCCCCAAATTTCGTTCTTTTATGTTGAAGCGTTCACTTCCAGTAACTGTTTGAATTTTGGCGTTTCACTCTGTTTTCTCCTATACTGACAGATGTATTTGGAACTCTAAATCAAACACGGTTTGTGCTAGCTTCTTGAAACTTGACACAGTAAAGCAGTTTCAAGTTCTATCCCTATGTTTTCTTTCCTCTTGATGTAGCACTCAGCAGTGACTGAGGAGAAACACTTTCATTGAAAGGGGTTGCCAAGCTTCCAGAAATTACGAGTCTCCAGAAATCTCAGCAACTATGATTTCACCCAAACTGGATGATACTTTCAGGTAATGATCAGTACACTAAGCCCACTTGGTTCCCTAAATTTCGTTCTTCTATGTTGATGCGTTCGCTTCCAGTAACTGTTTGAATTTTGGCGTTTCACTCTGTTTTCTCCTATACTGACAGATGTATTTGGAACTCTAAATCAAACACGGTTTGTGCTAGCTTCTTGAAACTTGACACAGTAATGCAGTTTCACGTTCTATCTCTATGTTCTGTCTCCTCTTGATGTAGCCCTAAGCAGTGACTGGGGAGAAACACTTTCATTGAAAGGGGTTGCCAAGCTTCCAAAAATTACGAGTCTCCAGAAATCTCAGCATCTATTTTTTCACGCAAACTTGATGATACTTTCAGGTAATGATGAGTACGCTAAGCCCACTGTGTTCCCCAAATTTCGTTCTTCTATGTTGAAGCGTTCGTTTCCAGTAACAGTTTGAATTTTGGCGTTTCACTCTGTTTTCTCCTATATTGATAGATGTATTTGGAACTCTAAACCAAACACGGTTTGTGCTAGCTTCTTGAAACTTGACACAGTAAAGCAGTTTCACGTTCTATATCTATGTTCTGTTTCCTCTTGATGTAGCACTCAGCAGTGACTGAGGAGAAACACTTTCATTGAAAGGGGTTGCCAAGCTTCCCAAAATTGCGAGTCTCCAGAAATCTCAGCAACTATTTTTTAACCCAAACTGGATGATACTTTCAGGTAATGATCAGTACACTAAGCCCATTTGGTTCCCCAAATTTCGTTCTTCTATGTTAAAGCGTTCGTTTCCAGTAACAGTTTGAATTTTGGCGTTTCACTCTGTTTCCTCCTATATTGATAGATGTATTTGGAACTCTAAACCAAACACGGTTTGTGCTAGCTTCTTGAAACTTGACACAGTAAAGGAGTTTCACGTTCTATCTCTATGTTCTGTTTCCTCTTGATGTAGCACTCAGCAGTGACTGAGGAGAAACACTTTCATTGAAAGGGGTTGCCAAGCTTCCCAAAATTGCGAGTCTCCAGAAATCTCAGCAACTATTTTTTAACCCAAACTGGATGATACTTTCAGGTAATGATCAGTACACTAAGCTCACTTGGTTCCCCAAATTTCGTTCTTTTATGTTGAAGCGTTCGCTTCCAGTAACTGTTTGAATTTTGGCGTTTCACTCTGTTTTCTCCTATACTGACAAATGTATTTGGAACTCTAAACCAAACACGGTTTGTGCTAGCTTCTTGAAACTTGACACAGTAAAGCAGTTTCACGTTCTATCTCTATGTTCTGTTTCCTCTGGATGTAGCCCTAAGCAGTGACTGGGGAGAAATACTTTCATTGAAAGGGGTTGCCAAGCTTCCAGATATTACGAGTCTCCAGAAATCTCAGCAACTATGATTTCACCCATATTGGATGGTACTTTCAGGTAATGATCAGTACACTAAGCCCACTTGGTTCGCCAAATTTCGTTCTTCTATGTTGAAGCGTTCGTTTCCAGTAACAGTTTGAATTTTGGCGTTTCACTCTGTTTTCTCCTATACTGACAGATGTATTTGGAACTCTAAATCAAACACGGTTTGTGCTAGCTTCTTGAAACTTGACACAGTAAAGCAGTTTCACGTTCTATATCTATGTTCTGTTTCCTCTTGATGTAGCACTCAGCAGTGACTGAGGAGAAACACTTTCATTGAAAGGGGTTGCCAAGCTTCCCAAAATTGCGAGTCTCCAGAAATCTCAGCAACTATTTTTTAACCCAAACTGGATGATACTTTCAGGTAATGATCAGTACACTAAGCCCATTTGGTTCCCCAAATTTCGTTCTTCTATGTTAAAGCGTTCGTTTTTAGTAACAGTTTGAATTTTGGCGTTTCACTCTGTTTTCTCCTATATTGATAGATGTATTTGGAACTCTAAACCAAACACGGTTTGTGCTAGCTTCTTGAAACTTGACACAGTAAAGGAGTTTCACGTTCTATCTCTATGTTCTGTTTCCTCTTTATGTAGCACTCAGCAGTGACTGAGGAGAAACACTTTCATTGAAAGGGGTTGCCAAGCTTCCCAAAATTGCGAGTCTCCAGAAATCTCAGCAACTATTTTTTAACCCAAACTGGATGATACTTTCAGGTAATGATCAGTACACTAAGCTCACTTGGTTCCCCAAATTTCGTTCTTTTATGTTGAAGCGTTCGCTTCCAGTAACTGTTTGAATTTTGGCGTTTCACTCTGTTTTCTCCTATACTGACAGATGTATTTGGAACTCTAAACCAAACACGGTTTGTGCTAGCTTCTTGAAACTTGACACAGTAAAGCAGTTTCACGTTCTATCTCTATGTTCTGTTTCCTCTGGATGTAGCCCTAAGCAGTGACTGGGGAGAAATACTTTCATTGAAAGGGGTTGCCAAGCTTCCAGATATTACGAGTCTCCAGAAATCTCAGCAACTATGATTTCACCCATATTGGATGGTACTTTCAGGTAATGATCAGTACACTAAGCCCACTTGGTTCGCCAAATTTCGTTCTTCTATGTTGAAGCGTTCGTTTCCAGTAACAGTTTGAATTTTGGCGTTTCACTCTGTTTTCTCCTATACTGACAGATGTATTTGGAACTCTAAATCAAACACGGTTTGTGCTAGCTTCTTGAAACTTGACACACTAAAGCAGTTTCACGTTCTATCTCTATGTTCTGTTTCCTCTTGATGTAGCCCTAAGCAGTGACTGGGGAGAAATACTTTCATTGAAAGGGGTTGCCAAGCTTCCAGAAATTACGAGTCTCCAGAAATCTCAGCAACTATGATTTCACCCATACTGGATGATACTTTCAGGTAATGATCAGTACACTAAGCCCACTTGGTTCGCCAAATTTCGTTCTTCTATGTTGAAGCGTTCGTTTCCAGTATCAGTTTGAATTTCGGCGTTTCACTCTGTTTTCTCCTATATTGATAGATGTATTTGGAACTCTAAACCAAACACGGTTTGTGCTAGCTTCTTGAAACTTGACACAGTAAAGCAGTTTCACGTTCTATCTTTATGTTCTGTTTCCTCTTCGATGTATCTCTCAGCAGTGACTGAGGAGAAACACTTTCATTGAAAGGGGTTGCCAAGCTTCCCAAAATTGCGAGTCTCCAGAAATCTCAGCAACTATTTTTTAACCCAAACTGGATGATACTTTCAGGTAATGATCAGTACACTAAGCCCACTTGGTTCCCCAAATTTCGTTCTTCTATGTTGAAGCGTTCGTTTCCAGTAACAGTTTGAATTTCGGCGTTTCACTCTGTTTTCTCCTATATTGATAGATGTATTTGGACCTCTAAATCAAACTCGGTTTGTGCTAGCTTCTTGAAACTTGACACAGTAAAGGAGTTTCACGTTCTATCTCTATGTTCTGTTTCCTCTTGATGTAGCACTCAGCAGTGACTGAGGAGAAACACTTTCATTGAAAGGGGTTGCCAAGCTTCCCAAAATTGCGAGTCTCCAGAAATCTCAGCAACTATTTTTTAACCCAAACTGGATGATACTTTCAGGTAATGATCAGTACACTAAGCTCACTTGGTTCCCCAAATTTCGTTCTTTTATGTTGAAGCGTTCGCTTCCAGTAACTGTTTGAATTTTGGCGTTTCACTCTGTTTTCTCCTATACTGACAGATGTATTTGGAACTCTAAACCAAACACGGTTTGTGCTAGCTTCTTGAAACTTGACACAGTAAAGCAGTTTCACGTTCTATCTCTATGTTCTGTTTCCTCTGGATGTAGCCCTAAGCAGTGACTGGGGAGAAATACTTTCATTGAAAGGGGTTGCCAAGCTTCCAGAAATTACGAGTCTCCAGAAATCTCAGCAACTATGATTTCACCCATATTGGATGATACTTTCAGGTAATGATCAGTACACTAAGCCCACTTGGTTCGCCAAATTTCGTTCTTCTATGTTGAAGCGTTCGTTTCCAGTAACAGTTTGAATTTTGGCGTTTCACTCTGTTTTCTCCTATACTGACAGATGTATTTGGAACTCTAAATCAAACAAGGTTTGTGCTAGCTTCTTGAAACTTGACACACTAAAGCAGTTTCACGTTCTATCTCTATGTTCTGTTTCCTCTTGATGTAGCCCTAAGCAGTGACTGGGGAGAAATACTTTCATTGAAAGGGGTTGCCAAGCTTCCAGAAATTACGAGTCTCCAGAAATCTCAGCAACTATGATTTCACCCATACTGGATGATACTTTCAGGTAATGATCAGTACACTAAGCCCACTTGGTTCCCCAAATTTCGTTCTTCTATGTTGAAGCGTTCGTTTCCAGTAACAGTTTGAATTTCGGCGTTTCACTCTGTTTTCTCCTATATTGATAGATGTATTTGGAACTCTAAACCAAACACGGTTTGTGCTAGCTTCTTGAAACTTGACACAGTAAAGCAGTTTCACGTTCTATCTCTATGTTCTGTTTCCTCTTGATGTAGCACTCAGCAGTGACTGAGGAGAAACACTTTCATTGAAAGGGGTTGCCATGCTTCCCAAAATTGCGAGTCTCCAGAAATCTCAGCAACTATTTTTTAACCCAAACTGGATGATACTTTCAGGTAATGATCAGTACACTAAGCTCACTTGGTTCCCTAAATTTCGTTCTTCTATGTTGATGCGTTCGCTTCCAGTAACTGTTTGAATTTTGGCGTTTCACTCTGTTTTCTCCTATACTGACAGATGTATTTGGAACTCTAAATCAAACACGGTTTGTGCTAGCTTCTTGAAACTTGACACAGTAATGCAGTTTCACGTTCTATCTCTATGTTCTGTCTCCTCTTGATGTAGCCCTAAGCAGTGACTGGGGAGAAACACTTTCATTGAAAGGGGTTGCCAAGCTTCCAAAAATTACGAGTCTCCAGAAATCTCAGCATCTATTTTTTCACCCAAACTTGATGATACTTTCAGGTAATGATGAGTACGCTAAGCCCACTGTGTTCCCCAAATTTCGTTCTTCTATGTTGAAGCGTTCGTTTCCAGTAACAGTTTGAATTTTGGCGTTTCACTCTGTTTTCTCCTATATTGATAGATGTATTTGGAACTCTAAACCAAACACGGTTTGTGCTAGCTTCTTGAAACTTGACACAGTAAAGCAGTTTCACGTTCTATATCTATGTTCTGTTTCCTCTTGATGTAGCACTCAGCAGTGACTGAGGAGAAACACTTTCATTGAAAGGGGTTGCCAAGCTTCCCAAAATTGCGAGTCTCCAGAAATCTCAGCAACTATTTTTTAACCCAAACTGGATGATACTTTCAGGTAATGATCAGTACACTAAGCCCATTTGGTTCCCCAAATTTCGTTCTTCTATGTTAAAGCGTTCGTTTCCAGTAACAGTTTGAATTTTGGCGTTTCACTCTGTTTTCTCCTATATTGATAGATGTATTTGGAACTCTAAACCAAACACGGTTTGTGCTAGCTTCTTGAAACTTGACACAGTAAAGGAGTTTCACGTTCTATCTCTATGTTCTGTTTCCTCTTGATGTAGCACTCAGCAGTGACTGAGGAAAAACACTTTCATTGAAAGGGGTTGCCAAGCTTCCCAAAATTGCGAGTCTCCAGAAATCTCAGCAACTATTTTTTAACCCAAACTGGATGATACTTTCAGGTAATGATCAGTACACTAAGCTCACTTGGTTCCCCAAATTTCGTTCTTTTATGTTGAAGCGTTCGCTTCCAGTAACTGTTTGAATTTTGGCGTTTCACTCTGTTTTCTCCTATACTGACAGATGTATTTGGAACTCTAAACCAAACACGGTTTGTGCTAGCTTCTTGAAACTTGACACAGTAAAGCAGTTTCACGTTCTATCTCTATGTTCTGTTTCCTCTGGATGTAGCCCTAAGCAGTGACTGGGGAGAAATACTTTCATGAAAGGGGTTGCCAAGCTTCCAGAAATTACGAGTCTCCAGAAATCTCAGCAACTATGATTTCACCCATATTGGATGATACTTTCAGGTAATGATCAGTACACTAAGCCCACTTGGTTCGCCAAATTTCGTTCTTCTATGTTGAAGCGTTCGTTTCCAGTAACAGTTTGAATTTTGGCGTTTCACTCTGTTTTCTCCTATATTGATAGATGTATTTGGAACTCTAAACCAAACACGGTTTGTGCTAGCTTCTTGAAACTTGACACAGTAAAGCACTTTCACGTTCTATCTCTATGTTCTGTTTCCTCTGGATGTAGCCCTAAGTAGTGACTGGGGAAAAATACTTTCATTGAAAGGGGTTGCCAAGCTTTCAGAAATTACGAGTCTCCAGAAATCTCAGCAACTATGATTTCACCCAACCTTGATGATACTTTCAGGTAATGATCAGTACACTAAGCCCACTTGGTTCGCCAAATTTCGTTTTCTATGCTGAAGCGTTCGTTTCCAGTAACAGTTTGAATTTTGGCGTTTCACTCTGTTTTCTCCTATACTGACAGATGTATTTGGAACTCTAAATCAAACACGGTTTGTGCTAGCTTCTTGAAACTTGACACACTAAAGCAGTTTCACGTTCTATCTCTATGTTCTGTTTCCTCTTGATGTAGCCCTAAGCAGTGACTGGGGAGAAATACTTTCATTGAAAGGGGTTGCCAAGCTTCCAGAAATTACGAGTCTCCAGAAATCTCAGCAACTATGATTTCACCCATACTGGATGATACTTTCAGGTAATGATCAGTACACTAAGCCCACTTGGTTCGCCAAATTTCGTTCTTCTATGTTGAAGCGTTCGTTTCCAGTAACAGTTTGAATTTTGGCGTTTCACTCTGTTTTCTCCTATATTGATAGATGTATTTGGAACTCTAAACCAAACACGGTTTGTGCTAGCTTCTTGAAACTTGACACAGTAAAGCAGTTTCACGTTCTATCTTTATGTTCTGTTTCCTCTTCGATGTAGCTCTCAGCAGTGACTGAGGAGAAACACTTTCATTGAAAGGGGTTGCCAAGCTTCCCAAAATTGCGAGTCTCCAGAAATCTCAGCAACTATTTTTTAACCCAAACTGGATGATACTTTCAGGTAATGATCAGTACACTAAGCCCACTTGGTTCCCCAAATTTCGTTCTTCTATGTTGAAGCGTTCGTTTCCAGTAACAGTTTGAATTTTGGCGTTTCACTCTGTTTTCTCCTATATTGATAGATGTATTTGGACCTCTAAATCAAACTCGGTTTGTGCTTGCTTCTTGAAACTTGACACAGTAAAGCAGTGTCACGTTCTATCTCTATGTTCTGTTTCCTCTTGATGTAGCACTCAGCAGTGACTGAGGAGAAACACTTTCATTGAAAGGGGTTGCCAAGCTTCCCAAAATTGCGAGTCTCCAGAAATCTCAGCAACTATTTTTTAACCCAAACTGGATGATACTTTCAGGTAATGATCAGTACACTAAGCTCACTTGGTTCCCCAAATTTCGTTCTTTTATGTTGAAGCGTTCGCTTCCAGTAACTGTTTGAATTTTGGCGTTTCACTCTGTTTTCTCCTATACTGAAAGATGTATTTGGAACTCTAAATCAAACACGGTTTGTGCTAGCTTCTTGAAACTTGACACAGTAAAGCACTTTCACGTTCTATCACTATGTTCTGTTTCCTCTGGATGTAGCCCTAAGCAGTGACTGGGGAGAAATACTTTCATTGACAGGGGTTGCCAAGCTTCCAGAAATTACGAGTCTCCAGAAATCTCAGCAACTATGATTTCACCCAACCTGGATGATACTTTCAGGTAATGATCAGTACACTAAGCCCACTTGGTTCGCCAAATTTCGTTCTTCTATGTTGAAGCGTTCGATTCCAGTAACAGTTTGAATTTTGGCGTTTCACTCTGTTTTCTCCTATACTGACAGATGTATTTGGAACTCTAAATCAAACACGGTTTGTGCTAGCTTCTTGAAACTTGACACAGTAATGCAGTTTCACGTTCTATCTCTATGTTCTGTCTCCTCTTGATGTAGCCCTAAGCAGTGACTGGGGAGAAACACTTTCATTGAAAGGGGTTGCCAAGCTTCCAAAAATTACGAGTCTCCAGAAATCTCAGCATCTATTTTTTCACCCAAACTTGATGATACTTTCAGGTAATGATGAGTACGCTAAGCCCACTGTGTTCCCCAAATTTCGTTCTTCTATGTTGAAGCGTTCGTTTCCAGTAACAGTTTGAATTTTGGCGTTTCACTCTGTTTTCTCCTATATTGATAGATGTATTTGGAACTCTAAACCAAACACGGTTTGTGCTAGCTTCTTGAAACTTGACACAGTAAAGCAGTTTCACGTTCTATATCTATGTTCTGTTTCCTCTTGATGTAGCACTCAGCAGTGACTGAGGAGAAACACTTTCATTGAAAGGGGTTGCCAAGCTTCCCAAAATTGCGAGTCTCCAGAAATCTCAGCAACTATTTTTTAACCCAAACTGGATGATACTTTCAGGTAATGATCAGTACACTAAGCCCATTTGGTTCCCCAAATTTCGTTCTTCTATGTTAAAGCGTTCGTTTCCAGTAACAGTTTGAATTTTGGCGTTTCACTCTGTTTTCTCCTATATTGATAGATGTATTTGGAACTCTAAACCAAACACGGTTTGTGCTAGCTTCTTGAAACTTGACACAGTAAAGGAGTTTCACGTTCTATCTCTATGTTCTGTTTCCTCTTGATGTAGCACTCAGCAGTGACTGAGGAAAAACACTTTCATTGAAAGGGGTTGCCAAGCTTCCCAAAATTGCGAGTCTCCAGAAATCTCAGCAACTATGATTTCACCCATACTGGATGATACTTTCAGGTAATGATCAGTACACTAAGCCCACTTGGTTCGCCAAATTTCGTTCTTCTATGTTGAAGCGTTCGTTTCCAGTAACAGTTTGAATTTCGGCGTTTCACTCTGTTTTCTCCTATATTGATAGATGTATTTGGAACTCTAAACCAAACACCGTTTGTGCTAGCTTCTTGAAACTTGACACAGTAAAGCAGTTTCACGTTCTATCTCTATGTTCTGTTTCCTCTTGATGTAGCACTCAGCAGTGACTGAGGAGAAACACTTTCATTGAAAGGGGTTGCCATGCTTCCCAAAATTGCGAGTCTCCAGAAATCTCAGCAACTATTTTTTAACCCAAACTGGATGATACTTTCAGGTAATGATCAGTACACTAAGCTCACTTGGTTCCCTAAATTTCGTTCTTCTATGTTGATGCGTTCGCTTCCAGTAACTGTTTGAATTTTGGCGTTTCACTCTGTTTTCTCCTATACTGACAGATGTATTTGGAACTCTAAATCAAACACGGTTTGTGCTAGCTTCTTGAAACTTGACACAGTAATGCAGTTTCACGTTCTATCTCTATGTTCTGTCTCCTCTTGATGTAGCCCTAAGCAGTGACTGGGGAGAAACACTTTCATTGAAAGGGGTTGCCAAGCTTCCAAAAATTACGAGTCTCCAGAAATCTCAGCATCTATTTTTTCACCCAAACTTGATGATACTTTCAGGTAATGATGAGTACGCTAAGCCCACTGTGTTCCCCAAATTTCGTTCTTCTATGTTGAAGCGTTCGTTTCCAGTAACAGTTTGAATTTTGGCGTTTCACTCTGTTTTCTCCTATATTGATAGATGTATTTGGAACTCTAAACCAAACACGGTTTGTGCTAGCTTCTTGAAACTTGACACAGTAAAGCAGTTTCACGTTCTATATCTATGTTCTGTTTCCTCTTGATGTAGCACTCAGCAGTGACTGAGGAGAAACACTTTCATTGAAAGGGGTTGCCAAGCTTCCCAAAATTGCAAGTCTCCAGAAATCTCAGCAACTATTTTTTAACCCAAACTGGATGATACTTTCAGGTAATGATCAGTACACTAAGCCCATTTGGTTCCCCAAATTTCGTTCTTCTATGTTAAAGCATTCGTTTCCAGTAACAGTTTGAATTTTGGCGTTTCACTCTGTTTTCTCCTATATTGATAGATGTATTTGGAACTCTAAACCAAACACGGTTTGTGCTAGCTTCTTGAAACTTGACACAGTAAAGGAGTTTCACGTTCTATCTCTATGTTCTGTTTCCTCTTGATGTAGCACTCAGCAGTGACTGAGGAAAAACACTTTCATTGAAAGGGGTTGCCAAGCTTCCCAAAATTGCGAGTCTCCAGAAATCTCAGCAACTATTTTTTAACCCAAACTGGATGATACTTTCAGGTAATGATCAGTACACTAAGCTCACTTGGTTCCCCAAATTTCGTTCTTTTATGTTGAAGCGTTCGCTTCCAGTAACTGTTTGAATTTTGGCGTTTCACTCTGTTTTCTCCTATACTGACAGATGTATTTGGAACTCTAAACCAAACACGGTTTGTGCTAGCTTCTTGAAACTTGACACAGTAAAGCAGTTTCACGTTCTATCTCTATGTTCTGTTTCCTCTGGATGTAGCCCTAAGCAGTGACTGGGGAGAAATACTTTCATGAAAGGGGTTGCCAAGCTTCCAGAAATTACGAGTCTCCAGAAATCTCAGCAACTATGATTTCACCCATATTGGATGATACTTTCAGGTAATGATCAGTACACTAAGCCCACTTGGTTCGCCAAATTTCGTTCTTCTATGTTGAAGCGTTCGTTTCCAGTAACAGTTTGAATTTTGGCGTTTCACTCTGTTTTCTCCTATATTGATAGATGTATTTGGAACTCTAAACCAAACACGGTTTGTGCTAGCTTCTTGAAACTTGACACAGTAAAGCACTTTCACGTTCTATCTCTATGTTCTGTTTCCTCTGGATGTAGCCCTAAGTAGTGACTGGGGAAAAATACTTTCATTGAAAGGGGTTGCCAAGCTTTCAGAAATTACGAGTCTCCAGAAATCTCAGCAACTATGATTTCACCCAACCTTGATGATACTTTCAGGTAATGATCAGTACACTAAGCCCACTTGGTTCGCCAAATTTCGTTTTCTATGTTGAAGCGTTCGTTTCCAGTAACAGTTTGAATTTTGGCGTTTCACTCTGTTTTCTCCTATACTGACAGATGTATTTGGAACTCTAAATCAAACACGGTTTGTGCTAGCTTCTTGAAACTTGACACACTAAAGCAGTTTCACGTTCTATCTCTATGTTCTGTTTCCTCTTGATGTAGCCCTAAGCAGTGACTGGGGAGAAATACTTTCATTGAAAGGGGTTGCCAAGCTTCCAGAAATTACGAGTCTCCAGAAATCTCAGCAACTATGATTTCACCCATACTGGATGATACTTTCAGGTAATGATCAGTACACTAAGCCCACTTGGTTCGCCAAATTTCGTTCTTCTATGTTGAAGCGTTCGTTTCCAGTAACAGTTTGAATTTTGGCGTTTCACTCTGTTTTCTCCTATATTGATAGATGTATTTGGAACTCTAAACCAAACACGGTTTGTGCTAGCTTCTTGAAACTTGACACAGTAAAGCAGTTTCACGTTCTATCTTTATGTTCTGTTTCCTCTTCGATGTAGCTCTCAGCAGTGACTGAGGAGAAACACTTTCATTGAAAGGGGTTGCCAAGCTTCCCAAAATTGCGAGTCTCCAGAAATCTCAGCAACTATTTTTTAACCCAAACTGGATGATACTTTCAGGTAATGATCAGTACACTAAGCCCACTTGGTTCCCCAAATTTCGTTCTTCTATGTTGAAGCGTTCGTTTCCAGTAACAGTTTGAATTTTGGCGTTTCACTCTGTTTTCTCCTATATTGATAGATGTATTTGGACCTCTAAATCAAACTCGGTTTGTGCTTGCTTCTTGAAACTTGACACAGTAAAGCAGTGTCACGTTCTATCTCTATGTTCTGTTTCCTCTTGATGTAGCACTCAGCAGTGACTGAGGAGAAACACTTTCATTGAAAGGGGTTGCCAAGCTTCCCAAAATTGCGAGTCTCCAGAAATCTCAGCAACTATTTTTTAACCCAAACTGGATGATACTTTCAGGTAATGATCAGTACACTAAGCTCACTTGGTTCCCCAAATTTCGTTCTTTTATGTTGAAGCGTTCGCTTCCAGTAACTGTTTGAATTTTGGCGTTTCACTCTGTTTTCTCCTATACTGAAAGATGTATTTGGAACTCTAAATCAAACACGGTTTGTGCTAGCTTCTTGAAACTTGACACAGTAAAGCACTTTCACGTTCTATCTCTATGTTCTGTTTCCTCTGGATGTAGCCCTAAGCAGTGACTGGGGAGAAATACTTTCATTGACAGGGGTTGCCAAGCTTCCAGAAATTACGAGTCTCCAGAAATCTCAGCAACTATGATTTCACCCAACCTGGATGATACTTTCAGGTAATGATCAGTACACTAAGCCCACTTGGTTCGCCAAATTTCGTTCTTCTATGTTGAAGCGTTCGATTCCAGTAACAGTTTGAATTTTGGCGTTTTACTCTGTTTTCTCCTATATTGATAGATGTATTTGGAACTCTAAATCAAACACGGTTTGTGCTAGCTTCTTGAAACTTGACACAATAAAGCAGTTTCAAGTTCTATCTCTATGTTCTGTCTCCTCTTGATGTAGCCCTAAGCAGTGACTGGGGAGAAACACTTTCATTGAAAGGGGTTGCCAAGCTTCCAAAAATTACGAGTCTCCAGAAATCTCAGCATCTATTTTTTCACCCAAACTGGATGATACTTTCAGGTAATGATGAGTACGCTAAGCCCACTGGGTTCCCAAAATTTCGTTCTTCTATGTTGAAGCGTTCGTTTCCAGTAACAGTTTGAATTTTGGCATTTCACTCTGTTTTCTCCTATATTGATAGATGTATTTGGAACTCTAAACCAAACACGGTTTGTGCTAGCTTCTTGAAAATTGACACAGTAAAGCAGTTTCACGTTCTATCTCTATGTTCTGTTTCCTCTTGATGTAGCACTCAGCAGTGACTGAGGAGAACAACTTTCATTGAAAGGGGTTGCCAAGCTCCCCAAAACTGCGAGTCTCCAGAAATCTCAGCAACTATTTTTTCACCCAAACTGGATGATACTTTCAGGTAATGATCAGTACACTAAGCTCACTTGGTTAACACGGTTTGTGCTAGCTTCTTGAAACTTGACACAGTAAAGCAGTTTCAAGTTCTATCTCTTTGTTTTCTTTCCTCTTGATGTAGCACTCAGCAGTGACTGAGGAGAAACACTTTCATTGAAAGGGGTTGCCAAGCTTCCAGAAATTACGAGTCTCCAGAAATCTCAGCAACTATGATTTCACCCAAACTGGATGATACTTTCAGGTAATGATCAGTACACTAAGCCCACTTGGTTCCCCAAATTTCATTCTTCTATGTTGATGCGTTCGCTTCCAGTAACTGTTTGAATTTTGGCGTTTCACTCTGTTTTCTCCTATACTGACAGATGTATTTGGAACTCTAAATCAAACACGGTTTGTGCTAGCTTCTTGAAACTTGACACAGTAAAGCAGTTTCACGTTCTATCACTATGTTCTGTTTCCTCTGTATGTAGCCCTAAGCAGTGACTGGGGAAAAATACTTTCATTGACAGGGGTTGCCAAGCTTCCAGAAATTACGAGTCTCCAGAAATCTCAGCAACTATGATTTCACCCAAACTGGATGATACTTTCAGGTAATGATCAGTACACTAAGCCCACTTGGTTCCCCAAATTTCGTTCTTCTATGTTGAAGCGTTCGTTTCCAGTAACAGTTTGAATTTTGGCGTTTCACTCTGTTTTCTCCTATATTGATAGATGTATTTGGAACTCTAACCCAAACACGGTTTGTGCTAGCTTCTTGAAACTTGACACAGTAAAGCAGTTTCACGTTCTATCTCTATGTTCTGTCTCCTCTTGATGTAGCCCTAAGCAGTGACTGGGGAGAAACACTTTCATTGAAAAGTGTTGCCAAGCTTCCAAAAATTACGAGTCTCCAGAAATCTCAGCATCTATTTTTTCACCCAAACTTGATGATACTTTCAGGTAATGATGAGTACGCTAAGCCCACTGGGTTCCCCAAATTTCGTTCTTCTATGTTGAAGCGTTCGTTTCCAGTAACAGTTTGAATTTTGGCGTTTCACTCTGTTTTCTCCTATATTGATAGATGTATTTGGAACTCTAAACCAAACACGGTTTGTGCTAGCTTCTTGAAACTTGACACAGTAAAGCAGTTTCACGTTCTATATCTATGTTCTGTTTCCTCTTGATGTAGCACTCAGCAGTGACTGAGGAGAAACACTTTCATTGAAAGGGGTTGCCAAGCTTCCCAAAATTGCGAGTCTCCAGAAATCTCAGCAACTATTTTTTAACCCAAACTGGATGATACTTTCAGGTAATGATCAGTACACTAAGCTCACTTGGTTCCCCAAATTTCGTTCTTTTATGTTGAAGCGTTCGCTTCCAGTAACTGTTTGAATTTTGGCGTTTCACTCTGTTTTCTCCTATATTGATAGATGTATTTGGAACTCTAAACCAAACACGGTTTGTGCTAGCTTCTTGAAACTTGACACAGTAAAGCAGTTTCACGTTCTATCTCTATGTTCTGTTTCCTCTTGATGTAGCACTCAGCAGTGACTGAGGAGAAACACTTTCATTGAAAGGGGTTGCCATGCTTCCCAAAATTGCGAGTCTCCAGAAATCTCAGCAACTATTTTTTAACCCAAACTGGATGATACTTTCAGGTAATGATCAGTACACGAAGCCCACTTGGTTCCCCAAATTTCGTTCTTTTATGTTGAAGCGTTCGCTTCCAGTAACTGTTTGAATTTTGGCGTTTCACTCTCTTTTCTCCTATACTGACAGATGTATTTGGAACTCTAAATCAAACACGGTTTGTGCTAGCTTCTTGAAACTTGACACAGTAAAGCACTTTCACGTTCTATCTCTATGTTCTGTTTCCTCTGGATGTAGCCCTAAGCAGTGACTGGGGAGAAATACTTTCATTGACAGGGGTTGCCAAGCTTCCAGAAATTACGAGTCTCCAGAAATCTCAGCAACTATGATTTCACCCAACCTGGATGATACTTTCAGGTAATGATCAGTACACTAAGCCCACTTGGTTCGCCAAATTTCGTTCTTCTATGTTGAAGCTTTCGATTCCAGTAACAGTTTGAATTTTGGCGTTTTACTCTGTTTTCTCCTATATTGATAGATGTATTTGGAACTCTAAATCAAACACGGTTTGTGCTAGCTTCTTGAAACTTGACAAAGTAAAGCAGTTTCACGTTCTATCTCTATGTTCTGTTTCCTCTTGATGTAGCACTCAGCAGTGACTGAGGAGAACAACTTTCATTGAAAGGGGTTGCCAAGCTCCCCAAAACTGCGAGTCTCCAGAAATCTCAGCAACTATTTTTTAACCCAAACTGGATGATACTTTCAGGTAATGATCAGTACACTAAGCTCACTTGGTTAACACGGTTTGTGCTAGCTTCTTGAAACTTGACACAGTAAAGCAGTTTCAAGTTCTATCTCTATGTTTTCTTTCCTCTTGATGTAGCACTCAGCAGTGACTGAGGAGAAACACTTTCATTGAAAGGGGTTGCCAAGCTTCCAGAAATTACGAGTCTCCAGAAATCTCAGCAACTATGATTTCACCCAAACTGGATGATACTTTCAGGTAATGATCAGTACACTAAGCCCACTTGGTTCCCCAAATTTCGTTCTTCTATGTTGATGCGTTCGCTTCCAGTAACTGTTTGAATTTTGGCGTTTCACTCTGTTTTCTCCTATACTGACAGATGTATTTGGAACTCTAAATCAAACACGGTTTGTGCTAGCTTCTTGAAACTTGACACAGTAAAGCAGTTTCACGTTCTATCACTATGTTCTGTTTCCTCTGGATGTATCCCTAAGCAGTGACTGGGGAAAAATACTTTCATTGACAGAGGTTGCCAAGCTTCCAGACATTACGAGTCTCCAGAAATCTCAGCAACTATGATTTCACCCAAACTGGATGATACTTTCAGGTAATGATCAGTACACTAAGCCCACTTGGTTCCCCAAATTTCGTTCTTCTATGTTGAAGCGTTCGTTTCCAGTAACAGTTTGAATTTTGGCGTTTCACTCTTTTTTCTCCTATATTGATAGATGTATTTGGAACTCTAACCCAAACACGGTTTGTGCTAGCTTCTTGAAACTTGACACAGTAAAGCAGTTTCACGTTCTATCTCTATGTTCTGTCTCCTCTTGATGTAGCCCTAAGCAGTGACTGGGGAGAAACACTTTCATTGAAAGGGGTTGCCAAGCTTCCAAAAATTACGAGTCTCCAGAAATCTCAGCATCTATTTTTTCACCCAAACTTGATGATACTTTCAGGTAATGATGAGTACGCTAAGCCCACTGGGTTCCCCAAATTTCGTTCTTCTATGTTGAAGCGTTCGTTTCCAGTAACAGTTTGAATTTTGGCGTTTCACTCTGTTTTCTCCTATATTGATAGATGTATTTGGAACTCTAAACCAAACACGGTTTGTGCTAGCTTCTTGAAACTTGACACGGTAAAGCAGTTTCACGTTCTATATCTATGTTCTGTTTCCTCTTGATGTAGCACTCAGCAGTGACTGAGGAGAAACACTTTCATTGAAAGGGGTTGCCAAGCTTCCCAAAATTGCGAGTCTCCAGAAATCTCAGCAACTATTTTTTAACCCAAACTGGATGATACTTTCAGGTAATGATCAGTACACTAAGCCCACTTGGTTCCCCAAATTTCGTTCTTCTATGTTAAAGCGTTCGTTTCCAGTAACAGTTTGAATTTTGGCGTTTCACTCTGTTTTCTCCTATATTGATACATGTATTTGGAACTCTAAACCAAACACGGTTTGTGCTAGCTTCTTGAAACTTGACACAGTAAAGCAGTTTCACGTTCTATCTCTATGTTCTGTTTCCTCTTGATGTAGCACTCAGCAGTGACTGAGGAGAAACACTTTCATTGAAAGTGGTTGCCAAGCTTCCCAAAATTGCGAGTCTCCAGAAATCTCAGCAACTATTTTTTAACCCAAACTGGATGATACTTTCAGGTAATGATCAGTACACTAAGCTTACTTGGTTCCCCAAATTTCGTTCTTTTATGTTGAAGCGTTCGCTTCCAGTAACTGTTTGAATTTTGGCGTTTCACTCTGTTTTCTCCTATACTGACAGATGTATTTGGAACTCTAAATCAAACACGGTTTGTGCTAGCTTCTTGAAACTTGACACAGTAAAGCAGTTTCACGTTCTGTCTCTATGTTCTGTTTCCTCTGGATGTAGCCCTAAGCAGTGACTGGGGAGAAATACTTTCATTGACAGGGGTTGCCAAGCTTCCAGAAATTTCGAGTCTCCAGAAATCTCAGCAACTATGATTTCACCCATACTGGATGATACTTTCAGGTAATGATCAGTACACTAAGCCCACTGGTTTCCCCAAATTTCGTTCTTCTATGTTGAAGCGTTCGTTTCCAGTAACAGTTTGAATTTTGGCGTTTCACTCTGTTTTCTCCTATATTGATAGATGTATTTGGAACTCTAAATCAAACACGGTTTGTGCTAGCTTCTTGAAACTTGACACAGTAAAGCAGTTTCACGTTCTATCTCTAGGTTCTGTTTCCTCTTCGATGTAGCACTCAGCAGTGACTGAGGAGAAACACTTTCATTGAAAGGGGTTGCCAAGCTTCCCAAAATTGCGAGTCTCCAGAAATCTCAGCAACTATTTTTTAACCCAAACTGGATGATACTTTCAGGTAATGATCAGTACACTAAGCTCACTTGGTTCCCCAAATTTCGTTCTTTTATGTTTAAGCGTTCGCTTCTAGTAACTGTTTGAATTTTGGCGTTTCACTCTGTTTTCTCCTATACTGACAGATGTATTTGGAACTCTAAATCAAACACGGTTTGTGCTAGCTTCTTGAAACTTGACACAGTAAAGCAGTTTCACTTTCTATCTCTATGTTCTGTTTCCTCTGGATGTAGCCCTAAGCAGTGACTGGGGAGAAATACTTTCATTGACAGGGGTTGCCAAGCTTCCAGAAATTACGAGACTCCAGAAATCTCAGCAACTATGATTTCACCCAAACTGGATGATACTTTCAGGTAATAATAGGTACACTAAGCCCACTTGGTTCCCCAAATTTCGTTCTTCTATGTTGAAGCGTTCGTTTCCAGTAACAGTTTGAATTTTGGCGTTTCACTCTGTTTTCTCCTATATTGATAGATGTATTTGGAACTCTAAATCAAACACGGTTTGTGCTACCTTCTTCAAACTTGACACAGTAAAGCAGTTTCAAGTTCTATCTATATGTTCTCTTTCCTCTTGATGTAGCACTCAGCAGTGACTGAGGAGAAACACTTTCATTGAAAGGGGTTGCCAAGCTTCCCAAAATTGCGAGTCTCCAGAAATCTCAGCAACTATTTTTTCACCCAAACTGGATGATACTTTCAGGTAATGATCAGTACACTAAGCTCACTTGGTTCCCCAAATTTCGTTCTTTTATGTTGAAGCGTTCGCTTCCAGTAACTGTTTGAATTTTGGCGTTTCACTCTGTTTTCTCCTATACTGACAGATGTATTTGGAACTCTAAATCAAACACGGTTTGTGCTAGCTTCTTGAAACTTGACACACTAAAGCAGTTTCACGTTCTATCTCTATGTTCTGTTTCCTCTTGATGTAGCCCTAAGCAGTGACTGGGGAGAAATACTTTCATTGAAAGGGGTTGCCAAGCTTCCAGAAATTACGAGTCTCCAGAAATCTCAGCAACTATGATTTCACCCATACTGGATGATACTTTCAGGTAATGATCAGTACACTAAGCCCACTTGGTTCGCCAAATTTCGTTCTTCTATGTTGAAGCGTTCGTTTCCAGTAACAGTTTGAATTTTGGTGTTTCACTCTGTTTTCACCTATATTGATAGATGTATTTGGAACTCTAAACCAAACACGGTTTGTGCTAGCTTCTTGAAACTTGACACAGTAAAGCAGTTTCACGTTCTATCTCTATGTTCTGTTTCCTCTTCGATGTAGCACTCAGCAGTGACTGAGGAGAAACACTTTCATTGAAAGGGGTTGCCAAGCTCCCCAAAACTGCGAGTCTCCAGAAATCTCAGCAAGTATTTTTTCACCCAAACTGGATGATACTTTCAGGTAATGATCAGTACACTAAGCTCACTTGGTTCCCCAAATTTCGTTCTTTTATGTTGAAGCGTTCACTTCCAGTAACTGTTTGAATTTTGGCGTTTCACTCTGTTTTCTCCTATACTGACAGATGTATTTGGAACTCTAAATCAAACACGGTTTGTGCTAGCTTCTTGAAACTTGACACAGTAAAGCAGTTTCAAGTTCTATCTCTATGTTTTCTTTCCTCTTGATTTAGCACTCAGCAGTGACTGAGGAGAAACACTTTCATTGAAAGGGGTTGCCAAGCTTCCAGAAATTACGAGTCTCCAGAAATCTCAGCAACTATGATTTCACCCAAACTGGATGATACTTTCAGGTAATGATCAGTACACTAAGCCCACTTGGTTCGCCTAATTTCGTTCTTCTATGTTGAAGCGTTCGTTTCCAGTAACAGTTTGAATTTTGGCGTTTTACTCTGTTTTCTCCTATATTGATAGATGTATTTGGAACTCTAAACCAAACACGGTTTGTGCTAGCTTCTTGAAACTTGACACAATAAAGCAGTTTCAAGTTCTATCTCTATTTTCTGTCTCCTCTTGATGTAGCCCTAAGCAGTGACTGGGGAGAAACACTTTCATTGAAAAGGGTTGCCAAGCTTCCAAAAATTACGAGTCTCCAGAAATCTCAGCATCTATTTTTTCACCCAAACTGGATGATACTTTCAGGTAATGATGAGTACGCTAAGCCCACTGGGTTCCCAAAATTTCGTTCTTCTATGTTGAAGCGTTCGTTTCCAGTAACAGTTTGAATTTTGGCGTTTCACTCTGTTTTCTCCTATACTGATAGATGTATTTGGAACTCTAAACCAAACACGGTTTGTGCTAGCTTCTTGAAACTTGACAAAGTAAAGCAGTTTCACGTTCTATCTCTATGTTCTGTTTCCTCTTGATGTAGCACTCAGCAGTGACTGAGGAGAAACACTTTCATTGAAAGGGGTTGCCAAGCTCCCCAAAACTGCGAGTCTCCAGAAATCTCAGCAACTATTTTTTCACCCAAACTGGATGATACTTTCAGGTAATGATCAGTACACTAAGCTCACTTGGTTCCCCAAATTTCGTTCTTTTATGTTGAAGCGTTCACTTCCAGTAACTGTTTGAATTTTGGCGTTTCACTCTCTTTTCTCCTATAATGACAGATGTATTTGGAACTCTAAATCAAACACGGTTTGTGCTAGCTTCTTGAAACTTGACACAGTAAAGCAGTTTCAAGTTCTATCTCTATGTTTTCTTTCCTCTTGATGTAGCACTCAGCAGTGACTGAGGAGAAACACTTTCATTGAAAGGGGTTGCCAAGCTTCCAGAAATTACGAGTCTCCAGAAATCTCAGCAACTATGATTTCACCCAAACCGGATGATACTTGCAGGTAATAATAGGTACACTAAGCACATTTGGTTCCCCAAATTTCGTTCTTCTATGTTAACGCGTTCGTTTCCAGTAACAGTTTGAATTTTGGCGTTTCACTCTGTTTTCTCCTATATTGATACATGTATTTGGAACTCTAAACCAAAAACGGTTTGTGCTAGCTTCCTGAAACTTGACACAGTAAAGCAGTTTCACGTTCTATCTCTATGTTCTGTTTCCTCTTGATGTAGCACTCAGCAGTGACTGAGGAGAAACACTTTCATTGAAAGGGGTTGCCAAGCTTCCCAAAATTGCGAGTCTCCAGAAATCTCAGCAACTATTTTTCAACCCAAACTGGATGATACTTTCAGGTAATGATCAGTACACTAAGCTCACTTGGTTCCCCAAATTTCGTTCTTTTATGTTGAAGCGTTCGCTTCCAGTAACTGTTTGAATTTTGGCGTTTCACTCTGTTTTCTCCTATACTGACAGATGTATTTGGAACTCTAAATCAAACACGGTTTGTGCTAGCTTCTTGAAACTTGACACAGTAAAGCAGTTTCACGTTCTATCTCTATGTTCTGTTTCCTCTGGATGTAGCCCTAAGTAGTCACTGGGGAGAAATACTTTCATTGACAGGGGTTGCCAAGCTTCCAGAAATTACGAGTCTCCAGAAATCTCAGCAACTATGATTTAACCCAAACTGGATGATACTTTCAGGTAATAATAGGTACACTAAGCCCACTTGGTTCCCCAAATTTCGATCTTCTATGTTGAAGCGTTCGTTTCCAGTAACAGTTTGAATTTTGGCGTTTCACTCTGTTTTCTCCTATATTGATAGATGTATTTGGAACTCTAAATCAAACACGGTTTGTGTTAGCTTCTTGAAACTTGACACAGTAAAGCAGTTTCACGTTCTATCTCTATGTTCTGTTTCCTCTTCGATGTAGCACTCAGCAGTGACTGAGGAGAAACACTTTCATTGAAAGGGGTTGCCAAGCTTCCCAAAATTGCGAGTCTCCAGAAATCTCAGCAACTATTTTTTAACCCAAACTGGATGATACTTTCAGGAAATGATCAGTACACTAAGCCCACTTGGTTCCCCAAATTTCGTTCTTCTATGTTGAAGCGTTCGTTTCCAGTAACAGTTTGAATTTTGGCGTTTCACTCTGTTTTCTCCTATATTGATAGATGTATTTGGAACTCTAAACCAAACACGGTTTGTGCTAGCTTCTTGAAACTTGACACAGTAAAGCAGTTTCACGTTCTATCTCTATGTTCTGTCTCCTCTTGATGTAGCCCTAAGCAGTGACTGGGGAGAAACACTTTCATTGAAAGGGGTTGCCAAGCTTCCAAAAATTACGAGTCTCCAGAAATCTCAGCATCTATTTTTTCACCCAAACTTGATGATACTTTCAGGTAATGATGAGTAAGCTAAGCCCACTGTGTTCCCCAAATTTCGTTCTTCTATGTTGAAGCGTTCGTTTCCAGTAACAGTTTGAATTTTGGCGTTTCACTCTGTTTTCTCCTATATTGATAGATGTATTTGGAACTCTAAACCAAACACGGTTTGTGCTAGCTTCTTGAAACTTGACACAGTAAAGCAGTTTCACGTTCTATCTCTATGTTCTGTTTCCTCTTGATGTAGCACTCAGCAGTGACTGAGGAGAAACACTTTCATTGAAAGGGGTTGCCAAGCTTCCCAAAATTGCGAGTCTCCAGAAATCTCAGCAACTATTTTTTAACCCAAACTGGATGATACTTTCAGGTAATGATCAGTACACTAAGCCCATTTGGTTCCCCAGATTTCGTTCTTCTATGTTAAAGCGTTCGTTTCCAGTAACAGTTTGAATTTTGGCGTTTCACTCTGTTTTCTCCTATATTGATACATGTATTTGGCACTCTAAACCAAACACGGTTTGTGCTAGCTTCTTGAAACTTGACACAGTAAAGCAGTTTCACGTTCTATCTCTATGTTCTGTTTCCTCTTGATGTAGCACTCAGCAGTGACTGAGGAGAAACACTTTCATTGAAAGGGGTTGCCAAGCTTCCCAAAATTGCGAGTCTCCAGAAATCTCATCAACTATTTTTCAACCCAAACTGGATGATACTTTCAGGTAATGATCAGTACACTAAGCTCACTTGGTTCCCCAAATTTCGTTCTTTTATGTTGAAGCGTTCGCTTCCAGTAACTGTTTGAATTTTGGCGTTTCACTCTGTTTTCTCCTATACTGACAGATGTATTTGGAACTCTAAATCAAACACGGTTTGTGCTAGCTTCTTGAAACTTGACACAGTAAAGCAGTTTCACGTTCTATCTCTATGTTATGTCTCCTCTTGATGTAGCCCTAAGCAGTGACTGGGGAGAAACACTTTCATTGAAAGGGGTTGCCAAGCTTCCAGAAATTACGAGTCTCCAGAAATCTCAGCAACTATGATTTCACCCAAACTGGATGATACTTTCAGGTAATGATCAGTACACTAAGCCCACTTGGTTCCCCAAATTTCGTTCTTCTATGTTGATGCGTTCGCTTCCAGTAACTGTTTGAATTTTGGCGTTTCACTCTGTTTTCTCCTATACTGACAGATGTATTTGGAACTCTAAATCAAACACGGTTTGTGCTAGCTTCTTGAAACTTGACACAGTAAAGCAGTTTCACGTTCTATCACTATGTTCTGTTTCCTCTGGATGTAGCCCTAAGCAGTGACTGGGGAAAAATACTTTCATTGACAGAGGTTGCCAAGCTTCCAGAAATTACGAGTCTCCAGAAATCTCAGCAACTATGATTTCACCCAAACTGGATGATACTTTCAGGTAATGATCAGTACACTAAGCCCACTTGGTTCCCCAAATTTCGTTCTTCTATGTTGAAGCGTTCGTTTCCAGTAACAGTTTGAATTTTGGCGTTTCACTCTGTTTTCTCCTATATTGATAGATGTATTTGGAACTCTAACCCAAACACGGTTTGTGCTAGCTTCTTGAAACTTGACACAGTAAAGCAGTTTCACGTTCTATCTCTATGTTCTGTCTCCTCTTGATGTAGCCCTAAGCAGTGACTGGGGAGAAACACTTTCATTGAAAGGGGTTGCCAAGCTTCCAAAAATTACGAGTCTCCAGAAATCTCAGCATCTATTTTTTCACCCAAACTTGATGATACTTTCAGGTAATGATGAGTACGCTAAGCCCACTGGGTTCCCCAAATTTCGTTCTTCTATGTTGAAGCGTTCGTTTCCAGTAACAGTTTGAATTTTGGCGTTTCACTCTGTTTTCTCCTATATTGATAGATGTATTTGGAACTCTAAACCAAACACGGTTTGTGCTAGCTTCTTGAAACTTGACACAGTAAAGCAGTTTCATGTTCTATATCTATGATCTGTTTCCTCTTGATGTAGCACTCAGCAGTTACTGAGGAGAAACACTTTCATTGAAAGGGGTTGCCAAGCTTCCCAAAATTGCGAGTCTCCAGAAATCTCAGCAACTATTTTTTAACCCAAACTAGATGATACTTTCAGGTAATGATCAGTACACTAAGCCCACTTGGTTCCCCAAATTTCGTTCTTCTATGTTAAAGCGTTCGTTTCCAGTAACAGTTTGAATTTTGGCGTTTCACTCTGTTTTCTCCTATATTGATACATGTATTTGGAACTCTAAACCAAACACGGTTTGTGCTAGCTTCTTGAAACTTGACACAGTAAAGCAGTTTCACGTTCTATCTCTATGTTCTGTTTCCTCTTGATGTAGCACTCAGCAGTGACTGAGGAGAAACACTTTCATTGAAAGGGGTTGCCAAGCTTCCCAAAATTGCGAGTCTCCAGAAATCTCAGCAACTATTTTTTAACCCAAACTGGATGATACTTTCAGGTTATGATCAGTACACTAAGCTCACTTGGTTCCCCAAATTTCGTTCTTTTATGTTGAAGCGTTCGCTTCCAGTAACTGTTTGAATTTTGGCGTTTCACTCTGTTTTCTCCTATACTGACAGATGTATTTGGAACTCTAAATCAAACACGGTTTGTGCTAGCTTCTTGAAACTTGACACAGTAAAGCAGTTTCACGTTCTGTCTCTATGTTCTGTTTCCTCTGGATGTAGCCCTAAGCAGTGACTGGGGAGAAATACTTTCATTGACAGGGGTTGCCAAGCTTCCAGAAATTACGAGTCTCCAGAAATCTCAGCAACTATGATTTCACCCATACTGGATGATACTTTCAGGTAATGATCAGTACACTAAGCCCACTGGGTTCCCCAAATTTCGTTCTTCTATGTTTAAGCGTTCGTTTCCAGTAACAGTTTGAATTTTGGCGTTTCACTCTGTTTTCTCCTATATTGATAGATGTATTTGGAACTCTAAACCAAACACGGTTTGTGCTACCTTCTTGAAACTTGACACAGTAAAGCAGTTTCACGTTCTATCTCTATGTTCTGTTTCCTCTTCGATGTAGCACTCAGCAGTGACTGAGGAGAAACTCTTTCATTGAAAGGGGTTGCCAAGCTTCCCAAAATTGCGAGTCTCCAGAAATCTCAGCAACTATTTTTTAACCCAAACTGGATGATACTTTCAGGTAATGATCAGTACACTAAGCTCACTTGGTTCCCCAAATTTCGTTCTTTTATGTTGAAGCGTTCGCTTCCAGTAACTGTTTGAATTTTGGCGTTTCACTCTGTTTTCTCCTATACTGACAGATGTATTTGGAACTCTAAATCAAACACGGTTTGTGCTAGCTTCTTGAAACTTGACACAGTAAAGCAGTTTCACGTTCTATCTCTATGTTCTGTCTCCTCTTGATGTAGCCCTAAGCAGTGACTGGGGAGAAACACTTTCATTGAAAGGGGTTGCCAAGCTTCCAAAAATTACGAGTCTCCAGAAATCTCAGCATCTATTTTTTCACCCAAACTTGATGATACTTTCAGGTAATGATGAGTACGCTAAGCCCACTGTGTTCCCCAAATTTCGTTCTTCTATGTTGAAGCGTTCGTTTCCAGTAACAGTTTGAATTTTGGCGTTTCACTCTGTTTTCTCCTATATTGATAGATGTATTTGGAACTCTACACCAAACACGGTTTGTGCTAGCTTCTTGAAACTTGACACAGTAAAGCAGTTTCACGTTCTATCTCTATGTTCTGTTTCCTCTTGATGTAGCACTCAGCAGTGACTGAGGATAAACACTTTCATTGAAAGGGGTTGCCAAGCTTCCCAAAATTGCGAGTCTCCAGAAATCTCAGCAACTATTTTTTAACCCAAACTGGATGATACTTTCAGGTAATGATCAGTACACTAAGCTCACTTGGTTCCCCAAATTTTGTTCTTTTATGTTGAAGCGTTCGCTTCCAGTAACTGTTTGAATTTTGGCGTTTCACTCTGTTTTCTCCTATACTGACAGATGTATTTGGAACTCTAAATCAAACACGGTTTGTGCTAGCTTCTTGAAACTTGACACAGTAAAGCAGTTTCACGTTCTATCTCTATGTTCTGTTTCCTCTGGATGTAGCCCTAAGCAATGACTGGGGAGAAATACTTTCATTGACAGGGGTTGCCAAGCTTCCAGAAATTACGAGTCTCCAGAAATCTCAGCAACTATGATTTCACCCAAAGTGGATGATACTTTCAGGTAATAATAGGTAAACTAAGCCCACTTGGTTCCCCAAATTTCGTTCTTCTATGTTGAAGCGTTCGTTTCCAGTAACCGTTTGAATTTTGGCGTTTCACTCTGTTTTCTCCTATACTGACAGATGTATTTGGAACTCTAAATCAAACACGGTTTGTGCTAGCTTCTTGAAACTTGACACAGTAAAGCAGTTTCACGTTCTATCTCTATGTTCTGTTTCCTCTGGATGTAGCCCTAAGCAGTGACTGGGGAGAAATACTTTCATTGAAAGGGGTTGCCAAGCTTCCAGAAATTACGAGTCTCCAGAAATCTCAGCAACTATGATTTCACCCAACCTGGATGATACTTTCAGGTAATGATCAGTACACTAAGCTCACTTGGTTCCCCAAATTTCGTTTTTTATGTTGAAGCGTTCGCTTCCAGTAACTGTTTGAATTTTGGCGTTTCACTCTGTTTTCTCCTATATTGATAGATGTATTTGGAACTCTAAACCAAACACGGTTTGTGCTAGCTTCTTGAAACTTGACACAGTAAAGCAGTTTCACGTTCTATCTCTATGTTCTGTTTCCTCTTGATGTAGCACTCAGCAGTGACTGAGGAGAAACACTTTCATTGAAAGGGGTTGCCATGCTTCCCAAAATTGCGAGTCTCCAGAAATCTCAGCAACTATTTTTTCACCCAAACTGGATGATACTTTCAGGTAATGATCACTACACTAAGCTCACTTGGTTCCCCAAATTTCGTTCTTTTATGTTGAAGCGTTCGCTTCCAGTAACTGTTTGAATTTTGGCGTTTCACTCTGTTTTCTCCTATACTGACAGATGTATTTGGAACTCTAAATCAAACACGGTTTGTGCTAGCTTCTTGAAACTTGACACAGTAAAGCAGTTTCACGTTCTATCTCTATGTTCTGTCTCCTCTTGATGTAGCCCTAAGCAGTGACTGGGGAGAAACACTTTCATTGAAAGGGGTTGCCAAGCTTCCAAAAATTACGAGTCTCCAGAAATCTCAGCATCTATTTTTTCACCCAAACTTGATGATACTTTCAGGTAATGATGAGTACGCTAAGCCCACTGTGTTCCCCAAATTTCGTTCTTCTATGTTGAAGCGTTCGTTTCCAGTAACAGTTTGAATTTTGGCGTTTCACTCTGTTTTCTCCTATATTGATAGATGTATTTGGAACTCTAAACCAAACACGGTTTGTGCTAGCTTCTTGAAACTTGACACAGTAAAGCAGTTTCACGTTCTATCTCTATGTTCTGTTTCCTCTTGATGTAGCACTCAGCAGTGACTGAGGAGAAACACTTTCATTGAAAGGGGTTGCCAAGCTTCCCAAAATTGCGAGTCTCCAGAAATCTCAGCAACTATTTTTTAACCCAAACTGGATGATACTTTCAGGTAATGATCAGTACACTAAGCTCACTTGGTTCCCCAAATTTCGTTCTTTCATGTTGAAGCGTTCGCTTCCAGTAACTGTTTGAATTTTGGCGTTTCACTCTGTTTTCTCCTATACTGACAGATGTATTTGGAACTCTAAATCAAACACGGTTTGTGCTAGCTTCTTGAAACTTGACACAGTAAAGCAGTTTCACGTTCTATCTCTATGTTCTGTTTCCTCTGGATGTAGCCCTAACCAGTGACTGGGGAGAAATACTTTCATTGACAGGGGTTGCCAAGCTTCCAGAAATTACGAGTCTCCAGAAATCTCAGCAACTATGATTTCACCCAAACTGGATGATACTTTCAGGTAATGATGAGTACGCTAAGCCCACTGGGTTCCCCAAATTTCGTTCTTCTATGTTGAAGCGTTCGTTTCCAGTAACAGTTTGAATTTTGGCGTTTCACTCTGTTTTCTCCTATATTGATAGATGTATTTGGAACTCTAAACCAAACACGGTTTGTGCTAGCTTCTTGAAACTTGACACAGTAAAGCAGTTTCACGTTCTATCTCTATGTTCTGTTTCCTCTTGATGTAGCACTCAGCAGTGACTGAGGAGAAACACTTTCATTGAAAGGGGTTGCCAAGCTTCCCAAAATTGCGAGTCTCCAGAAATCTCAGCAACTATTTTTTCACCCAAACTGGATGATACTTTCAGGTAATGATCAGTACACTAAGCTCACTTGGTTCCCCAAATTTCGTTCTTTTATGTTGCAGCGTTCGCTTCCAGTAACTGTTTGAATTTTGGCGTTTCACTCTGTTTTCTCCTATACTGACAGATGTATTTGGAACTCTAAATCAAACACGGTTTGTGCTAGCTTCTTGAAACTTGACACAGTAAAGCAGTTTCACGTTCTATCTCTATGTTCTGTTTCCTCTGGATGTAGCCCTAAGCAGTGACTGGGGAGAAATACTTTCATTGACAGGGGTTGCCAAGCTTCCAGAAATTACGAGTCTTTAGAAATCTCAGCAACTATGATTTCACCCAAAGTGGATGATACTTTCAGGTAATAATAGGTAAACTAAGCCCACTTGGTTCCCCAAATTTCGTTCTTCTATGTTGAAGCGTTCGTTTCCAGTAACAGTTTGAATTTTGGCGTTTCACTCTGTTTTCTCCTATATTGATAGATGTATTTGGAACTGTAAATCAAACAAGGTTTGTGCTACCTTCTTGAAACTTGACACAGTAAAGCAGTTTCAAGTTCTATCTATATGTTCTCTTTCCTCTTGATGTAGCACTCAGCAGTGACTGAGGAGAAGCACTTTCATTGAAAGGGGTTGCCAAGCTTCCCAAAATTGCGAGTCTCCAGAAATCTCAGCAACTATTTTTTCACCCAAACTGGATGATACTTTCAGGTAATGATCAGTACACTAAGCTCACTTGGTTCCCCAAATTTCTTTCTTTTATGTTGAAGCGTTCGCTTCCAGTAACTGTTTGAATTTTGGCGTTTCACTCTGTTTTCTCCTATACTGACAGATGTATTTGGAACTCTAAATCAAACACGGTTTGTGCTAGCTTCTTGAAACTTGACACAGTAAAGCAGTTTCACGTTCTATCTCTATGTTCTGTTTCCTCTGGATGTAGCCCTAAGCAGTGACTGGGGAGAAATACTTTCATTGACAGGGGTTGCCAAGCTTCCAGAAATTACGAGTCTCCAGAAATCTCAGCAACTATGATTTCACCCAAACTGGATGATACTTTCAGGTAATGATGAGTACGCTAAGCCCACTGGGTTCCCCAAATTTCGTTCTTCTATGTTGAAGCGTTCGTTTCCAGTAACAGTTTGAATTTTGGCGTTTCACTCTGTTTTCTCCTATATTGATAGATGTATTTGGAACTCTAAACCAAACACGGTTTGTGCTAGCTTCTTGAAACTTGACACAGTAAAGCAGTTTCACGTTCTATCTCTACGTTCTGTTTCCTCTTGATGTAGCACTCAGCAGTGACTGAGGAGAAACACTTTCATTGAAAGGGGTTGCCAAGCTTCCCAAAATTGCGAGTCTCCAGAAATCTCAGCAACTATTTTTTCACCCAAACTGGATGATACTTTCAGGTAATGATCAGTACACTAAGCTCACTTGGTTCCCCAAATTTCGTTCTTTTATGTTGCAGCGTTCGCTTCCAGTAACTGTTTGAATTTTGGCGTTTCACTCTGTTTTCTCCTATACTGACAGATGTATTTGGAACTGTAAATCAAACACGGTTTGTGCTAGCTTCTTGAAACTTGACACAGTAAAGCAGTTTCACGTTCTATCTCTATGTTCTGTTTCCTCTGGATGTAGCCCTAATCAGTGACTGGGGAGAAATACTTTCATTGACAGGGGTTGCCAAGCTTCCAGAAATTACGAGTCTCCAGAAATCTCAGCAACTATGATTTCACCCAAAGTGGATGATACTTTCAGGTAATAATAGGTAAACTAAGCCCACTTGGTTCCCCAAATTTCGTTCTTCTATGTTGAAGCGTTCGTTTCCAGTAACAGTTTGAATTTTGGCGTTTCACTCTGTTTTCTCCTATATTGATAGATGTATTTGGAACTCTAAATCAAACACGGTTTGTGCTACCTTCTTCAAACTTGACACAGTAAAGCAGTTTCAAGTTCTATCTATATGTTCTCTTTCCTCTTGATGTAGCACTCAGCAGTGACTGAGGAGAAACACTTTCATTGAAAGGGGTTGCCAAGCTTCCCAAAATTGCGAGTCTCCAGAAATCTCAGCAACTATTTTTTCACCCAAACTGGATGATACTTTCAGGTAATGATCAGTACACTAAGCTCACTTGGTTCCCCAAATTTCGTTCTTTTATGTTGAAGCGTTCGCTTCCAGTAACTGTTTGAATTTTGGCGTTTCACTCTGTTTTCTCCTATACTGACAGATGTATTTGGAACTCTAAATCAAACACGGTTTGTGCTAGCTTCTTGAAACTTGACACAGTAAAGCAGTTTCACGTTCTATCTCTATGTTCTGTTTCCTCTGGATGTAGCCCTAAGCAGTGACTGGGGAGAAATACTTTCATTGACAGGGGTTGCCAAGCTTCCAGAAATTACGAGTCTCCAGAAATCTCAGCAACTATGATTTCACCCAAACTGGATGATACTTTCAGGTAATGATGAGTACGCTAAGCCCACTGGGTTCCCCAAATTTCGTTCTTCTATGTTGAAGCGTTCGTTTCCAGTAACAGTTTGAATTTTGGCGTTTCACTCTGTTTTCTCCTATATTGATAGATGTATTTGGAACACTAAATCAAACACGGTTTGTGCTACCTTCTTCAAACTTGACACAGTAAAGCAGTTTCACGTTCTATCTCTATGTTCTGTTTCCTCTTGATGTAGCACTCAGCAGTGACTGAGGAGAAACACTTTCATTGAAAGGGGTTGCCAAGCTTCCCAAAATTGCGAGTCTCCAGAAATCTCAGCAACTATTTTTTAACCCAAACTGGATGATACTTTCAGGTAATGATCAGTACACTAAGCTCACTTGGTTCCCCAAATTTCGTTCTTTTATGTTGAAGCGTTCGCTTCCAGTAACTGTTTGAATTTTGGCGTTTCACTCTGTTTTCTCCTATATTGATAGATGTATTTGGAACTCTAAACCAAACACGGTTTGTGCTAGCTTCTTGAAACTTGACACAGTAAAGCAGTTTCACGTTCTATCTCTATGTTCTGTTTCCTCTTGATGTAGCACTCAGCAGTGACTGAGGAGAAACACTTTCATTGAAAGGGGTTGCCAAGCTTCCCAAAATTGCGAGTCTCCAGAAATCTCAGCAACTATTTTTTAACCCAAACTGGATGATACTTTCAGGTAATGATCACTACACTTAGCTCACTTGGTTCCCCAAATTTCGTTCTTTTATGTTGAAGCGTTCGCTTCCAGTAACTGTTTGAATTTTGGCTTTTCACTCTGTTTTCTCCTATACTGACAGATGTATTTGGAACTCTAAATCAAACACGGTTTGTGCTAGCTTCTTGAAACTTGACACAGTAAAGCACTTTCACGTTCTATCTCTATGTTCTGTTTTCTCTGGATGTAGCCCTAAGCAGTGACTGGGGAGAAATACTTTCATTGACAGGGGTTGCCAAGCTTCCAGAAATTACGAGTCTCCAGAAATCTCAGCAACTATGATTTCACCCAACCTGGATGATACTTTCAGGTAATGATCAGTACACTAAGCCCACTTGGTTCGCCAAATTTCGTTCTTCTATGTTGAAGCGTTCGATTCCAGTAACAGTTTGAATTTTGGCGTTTTACTCTGTTTTCTCCTATATTGATAGATGTATTTGGAACTCTAAATCAAACACGGTTTGTGCTAGCTTCTTGAAACTTGACACAATAAAGCAGTTTCAAGTTCTATCTCTATGTTCTGTCTCCTCTTGATGTAGCCCTAAGCAGTGACTGGGGAGAAACACTTTCATTGAAAGGGGTTGCCAAGCTTCCAAAAATTACGAGTCTCCAGAAATCTCAGCATCTATTTTTTCACCCAAACTGGATGATATTTTCAGGTAATGATGAGTACGCTAAGCCCACTGGGTTCCCAAAATTTTGTTCTTCTATGTTGAAGCGTTCGTTTCCAGTAACAGTTTGAATTTTGGCGTTTCACTCTGTTTTCTCCTATATTGATAGATGTATTTGGAACTCTAAACCAAACACGGTTTGTGCTAGCTTCTTGAAACTTGACACAGTAAAGCAGTTTCACGTTCTATCTCTATGTTCTGTTTCCTCTTGATGTAGCACTCAGCAGTGACTGAGGAGAAACACTTTCATTGAAAGGGGTTGCCAAGCTCCCCAAAACTGCGAGTCTCCAGAAATCTCAGCAACTATTTTTTCACCCAAACTGGATGATACTTTCAGGTAATGATCAGTACACTAAGCTCACTTGGTTCCCCAAATTTCGTTCTTTTATGTTGAAGCGTTCACTTCCAGTAACTGTTTGAATTTTGGCGTTTCACTCTGTTTTCTCCTATACTGACAGATGTATTTCGAACTCTAAGTCAAACACGGTTTGTGCTAGCTTCTTGAAACTTGACACAGTAAAGCAGTTTCAAGTTCTATCTCTATGTTTTCTTTCCTCTTGATGTAGCACTCAGCAGTGACTGAGGAGAAACACTTTCATTGAAAGGGGTTGCCAAGCTTCCAGAAATTACGAGTCTCCAGAAATCTCAGCAACTATGATTTCACCCAAACTGGATGATACTTTCAGGTAATGATCAGTACACTAAGCCCACTTGGTTCGCCAAATTTCGTTCTTCTATGTTGAAGCGTTCGTTTCCAGTAACAGTTTGAATTTTGGCGTTTTACTCTGTTTTCTCCTATATTGATAGATGTATTTGGAACTCTAAATCAAACACGGTTTGTGCTAGCTTCTTGAAACTTGACACAATAAAGCAGTTTCAAGTTCTATCTCTATGTTCTGTCTCCTCTTGATGTAGCCCTAAGCAGTGACTGGGGAGAAACACTTTCATTGAAAGGGGTTGCCAAGCATCCAAAAATTACGAGTCTCCAGAAATCTCAGCATCTATTTTTTCACCCAAACTGGATGATACTTTCAGGTAATCATCAGTACACTAAGCTCACTTGGTTCCCCAAATTTCGTTCTTTTATGTTGAAGCGTTCACTTCCAGTAACTGTTTGAATTTTGGCGTTTCACTCTGTTTTCTCCTATATTGATAGATGTATTTGGAACTCTAAACCAAACACGGTTTGTGCTAGCTTCTTGAAACTTGACACAGTAAAGCAGTTTCAAGTTCTATCTCTACGTTTTCTTTCCTCTTGATGTAGCACTCAGCAGTGACTGAGGAGAAACACTTTCATTGAAAGGGGTTGCCAAGCTTCCAGAAATTACGAGTCTCCAGAAATCTCAGCAACTATGATTTCACCCAAACTGGATGATACTTTCAGGTAATGATCAGTACACTAAGCCCACTTGGTTCCCCAAATTTCGTTCTTCTATGTTGATGCGTTCGCTTCCAGTAACTGTTTGAATTTTGGCGTTTCACTCTGTTTTCTCCTATACTGACAGATGTATTTGGAACTCTAAATCAAACACGGTTTGTGCTAGCTTCTTGAAACTTGACACAGTAAAGCAGTTTCACGTTCTATCACTATGTTCTGTTTCCTCTGGATGTAGCCCTAAGCAGTGACTGGGGAAAAATACTTTCATTGACAGAGGTTGCCAAGCTTCCAGAAATTACGAGTCTCCAGAAATCTCAGCAACTATGATTTCACCCAAACTGGATGATAATTTCAGGTAATGATCAGTACACTAAGCCCACTTGGTTCCCCAAATTTCGTTCTTCTATGTTGAAGCGTTCGTTTCCAGTAACAGTTTGAATTTTGGCGTTTCACTCTGTTTTCTCCTATATTGATAGATGTATTTGGAACTCTAACCCAAACACGGTTTGTGCTAGCTTCTTGAAACTTGACACAGTAAAGCAGTTTCACGTTCTATCTCTATGTTCTGTCTCCTCTTGATGTAGCCCTAAGCAGTGACTGGGGAGAAACACTTTCATTGAAAGGGGTTGCCAAGCTTCCAAAAATTATGAGTCTCCAGAAATCTCAGCATCTATTTTTTCACCCAAACTTGATGATACTTTCAGGTAATGATGAGTACGCTAAGCCCACTGGGTTCCCCAAATTTCGTTCTTCTATGTTGAAGCGTTCGTTTCCAGTAACAGTTTGAATTTTGGCGTTTCACTCTGTTTTCTCCTATATTGATAGATGTATTTGGAACTCTAAATCAAACACGGTTTGTGCTACCTTCTTCAAACTTGACACAGTAAAGCAGTTTCAAGTTCTATCTATATGTTCTCTTTCCTCTTGATGTAGCACTCAGCAGTGACTGAGGAGAAGCACTTTCATTGAAAGGGGTTGCCAAGCTTCCCAAAATTGCGAGTCTCCAGAAATCTCAGCAACTATTTTTTCACCCAAACTGGATGATACTTTCAGGTAATGATCAGTACACTAAGCTCACTTGGTTCCCCAAATTTCGTTCTTTTATGTTGAAGCGTTCGCTTCCAGTAACTGTTTGAATTTTGGCGTTTCACTCTGTTTTCTCCTATACTGACAGATGTATTTGGAACTCTAAATCAAACACGGTTTGTGCTAGCTTCTTGAAACTTGACACAGTAAAGCAGTTTCACGTTCTATCTCTATGTTCTGTTTCCTCTGGATGTAGCCCTAAGCAGTGACTGGGGAGAAATACTTTCATTGACAGGGGTTGCCAAGCTTCCAGAAATTACGAGTCTCCAGAAATCTCAGCAACTATGATTTCACCCAAACTGGATGATACTTTCAGGTAATGATGAGTACGCTAAGCCCACTGGGTTCCCCAAATTTCGTTCTTCTATGTTGAAGCGTTCGTTTCCAGTAACAGTTTGAATTTTGGCGTTTCACTCTGTTTTCTCCTATATTGATAGATGTATTTGGAACTCTAAACCAAACACGGTTTGTGCTAGCTTCTTGAAACTTGACACAGTAAAGCAGTTTCACGTTCTATCTCTATGTTCTGTTTCCTCTTGATGTAGCACTCAGCAGTGACTGAGGAGAAACACTTTCATTGAAAGGGGTTGCCAAGCTTCCCAAAATTGCGAGTCTCCAGAAATCTCAGCAACTATTTTTTCACCCAAACTGGATGATACTTTCAGGTAATGATCAGTACACTAAGCTCACTTGGTTCCCCAAATTTCGTTCTTTTATGTTGCAGCGTTCGCTTCCAGTAACTGTTTGAATTTTGGCGTTTCACTCTGTTTTCTCCTATACTGACAGATGTATTTGGAACTGTAAATCAAACACGGTTTGTGCTATCTTCTTGAAACTTGACACAGTAAAGCAGTTTCACGTTCTATCTCTATGTTCTGTTTCCTCTGGATGTAGCCCTAATCAGTGACTGGGGAGAAATACTTTCATTGACAGGGGTTGCCAAGCTTCCAGAAATTACGAGTCTCCAGAAATCTAGCAACTATGATTTCACCCAAAGTGGATGATACTTTCAGGTAATAATAGGTAAACTAAGCCCACTTGGTTCCCCAAATTTCGTTCTTCTATGTTGAAGCGTTCGTTTCCAGTAACAGTTTGAATTTTGGCGTTTCACTCTGTTTTCTCCTATATTGATAGATGTATTTGGAACTCTAAATCAAACACGGTTTGTGCTACCTTCTTCAAACTTGACACAGTAAAGCAGTTTCAAGTTCTATCTATATGTTCTCTTTCCTCTTGATGTAGCACTCAGCAGTGACTGAGGAGAAACACTTTCATTGAAAGGGGTTGCCAAGCTTCCCAAAATTGCGAGTCTCCAGAAATCTCAGCAACTATTTTTTCACCCAAACTGGATGATACTTTCAGGTAATGATCAGTACACTAAGCTCACTTGGTTCCCCAAATTTCGTTCTTTTATGTTGAAGCGTTCGCTTCCAGTAACTGTTTGAATTTTGGCGTTTCACTCTGTTTTCTCCTATACTGACAGATGTATTTGGAACTCTAAATCAAACACGGTTTGTGCTAGCTTCTTGAAACTTGACACAGTAAAGCAGTTTCACGTTCTATCTCTATGTTCTCTTTCCTCTGGATGTAGCCCTAAGCAGTGACTGGGGAGAAATACTTTCATTGACAGGGGTTGCCAAGCTTCCAGAAATTACGAGTCTCCAGAAATCTCAGCAACTATGATTTCACCCAAACTGGATGATACTTTCAGGTAATGATGAGTACGCTAAGCCCACTGGGTTCCCCAAATTTCGTTCTTCTATGTTGAAGCGTTCGTTTCCAGTAACAGTTTGAATTTTGGCGTTTCACTCTGTTTTCTCCTATATTGATAGATGTATTTGGAACACTAAATCAAACACGGTTTGTGCTACCTTCTTCAAACTTGACACAGTAAAGCAGTTTCACGTTCTATCTCTATGTTCTGTTTCCTCTTGATGTAGCACTCAGCAGTGACTGAGGAGAAACACTTTCATTGAAAGGGGTTGCCAAGCTTCCCAAAATTGCGAGTCTCCAGAAATCTCAGCAACTATTTTTTAACCCAAACTGGATGATACTTTCAGGTAATGATCAGTACACTAAGCTCACTTGGTTCCCCAAATTTCGTTCTTTTATGTTGAAGCGTTCGCTTCCAGTAACTGTTTGAATTTTGGCGTTTCACTCTGTTTTCTCCTATATTGATAGATGTATTTGGAACTCTAAACCAAACACGGTTTGTGCTAGCTTCTTGAAACTTGACACAGTAAAGCAGTTTCACGTTCTATCTCTATGTTCTGTTTCCTCTTGATGTAGCACTCAGCAGTGACTGAGGAGAAACACTTTCATTGAAAGGGGTTGCCATGCTTCCCAAAATTGCGAGTCTCCAGAAATCTCAGCAACTATTTTTTAACCCAAACTGGATGATACTTTCAGGTAATGATCACTACACTTAGCTCACTTGGTTCCCCAAATTTCGTTCTTTTATGTTGAAGCGTTCGCTTCCAGTAACTGTTTGAATTTTGGCTTTTCACTCTGTTTTCTCCTATACTGACAGATGTATTTGGAACTCTAAATCAAACACGGTTTGTGCTAGCTTCTTGAAACTTGACACAGTAAAGCACTTTCACGTTCTATCTCTATGTTCTGTTTTCTCTGGATGTAGCCCTAAGCAGTGACTGGGGAGAAATACTTTCATTGACAGGGGTTGCCAAGCTTCCAGAAATTACGAGTCTCCAGAAATCTCAGCAACTATGATTTCACCCAACCTGGATGATACTTTCAGGTAATGATCAGTACACTAAGCCCACTTGGTTCGCCAAATTTCGTTCTTCTATGTTGAAGCGTTCGATTCCAGTAACAGTTTGAATTTTGGCGTTTTACTCTGTTTTCTCCTATATTGATAGATGTATTTGGAACTCTAAATCAAACACGGTTTGTGCTAGCTTCTTGAAACTTGACACAATAAAGCAGTTTCAAGTTCTATCTCTATGTTCTGTCTCCTCTTGATGTAGCCCTAAGCAGTGACTGGGGAGAAACACTTTCATTGAAAGGGGTTGCCAAGCTTCCAAAAATTACGAGTCTCCAGAAATCTCAGCATCTATTTTTTCACCCAAACTGGATGATATTTTCAGGTAATGATGAGTACGCTAAGCCCACTGGGTTCCCAAAATTTTGTTCTTCTATGTTGAAGCGTTCGTTTCCAGTAACAGTTTGAATTTTGGCGTTTCACTCTGTTTTCTCCTATATTGATAGATGTATTTGGAACTCTAAACCAAACACGGTTTGTGCTAGCTTCTTGAAACTTGACACAGTAAAGCAGTTTCACGTTCTATCTCTATGTTCTGTTTCCTCTTGATGTAGCACTCAGCAGTGACTGAGGAGAAACACTTTCATTGAAATGGGTTGCCAAGCTCCCCAAAACTGCGAGTCTCCAGAAATCTCAGCAACTATTTTTTCACCCAAACTGGATGATACTTTCAGGTAATGATCAGTACACTAAGCTCACTTGGTTCCCCAAATTTCGTTCTTTTATGTTGAAGCGTTCACTTCCAGTAACTGTTTGAATTTTGGCGTTTCACTCTGTTTTCTCCTATACTGACAGATGTATTTCGAACTCTAAGTCAAACACGGTTTGTGCTAGCTTCTTGAAACTTGACACAGTAAAGCAGTTTCAAGTTCTATCTCTATGTTTTCTTTCCTCTTGATGTAGCACTCAGCAGTGACTGAGGAGAAACACTTTCATTGAAAGGGGTTGCCAAGCTTCCAGAAATTACGAGTCTCCAGAAATCTCAGCAACTATTTTTTCACCCAAACTGGATGATACTTTCAGGTAATGATCAGTACACTAAGCTCACTTGGTTCCCCAAATTTCGTTCTTTTATGTTGAAGCGTTCACTTCCAGTAACTGTTTGAATTTTGGCGTTTCACTCTGTTTTCTCCTATACTGACAGATGTATTTCGAACTCTAAGTCAAACACGGTTTGTGCTAGCTTCTTGAAACTTGACACAGTAAAGCAGTTTCAAGTTCTATCTCTATGTTTTCTTTCCTCTTGATGTAGCACTCAGCAGTGACTGAGGAGAAACACTTTCATTGAAAGGGGTTGCCAAGCTTCCAGAAATTACGAGTCTCCAGAAATCTCAGCAACTATGATTTCACCCAAACTGGATGATACTTTCAGGTAATGATCAGTACACTAAGCCCACTTGGTTCGCCAAATTTCGTTCTTCTATGTTGAAGCGTTCGTTTCCAGTAACAGTTTGAATTTTGGCGTTTTACTCTGTTTTCTCCTATATTGATAGATGTATTTGGAACTCTAAATCAAACACGGTTTGTGCTAGCTTCTTGAAACTTGACACAATAAAGCAGTTTCAAGTTCTATCTCTATGTTCTGTCTCCTCTTGATGTAGCCCTAAGCAGTGACTGGGGAGAAACACTTTCATTGAAAGGGGTTGCCAAGCATCCAAAAATTACGAGTCTCCAGAAATCTCAGCATCTATTTTTTCACCCAAACTGGATGATACTTTCAGGTAATCATCAGTACACTAAGCTCACTTGGTTCCCCAAATTTCGTTCTTTTATGTTGAAGCGTTCACTTCCAGTAACTGTTTGAATTTTGGCGTTTCACTCTGTTTTCTCCTATACTGACAGATGTATTTGGAACTCTAAATCAAACACGGTTTGTGCTAGCTTCTTGAAACTTGACACAGTAAAGCAGTTTCAAGTTCTATCTCTACGTTTTCTTTCCTCTTGATGTAGCACTCAGCAGTGACTGAGGAGAAACACTTTCATTGAAAGGGGTTGCCAAGCTTCCAGAAATTACGAGTCTCCAGAAATCTCAGCAACTATGATTTCACCCAAACTGGATGATACTTTCAGGTAATGATCAGTACACTAAGCCCACTTGGTTCCCCAAATTTCGTTCTTCTATGTTGATGCGTTCGCTTCCAGTAACTGTTTGAATTTTGGCGTTTCACTCTGTTTTCTCCTATACTGACAGATGTATTTGGAACTCTAAATCAAACACGGTTTGTGCTAGCTTCTTGAAACTTGACACAGTAAAGCAGTTTCACGTTCTATCACTATGTTCTGTTTCCTCTGGATGTAGCCCTAAGCAGTGACTGGGGAAAAATACTTTCATTGACAGAGGTTGCCAAGCTTCCAGAAATTACGAGTCTCCAGAAATCTCAGCAACTATGATTTCACCCAAACTGGATGATAATTTCAGGTAATGATCAGTACACTAAGCCCACTTGGTTCCCCAAATTTCGTTCTTCTATGTTGAAGCGTTCGTTTCCAGTAACAGTTTGAATTTTGGCGTTTCACTCTGTTTTCTCCTATATTGATAGATGTATTTGGAACTCTAACCCAAACACGGTTTGTGCTAGCTTCTTGAAACTTGACACAGTAAAGCAGTTTCACGTTCTATCTCTATGTTCTGTCTCCTCTTGATGTAGCCCTAAGCAGTGACTGGGGAGAAACACTTTCATTGAAAGGGGTTGCCAAGCTTCCAAAAATTATGAGTCTCCAGAAATCTCAGCATCTATTTTTTCACCCAAACTTGATGATACTTTCAGGTAATGATGAGTACGCTAAGCCCACTGGGTTCCCCAAATTTCGTTCTTCTATGTTGAAGCGTTCGTTTCCAGTAACAGTTTGAATTTTGGCGTTTCACTCTGTTTTCTCCTATATTGATAGATGTATTTGGAACTCTAAACCAAACACGGTTTGTGCTAGCTTCTTGAAACTTGACACAGTAAAGCAGTTTCACGTTCTATATCTATGTTCTGTTTCCTCTTGATGTAGCACTCAGCAGTGACTGAGGAGAAACACTTTCATTGAAAGGGGTTGCCAAGCTTCCCAAAATTGCGAGTCTCCAGAAATCTCAGCAACTATTTTTTAACCCAAACTGGATGATACTTTCAGGTAATGATCAGTACACTAAGCCCACTTGGTTCCCCAAATTTCGATCTTCTATGTTAAAGCGTTCGTTTCCAGTAACAGTTTGAATTTTGGCGTTTCACTCTGTTTTCTCCTATATTGATACATGTATTTGGAACTCTAAACCAAACACGGTTTGTGCTAGCTTCTTGAAACTTGACACAGTAAAGCAGTTTCACGTTCTATCTCTATGTTCTGTTTCCTCTGGATGTAGCCCTAAGCAGTGACTGGGGAGAAATACTTTCATTGACAGGGGTTGCCAAGCTTCCAGAAATTACGAGTCTCCAGAAATCTCAGCAACTATGATTTCACCCAAACTGGATGATACTTTCAGGTAATGATGAGTACGCTAAGCCCACTGGGTTCCCCAAATTTCGTTCTTCTATGTTGAAGCGTTCGTTTCCAGTAACAGTTTGAATTTTGGCGTTTCACTCTGTTTTCTCCTATATTGATAGATGTATTTGGAACTCTAAACCAAACACGGTTTGTGCTACCTTCTTGAAACTTGACACAGTAAAGCAGTTTCACGTTCTATCTCTATGTTCTGTTTCCTCTTGATGTAGCACTCAGCAGTGACTGAGGAGAAACACTTTCATTGAAAGGGGTTGCCAAGCTTCCCAAAATTGCGAGTCTCCAGAAATCTCAGCAACTATTTTTTAACCCAAACTGGATGATACTTTCAGGTAATGATCAGTACACTAAGCTCACTTGGTTCCCCAAATTTCGTTCTTTTATGTTGAAGCGTTCGCTTCCAGTAACTCTTTGAATTTTGGCGTTTCACTCTGTTTTCTCCTATATTGATAGATGTATTTGGAACTCTAAACCAAACACGGTTTGTGCTAGCTTCTTGAAACTTGACACAGTAAAGCAGTTTCACGTTCTATCTCTATGTTCTGTTTCCTCTTGATGTAGCACTCAGCAGTGACTGAGGAGAAACACTTTCATTGAAAGGGGTTGCCATGCTTCCCAAAATTGCGAGTCTCCAGAAATCTCAGCAACTATTTTTTAACCCAAACTGGATGATACTTTCAGGTAATGATCAGTACACTAAGCTCACTTGGTTCCCCAAATTTCGTTCTTTTATGTTGAAGCGTTCGCTTCCAGTAACTGTTTGAATTTTGGCGTTTCACTCTGTTTTCTCCTATACTGACAGATGTATTTGGAACTCTAAATCAAACACGGTTTGTGCTAGCTTCTTGAAACTTGACACAGTAAAGCACTTTCACGTTCTATCTCTATGTTCTGTTTCCTCTGGATGTAGCCCTAAGCAGTGACTGGGGAGAAATACTTTCATTGACAGGGGTTGCCAAGCTTCCAGAAATTACGAGTCTCCAGAAATCTCAGCAACTATGATTTCACCCAACCTGGATGATACTTTCAGGTAATGATCAGTACACTAAGCCCACTTGGTTCGCCAAATTTCGTTCTTCTATGTTGAAGCGTTCGATTCCAGTAACAGTTTGAATTTTGGCGTTTTACTCTGTTTTCTCCTATATTGATAGATGTATTTGGAACTCTAAATCAAACACGGTTTGTGCTAGCTTCTTGAAACTTGACACAATAAAGCAGTTTCAAGTTCTATCTCTATGTTCTGTCTCCTCTTGATGTAGCCCTAAGCAGTGACTGGGGAGAAACACTTTCATTGAAAGGGGTTGCCAAGCTTCCAAAAATTACGAGTCTCCAGAAATCTCAGCATCTATTTTTTCACCCAAACTGGATGATACTTTCAGGTAATGATGAGTACGCTAAGCCCACTGGGTTCCCAAAATTTCGTTCTTCTATGTTGAAGCGTTCGTTTCCAGTAACAGTTTGAATTTTGGCGTTTCACTCTGTTTTCTCCTATATTGATAGATGTATTTGGAACTCTAACCCAAACACGGTTTGTGCTAGCTTCTTGAAACTTGACACAGTAAAGCAGTTTCACGTTCTGTCTCTATGTTCTGTCTCCTCTTGATGTAGCCCTAAGCAGTGACTGGGGAGAAACACGTTCATTGAAAGGGGTTGCCAAGCTTCCAGAAATTACGAGTCTCCAGAAATCTCAGCAACTATGATTTCACCCAAACTGGATGATACTTTCAGGTAATGATCAGTACACTAAGCCCACTTGGTTCCCCAAATTTCGTTCTTCTATGTTGATGCGTTCGCTTCCAGTAACTGTTTGAATTTTGGCGTTTCACTCTGTTTTCTCCTATACTGACAGATGTATTTGGAACTCTAAATCAAACACGGTTTGTGCTAGCTTCTTGAAACTTGACACAGTAAAGCAGTTTCACGTTCTATCACTATGTTCTGTTTCCTCTGGATGTAGCCCTAAGCAGTGACTGGGGAAAAATACTTTCATTGACAGAGGTTGCCAAGCTTCCAGAAATTACGAGTCTCCAGAAATCTCAGCAACTATGATTTCACCCAAACTGGATGATACTTTCAGGTAATGATCAGTACACTAAGCCCACTTGGTTCCCCAAATTTCGTTCTTCTATGTTGAAGCGTTCGTTTCCAGTAACAGTTTGAATTTTGGCGTTTCACTCTGTTTTCTCCTATATTGATAGATGTATTTGGAACTCTAACCCAAACACGGTTTGTGCTAGCTTCTTGAAACTTGACACAGTAAAGCAGTTTCACGTTCTATCTCTATGTTCTGTCTCCTCTTGATTTAGCCCTAAGCAGTGACTGGGGAGAAACACTTTCATTGAAAGGGGTTGCCAAGCTTCCAAAAATTACGAGTCTCCAGAAATCTCAGCATCTATTTTTTCACCCAAACTTGATGATACTTTCAGGTAATGATGAGTACGCTAAGCCCACTGGGTTCCCCAAATTTCGTTCTTCTATGTTGAAGCGTTCGTTTCCAGTAACAGTTTGAATTTTGGCGTTTCACTCTGTTTTCTCCTATATTGATAGATGTATTTGGAACTCTAAACCAAACACGGTTTGTGCTAGCTTCTTGAAACTTGACACAGTAAAGCAGTTTCACGTTCTATATCTATGTTCTGTTTCCTCTTGATGTAGCACTCAGCAGTGACTGAGGAGAAACACTTTCATTGAAAGGGGTTGCCAAGCTTCCCAAAATTGCGAGTCTCCAGAAATCTCAGCAACTATTTTTTAACCCAAATTGGATGATACTTTCAGGTAATGATCAGTACACTAAGCTCACTTGGTTCCCCAAATTTCGTTCTTTTATGTTGAAGCGTTTGCTTCCAGTAACTGTTTGAATTTTGGCGTTTCACTCTGTTTTCTCCTATACTGACAGATGTATTTGGAACTCTAAATCAAACACGGTTTGTGCTAGCTTCTTGAAACTTGACACAGTAAAGCAGTTTCACGTTCTATCTCTATGTTCTGTTTCCTCTGGATGTAGCCCTAAGCAGTGACTGGGGAGAAATACTTTCATTGACAGGGGTTGCCAAGCTTCCAGAAATTACGAGTCTCCAGAAATCTCAGCAACTATGATTTCACCCAAACTGGATGATACTTTCAGGTAATGATCAGTACACTAAGCCCACTTGGTTCGCCAAATTTCGTTCTTCTATGTTGAAGCGTTCGTTTCCAGTAACAGTTTGAATTTTGGCGTTTCACTCTGTTTTCTCCTATATTGATAGATGTATTTGGAACTCTAAACCAAACACGGTTTGTGCTAGCTTCTTGAAACTTGACACAGTAAAGCAGTTTAACGTTCTATCTCTATGTTCTGTTTCCTCTTCGATGTAGCACTCAGCAGTGACTGAGGAGAAACACTTTCATTGAAAGGGGTTGCCAAGCTTCCAAAAATTGCGAGTCTCCAGAAATCTCAGCAACTATTTTTTAACCCAAACTGGATGATATTTTCAGGTAATGATCAGTACACTAAGCTCACTTGGTTCCCCAAATTTCGTTCTTTTACGTTGAAGCGTTCGCTTCCAGTAACTGTTTGAATTTTGGCGTTTCACTCTGTTTTCTCCTATATTGATAGATGTATTTGGAACTCTAAACCAAACACGGTTTGTGCTAGCTTCTTGAAACTTGACACAGTAAAGCAGTTTCACGTTCTATCTCTATGTTCTGTTTCCTCTTGATGTAGCTCTCAGCAGTGACTGAGGAGAAACACTTTCATTGAAAGGGGTTGCCAAGCTTCCCAAAATTGCGAGTCTCCAGAAATCTCAGCAACTATTTTTTAACCCAAACTGGATGATACTTTCAGGTAATGATCAGTACACTAAGCTCACTTGGTTCCCCAAATTTCGTTCTTTTATGTTGAAGCGTTCGCTTCCAGTAACTGTTTGAATTTTGGCGTTTCACTCTGTTTTCTCCTATACTGACAGATGTATTTGGAACTCTAAATCAAACACGGTTTGTGCTAGCTTCTTGAAACTTGACACAGTAAAGCAGTTTCACGTTCTATCTCTATGTTCTGTTTCCTCTGGATGTAGCCCTAAGCAGTGACTGGGGAGAAATACTTTCATTGACAGGGGTTGCCAAGCTTCCAGAAATTACGAGTCTCCAGAAATCTCAGCAACTATGATTTCACCCAAACTGGATGATACTTTCAGGTAATGATCAGTACACTAAGCCCACTTGGTTCGCCAAATTTCGTTCTTCTATGTTGAAGCGTTCGTTTCCAGTAACTGTTTGAATTTTGGCGTTTCACTCTGTTTTCTCCTATATTGATAGATGTATTTGGAACTCTAAACCAAACACGGTTTGTGCTAGCTTCTTGAAACTTGACACAGTAAAGCAGTTTCACGTTCTATCTCTATGTTCTGTTTCCTCTTCGATGTAGCACTCAGCAGTGACTGAGGAGAAACACTTTCATTGAAAGGGGTTGCCAAGCTTCCCAAAATTGCGAGTCTCCAGAAATCTCAGCAACTATTTTTTAACCCAAACTGGATGATACTTTCAGGTAATGATCAGTACACTAAGCTCACTTGGTTCCCCAAATTTCGTTCTTTTATGTTGAAGCGTTCGCTTCCAGTAACTGTTTGAATTTTGGCGTTTCACTCTGTTTTCTCCTATATTGATAGATGTATTTGGAACTCTAAACCAAACACGGTTTGTGCTAGCTTCTTGAAACTTGACACAGTAAAGCAGTTTCACGTTCTATCTCTATGTTCTGTTTCCTCTTGATGTAGCACTCAGCAGTGACTGAGGAGAAACACTTTCATTGAAAGGGGTTGCCATGCTTCCCAAAATTGCGAGTCTCCAGAAATCTCAGCAACTATTTTTTAACCCAAACTGGATGATACTTTCAGGTAATGATCAGTACACTAAGCTCACTTGGTTCCCCAAATTTCGTTCTTTTATGTTGAAGCGTTCGCTTCCAGTAACTGTTTGAATTTTGGCGTTTCACTCTGTTTTCTCCTATACTGACAGATGTATTTGGAACTCTAAATCAAACACGGTTTGTGCTAGCTTCTTGAAACTTGACACAGTAAAGCACTTTCACGTTCTATCTCTATGTTCTGTTTCCTCTGGATGTAGCCCTAAGCAGTGACTGGGGAAAAATACTTTCATTGACAGAGGTTGCCAAGCTTCCAGAAATTACGAGTCTCCAGAAATCTCAGCAACTATGATTTCACCCAACCTGGATGATACTTTCAGGTAATGATCAGTACACTAAGCCCACTTGGTTCGCCAAATTTCGTTCTTCTATGTTGAAGCGTTCGATTCCAGTAACAGTTTGAATTTTGGCGTTTTACTCTGTTTTCTCCTATATTGATAGATGTATTTGGAACTCTAAATCAAACACGGTTTGTGCTAGCTTCTTGAAACTTGACACAATAAAGCAGTTTCAAGTTCTATCTCTATGTTCTGTCTCCTCTTGATGTAGCCCTAAGCAGTGACTGGGGAGAAACACTTTCATTGAAAGGGGTTGCCAAGCTTCCAAAAATTACGAGTCTCCAGAAATCTCAGCATCTATTTTTTCACCCAAACTGGATGATACTTTCAGGTAATGATGAGTAAGCTAAGCCCACTGGGTTCCCAAAATTTCGTTCTTCTATGTTGAAGCGTTCGTTTCCAGTAACAGTTTGAATTTTGGCGTTTCACTCTGTTTTCTCCTATATTGATAGATGTATTTGGAACTCTAACCCAAACACGGTTTGTGCTAGCTTCTTGAAACTTGACACAGTAAAGCAGTTTCATGTTCTATCTCTATGTTCTGTCTCCTCTTGATGTAGCACTAAGCAGTGACTGGGGAGAAACACTTTCATTGAAAGGGGTTGCCAAGCTTCCAGAAATTACGAGTCTCCAGAAATCTCAGCAACTATGATTTCACCCAAACTGGATGATACTTTCAGGTAATGATCAGTACACTAAGCCCACTTGATTCCCCAAATTTCGTTCTTCTATGTTGATGCGTTCGCTTCCAGTAACTGTTTGAATTTTGGCGGTTCACTCTGTTTTCTCCTATACTGACAGATGTATTTGGAACTCTAAATCAAACACGGTTTGTGCTAGCTTCTTGAAACTTGACACAGTAAAGCAGTTTCACGTTCTATCACTATGTTCTGTTTCCTCTGGATGTAGCCCTAAGCAGTGACTGGGGAAAAATACTTTCATTGACAGAGGTTGCCAAGCTTCCAGAAATTACGAGTCTCCAGAAATCTCAGCAACTATGATTTCACCCAAACTGGATGATACTTTCAGGTAATGATCAGTACACTAAGCCCACTTGGTTCCCCAAATTTCGTTCTTCTATGTTGAAGCGTTCGTTTCCAGTAACAGTTTGAATTTTGGCGTTTCACTCTGTTTTCTCCTATATTGATAGATGTATTTGGAACTCTAAACCAAACACGGTTTGTGCTAGCTTCTTGAAACTTGACACAGTAAAGCAGTTTCACGTTCTATCTCTATGTTCTGTTTCCTCTTCGATGTAGCACTCAGCAGTGACTGAGGAGAAACACTTTCATTGAAAGGGGTTGCCAAGCTTCCCAAAATTGCGAGTCTCCAGAAATCTCAGCAACTATTTTTTAACCCAAACTGGATGATACTTTCAGGTAATGATGAGTACGCTAAGCCCACTGGGTTCCCAAAATTTCGTTCTTCTATGTTGAAGCGTTCGTTTCCAGTAACAGTTTGAATTTTGGCGTTTCACTCTGTTTTCTCCTATATTGATAGATGTATTTGGAACTCTAACCCAAACACGGTTTGTGCTAGCTTCTTGAAACTTGACACAGTAAAGCAGTTTCACGTTCTATCTCTATGTTCCGTCTCCTCTTGATGTAGCCCTAAGCAGTGACTGGGGAGAAACACTTTCATTGAAAGGGGTTGCCAAGCTTCCAGAAATTACGAGTCTCCAGAAATCTCAGCAACTATGATTTCACCCAAACTGTATGATACTTTCAGGTAATGATCAGTACACTAAGCCCACTTGGTTCCCCAAATTTCGTTCTTCTATGTTGATGCGTTCGCTTCCAGTAACTGTTTGAATTTTGGCGTTTCACTCTGTTTTCTCCTATACTGATAGATGTATTTGGAACTCTAAATCAAACACGGTTTGTGCTAGCTTCTTGAAACTTGACACAGTAAAGCAGTTTCACGTTCTATCACTATGTTCTCTTTCCTCTGGATGTAGCCCTAAGCAGTGACTGGGGAAAAATACTTTCATTGACAGAGGTTGCCAAGCTTCCAGAAATTACGAGTCTCCAGAAATCTCAGCAACTATGATTTCACCCAAACTGGATGATACTTTCAGGTAATGATCAGAACACTAAGCCCACTTGGTTCCCCAAATTTCGTTCTTCTATGTTGAAGCGTTCGTTTCCAGTAACAGTTTGAATTTTGGCGTTTCACTCTGTTTTCTCCTATATTGATAGATGTATTTGGAACTCTAACCCAAACACGGTTTGTGCTAGCTTCCTGAAACTTGACACAGTAAAGCAGTTTCACGTTCTATCTCTATGTTCTGTCTCCTCTTGATGTAGCCCTAAGCAGTGACTGGGGAGAAACACTTTCATTGAAAGGGGTTGCCAAGCTTCCAAAAATTACGAGTCTCCAGAAATCTCAGCATCTATTTTTTCACCCAAACTTGATGATACTTTCAGGTAATGATGAGTACGCTAAGCCCACTGGGTTCCCCAAATTTCGTTCTTCTATGTTGAAGCGTTCGTTTCCAGTAACAGTTTGAATTTTGGCGTTTCACTCTGTTTTCTCCTATATTGATAGATGTATTTGGAACTCTAAACCAAACACGGTTTGTGCTAGCTTCTTGAAACTTGACACAGTAAAGCAGTTTCACGTTCTATATCTATGTTCTGTTTCCTCTTGATGTAGCACTCAGCAGTGACTGAGGAGAAACACTTTCATTGAAAGGGGTTGCCAAGCTTCCCAAAATTGCGAGTCTCCAGAAATCTCAGCAACTATTTTTTAACCCAAACTGGATGATACTTTCAGGTAATGATCAGTACACTAAGCCCACTTGGTTCCCCAAATTTCGTTCTTCTATGTTAAAGCGTTCGTTTCCAGTAACAGTTTGAATTTTGGCGTTTCACTCTGTTTTCTCCTATATTGATACATGTATTTGGTACTCTATACCAAACACGGTTTGTGCTAGCTTCTTGAAACTTGACACAGTAAAGCAGTTTCACGTTCTATCTCTATGTTCTGTTTCCTCTTGATGTAGCACTCAGCAGTGACTGAGGAGAAACACTTTCATTGAAAGGGGTTGCCAAGCTTCCCAAAATTGCGAGTCTCCAGAAATCTCAGCAACTATTTTTTCACCCAAACTGGATGATACTTTCAGGTAATGATCAGTACACTAAGCTCACTTGGTTCCCCAAATTTCGTTCTTTTATGTTGAAGCGTTCGCTTCCAGTAACTGTTTGAATTTTGGCGTTTCACTCTGTTTTCTCCTATACTGACAGATGTATTTGGAACTCTAAATCAAACACGGTTTGTGCTAGCTTCTTGAAACTTGACACAGTAAAGCAGTTTCACGTTCTATCTCTATGTTCTGTTTCCTCTGGATGTAGCCCTAAGCAGTGACTGGGGAGAAATACTTTCATTGACAGGGGTTGCCAAGCTTCCAGAAATTACGAGTCTCCAGAAATCTCAGCAACTATGATTTCACCCATACTGGATGATACTTTCAGGTAATGATCAGTACACTAAGCCCACTTGGTTCGCCAAATTTCGTTCTTCTATGTTGAAGCGTTCGTTTCCAGTAACAGTTTGAATTTTGGCGTTTCACTCTGTTTTCTCCTATATTGATAGATGTATTTGGAACTCTAAACCAAACACGGTTTGTGCTAGCTTCTTGAAACTTGACACAGTAAAGCAGTTTCACGTTCTATCTCTATGTTCTGTTTCCTCTTCGATGTAGCACTCAGCAGTGACTGAGGAGAAACACTTTCATTGAAAGGGGTTGCCAAGCTTCCCAAAATTGCGAGTCTCCAGAAATCTCAGCAACTATTTTTTAACCCAAACTGGATGATACTTTCAGGTAATGATCAGTACACTAAGCCCACTTGGTTCCCCAAATTTCGTTCTTTTATGTTGAAGCGTTCGCTTCCAGTAACTGTTTCAATTTTGGCGTTTCACTCTGTTTTCTCCTATATTGATAGATGTATTTGGAACTCTAAACCAAACACGGTTTGTGCTAGCTTCTTGAAACTTGACACAGTAAAGCAGTTTCACGTTCTATCTCTATGTTCTGTTTCCTCTTGATGTAGCACACAGCAGTGACTGAGGAGAAACACTTTCATTGAAAGGGGTTGCCAAGCTTCCCAAAATTGCGAGTCTCCAGAAATCTCAGCAACTATTTTTTCACCCAAACTGGATGATACTTTCAGGTAATGATCAGTACACTAAGCTCACTTGGTTCCCCAAATTTCGTTCTTTTATGTTGAAGCGTTCGCTTCCAGTAACTGTTTGAATTTTGGCGTTTCACTCTGTTTTCTCCTATACTGACAGATGTATTTGGAACTCTAAATCAAACACGGTTTGTGCTAGCTTCTTGAAACTTGACACAGTAAAGCAGTTTCACGTTCTATCTCTATGTTCTGTTTCCTCTGGATGTAGCCCTAAGCAGTGACTGGGGAGAAATACTTTCATTGACAGGGGTTGCCAAGCTTCCAGAAATTACGAGTCTCCAGAAATCTCAGCAACTATGATTTCACCCAAACTGGATGATACTTTCAGGTAATAATAGGTACACTAAGCCCACTTGGTTCCCCAAATTTCGTTCTTCTATGTTGAAGCGTTCGTTTCCAGTAACAGTTTGAATTTTGGCGTTTCACTCTGTTTTCTCCTATATTTATAGATGTATTTGGAACTCTAAATCAAACACGGTTTGTGCTACCTTCTTCAAACTTGACACAGTAAAGCAGTTTCAAGTTCTATCTATATGTTCTCTTTCCTCTTGATGTAGCACTCAACAGTGACTGAGGAGAAACACTTTCATTGAAAGGGGTTGCCAAGCTTCCCAAAATTGCGAGTCTCCAGAAATCTCAGCAACTATTTTTTCACCCAAACTGGATGATACTTTCAGGTAATGATCAGTACACTAAGCTCACTTGGTTCCCCAAATTTCGTTCTTTTATGTTGAAGCGTTCGCTTCCAGTAACTGTTTGAATTTTGGCGTTTCACTCTGTTTTCTCCTATACTGACAGATGTATTTGGAACTCTAAATCAAACACGGTTTGTGCTAGCTTCTTGAAACTTGACACACTAAAGCAGTTTCACGTTCTATCTCTATGTTCTGTTTCCTCTTGATGTAGCCCTAAGCAGTGACTGGGGAGAAATACTTTCATTGAAAGGGGTTGCCAAGCTTCCAGAAATTACGAGTCTCCAGAAATCTCAGCAACTATGATTTCACCCACACTGGATGATACTTTCAGGTAATGATCAGTACACTAAGCCCACTTGGTTCGCCAAATTTCGTTCTTCTATGTTGAAGCGTTCGCTTCCAGTAACTGTTTGAATTTTGGCGTTTCACTCTGTTTTCTCCTATACTGACAGATGTATTTGGAACTCTAAATCAAACACGGTTTGTGCTAGCTTCTTGAAACTTGACACACTAAAGCAGTTTCACGTTCTATCTCTATGTTCTGTTTCCTCTTGATGTAACACTCAGCAGTGACTGAGGAGAAACACTTTCATTGAAAGGGGTTGCCAAGCTTCCCAAAATTGCGAGTCTCCAGAAATCTCAGCAACTATTTTTTCACCCAAACTGGATGATACTTTCAGGTAATGATCAGTACACTAAGCTCACTTGGTTCCCCAAATTTCGTTCTTTTATGTTGAAGCGTTCGCATCCAGTAACTGTTTGAATTTTGGCGTTTCACTCTGTTTTCTCCTATACTGACAGATGTATTTGGAACTCTAAATCAAACACGGTTTGTGCTAGCTTCTTGAAACTTGACACACTAAAGCAGTTTCAAGTTCTATCTCTATGTTCTGTTTCCTCTGGATGTAGCCCTAAGCAGTGACTGGGGAGAAATACTTTCATTGAAAGGGGTTGCCAAGCTTCCAGAAATTACGAGTCTCCAGAAATCTCAGCAACTATGATTTCACCCAAACTGGATGATACTTTCAGGTAATGATCAGTACACTAAGCCCACTTGGTTCACCAAATTTCGTTCTTCTATGTTGAAGCGTTCGTTTCCAGTAACAGTTTGAATTTTGGCGTTTCACTCTGTTTTCTCCTATATTGATAGATGTATTTGGAACTCTAAACCAAACACGGTTTGTGCTAGCTTCTTGAAACTTGACACAATAAAGCAGTTTCACGTTCTATCTCTATGTTCTGTTTCCTCTTCGATGTAGCACTCAGCAGTGACTGAGGAGAAACACTTTCATTGAAAGGGGTTGCCAAGCTTCCCAAAATTGCGAGTCTCCAGAAATCTCAGCAACTATTTTTTAACCCAAACTGGATGATACTTTCAGGTAATGATCAGTACACTAAGCCCACTTGGTTCCCCAAATTTCGTTCTTCTATGTTGAAGCGTTCGTTTCCAGTAACAGTTTGAAATTTGGCGTTTCACTCTGTTTTCTCCTATATTGATAGATGTATTTGGAACTCTAAACCAAACACGGTTTGTGCTAGCTTCTTGAAACTTGACACAGTAAAGCAGTTTCACGTTCTATCTCTATGTTCTGTTTCCTCTTGATGTAGCACTCAGCAGTGACTGAGGAGAAACACTTTCATTGAAAGGGGTTGCCAAGCTTCCCAAAATTGCGAGTCTCCAGAAATCTCAGCATCTATTTTTTCACCCAAACTGGATGATACTTTCAGGTAATGATGAGTACGCTAAGCCCACTGGGTTCCCAAAATTTCGTTCTTCTATGTTGAAGCGTTCGTTTCCAGTAACAGTTTGAATTTTGGCGTTTCACTCTGTTTTCTCCTATATTGATAGATGTATTTGGAACTCTAAACCAAACACGGTTTGTGCTAGCTTCTTGAAACTTGACACAGTAAAGCAGTTTCACGTTCTATCTCTATGTTCTGTTTCCTCTTGATGTAGCACTCAGCAGTGACTGAGGAGAAACACTTTCATTGAAAGGGGTTGCCAAGCTCCCCAAAACTGCGAGTCTCCAGAAATCTCAGCAACTATTTTTTCACCCAAACTGGATGATACTTTCAGGTAATGATCAGTACACTAAGCTCACTTGGTTCCCCAAATTTCGTTCTTTTATGTTGAAGCGTTCACTTCCAGTAACTGTTTGAATTTTGGCGTTTCACTCTGTTTTCTCCTATACTGACAGATGTATTTGGAACTCTAAATCAAACACGGTTTGTGCTAGCTTCTTGAAACTTGACACAGTAAAGCAGTTTCAAGTTCTATCTCTATGTTTTCTTTCCTCTTTATGTAGCACTCAGCAGTGACTGAGGAGAAACACTTTCATTGAAAGGGGTTGCCAAGCTTCCAGAAATTACGAGTCTCCAGAAATCTCAGCAACTATGATTTCACCCAAACTGGATGATACTTTCAGGTAATGATCAGTACACTAAGCCCACTTGGTTCCCTAAATTTCGTTCTTCTATGTTGATGCGTTCGCTTCCAGTAACTGTTTGAATTTTGGCGTTTCACTCTGTTTTCTCCTATACTGACAGATGTATTTGGAACTCTAAACCAAACACGGTTTGTGCTAGCTTCTTGAAACTTGACACACTAAAGCAGTTTCACGTTCTATCTCTATGTTCTGTTTCCTCTTGATGTAGCACTCAGCAGTGACTGAGGAGAAACACTTTCATTGAAAGGGGTTGCCAAGCTTCCAGAAATTACGAGTCTCCAGAAATCTCAGCAACTATGATTTCACCCAAACTGGATGATACTTTCAGGTAATGATCAGTACACTAAGCCCACTTGGTTCCCCAAATTTCGTTCTTCTATGTTGATGCGTTCGCTTCCAGTAACTGTTTGAATTTTGGCGTTTCACTCTGTTTTCTCCTATACTGACAGATGTATTTGGAACTCTAAATCAAACACGGTTTGTGCTAGCTTCTTGAAACTTGACACACTAAAGCAGTTTCACGTTCTATCTCTATGTTCTGTTTCCTCTTGATGTAACACTCAGCAGTGACTGAGGAGAAACACTTTCATTGAAAGGGGTTGCCAAGCTTCCAGAAATTACGAGTCTCCAGAAATCTCAGCAACTATGATTTCACCCAAACTGGATGATACTTTCAGGTAATGATCAGTACACTAAGCCCACTTGGTTCACCAAATTTCGTTCTTCTATGTTGAAGCGTTCGTTTCCAGTAACAGTTTGAATTTTGGCGTTTCACTCTGTTTTCTCCTATATTGATAGATGTATTTGGAACTCTAAACCAAACACGGTTTGTGCTAGCTTCTTGAAACTTGACACAATAAAGCAGTTTCACGTTCTATCTCTATGTTCTGTTTCCTCTTCGATGTAGCACTCAGCAGTGACTGAGGAGAAACACTTTCATTGAAAGGGGTTGCCAAGCTTCCCAAAATTGCGAGTCTCCAGAAATCTCAGCAACTATTTTTTAACCCAAACTGGATGATACTTTCAGGTAATGATCAGTACACTAAGCCCACTTGGTTCCCCAAATTTCGTTCTTCTATGTTGAAGCGTTCGTTTCCAGTAACAGTTTGAAATTTGGCGTTTCACTCTGTTTTCTCCTATATTGATAGATGTATTTGGAACTCTAAACCAAACACGGTTTGTGCTAGCTTCTTGAAACTTGACACAGTAAAGCAGTTTCACGTTCTATCTCTATGTTCTGTTTCCTCTTGATGTAGCACTCAGCAGTGACTGAGGAGAAACACTTTCATTGAAAGGGGTTGCCAAGCTTCCCAAAATTGCGAGTCTCCAGAAATCTCAGCATCTATTTTTTCACCCAAACTGGATGATACTTTCAGGTAATGATGAGTACGCTAAGCCCACTGGGTTCCCAAAATTTCGTTCTTCTATGTTGAAGCGTTCGTTTCCAGTAACAGTTTGAATTTTGGCGTTTCACTCTGTTTTCTCCTATATTGATAGATGTATTTGGAACTCTAAACCAAACACGGTTTGTGCTAGCTTCTTGAAACTTGACACAGTAAAGCAGTTTCACGTTCTATCTCTATGTTCTGTTTCCTCTTCATGTAGCACTCAGCAGTGACTGAGGAGAAACACTTTCATTGAAAGGGGTTGCCAAGCTCCCCAAAACTGCGAGTCTCCAGAAATCTCAGCAACTATTTTTTCACCCAAACTGGATGATACTTTCAGGTAATGATCAGTACACTAAGCTCACTTGGTTCCCCAAATTTCGTTCTTTTATGTTGAAGCGTTCACTTCCAGTAACTGTTTGAATTTTGGCGTTTCACTCTGTTTTCTCCTATACTGACAGATGTATTTGGAACTCTAAATCAAACACGGTTTGTGCTAGCTTCTTGAAACTTGACACAGTAAAGCAGTTTCAAGTTCTATCTCTATGTTTTCTTTCCTCTTTATGTAGCACTCAGCAGTGACTGAGGAGAAACACTTTCATTGAAAGGGGTTGCCAAGCTTCCAGAAATTACGAGTCTCCAGAAATCTCAGCAACTATGATTTCACCCAAACTGGATGATACTTTCAGGTAATGATCAGTACACTAAGCCCACTTGGTTCCCCAAATTTCGTTCTTCTATGTTGATGCGTTCGCTTCCAGTAACTGTTTGAATTTTGGCGTTTCACTCTGTTTTCTCCTATACTGACAGATGTATTTGGAACTCTAAATCAAACACGGTTTGTGCTAGCTTCTTGAAACTTGACACACTAAAGCAGTTTCACGTTCTATCTCTATGTTCTGTTTCCTCTTGATGTAGCACTCAGCAGTGACTGAGGAGAAACACTTTCATTGAAACGGGTTGCCAAGCTTCCCAAAATTGCGAGTCTCCAGAAATCTCAGCAACTATTTTTTCACCCAAACTGGATGATACTTTCAGGTAATGATCAGTACACTAAGCTCACTTGGTTCCCCAAATTTCGTTCTTTTATGTTGAAGCGTTCGCTTCCAGTAACTGTTTGAATTTTGGCGTTTCACTCTGTTTTCTCCTATACTGACAGATGTATTTGGAACTCTAAATCAAACACGGTTTGTGCTAGCTTCTTGAAACTTGACACACTAAAGCAGTTTCACGTTCTATCTCTATGTTCTGTTTCCTCTTCGATATAGCACTCAGCAGTGACTGAGGAGAAACACTTTCATTGAAAGGGGTTGCCAAGCTTCCCAAAATTGCGAGTCTCCAGAAATCTCAGCAACTATTTTTTAACCCAAACTGGATGATACTTTCAGGTAATGATCAGTACACTAAGCCCACTTGGTTCCCCAAATTTCGTTCTTTTATGTTGAAGCGTTCACTTCCAGTAACTGTTTGAATTTTGGCGTTTCACTCTGTTTTCTCCTATATTGATAGATGTATTTGGAACTCTAAACCAAACACGGTTTGTGCTAGCTTCTTGAAACTTGACACAGTAAAGCAGTTTCACGTTCTATCTCTATGTTCTGTTTCCTCTTGATGTAGCACTCAGCAGTGACTGAGGAGAAACACTTTCATTGAAAGGGGTTGCCAAGCTTCCCAAAATTGCGAGTCTCCAGAAATCTCAGCAACTATTTTTTAACCCAAACTGGATGATACTTTCAGGTAATGATCAGTACACTAAGCCCACTTGGTGCCCCAAATTTCGTTCTTTTATGTTGAAGCGTTCGCTTCCAGTAACTGTTTGAATTTTGGCGTTTCACTCTGTTTTCTCCTATATTGATAGATGTATTTGGAACTCTAAACCAAACACGGTTTGTGCTAGCTTCTTGAAACTTGACACAGTAAAGCAGTTTCAAGTTCTATCTATATGTTCTGTTTCCTCTTGATGTAGCACTCAGCAGTGACTGAGGAGAAACACTTTCATTGAAAGGGGTTGCCAAGCTTCCCAAAATTGCGAGTCTCCAGAAATCTCAGCAACTATTTTTTAACCCAAACTGGATGATACTTTCAGGTAATGATCAGTACACTAAGCTCACTTGGTTCCCCAAATTTCGTTCTTTTATGTTGAAGCGTTCGCTTCCAGTAACTGTTTGAATTTTGGCGTTTCACTCTGTTTTCTCCTATACTGACAGATGTATTAGGAACTCTAAACCAAACACGGTTTGTGCTAGCTTCTTGAAACTTGACACAGTAAAGCAGTTTCACGTTCTATCTCTATGTTCTGTTTCCTCTGGATGTAGCCCTAAGCAGTGACTGGGGAGAAATACTTTCATTGACAGGGGTTGCCAAGCTTCCAGAAATTACGAGTCTCAAGTAATCTCAGCAACTATGATTTCACCCAACCTGGATGATAGTTTCAGGTAATGATCAGTACACTAAGCCCACTTGGTTCACCAAATTTCGTTCTTCTATGTTGAAGCGTTCGTTTCCAGTAACAGTTTGAATTTTGGCGTTTCACTCTGTTTTCTCCTATACTGACATATGTATTTGGAACTCTAAATCAAACACGGTTTGTGCTAGCTTCTTGAAACTTGACACACTAAAGCAGTTTCACGTTCTATCTCTATGTTCTGTTTCCTCTTGATGTAGCCCTAAGCAGTGACTGGGGAGAAATACTTTCATTGAAAGGGGTTGCCAAGCTTCCAGAAATTACGAGTCTCCAGAAATCTCAGCAACTATGATTTCACCCATACTGGATGATACTTTCAGGTAATGATCAGTACACTAAGCCCACTTGGTTCGCCAAATTTCGTTCTTCTATGTTGAAGCGTTCGTTTCCAGTAACAGTTTGAATTTTGGCGTTTCACTCTGTTTTCTCCTATATTGATAGATGTATTTGGAACTCTAAACCAAACACGGTTTGTGCTAGCTTCTTGAAACTTGACACAGTGAAGCAGTTTCACGTTCTATCTCTATGTTCTGTTTCCTCTTCGATGTAGCACTCAGCAGTGACTGAGGAGAAACACTTTCATTGAAAGGGGTTGCCAAGCTTCCCAAAATTGCGAGTCTCCAGAAATCTCAGCAACTATTTTTTAACCCAAACTGGATGATACTTTCAGGTAATGATCAGTACACTAAGCCCACTTGGTTCCCCAAATTTCGTTCTTTTATGTTGAAGCGTTCGCTTCCAGTAACTGTTTGAATTTTGGCGTTTCACTCTGTTTTCTCCTATATTGATAGATGTATTTGGAACTCTAAACCAAACACGGTTTGTGCTAGCTTCTTGAAACTTGACACAGTAAAGCAGTTTCAAGTTCTATCTATATGTTCTCTTTCCTCTTGATGTAGCACTCAACAGTGACTGAGGAGAAACACTTTCATTGAAAGGGGTTGCCAAGCTTCCCAAAATTGCGAGTCTCCAGAAATCTCAGCAATTATTTTTTCACCCAAACTGGATGATACTTTCAGGTAATGATCAGTACACTAAGCTCACTTGGTTCCCCAAATTTCGTTCTTTTATGTTGAAGCGTTCGCTTCCAGTAACTGTTTGAATTTTGGCGTTTCACTCTGTTTTCTCCTATACTGACAGATGTATTTGGAACTCTAAATCAAACACGGTTTGTGCTAGCTTCTTGAAACTTGACACACTAAAGCAGTTTCACGTTCTATCTCTATGTTCTGTTTCCTCTGGATGTAGCCCTAAGCAGTGACTGGGGAGAAATACTTTCATTGAAAGGGGTTGCCAAGCTTCCAGAAATTACGAGTCTCCAGAAATCTCAGCAACTATGATTTCACCCATACTGGATGATACTTTCAGGTAATGATCAGTACACTAAGCCCACTTGGTTCGCCAAATTTCGTTCTTCTATGTTGAAGCGTTCGTTTCCAGTAACAGTTTGAATTTTGGTGTTTCACTCTGTTTTCTCCTATATTGATAGATGTATTTGGAACTCTAAACCAAACACGGTTTGTGCTAGCTTCTTGAAACTTGACACAGTAAAGCAGTTTCACCTTCTATCTCTATGTTCTGTTTCCTCTTGATGTAGCACTCAGCAGTGACTGAGGAGAAACACTTTCATTGAAAGGGGTTGCCAAGCTCCCCAAAACTGCGAGTCTCCAGAAATCTCAGCAACTATTTTTTCACCCAAACTGGATGATACTTTCAGGTAATGATCAGTACACTAAGCTCACTTGGTTCCCGAAATTTCGTTCTTTTATGTTGAAGCGTTCACTTCCAGTAACTGTTTGAATTTTGGCGTTTCACTCTGTTTTCTCCTATACTGACAGATGTATTTGGAACTCTAAACCAAACACGGTTTGTGCTAGCTTCTTGAAACTTGACACAGTAAAGCAGTTTCACGTTCTATCTCTATGTTCTGTTTCATCTGGATGTAGCCCTAAGCAGTGACTGGGGAGAAATACTTTCATTGACAGGGGTTGCCAAGCTTCCAGAAATTACGAGTCTCCAGAAATCTCAGCAACTATGATTTCACCCAACCTGGATGATAGTTTCAGGTAATGATCAGTACACTAAGCCCACTTGGTTCGCCAAATTTCGTTCTTCTATGTTGAAGCGTTCGTTTCCAGTAACAGTTTGAATTTTGGCGTTTCACTCTGTTTTCTCCTATACTGACATATGTATTTGGAACTCTAAATCAAACACGGTTTGTGCTAGCTTCTTGAAACTTGACACACTGAAGCAGTTTCACGTTCTATCTCTATGTTCTGTTTCCTCTTGATGTAGCCCTAAGCAGTGACTGGGGAGAAATACTTTCATTGAAAGGGGTTGCCAAGCTTCCAGAAATTACGAGTCTCCAGAAATCTCAGCAACTATGATTTCACCCATACTGGATGATACTTTCAGGTAATGATCAGTACACTAAGCCCACTTGGTTCGCCAAATTTCGTTCTTCTATGTTGAAGCGTTCGTTTCCAGTAACAGTTTGAATTTTGGCGTTTCACTCTGTTTTCTCCTATATTGATAGATGTATTTGGAACTCTAAACCAAACACGGTTTGTGCTAGCTTCTTGAAACTTGACACAGTGAAGCAGTTTCACGTTCTATCTCTATGTTCTGTTTCCTCTTCGATGTAGCACTCAGCAGTGACTGAGGAGAAACACTTTCATTGAAAGGGGTTGCCAAGCTTCCCAAAATTGCGAGTCTCCAGAAATCTCAGCAACTATTTTTTAACCCAAACTGGATGATACTTTCAGGTAATGATCAGTACACTAAGCCCACTTGATTCCCCAAATTTCGTTCTTCTATGTTGAAGCGTTCGTTTCCAGTAACAGTTTGAATTTTGGCGTTTCACTCTGTTTTCTCCTATATTGATAGATGTATTTGGAAGTGTAAACCAAACACGGTTTGTGCTAGCTTCTTGAAACTTGACACAGTAAAGCAGTTTCACGTTCTATCTCTATGTTCTGTTTCCTCTTGATGTAGCACTCAGCAGTGACTGAGGAGAAACACTTTCATTGAAAGGGGTTGCCAAGCTTCCCAAATTTGCGAGTCTCCAGAAATCTCAGCAAATATTTTTTAACCCAAACTGGATGATACTTTCAGGTAATGATCAGTACACTAAGCCCACTTGGTTCCCCAAATTTCGTTCTTTTATGTTGAAGCGTTCGCTTCCAGTAACTGTTTGAATTTTGGCGTTTCACTCTGTTTTCTCCTATATTGATAGATGTATTTGGAACTCTAAACCAAACACGGTTTGTGCTAGCTTCTTGAAACTTGACACAGTAAAGCAGTTTCAAGTTCTATCTATATGTTCTCTTTCCTCTTGATGTAGCACTCAACAGTGACTGAGGAGAAACACTTTCATTGAAAGGGGTTGCCAAGCTTCCCAAAATTGCGAGTCTCCAGAAATCTCAGCAATTATTTTTTCACCCAAACTGGATGATACTTTCAGGTAATGATCAGTACACTAAGCTCACTTGGTTCCCCAAATTTCGTTCTTTTATGTTGAAGCGTTCGCTTCCAGTAACTGTTTGAATTTTGGCGTTTCACTCTGTTTTCTCCTATACTGACAGATGTATTTGGAACTCTAAATCAAACACGGTTTGTGCTAGCTTCTTGAAACTTGACACACTAAAGCAGTTTCACGTTCTATCTCTATGTTCTGTTTCCTCTGGATGTAGCCCTAAGCAGTGACTGGGGAGAAATACTTTCATTGAAAGGGGTTGCCAAGCTTCCAGAAATTACGAGTCTCCAGAAATCTCAGCAACTATGATTTCACCCATACTGGATGATACTTTCAGGTAATGATCAGTACACTAAGCCCACTTGGTTCGCCAAATTTCGTTCTTCTATGTTGAAGCGTTCGTTTCCAGTAACAGTTTGAATTTTGGTGTTTCACTCTGTTTTCTCCTATATTGATAGATGTATTTGGAACTCTAAACCAAACACGGTTTGTGCTAGCTTCTTGAAACTTGACACAGTAAAGCAGTTTCACCTTCTATCTCTATGTTCTGTTTCCTCTTGATGTAGCACTCAGCAGTGACTGAGGAGAAACACTTTCATTGAAAGGGGTTGCCAAGCTCCCCAAAACTGCGAGTCTCCAGAAATCTCAGCAACTATTTTTTCACCCAAACTGGATGATACTTTCAGGTAATGATCAGTACACTAAGCTCACTTGGTTCCCGAAATTTCGTTCTTTTATGTTGAAGCGTTCACTTCCAGTAACTGTTTGAATTTTGGCGTTTCACTCTGTTTTCTCCTATACTGACAGATGTATTTGGAACTCTAAACCAAACACGGTTTGTGCTAGCTTCTTGAAACTTGACACAGTAAAGCAGTTTCACGTTCTATCTCTATGTTCTGTTTCATCTGGATGTAGCCCTAAGCAGTGACTGGGGAGAAATACTTTCATTGACAGGGGTTGCCAAGCTTCCAGAAATTACGAGTCTCCAGAAATCTCAGCAACTATGATTTCACCCAACCTGGATGATAGTTTCAGGTAATGATCAGTACACTAAGCCCACTTGGTTCGCCAAATTTCGTTCTTCTATGTTGAAGCGTTCGTTTCCAGTAACAGTTTGAATTTTGGCGTTTCACTCTGTTTTCTCCTATACTGACATATGTATTTGGAACTCTAAATCAAACACGGTTTGTGCTAGCTTCTTGAAACTTGACACACTGAAGCAGTTTCACGTTCTATCTCTATGTTCTGTTTCCTCTTGATGTAGCCCTAAGCAGTGACTGGGGAGAAATACTTTCATTGAAAGGGGTTGCCAAGCTTCCAGAAATTACGAGTCTCCAGAAATCTCAGCAACTATGATTTCACCCATACTGGATGATACTTTCAGGTAATGATCAGTACACTAAGCCCACTTGGTTCGCCAAATTTCGTTCTTCTATGTTGAAGCGTTCGTTTCCAGTAACAGTTTGAATTTTGGCGTTTCACTCTGTTTTCTCCTATATTGATAGATGTATTTGGAACTCTAAACCAAACACGGTTTGTGCTAGCTTCTTGAAACTTGACACAGTGAAGCAGTTTCACGTTCTATCTCTATGTTCTGTTTCCTCTTCGATGTAGCACTCAGCAGTGACTGAGGAGAAACACTTTCATTGAAAGGGGTTGCCAAGCTTCCCAAAATTGCGAGTCTCCAGAAATCTCAGCAACTATTTTTTAACCCAAACTGGATGATACTTTCAGGTAATGATCAGTACACTAAGCCCACTTGGTTCCCCAAATTTCGTTCTTCTATGTTGAAGCGTTCGTTTCCAGTAACAGTTTGAATTTTGGCGTTTCACTCTGTTTTCTCCTATATTGATAGATGTATTTGGAAGTGTAAACCAAACACGGTTTGTGCTAGCTTCTTGAAACTTGACACAGTTAAGCAGTTTCACGTTCTATCTCTATGTTCTGTTTCCTCTTGATGTAGCACTCAGCAGTGACTGAGGAGAAACACTTTCATTGAAAGGGGTTGCCAAGCTTCCCAAAATTGCGAGTCTCCAGAAATCTCAGCAAATATTTTTTAACCCAAACTGGATGATACTTTCAGGTAATGATCAGTACACTAAGCCCACTTGGTTCCCCAAATTTCGTTCTTTTATGTTGAAGCGTTCGCTTCCAGTAACTGTTTGAATTTTGGCGTTTCACTCTGTTTTCTCCTATATTGATAGATGTATTTGGAACTCTAAACCAAACACGGTTTGTGCTAGCTTCTTGAAACTTGACACAGTAAAGCAGTTTCAAGTTCTATCTATATGTTCTCTTTCCTCTTGATGTAGCACTCAACAGTGACTGAGGAGAAACACTTTCATTGAAAGGGGTTGCCAAGCTTCCCAAAATTGCGAGTCTCCAGAAATCTCAGCAATTATTTTTTCACCCAAACTGGATGATACTTTCAGGTAATGATCAGTACAGTAAGCCCACTTGGTTCGCCAAATTTCGTTCTTTTATGTTGAAGCGTTCGCTTCCAGTAACTGTTTGAATTTTGACGTTTCACTCTGTTTTCTCCTATACTGACAGATGTATTTGGAACTCTAAACCAAACACGGTTTGTGCTAGCTTCTTGAAACTTGACACAGTAAAGCAGTTTCACGTTCTATCTCTATGTTCTGTTTCCTCTTGATGTAGCCCTAAGCAGTGACTGGGGAGAAATACTTTCATTGACAGGGGTTGCCAAGCTTCCAGAAATTACGAGTCTCCAGAAATCTCAGCAACTATGATTTCACCCAAACTGGATGATACTTTCAGGTAATAATAGGTACACTAAGCCCACTTGGTTCCCCAAATTTCGTTCTTCTATGTTGAAGCGTTCGTTTCCAGTAACAGTTTGAATTTTGGCGTTTCACTCTGTTTTCTCCTATATTGATAGATGTTTTTGGAACTCTAAATCAAACACGGTTTGTGCTACCTTCTTCAAACTTGACACAGTAAAGCAGTTTCAAGTTCTATCTATATGTTCTCTTTCCTCTTGATGTAGCACTCAGCAGTGACTGAGGAGAAACACTTTCATTGAAAGGGGTTGCCAAGCTCCCCAAAACTGCGAGTCTCCAGAAATCTCAGCAACTTTTTTTTTACCCAAACTGGATGATACTTTCAGGTAATGATCAGTACACTAAGCTCACTTGGTTCCCCAAATTTCGTTCTTTTATGTTGAAGCGTTCGCTTCCAGTAACTGTTTGAATTTTGGCGTTTCACTCTGTTTTCTCCTATACTGACAGATGTATTTGGAACTCTAAATCAAACACGGTTTGTGCTAGCTTCTTGAAACTTGACACACTAAAGCAGTTTCACGTTCTATCTCTATGTTCTGTTTCCTCTTGATGTAGCCCTAAGCAGTTACTGGGGAGAAATACTTTCATTGAAAGGGGTTGCCAAGCTTCCAGAAATTACGAGTCTCCAGAAATCTCAGCAACTATGATTTCACCCAACCTGGATGATACTTTCAGGTAATGATCAGTACACTAAGCCCACTTGGTTCACCAAATTTCGTTCTTCTATGTTGAAGCGTTCGTTTCCAGTAACAGTTTGAATTTTGGCGTTTTACTCTGTTTTCTCCTATATTGATAGATGTATTTGGAACTCTAAATCAAACACGGTTTGTGCTAGCTTCTTGAAACTTGACACAATAAAGAAGTTTCAAGTTCTATCTCTATGTTCTGTCTCCTCTTGATGTAGCCCTAAGCAGTGACTGGGGAGAAACACTTTCATTGAAAGGGGTTGCCAAGCTTCCAAAAATTACGAGTCTCCAGAAATCTCAGCATCTATTTTTTCACCCAAACGGGATGATACTTTCAGGTAATGATGAGTACGCTAAGCCCACTGGGTTCCCAAAATTTCGTTCTTCTATGTTGAAGCGTTCGTTTCCAGTAACAGTTTGAATTTTGGCGTTTCACTCTGTTTTCTCCTATATTGATAGATGTATTTGGAACTCTAAACCAAACACGGTTTGTGCTAGCTTCTTGAAACTTGACACAGTAAAGCAGTTTCACGTTCTATCTCTATGTTCTGTTTCCTCTTGATGTAGCACTCAGCAGTGACTGAGGAGAAACACTTTCATTGAAAGGGGTTGCCAAGCTCCCCAAAACTGCGAGTCTCCAGAAATCTCAGCAACTATTTTTTCACCCAAACTGGATGATACTTTCAGGTAATGATCAGTACACTAAGCTCACTTGGTTCCCCAAATTTCGTTCTTTTATGTTGAAGCGTTCACTTCCAGTAACTGTTTGAATTTTGGCGTTTCACTCTGTTTTCTCCTATACTGACAGATGTATTTGGAACTCTAAATCAAACACGGTTTGTGCTAGCTTCTTGAAACTTGACACAGTAAAGCAGTTTCAAGTTCTATCTCTATGTTTTCTTTCCTCTTTATGTAGCACTCAGCAGTGACTGAGGAGAAACACTTTCATTGAAAGGGGTTGCCAAGCTTCTAGAAATTACGAGTCTCCAGAAATCTCAGCAACTATGATTTCACCCAAACTGGATGATACTTTCAGGTAATGATCAGTACACTAAGCCCACTTGGTTCCCCAAATTTCGTTCTTCTATGTTGATGCGTTCGCTTCCAGTAACTGTTTGAATTTTGGCATTTCACTCTGTTTTCTCCTATACTGACAGATGTATTTGGAACTCTAAATCAAACACGGTTTGTGCTAGCTTCTTGAAACTTGACACAGTAAAGCAGTTTCACTTTCTATCACTATGCTCTGTTTCCTCTGGATGTAGCCCTAAGCAGTGACTGGGGAAAAATACTTTCATTGACAGAGGTTGCCAAGCTTCCAGAAATTACGAGTCTCCAGAAATCTCAGCAACTATGATTTCACCCAAACTGGATGATACTTTCAGGTAATGATCAGTACACTAAGCCCACTTGGTTCCCCAAATTTCGTTCTTCTATGTTGAAGCGTTCGTTTCCAGTAACAGTTTGAATTTTGGCGTTTCACTCTGTTTTCTCCTATATTGATAGATGTATTTGGAACTCTAACCCAAACACGGTTTGTGCTAGCTTCTTGAAACTTGACACAGTAAAGCAGTTTCACGTTCTATCTCTATGTTCTGTCTCCTCTTGATGTAGCCCTAAGCAGTGACTGGGGAGAAACACTTTCATTGAAAGGGGTTGCCAAGCTTCCAAAAATTACGAGTCTTCAGAAATCTCAGCATCTATTTTTTCACCCAAACTTGATGATACTTTCAGGTAATGATGAGTACGCTAAGCCCACTGGGTTCCCCAAATTTCGTTCTTCTATGTTGAAGCGTTCGTTTCCAGTAACAGTTTGAATTTTGGCGTTTCACTCTGTTTTCTCCTATATTGATAGATGTATTTGGAACTCTAAACCAAACACGGTTTGTGCTAGCTTCTTGAAACTTGACACAGTAAAGCAGTTTCACGTTCTATATCTATGTTCTGTTTCCTCTTGATGTAGCACTCAGCAGTGACTGAGGAGAAACACTTTCATTGAAAGGGGTTGCCAAGCTTCCCAAAATTGCGAGTCTCCAGAAATCTCAGCAACTATTTTTTAACCCAAACTGGATGATACTTTCAGGTAATGATCAGTACACTAAGCTCACTTGGTTCCCCAAATTTCGTTCTTTTATGTTGAAGCGTTCGCTTCCAGTAACTGTTTGAATTTTGGCGTTTCACTCTGTTTTCTCATATACTGACAGATGTATTTGGAACTCTAAATCAAACACGGTTTGTGCTAGCTTCTTGAAACTTGACACAGTAAAGCAGTTTCACGTTCTATCTCTATGTTCTGTTTCCTCTTGATGTAGCCCTAAGCAGTGACTGGGGAGAAATACTTTCATTGACAGGGGTTGCCAAGCTTCCAGAAATTACGAGTCTCCAGAAATCTCAGCAACTATGATTTCACCCAAACTGGATGATACTTTCAGGTAATAATAGGTACACTAAGCCCACTTGGTTCCCCAAATTTCGTTCTTCTATGTTGAAGCGTTCGTTTCCAGTAACAGTTTGAATTTTGGCGTTTCACTCTGTTTTCTCCTATATTGATTGATGTATTTGGAACTCTAAATCAAACACGGTTTGTGCTACCTTCTTCAAACTTGACACAGTAAAGCAGTTTCAAGTTCTATCTATATGTTCTCTTTCCTCTTGATGTAGCACTCAGCAGTGACTGAGGAGAAACACTTTCATTGAAAGGGGTTGCCAAGCTTCCCAAAATTGCGAGTCTCCAGAAATCTCAGCAACTATTTTTTCACCCAAACTGGATGATACTTTCAGGTAATGATCAGTACACTAAGCTCACTTGGTTCCCCAAATTTCGTTCTTTTATGTTGAAGCGTTCGCTTCCAGTAACTGTTTGAATTTTGGCGTTTCACTCTGTTTTCTCCTATACTGACAGATGTATTTGGAACTCTAAATCAGACACGGTTTGTGCTAGCTTCTTGAAACTTGACACACTAAAGCAGTTTCATGTTCTATCTCTATGTTCTGTTTCCTCTTGATGTAGCCCTAAGCAGTGACTGGGGAGAAATACTTTCATTGAAAGGGGTTGCCAAGCTTCCAGAAATTACGAGTCTCCAGAAATCTCAGCAACTATGATTTCACCCATACTGGATGATACTTTCAGGTAATGATCAGTACACTAAGCCCACTTGGTTCGCCAAATTTCGTTCTTCTATGTTGAAGCGTTCGTTTCCAGTAACAGTTTGAATTTTGGCGTTTCACTCTGTTTTCTCCTATATTGATACATGTATTTGGAACTCTAAACCAAACACGGTTTGTGCTAGCTTCTTGAAACTTGACACAGTAAAGCAGTTTCACGTTCTATCTCTATGTTCTGTTTCCTCTTGATGTAGCACTCAGCAGTGACTGAGGAGAAACACTTTCATTGAAAGGAGTTGCCAAGCTCCCCAAAACTGCGAGTCTCCAGAAATCTCAGCAACTATTTTTTCACCCAAACTTGATGATACTTTCAGGTAATGATCAGTACACTAAGCTCACTTGGTTCCCCAAATTTCGTTCTTTTATGTTGAAGCGTTCACTTCCAGTAACTGTTTGAATTTTGGCGTTTCACTCTGTTTTCTCCTATACTGACAGATGTATTTGGAACTCTAAATCAAACACGGTTTGTGCTACCTTCTTGAAACTTGACACAGTAAAGCAGTTTCAAGTTCTATCTCTATGTTTTCTTTCCTCTTGATGTAGCACTCAGCAGTGACTGAGGAGAAACACTTTCATTGAAAGGGGTTGCCAAGCTTCCAGAAATTACGAGTCTCCAGAAATCTCAGCAACTATGATTTCACCCAACCTGGATGATACTTTCAGGTAATGATCAGTACACTAAGCCCACTTGGTTCGCCAAATTTCGTTCTTCTATGTTGAAGCGTTCGTTTCCAGTAACAGTTTGAATTTTGGCGTTTTACTCTGTTTTCTCCTATATTGATAGATGTATTTGGAACTCTAAATCAAACACGGTTTGTGCTAGCTTCTTGAAACTTGACACAGTAAAGCAGTTTCAAGTTCTATCTCTATGTTCTGTCTCCTCTTGATGTAGCCCTAAGCAGTGACTGGGGAGAAACACTTTCATTGAAAGGGGTTGCCAAGCTTCCAAAAATTACGAGTCTCCAGAAATCTCAGCATCTATTTTTTCACCCAAACTGGATGATACTTTCAGGTAATGATGAGTACGCTAAGCCCACTGGGTTCCCAAAATTTCGTTCTTCTATGTTGAAGCGTTCGTTTCCAGTAACAGTTTGAATTTTGGCGTTTCACTCTGTTTTCTCCTATATTGATAGATGTATTTGGAACTCTAAACCAAACACGGTTTGTGCTAGCTTCTTGAAACTTGACACAGTAAAGCAGTTTCACGTTCTATCTCTATGTTCTGTTTCCTCTTGATGTAGCACTCAGCAGTGACTGAGGAGAAACACTTTCATTGAAAGGGGTTGCCAAGCTCCCCAAAACTGCGAGTCTCCAGAAATCTCAGCAACTATTTTTTCACCCAAACTGGATGATACTTTCAGGTAATGATCAGTACACTAAGCTCACTTGGTTCCCCAAATTTCGTTCTTTTATGTTGAAGCGTTCACTTCCAGTAACTGTTTGAATTTTGGCGTTTCACTCTGTTTTCTCCTATACTGACAGATGTATTTGGAACTCTAAATCAAACACGGTTTGTGCTAGCTTCTTGAAACTTGACACAGTAAAGCAGTTTCAAGTTCTATCTCTATGTTTTCTTTCCTCTTGATGTAGCACTCAGAAGTGACTGAGGAGAAACACTTTCATTGAAAGTGGTTGCCAAGCTCCAGAAATTACGAGTCTCCAGAAATCTCAGCAACTATGATTTCACCCAAACTGGATGATACTTTCAGGTAATGATCAGTACACTAAGCCCACTTGGTTCCCCAAATTTCGTTCTTCTATGTTGATGCGTTCGCTTCCAGTAACTGTTTGAATTTTGGCGTTTCACTCTGTTTTCTCCTATACTGACAGATGTATTTGGAACTCTAAATCAAACACGGTTTGTGCTAGCTTCTTGAAACTTGACACAGTAAAGCAGTTTCACGTTCTATCACTATGTTCTGTTTCCTCTGGTTGTATCCCTAAGCAGTGACTGGGGAAAAACACTTTCATTGACAGAGGTTGCCAAGCTTCCAGAAATTACGAGTCTCCAGAAATCTCAGCATCTATTTTTTCACCCAAACTGGATGATACTTTCAGGTAATGATGAGTACGCGAAGCCCACTTGGTTCCCCAAATTTCGTTCTTCTATGTTGAAGCGTTCGTTTCCAGTAACAGTTTAAATTTTGGCGTTTCACTCTGTTTTCTCCTATATTGATAGATGTATTTGGAACTCTAAACCAAACACGGTTTGTGCTAGCTTCTTGAAACTTGACACAGTAAAGCAGTTTCACGTTCTATATCTATGTTCTGTTTCCTCTTGATGTAGCACTCAGCAGTGACTGAGGAGAAACACTTTCATTGAAAGGGGTTGCCAAGATTCCCAAAATTGCGAGTCTCCAGAAATCTCAGCAACTATTTTTTAACCCAAACTGGATGATACTTTCAGGTAATGATCAGTACACTAAGCTCACTTGGTTCCCCAAATTTCGTTCTTTTATGTTGAAGCGTTCGCTTCCAGTAACTGTTTGAATTTTGGCGTTTCACTCTGTTTTCTCCTATACTGACAGATGTATTTGGAATTCTAAATCAAACACGGTTTGTGCTAGCTTCTTGAAACTTGACACAGTAAAGCAGTTTCAAGTTCTATCTCTATGTTCTGTTTCCTCTGGATGTAGCCCTATGCAGTGACTGGGGAGAAATACTTTCATTGACAGGGGTTGCCAAGCTTCCAGAAATTACGAGTCTCCAGAAATCTCAGCAACTATGATTTCACCCAAACTGGATGATACTTTCAGGTAATGATGAGTACGCTAAGCCCACTGGGTTCCCCAAATTTCGTTCTTCTATGTTGAAGCGTTCGTTTCCAGTAACAGTTTGAATTTTGGCGTTTCACTCTGTTTTCTCCTATATTGATAGATGTATTTGGAACTCTAAACCAAACACGGTTTGTGCTAGCTTCTTGAAACTTCACACAGTAAAGCAGTTTCACGTTCTATCTCTATGTTCTGTTTCCTCTTGATGTAGCACTCAGCAGTGACTGAGGAGAAACACTTTCATTGAAAGGGGTTGCCAAGCTTCCCAAAATTGCGAGTCTCGAGAAATCTCAGCAACTATTTTTTAACCCAAACTGGATGATACTTTCAGGTAATGATCAGTACACTAAGCTCACTTGGTTCCCCAAATTTCGTTCTTTTATGTTGAAGCGTTCGCTTCCAGTAACTGTTTGAATTTTGGTGTTTCACTCTGTTTTCTCCTATACTGACAGATGTATTTGGAACTCTAAATCAAACACGGTTTGTGCTAGCTTCTTGAAACTTGACACAGTAAAGCAGTTTCACGTTCTATCTCTATGTTCTGTTTCCTCTTGATGTAGCCCTAAGCAGTGACTGGGGAGAAATACTTTCATTGACAGAGGTTGCCAAGCTTCCAGAAATTACGAGTCTCCAGAAATCTCAGCAACTATGATTTCACCCAAACTGGATGATACTTTCAGGTAATAATAGGTACACTAAGCCCACTTGGTTCCCCAAATTTCGTTCTTCTATGTTGAAGCGTTCGTTTCCAGTAACAGTTTGAATTTTGGCGTTTCACTCTGTTTTCTCCTATATTGATAGATGTATTTGGAACTCTAAATCAAACACGGTTTGTGCTACCTTCTTCAAACTTGACACAGTAAAGCAGTTTCAAGTTCTATCTATATGTTCTCTTTCCTCTTGATGTAGCACTCAGCAGTGACTGAGGAGAAACACTTTCATTGAAAGGGGTTGCCAAGCTTCCCAAAATTGCGAGTCTCCAGAAATCTCAGCAACTATTTTTTCACCCAAACTGGATGATCCTTTCAGGTAATGATCAGTACACTAAGCTCACTTGGTTCCCCAAATTTCGTTCTTTTATGTTGAAGCGTTCGCTTCCAGTAACTGTTTGAATTTTGGCGTTTCACTCTGTTTTCTCCTATACTGACAGATGTATTTGGAACTCTAAATCAAACACGGTTTGTGCTAGCTTCTTGAAACTTGACACACTAAAGCAGTTTCACGTTCTATCTCTATGTTCTGTTTCCTCTGGATGTAGCCCTAAGCAGTGACTGGGGAGAAATACTTTCATTGAAAGGGGTTGCCAAGCTTCCAGAAATTACGAGTCTCCAGAAATCTCAGCAACTATGATTTCACCCATACTGGATGATACTTTCAGGTAATGATCAGTACACTAAGCCCACTTGGTTCCCCAAATTTCGTTCTTCTATGTTGAAGCGTTCGTTTCCAGTAACAGTTTGAATTTTGGTGTTTCACTCTGTTTTCTCCTATATTGATAGATGTATTTGGAACTCTAAACCAAACACGGTTTGTGCTAGCTTCTTGAAACTTGACACAGTAAAGCAGTTTCACGTTCTATCTCTATGTTCTGTTTCCTCTTGATGTAGCACTCAGCAGTGACTGAGGAGAAACACTTTCATTGAAAGGGGTTGCCAAGCTCCCCAAAACTGCGAGTCTCCAGAAATCTCAGCAACTATTTTTTCACCCAAACTGGATGATACTTTCAGGTAATGATCAGTACACTAAGCTCACTTGGTTCCCCAAATTTTGTTCTTTTATGTTGAAGCGTTCACTTCCAGTAACTGTTTGAATTTTGGCGTTTCACTCTGTTTTCTCCTATACTGACAGATGTATTTGGAACTCTAAATCAAACACGGTTTGTGCTAGCTTCTTGAAACTTGACACAGTAAAGCAGTTTCAAGTTCTATCTCTATGTTTTCTTTCCTCTTGATGTAGCACTCAGCAGTGACTGAGGAGAAACACTTTCATTGAAAGGGGTTGCCAAGCTTCCAGAAATTACGAGTCTCCAGAAATCTCAGCAACTATGATTTCACCCAAACTGGATGATACTTTCAGGTAATGATCAGTACACTAAGCCCACTTGGTTCGCCAAATTTCGTTCTTCTATGTTGAAGCGTTCGTTTCCAGTAACAGTTTGAATTTTGGCGTTTTACTCTGTTTTCTCCTATATTGATAGATGTATTTGGAACTCTAAATCAAACACGGTTTGTGCTAGCTTCTTGAAACTTGACACAATAAAGCAGTTTCAAGTTCTATCTCTATGTTCTGTCTCCTCTTGATGTAGCCCTAAGCAGTGACTGGGGAGAAACACTTTCATTGAAAGGGGTTGCCAAGCTTCCAAAAATTACGAGTCTCCAGAAATCTCAGCATCTATTTTTTCACCCAAACTGGATGATACTTTCAGGTAATGATGAGTACGCTAAGCCCACTGGGTTCCCAAAATTTCGTTCTTCTATGTTGAAGCGTTCGTTTCCAGTAACAGTTTGAATTTTGGCGTTTCACTCTGTTTTCTCCTATATTGATAGATGTATTTGGAACTCTAAACCAAACACGGTTTGTGCTAGCTTCTTGAAACTTGACACAGTAAAGCAGTTTCACGTTCTATCTCTATGTTCTGTTTCCTCTTGATGTAGCACTCAGCAGTGACTGAGGAGAAACACTTTCATTGAAAGGGGTTGCCAAGCTCCCCAAAACTGCGAGTCTCCAGAAATCTCAGCAACTATTTTTTCACCCAAACTGGATGATACTTTCAGGTAATGATCAGTACACTAAGCTCACTTGGTTCCCCAAATTTCGTTCTTTTATGTTGAAGCGTTCACTTCCAGTAACTGTTTGAATTTTGTCGTTTCACTCTGTTTTCTCCTATACTGACAGATGTATTTGGAACTCTAAATCAAACACGGTTTGTGCTAGCTTCTTGAAACTTGACACAGTAAAGCAGTTTCAAGTTCTATCTCTATGTTTTCTTTCCTCTTGATGTAGCACTCAGAAGTGACTGAGGAGAAACACTTTCATTGAAAGTGGTTGCCAAGCTCCAGAAATTACGAGTCTCCAGAAATCTCAGCAACTATGATTTCACCCAAACTGGATGATACTTTCAGGTAATGATCAGTACACTAAGCCCACTTGGTTCCCCAAATTTCGTTCTTCTATGTTGATGCGTTCGCTTCCAGTAACTGTTTGAATTTTGGCGTTTCACTCTGTTTTCTCCTATACTGACAGATGTATTTGGAACTCTAAATCAAACACGGTTTGTGCTAGCTTCTTGAAACTTGACACACTAAAGCAGTTTCACGTTCTATCTCTATGTTCTGTTTCCTCTGGATGTAGCCCTAAGCAGTGACTGGGGAGAAATACTTTCATTGAAAGGGGTTGCCAAGCTTCCAGAAATTACGAGTCTCCAGAAATCTCAGCAACTATGATTTCACCCATACTGGATGATACTTTCAGGTAATGATCAGTACACTAAGCCCACTTGGTTCCCCAAATTTCGTTCTTCTATGTTGAAGCGTTCGTTTCCAGTAACAGTTTGAATTTTGGTGTTTCACTCTGTTTTCTCCTATATTGATAGATGTATTTGGAACTCTAAACCAAACACGGTTTGTGCTAGCTTCTTGAAACTTGACACAGTAAAGCAGTTTCACGTTCTATCTCTATGTTCTGTTTCCTCTTGATGTAGCACTCAGCAGTGACTGAGGAGAAACACTTTCATTGAAAGGGGTTGCCAAGCTCCCCAAAACTGCGAGTCTCCAGAAATCTCAGCAACTATTTTTTCACCCAAACTGGATGATACTTTCAGGTAATGATCAGTACACTAAGCTCACTTGGTTCCCCAAATTTCGTTCTTTTATGTTGAAGCGTTCACTTCCAGTAACTGTTTGAATTTTGGCGTTTCACTCTGTTTTCTCCTATACTGACAGATGTATTTGGAACTCTAAATCAAACACGGTTTGTGCTAGCTTCTTGAAACTTGACACAGTAAAGCAGTTTCAAGTTCTATCTCTATGTTTTCTTTCCTCTTGATGTAGCACTCAGCAGTGACTGAGGAGAAACACTTTCATTGAAAGGGGTTGCCAAGCTTCCAGAAATTACGAGTCTCCAGAAATCTCAGCAACTATGATTTCACCCAAACTGGATGATACTTTCAGGTAATGATCAGTACACTAAGCCCACTTGGTTCGCCAAATTTCGTTCTTCTATGTTGAAGCGTTCGTTTCCAGTAACAGTTTGAATTTTGGCGTTTTACTCTGTTTTCTCCTATATTGATAGATGTATTTGGAACTCTAAATCAAACACGGTTTGTGCTAGCTTCTTGAAACTTGACACAATAAAGCAGTTTCAAGTTCTATCTCTATGTTCTGTCTCCTCTTGATGTAGCCCTAAGCAGTGACTGGGGAGAAACACTTTCATTGAAAGGGGTTGCCAAGCTTCCAAAAATTACGAGTCTCCAGAAATCTCAGCATCTATTTTTTCACCCAAACTGGATGATACTTTCAGGTAATGATGAGTACGCTAAGCCCACTGGGTTCCCAAAATTTCGTTCTTCTATGTTGAAGCGTTCGTTTCCAGTAACAGTTTGAATTTTGGCGTTTCACTCTGTTTTCTCCTATATTGATAGATGTATTTGGAACTCTAAACCAAACACGGTTTGTGCTAGCTTCTTGAAACTTGACACAGTAAAGCAGTTTCACGTTCTATCTCTATGTTCTGTTTCCTCTTGATGTAGCACTCAGCAGTGACTGAGGAGAAACACTTTCATTGAAAGGGGTTGCCAAGCTCCCCAAAACTGCGAGTCTCCAGAAATCTCAGCAACTATTTTTTCACCCAAACTGGATGATACTTTCAGGTAATGATCAGTACACTAAGCTCACTTGGTTCCCCAAATTTCGTTCTTTAATGTTGAAGCGTTCACTTCCAGTAACTGTTTGAATTTTGTCGTTTCACTCTGTTTTCTCCTATACTGACAGATGTATTTGGAACTCTAAATCAAACACGGTTTGTGCTAGCTTCTTGAAACTTGACACAGTAAAGCAGTTTCAAGTTCTATCTCTATGTTTTCTTTCCTCTTTATGTAGCACTCAGAAGTGACTGAGGAGAAACACTTTCATTGAAAGTGGTTGCCAAGCTCCAGAAATTACGAGTCTCCAGAAATCTCAGCAACTATGATTTCACCCAAACTGGATGATACTTTCAGGTAATGATCAGTACACTAAGCCCACTTGGTTCCCCAAATTTCGTTCTTCTATGTTGATGCGTTCGCTTCCAGTAACTGTTTGAATTTTGGCGTTTCACTCTGTTTTCTCCTATACTGACAGATGTATTTGGAACTCTAAATCAAACACGGTTTGTGCTAGCTTCTTGAAACTTGACACACTAAAGCAGTTTCACGTTCTATCTCTATGTTCTGTTTCCTCTGGATGTAGCCCTAAGCAGTGACTGGGGAGAAATACTTTCATTGAAAGGGGTTGCCAAGCTTCCAGAAATTACGAGTCTCCAGAAATCTCAGCAACTATGATTTCACCCATACTGGATGATACTTTCAGGTAATGATCAGTACACTAAGCCCACTTGGTTCCCCAAATTTCGTTCTTCTATGTTGAAGCGTTCGTTTCCAGTAACAGTTTGAATTTTGGTGTTTCACTCTGTTTTCTCCTATATTGATAGATGTATTTGGAACTCTAAACCAAACACGGTTTGTGCTAGCTTCTTGAAACTTGACACAGTAAAGCAGTTTCACGTTCTATCTCTATGTTCTGTTTCCTCTTGATGTAGCACTCAGCAGTGACTGAGGAGAAACACTTTCATTGAAAGGGGTTGCCAAGCTCCCCAAAACTGCGAGTCTCCAGAAATCTCAGCAACTATTTTTTCACCCAAACTGGATGATACTTTCAGGTAATGATCAGTACACTAAGCTCACTTGGTTCCCCAAATTTCGTTCTTTTATGTTGAAGCGTTCACTTCCAGTAACTGTTTGAATTTTGGCGTTTCACTCTGTTTTCTCCTATACTGACAGATGTATTTGGAACTCTAAATCAAACACGGTTTGTGCTAGCTTCTTGAAACTTGACACAGTAAAGCAGTTTCAAGTTCTATCTCTATGTTTTCTTTCCTCTTGATGTAGCACTCAGCAGTGACTGAGGAGAAACACTTTCATTGAAAGGGGTTGCCAAGCTTCCAGAAATTACGAGTCTCCAGAAATCTCAGCAACTATGATTTCACCCAAACTGGATGATACTTTCAGGTAATGATCAGTACACTAAGCCCACTTGGTTCGCCAAATTTCGTTCTTCTATGTTGAAGCGTTCGTTTCCAGTAACAGTTTGAATTTTGGCGTTTTACTCTGTTTTCTCCTATATTGATAGATGTATTTGGAACTCTAAATCAAACACGGTTTGTGCTAGCTTCTTGAAACTTGACACAATAAAGCAGTTTCAAGTTCTATCTCTATGTTCTGTCTCCTCTTGATGTAGCCCTAAGCAGTGACTGGGGAGAAACACTTTCATTGAAAGGGGTTGCCAAGCTTCCAAAAATTACGAGTCTCCAGAAATCTCAGCATCTATTTTTTCACCCAAACTGGATGATACTTTCAGGTAATGATGAGTACGCTAAGCCCACTGGGTTCCCAAAATTTCGTTCTTCTATGTTGAAGCGTTCGTTTCCAGTAACAGTTTGAATTTTGGCGTTTCACTCTGTTTTCTCCTATATTGATAGATGTATTTGGAACTCTAAACCAAACCCGGTTTGTGCTAGCTTCTTGAAACTTGACACAGTAAAGCAGTTTCACGTTCTATCTCTATGTTCTGTTTCCTCTTGATGTAGCACTCAGCAGTGACTGAGGAGAAACACTTTCATTGAAAGGGGTTGCCAAGCTCCCCAAAACTGCGAGTCTCCAGAAATCTCAGCAACTATTTTTTCACCCAAACTGGATGATCCTTTCAGGTAATGATCAGTACACTAAGCTCACTTGGTTCCCCAAATTTCGTTCTTTTATGTTGAAGCGTTCGCTTCCAGTAACTGTTTGAATTTTGGCGTTTCACTCTGTTTTCTCCTATACTGACAGATGTATTTGGAACTCTAAATCAAACACGGTTTGTGCTAGCTTCTTGAAACTTGACACACTAAAGCAGTTTCACGTTCTATCTCTATGTTCTGTTTCCTCTGGATGTAGCCCTAAGCAGTGACTGGGGAGAAATACTTTCATTGAAAGGGGTTGCCAAGCTTCCAGAAATTACGAGTCTCCAGAAATCTCAGCAACTATGATTTCACCCATACTGGATGATACTTTCAGGTAATGATCAGTACACTAAGCCCACTTGGTTCCCCAAATTTCGTTCTTCTATGTTGAAGCGTTCGTTTCCAGTAACAGTTTGAATTTTGGTGTTTCACTCTGTTTTCTCCTATATTGATAGATGTATTTGGAACTCTAAACCAAACACGGTTTGTGCTAGCTTCTTGAAACTTGACACAGTAAAGCAGTTTCACGTTCTATCTCTATGTTCTGTTTCCTCTTGATGTAGCACTCAGCAGTGACTGAGGAGAAACACTTTCATTGAAAGGGGTTGCCAAGCTCCCCAAAACTGCGAGTCTCCAGAAATCTCAGCAACTATTTTTTCACCCAAACTGGATGATACTTTCAGGTAATGATCAGTACACTAAGCTCACTTGGTTCCCCAAATTTCGTTCTTTTATGTTGAAGCGTTCACTTCCAGTAACTGTTTGAATTTTGGCGTTTCACTCTGTTTTCTCCTATACTGACAGATGTATTTGGAACTCTAAATCAAACACGGTTTGTGCTAGCTTCTTGAAACTTGACACAGTAAAGCAGTTTCAAGTTCTTTCTCTATGTTTTCTTTCCTCTTGATGTAGCACTCAGCAGTGACTGAGGAGAAACACTTTCATTGAAAGGGGTTGCCAAGCTTCCAGAAATTACGAGTCTCCAGAAATCTCAGCAACTATGATTTCACCCAAACTGGATGATACTTTCAGGTAATGATCAGTACACTAAGCCCACTTGGTTCGCCAAATTTCGTTCTTCTATGTTGAAGCGTTCGTTTCCAGTAACAGTTTGAATTTTGGCGTTTTACTCTGTTTTCTCCTATATTGATAGATGTATTTGGAACTCTAAATCAAACACGGTTTGTGCTAGCTTCTTGAAACTTGACACAATAAAGCAGTTTCAAGTTCTATCTCTATGTTCTGTCTCCTCTTGATGTAGCCCTAAGCAGTGACTGGGGAGAAACACTTTCATTGAAAGGGGTTGCCAAGCTTCCAAAAATTACGAGTCTCCAGAAATCTCAGCATCTATTTTTTCACCCAAACTGGATGATACTTTCAGGTAATGATGAGTACGCTAAGCCCACTGGGTTCCCAAAATTTCGTTCTTCTATGTTGAAGCGTTCGTTTCCAGTAACAGTTTGAATTTTGGCGTTTCACTCTGTTTTCTCCTATATTGATAGATGTATTTGGAACTCTAAACCAAACACGGTTTGTGCTAGCTTCTTGAAACTTGACACAGTAAAGCAGTTTCACGTTCTATCTCTATGTTCTGTTTCCTCTTGATGTAGCACTCAGCAGTGACTGAGGAGAAACACTTTCATTGAAAGGGGTTGCCAAGCTCCCCAAAACTGCGAGTCTCCAGAAATCTCAGCAACTATTTTTTCACCCAAACTGGATGATACTTTCAGGTAATGATCAGTACACTAAGCTCACTTGGTTCCCCAAATTTCGTTCTTTTATGTTGAAGCGTTCACTTCCAGTAACTGTTTGAATTTTGGCGTTTCACTCTGTTTTCTCCTATACTGACAGATGTATTTGGAACTCTAAATCAAACACGGTTTGTGCTAGCTTCTTGAAACTTGACACAGTAAAGCAGTTTCAAGTTCTATCTCTATGTTTTCTTTCCTCTTGATGTAGCACTCAGCAGTGACTGAGGAGAAACACTTTCATTGAAAGGGGTTGCCAAGCTTCCAGAAATTACGAGTCTCCAGAAATCTCAGCAACTATGATTTCACCCAAACTGGATGATACTTTCAGGTAATGATCAGTACACTAAGCCCACTTGGTTCGCCAAATTTCGTTCTTCTATGTTGAAGCGTTCGTTTCCAGTAACAGTTTGAATTTTGGCGTTTTACTCTGTTTTCTCCTATATTGATAGATGTATTTGGAACTCTAAATCAAACACGGTTTGTGCTAGCTTCTTGAAACTTGACAAAATAAAGCAGTTTCAAGTTCTATCTCTATGTTCTGTCTCCTCTTGATGTAGCCCTAAGCAGTGACTGGGGAGAAACACTTTCATTGAAAGGGGTTGCCAAGCTTCCAAAAATTAGGAGTCTCCAGAAATCTCAGCATCTATTTTTTCACCCAAACTGGATGATACTTTCAGGTAATGATGAGTACGCTAAGCCCACTGGGTTCCCAAAATTTCGTTCTTCTATGTTGAAGCGTTCGTTTCCAGTAACAGTTTGAATTTTGGCGTTTCACTCTGTTTTCTCCTATATTGATAGATGTATTTGGAACTCTAAACCAAACACGGTTTGTGCTAGCTTCTTGAAACTTGACACAGTAAAGCAGTTTCACGTTCTATCTCTATGTTCTGTTTCCTCTTGATGTAGCACTCAGCAGTGACTGAGGAGAAACACTTTCATTGAAAGGGGTTGCCAAGCTCCCCAAAACTGCGAGTCTCCAGAAATCTCAGCAACTATTTTTTCACCCAAACTGGATGATACTTTCAGGTAATGATCAGTACACTAAGCTCACTTGGTTCCCCAAATTTCGTTCTTTTATGTTGAAGCGTTCACTTCCAGTAACTGTTTGAATTTTGGCGTTTCACTCTGTTTTCTCCTATACTGACAGATGTATTTGGAACTCTAAATCAAACACGGTTTCTGCTAGCTTCTTGAAACTTGACACAGTAAAGCAGTTTCAAGTTCTATCTCTATGTTTTCTTTCCTCTTGATGTAGCACTCAGAAGTGACTGAGGAGAAACACTTTCATTGAAAGTGGTTGCCAAGCTCCAGAAATTACGAGTCTCCAGAAATCTCAGCAACTATGATTTCACCCAAACTGGATGATACTTTCAGGTAATGATCAGTACACTAAGCCCACTTGGTTCCCCAAATTTCGTTCTTCTATGTTGATGCGTTCGCTTCCAGTAACTGTTTGAATTTTGGCGTTTCACTCTGTTTTCTCCTATACTGACAGATGTATTTGGAACTCTAAATCAAACACGGTTTGTGCTAGCTTCTTGAAACTTGACACAGTAAAGCAGTTTCACGTTCTATCACTATGTTCTGTTTCCTCTGGATGTATCCCTAAGCAGTGACTGGGGAAAAATACTTTCATTGACAGAGGTTGCCAAGCTTCCAGAAATTACGAGTCTCCAGAAATCTCAGCAACTATGATTTCACCCATACTGGATGATACTTTCAGGTAATGATCAGTACACTAAGCCCACTTGGTTCCCCAAATTTCGTTCTTCTATGTTGAAGCGTTCGTTTCCAGTAACAGTTTGAATTTTGGTGTTTCACTCTGTTTTCTCCTATATTGATAGATGTATTTGGAACTCTAAACCAAACACGGTTTGTGCTAGCTTCTTGAAACTTGACACAGTAAAGCAGTTTCACGTTCTATCTCTATGTTCTGTTTCCTCTTGATGTAGCACTCAGCAGTGACTGAGGAGAAACACTTTCATTGAAAGGGGTTGCCAAGCTCCCCAAAACTGCGAGTCTCCAGAAATCTCAGCAACTATTTTTTCACCCAAACTGGATGATACTTTCAGGTAATGATCAGTACACTAAGCTCACTTGGTTCCCCAAATTTCGTTCTTTTATGTTGAAGCGTTCACTTCCAGTAACTGTTTGAATTTTGGCGTTTCACTCTGTTTTCTCCTATACTGACAGATGTATTTGGAACTCTAAATCAAACACGGTTTGTGCTAGCTTCTTGAAACTTGACACAGTAAAGCAGTTTCAAGTTCTATCTCTATGTTTTCTTTCCTCTTGATGTAGCACTCAGCAGTGACTGAGGAGAAACACTTTCATTGAAAGGGGTTGCCAAGCTTCCAGAAATTACGAGTCTCCAGAAATCTCAGCAACTATGATTTCACCCAAACTGGATGATACTTTCAGGTAATGATGAGTACGCTAAGCCCACTGGGTTCCCAAAATTTCGTTCTTCTATGTTGAAGCGTTCGTTTCCAGTAACAGTTTGAATTTTGGCGTTTCACTCTGTTTTCTCCTATATTGATAGATGTATTTGGAACTCTAAACCAAACACGGTTTGTGCTAGCTTCTTGAAACTTGACACAGTAAAGCAGTTTCACGTTCTATCTCTATGTTCTGTTTCCTCTTGATGTAGCACTCAGCAGTGACTGAGGAGAAACACTTTCATTGAAAGGGGTTGCCAAGCTCCCCAAAACTGCGAGTCTCCAGAAATCTCAGCAACTATTTTTTCACCCAAACTGGATGATACTTTCAGGTAATGATCAGTACACTAAGCTCACTTGGTTCCCCAAATTTCGTTCTTTTATGTTGAAGCGTTCACTTCCAGTAACTGTTTGAATTTTGGCGTTTCACTCTGTTTTCTCCTATACTGACAGATGTATTTGGAACTCTAAATCAAACACGGTTTGTGCTAGCTTCTTGAAACTTGACACAGTAAAGCAGTTTCAAGTTCTATCTCTATGTTTTCTTTCCTCTTGATGTAGCACTCAGAAGTGACTGAGGAGAAACACTTTCATTGAAAGTGGTTGCCAAGCTCCAGAAATTACGAGTCTCCAGAAATCTCAGCAACTATGATTTCACCCAAACTGGATGATACTTTCAGGTAATGATCAGTACACTAAGCCCACTTGGTTCCCCAAATTTCGTTCTTCTATGTTGATGCGTTCGCTTCCAGTAACTGTTTGAATTTTGGCGTTTCACTCTGTTTTCTCCTATACTGACAGATGTATTTGGAACTCTAAATCAAACACGGTTTGTGCTAGCTTCTTGAAACTTGACACAGTAAAGCAGTTTCACGTTCTATCACTATGTTCTGTTTCCTCTGGATGTATCCCTAAGCAGTGACTGGGGAAAAATACTTTCATTGACAGAGGTTGCCAAGCTTCCAGAAATTACGAGTCTCCAGAAATCTCAGCAACTATGATTTCACCCATACTGGATGATACTTTCAGGTAATGATCAGTACACTAAGCCCACTTGGTTCCCCAAATTTCGTTCTTCTATGTTGAAGCGTTCGTTTCCAGTAACAGTTTGAATTTTGGTGTTTCACTCTGTTTTCTCCTATATTGATAGATGTATTTGGAACTCTAAACCAAACACGGTTTGTGCTAGCTTCTTGAAACTTGACACAGTAAAGCAGTTTCACGTTCTATCTCTATGTTCTGTTTCCTCTTGATGTAGCACTCAGCAGTGACTGAGGAGAAACACTTTCATTGAAAGGGGTTGCCAAGCTCCCCAAAACTGCGAGTCTCCAGAAATCTCAGCAACTATTTTTTCACCCAAACTGGATGATACTTTCAGGTAATGATCAGTACACTAAGCTCACTTGGTTCCCCAAATTTCGTTCTTTTATGTTGAAGCGTTCACTTCCAGTAACTGTTTGAATTTTGGCGTTTCACTCTGTTTTCTCCTATACTGACAGATGTATTTGGAACTCTAAATCAAACACGGTTTGTGCTAGCTTCTTGAAACTTGACACAGTAAAGCAGTTTCAAGTTCTATCTCTATGTTTTCTTTCCTCTTGATGTAGCACTCAGCAGTGACTGAGGAGAAACACTTTCATTGAAAGGGGTTGCCAAGCTTCCAGAAATTACGAGTCTCCAGAAATCTCAGCAACTATGATTTCACCCAAACTGGATGATACTTTCAGGTAATGATCAGTACACTAAGCCCACTTGGTTCGCCAAATTTCGTTCTTCTATGTTGAAGCGTTCGTTTCCAGTAACAGTTTGAATTTTGGCGTTTTACTCTGTTTTCTCCTATATTGATAGATGTATTTGGAACTCTAAATCAAACACGGTTTGTGCTAGCTTCTTGAAACTTGACACAATAAAGCAGTTTCAAGTTCTATCTCTATGTTCTGTCTCCTCTTGATGTAGCCCTAAGCAGTGACTGGGGAGAAACACTTTCATTGAAAGGGGTTGCCAAGCTTCCAAAAATTACGAGTCTCCAGAAATCTCAGCATCTATTTTTTCACCCAAACTGGATGATACTTTCAGGTAATGATGAGTACGCTAAGCCCACTGGGTTCCCAAAATTTCGTTCTTCTATGTTGAAGCGTTCGTTTCCAGTAACAGTTTGAATTTTGGCGTTTCACTCTGTTTTCTCCTATATTGATAGATGTATTTGGAACTCTAAACCAAACACGGTTTGTGCTAGCTTCTTGAAACTTGACACAGTAAAGCAGTTTCACGTTCTATCTCTATGTTCTGTTTCCTCTTGATGTAGCACTCAGCAGTGACTGAGGAGAAACACTTTCATTGAAAGGGGTTGCCAAGCTCCCCAAAACTGCGAGTCTCCAGAAATCTCAGCAACTATTTTTTCACCCAAACTGGATGATACTTTCAGGTAATGATCAGTACACTAAGCTCACTTGGTTCCCCAAATTTCGTTCTTTTATGTTGAAGCGTTCACTTCCAGTAACTGTTTGAATTTTGGCGTTTCACTCTGTTTTCTCCTATACTGACAGATGTATTTGGAACTCTAAATCAAACACGGTTTGTGCTAGCTTCTTGAAACTTGACACAGTAAAGCAGTTTCACGTTCTATCTCTATGTTCTGTTTCCTCTTGATGTAGCACTCAGCAGTGACTGAGGAGAAACACTTTCATTGAAAGGGGTTGCCAAGCTCCCCAAAACTGCGAGTCTCCAGAAATCTCAGCAACTATTTTTTCACCCAAACTGGATGATACTTTCAGGTAATGATCAGTACACTAAGCTCACTTGGTTCCCCAAATTTCGTTCTTTTATGTTGAAGCGTTCACTTCCAGTAACTGTTTGAATTTTGGCGTTTCACTCTGTTTTCTCCTATACTGACAGATGTATTTGGAACTCTAAATCAAACACGGTTTGTGCTAGCTTCTTGAAACTTGACACAGTAAAGCAGTTTCAAGTTCTATCTCTATGTTTTCTTTCCTCTTGATGTAGCACTCAGCAGTGACTGAGGAGAAACACATTCATTGAAAGGGGTTGCCAAGCTTCCAGAAATTACGAGTCTCCAGAAATCTCAGCAACTATGATTTCACCCAAACTGGATGATACTTTCAGGTAATGATCAGTACACTAAGCCCACTTGGTTTGCCAAATTTCGTTCTTCTATGTTGAAGCGTTCGTTTCCAGTAACAGTTTGAATTTTGGCGTTTTACTCTGTTTTCTCCTATATTGATAGATGTATTTGGAACTCTAAATCAAACACGGTTTGTGCTAGCTTCTTGAAACTTGACACAATAAAGCAGTTTCAAGTTCTATCTCTATGTTCTGTCTCCTCTTGATGTAGCCCTAAGCAGTGACTGTGGAGAAACACTTTCATTGAAAGGGGTTGCCAAGCTTCCAAAAATTACGAGTCTCCAGAAATCTCAGCATCTATTTTTTCACCCAAACTGGATGATACTTTCAGGTAATGATGAGTACGCTAAGCCCACTGGGTACCCAAAATTTCGTTCTTCTATGTTGAAGCGTTCGTTTCCAGTAACAGTTTGAATTTTGGCGTTTCACTCTGTTTTCTCCTATATTGATAGATGTATTTGGAACTCTAAACCAAACACGGTTTGTGCTAGCTTCTTGAAACTTGACACAGTAAAGCAGTTTCACGTTCTATCTCTATGTTCTGTTTCCTCTTGATGTAGCACTCAGCAGTGACTGAGGAGAAACACTTTCATTGAAAGGGGTTGCCAAGCTCCCCAAAACTGCGAGTCTCCAGAAATCTCAGCAACTATTTTTTCACCCAAACTGGATGATACTTTCAGGTAATGATCAGTACACTAAGCTCACTTGGTTCCCCAAATTTCGTTCTTTTATGTTGAAGCGTTCACTTCCAGTAACTGTTTGAATTTTGGCGTTTCACTGTGTTTTCTCCTATACTGACAGATGTATTTGGAACTCTAAATCAAACACGGTTTGTGCTAGCTTCTTGAAACTTGACACAGTAAAGCAGTTTCAAGTTCTATCTCTATGTTTTCTTTCCTCTTGATGTAGCACTCAGCAGTGACTGAGGAGAAACACTTTCATTGAAAGGGGTTGCCAAGCTTCCAGAAATTACGAGTCTCCAGAAATCTCAGCAACTATGATTTCACCCAAACTGGATGATACTTTCAGGTAATGATCAGTACACTAAGCCCACTTGGTTCGCCAAATTTCGTTCTTCTATGTTGAAGCGTTCGTTTCCAGTAACAGTTTGAATTTTGGCGTTTTACTCTGTTTTCTCCTATATTGATAGATATATTTGGAACTCTAAATCAAACACGGTTTGTGCTAGCTTCTTGAAACTTGACACAATAAAGCAGTTTCAAGATCTATCTCTATGTTCTGTCTCCTCTTGATGTAGCCCTAAGCAGTGACTGGGGAGAAACACTTTCATTGAAAGGGGTTGCCAAGCTTCCAAAAATTACGAGTCTCCAGAAATCTCAGCATCTATTTTTTCACCCAAACTGGATGATACTTTCAGGTAATGATGAGTACGCTAAGCCCACTGGGTTCCCAAAATTTCGTTCTTCTATGTTGAAGCGTTCGTTTCCAGTAACAGTTTGAATTTTGGCGTTTCACTCTGTTTTCTCCTATACTGACAGATGTATTTGGAACTCTAAATCAAACACGGTTTGTGCTAGCTTCTTGAAACTTGACACAGTAAAGCAGTTTCAAGTTCTATCTCTATGTTTTCTTTCCTCTTGATGTAGCACTCAGCAGTGACTGAGGAGAAACACATTCATTGAAAGGGGTTGCCAAGCTTCCAGAAATTACGAGTCTCCAGAAATCTCAGCAACTATGATTTCACCCAAACTGGATGATACTTTCAGGTAATGATCAGTACACTAAGCCCACTTGGTTCGCCAAATTTCGTTCTTCTATGTTGAAGCGTTCGTTTCCAGTAACAGTTTGAATTTTGGCGTTTTACTCTGTTTTCTCCTATATTGATAGATGTATTTGGAACTCTAAATCAAACACGGTTTGTGCTAGCTTCTTGAAACTTGACACAATAAAGCAGTTTCAAGTTCTATCTCTATGTTCTGTCTCCTCTTGATGTAGCCCTAAGCAGTGACTGGGGAGAAACACTTTCATTGAAAGGGGTTGCCAAGCTTCCAAAAATTACGAGTCTCCAGAAATCTCAGCATCTATTTTTTCACCCAAACTGGATGATACTTTCAGGTAATGATGAGTACGCTAAGCCCACTGGGTTCCCAAAATTTCGTTCTTCTATGTTGAAGCGTTCGTTTCCAGTAACAGTTTGAATTTTGGCGTTTCACTCTGTTTTCTCCTATATTGATAGATGTATTTGGAACTCTAAACCAAACACGGTTTGTGCTAGCTTCTTGAAACTTGACACAGTAAAGCAGTTTCACGTTCTATCTCTATGTTCTGTTTCCTCTTGATGTAGCACTCAGCAGTGACTGAGGAGAAACACTTTCATTGAAAGGGGTTGCCAAGCTCCCCAAAACTGCGAGTCTCCAGAAATCTCAGCAACTATTTTTTCACCCAAACTGGATGATACTTTCAGGTAATGATCAGTACACTAAGCTCACTTGGTTCCCCAAATTTCGTTCTTTTATGTTGAAGCGTTCACTTCCAGTAACTGTTTGAATTTTGGCGTTTCACTCTGTTTTCTCCTATACTGACAGATGTATTTGGAACTCTAAATCAAACACGGTTTGTGCTAGCTTCTTGAAACTTGACACAGTAAAGCAGTTTCACGTTCTATCTCTATGTTCTGTTTCCTCTTGATGTAGCACTCAGCAGTGACTGAGGAGAAACACTTTCATTGAAAGGGGTTGCCAAGCTCCCCAAAACTGCGAGTCTCCAGAAATCTCAGCAACTATTTTTTCACCCAAACTGGATGATACTTTCAGGTAATGATCAGTACACTAAGCTCACTTGGTTCCCCAAATTTCGTTCTTTTATGTTGAAGCGTTCACTTCCAGTAACTGTTTGAATTTTGGCGTTTCACTCTGTTTTCTCCTATACTGACAGATGTATTTGGAACTCTAAATCAAACACGGTTTGTGCTAGCTTCTTGAAACTTGACACAGTAAAGCAGTTTCAAGTTCTATCTCTATGTTTTCTTTCCTCTTGATGTAGCACTCAGCAGTGACTGAGGAGAAACACATTCATTGAAAGGGGTTGCCAAGCTTCCAGAAATTACGAGTCTCCAGAAATCTCAGCAACTATGATTTCACCCAAACTGGATGATACTTTCAGGTAATGATCAGTACACTAAGCCCACTTGGTTCGCCAAATTTCGTTCTTCTATGTTGAAGCGTTCGTTTCCAGTAACAGTTTGAATTTTGGCGTTTTACTCTGTTTTCTCCTATATTGATAGATGTATTTGGAACTCTAAATCAAACACGGTTTGTGCTAGCTTCTTGAAACTTGACACAATAAAGCAGTTTCAAGTTCTATCTCTATGTTCTGTCTCCTCTTGATGTAGCCCTAAGCAGTGACTGTGGAGAAACACTTTCATTGAAAGGGGTTGCCAAGCTTCCAAAAATTACGAGTCTCCAGAAATCTCAGCATCTATTTTTTCACCCAAACTGGATGATACTTTCAGGTAATGATGAGTACGCTAAGCCCACTGGGTTCCCAAAATTTCGTTCTTCTATGTTGAAGCGTTCGTTTCCAGTAACAGTTTGAATTTTGGCGTTTCACTCTGTTTTCTCCTATATTGATAGATGTATTTGGAACTCTAAACCAAACACGGTTTGTGCTAGCTTCTTGAAACTTGACACAGTAAAGCAGTTTCACGTTCTATCTCTATGTTCTGTTTCCTCTTGATGTAGCACTCAGCAGTGACTGAGGAGAAACACTTTCATTGAAAGGGGTTGCCAAGCTCCCCAAAACTGCGAGTCTCCAGAAATCTCAGCAACTATTTTTTCACCCAAACTGGATGATACTTTCAGGTAATGATCAGTACACTAAGCTCACTTGGTTCCCCAAATTTCGTTCTTTTATGTTGAAGCGTTCACTTCCAGTAACTGTTTGAATTTTGGCGTTTCACTCTGTTTTCTCCTATACTGACAGATGTATTTGGAACTCTAAATCAAACACGGTTTGTGCTAGCTTCTTGAAACTTGACACAGTAAAGCAGTTTCAAGTTCTATCTCTATGTTTTCTTTCCTCTTGATGTAGCACTCAGCAGTGACTGAGGAGAAACACTTTCATTGAAAGGGGTTGCCAAGCTTCCAGAAATTACGAGTCTCCAGAAATCTCAGCAACTATGATTTCACCCAAACTGGATGATACTTTCAGGTAATGATCAGTACACTAAGCCCACTTGGTTCGCCAAATTTCGTTCTTCTATGTTGAAGCGTTCGTTTCCAGTAACAGTTTGAATTTTGGCGTTTTACTCTGTTTTCTCCTATATTGATAGATATATTTGGAACTCTAAATCAAACACGGTTTGTGCTAGCTTCTTGAAACTTGACACAATAAAGCAGTTTCAAGATCTATCTCTATGTTCTGTCTCCTCTTGATGTAGCCCTAAGCAGTGACTGGGGAGAAACACTTTCATTGAAAGGGGTTGCCAAGCTTCCAAAAATTACGAGTCTCCAGAAATCTCAGCATCTATTTTTTCACCCAAACTGGATGATACTTTCAGGTAATGATGAGTACGCTAAGCCCACTGGGTTCCCAAAATTTCGTTCTTCTATGTTGAAGCGTTCGTTTCCAGTAACATTTTGAATTTTGGCGTTTCACTCTGTTTTCTCCTATATTGATAGATGTATTTGGAACTCTAAACCAAACACGGTTTGTGCTAGCTTCTTGAAACTTGACACAGTAAAGCAGTTTCACGTTCTATCTCTATGTTCTGTTTCCTCTTGATGTAGCACTCAGCAGTGACTGAGGAGAAACACTTTCATTGAAAGGGGTTGCCAAGCTCCCCAAAACTGCGAGTCTCCAGAAATCTCAGCAACTATTTTTTCACCCAAACTGGATGATACTTTCAGGTAATGATCAGTACACTAAGCTCACTTGGTTCCCCAAATTTCGTTCTTTTATGTTGAAGCGTTCACTTCCAGTAACTGTTTGAATTTTGGCGTTTCACTCTGTTTTCTCCTATACTGACAGATGTATTTGGAACTCTAAATCAAACACGGTTTGTGCTAGCTTCTTGAAACTTGACACAGTAAAGCAGTTTCACGTTCTATCTCTATGTTCTGTTTCCTCTTGATGTAGCACTCAGCAGTGACTGAGGAGAAACACTTTCATTGAAAGTGGTTGCCAAGCTCCCCAAAACTGCGAGTCTCCAGAAATCTCAGCAACTATTTTTTCACCCAAACTGGATGATACTTTCAGGTAATGATCAGTACTCTAAGCTCACTTGGTTCCCCAAATTTCGTTCTTTTATGTTGAAGCGTTCACTTCCAGTAACTGTTTGAATTTTGGCGTTTCACTCTGTTTTCTCCTATACTGACAGATGTATTTGGAACTCTAAATCAAACACGGTTTGTGCTAGCTTCTTGAAACTTGACACAGTAAAGCAGTTTCAAGTTCTATCTCTATGTTTTCTTTCCTCTTGATGTAGCACTCAGCAGTGACTGAGGAGAAACACATTCATTGAAAGGGGTTGCCAAGCTTCCAGAAATTACGAGTCTCCAGAAATCTCAGCAACTATGATTTCACCCAAACTGGATGATACTTTCAGGTAATGATCAGTACACTAAGCCCACTTGGTTCGCCAAATTTCGTTCTTCTATGTTGAAGCGTTCGTTTCCAGTAACAGTTTGAATTTTGGCGTTTTACTCTGTTTTCTCCTATATTGATAGATGTATTTGGAACTCTAAATCAAACACGGTTTGTGCTAGCTTCTTGAAACTTGACACAATAAAGCAGTTTCAAGTTCTATCTCTATGTTCTGTCTCCTCTTGATGTAGCCCTAAGCAGTGACTGGGGAGAAACACTTTCATTGAAAGGGGTTGCCAAGCTTCCAAAAATTACGAGTCTCCAGAAATCTCAGCATCTATTTTTTCACCCAAACTGGATGATACTTTCAGGTAATGATGAGTACGCTAAGCCCACTGGGTTCCCAAAATTTCGTTCTTCTATGTTGAAGCGTTCGTTTCCAGTAACATTTTGAATTTTGGCGTTTCACTCTGTTTTCTCCTATATTGATAGATGTATTTGGAACTCTAAACCAAACACGGTTTGTGCTAGCTTCTTGAAACTTGACACAGTAAAGCAGTTTCACGTTCTATCTCTATGTTCTGTTTCCTCTTGATGTAGCACTCAGCAGTGACTGAGGAGAAACACTTTCATTGAAAGGGGTTGCCAAGCTCCCCAAAACTGCGAGTCTCCAGAAATCTCAGCAACTATTTTTTCACCCAAACTGGATGATACTTTCAGGTAATGATCAGTACACTAAGCTCACTTGGTTCCCCAAATTTCGTTCTTTTATGTTGAAGCGTTCACTTCCAGTAACTGTTTGAATTTTGGCGTTTCACTCTGTTTTCTCCTATACTGACAGATGTATTTGGAACTCTAAATCAAACACGGTTTGTGCTAGCTTCTTGAAACTTGACACAGTAAAGCAGTTTCACGTTCTATCTCTATGTTCTGTTTCCTCTTGATGTAGCACTCAGCAGTGACTGAGGAGAAACACTTTCATTGAAAGTGGTTGCCAAGCTCCCCAAAACTGCGAGTCTCCAGAAATCTCAGCAACTATTTTTTCACCCAAACTGGATGATACTTTCAGGTAATGATCAGTACTCTAAGCTCACTTGGTTCCCCAAATTTCGTTCTTTTATGTTGAAGCGTTCACTTCCAGTAACTGTTTGAATTTTGGCGTTTCACTCTGTTTTCTCCTATACTGACAGATGTATTTGGAACTCTAAATCAAACACGGTTTGTGCTAGCTTCTTTAAACTTGACACAGTAAAGCAGTTTCAAGTTCTATCTCTATGTTTTCTTTCCTCTTGATGTAGCACTCAGCAGTGACTGAGGAGAAACACATTCATTGAAAGGGGTTGCCAAGCTTCCAGAAATTACGAGTCTCCAGAAATCTCAGCAACTATGATTTCACCCAAACTGGATGATACTTTCAGGTAATGATCAGTACACTAAGCCCACTTGGTTCGCCAAATTTCGTTCTTCTATGTTGAAGCGTTCGTTTCCAGTAACAGTTTGAATTTTGGCGTTTTACTCTGTTTTCTCCTATATTGATAGATGTATTTGGAACTCTAAATCAAACACGGTTTGTGCTAGCTTCTTGAAACTTGACACAATAAAGCAGTTTCAAGTTCTATCTCTATGTTCTGTCTCCTCTTGATGTAGCCCTAAGCAGTGACTGGGGAGAAACACTTTCATTGAAAGGGGTTGCCAAGCTTCCAAAAATTACGAGTCTCCAGAAATCTCAGCATCTATTTTTTCACCCAAACTGGATGATACTTTCAGGTAATGATGAGTACGCTAAGCCCACTGGGTTCCCAAAATTTCGTTCTTCTATGTTGAAGCGTTCGTTTCCAGTAACAGTTTGAATTTTGGCGTTTCACTCTGTTTTCTCCTATATTGATAGATGTATTTGGAACTCTAAACCAAACACGGTTTGTGCTAGCTTCTTGAAACTTGACACAGTAAAGCAGTTTCACGTTCTATCTCTATGTTCTGTTTCCTCTTGATGTAGCACTCAGCAGTGACTGAGGAGAAACACTTTCATTGAAAGGGGTTGCCAAGCTCCCCAAAACTGCGAGTCTCCAGAAATCTCAGCAACTATTTTTTCACCCAAACTGGATGATACTTTCAGGTAATGATCAGTACACTAAGCTCACTTGGTTCCCCAAATTTCGTTCTTTTATGTTGAAGCGTTCACTTCCAGCAACTCTTTGAATTTTGGCGTTTCACTCTGTTTTCTCCTATACTGACAGATGTATTTGGAACTCTAAATCAAACACGGTTTGTGCTAGCTTCTTGAAACTTGACACAGTAAAGCAGTTTCAAGTTCTATCTCTATGTTTTCTTTCCTCTTGATGTAGCACTCAGCAGTGACTGAGGAGAAACACTTTCATTGAAAGGGGTTGCCAAGCTTCCAGAAATTACGAGTCTCCAGAAATCTCAGCAACTATGATTTCACCCAAACTGGATGATACTTTCAGGTAATGATCAGTACACTAAGCCCACTTGGTTCCCCAAATTTCGTTCTTCTATGTTGAAGCGTTCGTTTCCAGTAACAGTTTGAATTTTGGCGTTTCACTCTGTTTTCTCCTATATTGATAGATGTATTTGGAACTCTAAACCAAACCCGGTTTGTGCTAGCTTCTTGAAACTTGACACAGTAAAGCAGTTTCACGTTCTATCTCTATGTTCTGTTTCCTCTTGATGTAGCACTCAGCAGTGACTGAGGAGAAACACTTTCATTGAAAGGGGTTGCCAAGCTCCCCAAAACTGCGAGTCTCCAGAAATTTCAGCAACTATTTTTTCACCCAAACTGGATGATACTTTCAGGTAATGATCAGTACACTAAGCTCACTTGGTTCCCCAAATTTCGTTCTTTTATGTTGAAGCGTTCACTTCCAGTAACTGCTTGAATTTTGGCGTTTCACTCTGTTTTCTCCTATACTGACAGATGTATTTGGAACTCTAAATCAAACACGGTTTGTGCTAGCTTCTTGAAACTTGACACAGTAAAGCAGTTTCAAGTTCTATCTCTATGTTTTCTTTCCTCTTGATGTAGCACTCAGCAGTGACTGAGGAGAAACACTTTCATTGAAAGGGGTTGCCAAGCTTCCAGAAATTACGAGTCTCCAGAAATCTCAGCAACTATGATTTCACCCAAACTGGATGATACTTTCAGGTAATGATCAGTACACTAAGCCCACTTGGTTCGCCAAATTTCGTTCTTCTATGTTGAAGCGTTCGTTTCCAGTAACAGTTTGAATTTTGGCGTTTTACTCTGTTTTCTCCTATATTGATAGATGTATTTGGAACTCTAAATCAAACACGGTTTGTGCTAGCTTCTTGAAACTTGACACAATAAAGCAGTTTCAAGTTCTATCTCTATGTTCTGTCTCCTCTTGATGTAGCCCTAAGCAGTGACTGGGGAGAAACACTTTCATTGAAAGGGGTTGCCAAGCTTCCAAAAATTACGAGTCTCCAGAAATCTCAGCATCTATTTTTTCACCCAAACTGGATGATACTTTCAGGTAATGATGAGTACGCTAAGCCCACTGGGTTCCCCAAATTTCGTTCTTCTATGTTGAAGCGTTCGTTTCCAGTAACAGTTTGAAATTTGGCGTTTCACTCTGTTTTCTCCTATATTGATAGATGTATTTGGAACTCTAAACCAAACAGGGTTTGTGCTAGCTTCTTGAAACTTGACACAGTAAAGCAGTTTCACGTTCTATCTCTATGTTCTGTTTCCTCTTGATGTAGCACTCAGCAGTGACTGAGGAGAAACACTTTCATTGAAAGGGGTTGCCAAGCTCCCCAAAACTGCGAGTCTCCAGAAATCTCAGCAACTATTTTTTCACCCAAACTGGATGATACTTTCAGGTAATGATCAGTACACTAAGCTCACTTGGTTCCCCAAATTTCGTTCTTTTATGTTGAAGCGTTCACTTCCAGTAACTGTTTGAATTTTGGCGTTTCACTCTGTTTTCTCCTATACTGACAGATGTATTTGAAACTCTAAATCAAACACGGTTTCTGCTAGCTTCTTGAAACTTGACACAGTAAAGCAGTTTCAAGTTCTATCTCTATGTTTTCTTTCCTCTTGATGTAGCACTCAGCAGTGACTGAGGAGAAACACTTTCATTGAAAGGGGTTGCCAAGCTTCCAGAAAATACGAGTCTCCAGAAATCTCAGCAACTATGATTTCACCCAAACTGGATGATACTTTCAGGTAATGATCAGTACACTAAGCCCACTTGGTTCGCCAAATTTCGTTCTTCTATGTTGATGCGTTCGCTTCCAGTAACAGTTTGAATTTTGGCGTTTCACTCTGTTTTCTCCTATACTGACAGATGTATTTGGAACTCTAACCCAAACACGGTTTGTGCTAGCTTCTTGAAACTTGACACAGTAAAGCAGTTTCACATTCTATCTCTATGTTCTGTCTCCTCTTGATGTAGCCCTAAGCAGTGACTGGGGAGAAACACTTTCATTGAAAGGGGTTGCCAAGCTTCCAAAAATTACGAGTCTCCAGAAATCTCAGCATCTATTTTTTCACCCAAACTTGATGATACTTTCAGGTAATGATGAGTACGCTAAGCCCACTGGGTTCCCCAAAATTTCGTTCTTCTATGTTGAAGCGTTCGTTTCCAGTAACAGTTTGAATTTTGGGGTTTCACTCTGTTTTCTCCTATATTGATAGATGTATTTGGAACTCTAAACCAAACACGGTTTGTGCTAGCTTCTTGAAACTTGACACAGTAAAGCAGTTTCACGTTCTATATCTATGTTCTGTTTCCTCTTGATGTAGCACTCAGCAGTGACTGAGGAGAAACACTTTCATTGAAAGGGGTTGCCAATCTTCCCAAAATTGCGAGTCTCCAGAAATCTCAGCAAGTATTTTTTAACCCAAACTGCATGATACTTTCAGGTAATGATCAGTACACTAAGCCCACTTGGTTCCCCAAATTTCGTTCTTCTATGTTGATGCGTTCGCTTCCAGTAACAGTTTGAATTTTGGCGTTTCACTCTGTTTTCTCCTATACTGACAGATGTATTTGGAACTCTAACCCAAACACGGTTTGTGCTAGCTTCTTGAAACTTGACACAGTAAAGCAGTTTCACGTTCTATCTCTATGTTCTGTCTCCTCTTGATGTAGCCCTAAGCAGTGACTGGGGAGAAACACTTTCATTGAAAGGGGTTGCCAAGCTTCCAAAAATTACGAGTCTCCAGAAATCTCAGCATCTATTTTTTCACCCAAACTTGATGATACTTTCAGGTAATGATGAGTACGCTAAGCCCACTGGGTTCCCAAAATTTCGTTCTTCTATGTTGAAGCGTTCGTTTCCAGTAACAGTTTGAATTTTGGCGTTTCACTCTGTTTTCTCCTATATTGATAGATGTATTTGGAACTCTAAACCAAACACGGTTTGTGCTAGCTTCTTGAAACTTGACACAGTAAAGCAGTTTCACGTTCTATCTCTATGTTCTGTTTCCCCTTGATGTAGCACTCAGCAGTGACTGAGGAGAAACACTTTCATTGAAAGGGGTTGCCAAGCTCCCCAAAACTGCGAGTCTCCAGAAATCTCAGCAACTATTTTTTCACCCAAACTGGATGATACTTTCAGGTAATGATCAGTACACTAAGCTCACTTGGTTCCCCAAATTTCGTTCTTTTATGTTGAAGCGTTCACTTCCAGTAACTGTTTGAATTTTGGCATTTCACTCTGTTTTCTCCTATACTGACAGATGTATTTGAAACTCTAAATCAAACACGGTTTCTGCTAGCTTCTTGAAACTTGACACAGTAAAGCAGTTTCAAGTTCTATCTCTATGTTTTCTTTCCTCTTGATGTAGCACTCAGCAGTGACTGAGGAGAAACACTTTCATTGAAAGGGGTTGCCAAGCTTCCAGAAAATACGAGTCTCCAGAAATCTCAGCAACTATGATTTCACCCAAACTGGATGATACTTTCAGGTAATGATCAGTACACTAAGCCCACTTGGTTCGCCAAATTTCGTTCTTCTATGTTGATGCGTTCGCTTCCAGTAACAGTTTGAATTTTGGCGTTTCACTCTGTTTTCTCCTATACTGACAGATGTATTTGGAACTCTAACCCAAACACGGTTTGTGCTAGCTTCTTGAAACTTGACACAGTAAAGCAGTTTCACATTCTATCTCTATGTTCTGTCTCCTCTTGATGTAGCCCTAAGCAGTGACTGGGGAGAAACACTTTCATTGAAAGGGGTTGCCAAGCTTCCAAAAATTACGAGTCTCCAGAAATCTCAGCATCTATTTTTTCACCCAAACTTGATGATACTTTCAGGTAATGATGAGTACGCTAAGCCCACTGGGTTCCCCAAATTTCGTTCTTCTATGTTGAAGCGTTCGTTTCCAGTAACAGTTTGAATTTTGGCGTTTCACTCTGTTTTCTCCTATATTGATAGATGTATTTGGAACTCTAAACCAAACACGGTTTGTGCTAGCTTCTTGAAACTTGACACAGTAAAGCAGTTTCACGTTCTATATCTATGTTCTGTTTCCTCTTGATGTAGCACTCAGCAGTGACTGAGGAGAAACACTTTCATTGAAAGGGGTTGCCAATCTTCCCAAAATTGCGAGTCTCCAGAAATCTCAGCAACTATTTTTTAACCCAAACTGGATGATACTTTCAGGTAATGATCAGTACACTAAGCCCACTTGGTTCCCCAAATTTCGTTCTTCTATGTTGATGCGTTCGCTTCCAGTAACAGTTTGAATTTTGGCGTTTCACTCTGTTTTCTCCTATACTGAAAGATGTATTTGGAACTCTAACCCAAACACGGTTTGTGCTAGCTTCTTGAAACTTGACACAGTAAAGCAGTTTCACGTTCTATCTCTATGTTCTGTCTCCTCTTGATGTAGCCCTAAGCAGTGACTGGGGAGAAACACTTTCATTGAAAGGGGTTGCCAAGCTTCCAAAAATTACGAGTCTCCAGAAATCTCAGCATCTATTTTTTCACCCAAACTTGATGATACTTTCAGGTAATGATGAGTACGCTAAGCCCACTGGGTTCCCCAAATTTCGTTCTTCTATGTTGAAGCGTTCGTTTCCAGTAACAGTTTGAATTTTGGCGTTTCACTCTGTTTTCTCCTATATTGATAGATGTATTTGGAACTCTAAACCAAACACGGTTTGTGCTAGCTTCTTGAAACTTGACACAGTAAAGGAGTTTCACGTTCTATCTCTATGTTCTGTTTCCTCTTGATGTAGCACTCAGCAGTGACTGAGGAGAAACACTTTCATTGAAAGGGGTTGCCAAGCTCCCCATAACTGCGAGTCTCCAGAAATCTCAGCAACTATTTTTTCACCCAAACTGGATGATACTTTCAGGTAATGATCAGTACACTAAGCTCACTTGGTTCCCCAAATTTCGTTCTTTTATGTTGAAGCGTTCACTTCCAGTAACTGTTTGAATTTTGGCGTTTCACTCTGTTTTCTCCTATACTGACAGATGTATTTGAAACTCTAAATCAAACACGGTTTCTGCTAGCTTCTTGAAACTTGACACAGTAAAGCAGTTTCAAGTTCTATCTCTATGTTTTCTTTCCTCTTGATGTAGCACTCAGCAGTGACTGAGGAGAAACACTTTCATTGAAAGGGGTTGCCAAGCTTCCAGAAATTACGAGTCTCCAGAAATCTCAGCAACTATGATTTCACCCATACTGGATGATACTTTCAGGTAATGATCAGTACACTAAGCCCACTTGGTTCCCCAAATTTCGTTCTTCTATGTTGATGCGTTCGCTTCCAGTAACAGTTTGAATTTTGGCGTTTCACTCTGTTTTCTCCTATACTGACAGATGTATTTGGAACTCTAACCCAAACACGGTTTGTGATAGCTTCTTGAAACTTGACACAGTAAAGCAGTTTCACGTTCTATCTCTATGTTCTGTCTCCTCTTGATGTAGCCCTAAGCAGTGACTGGGGAGAAACACTTTCATTGAAAGTGGTTGCCAAGCTTCCAAAAATTACGAGTCTCCAGAAATCTCAGCATCTATTTTTTCACCCAAACTTGATGATACTTTCAGGTAATGATGAGTACGCTAAGCCCACTGGGTTCCCCAAATTTCGTTCTTCTATGTTGAAGCGTTCGTTTCCAGTAACAGTTTGAATTTTGGCGTTTCACTCTGTTTTCTCCTATATTGATAGATGTATTTGGAACTCTAAACCAAACACGGTTTGTGCTAGCTTCTTGAAACTTGACACAGTAAAGCAGTTTCACGTTCTATATCTATGTTCTGTTTCCTCTTGATGTAGCACTCAGCAGTGACTGAGGAGAAACACTTTCATTGAAAGGGGTTGCCAATCTTCCCAAAATTGCGAGTCTCCAGAAATCTCAGCAACTATTTTTTAACCCAAACTGGATGATACTTTCAGGTAATGATCAGTACACTAAGCCCACTTGGTTCCCCAAATTTCGTTCTTCTATGTTGATGCGTTCGCTTCCAGTAACAGTTTGAATTTTGGCGTTTCACTCTGTTTTCTCCTATACTGACAGATGTATTTGGAACTCTAACCCAAACACGGTTTGTGCTAGCTTCTTGAAACTTGACACAGTAAAGCAGTTTCACGTTCTATATCTATGTTCTGTTTCCTCTGGATGTAGCCCTAAGCAGTGACTGGGGAAAAATACTTTCATTGACAGAGGTTGCCAAGCTTCCAGAAATTACGAGTCTCCAGAAATCTCAGCAACTATTTTTTCACCCAAACTGGATGATACTTTCAGGTAATGATCAGTACACTAAGCTCACTTGGTTCCCCAAATTTCGTTCTTTTATGTTGAAGCGTTCGCTTCCAGTAACTGTTTGAATTTTGGCGTTTCACTCTGTTTTCTCCTATACTGACAGATGTATTTGGAACTCTAAATCAAACACGGTTTGTGCTACCTTCTTCAAACTTGACACAGTAAAGCAGTTTCACGTTCTATCTCTATGTTCTGTTTCCTCTTGATGTAGCACTCAGCAGTGACTGAGGAGAAACACTTTCATTGAAAGGGGTTGCCAAGCTCCCCAAAACTGCGAGTCTCCAGAAATCTCAGCAACTATTTTTTCACCCAAACTGGATGATACTTTCAGGTAATGATCAGTACACTAAGCTCACTTGGTTCCCCAAATTTCGTTCTTTTATGTTGAAGCGTTCACTTCCAGTAACTGTTTGAATTTTGGCGTTTCACTCTGTTTTCTCCTATACTGACAGATGTATTTGAAACTCTAAATCAAACACGGTTTCTGCTAGCTTCTTGAAACTTGACACAGTAAAGCAGTTTCAAGTTCTATCTCTATGTTTTCTTTCCTCTTGATGTAGCACTCAGCAGTGACTGAGGAGAAACACTTTCATTGAAAGGGGTTGCCAAGCTTCCAGAAAATACGAGTCTCCAGAAATCTCAGCAACTATGATTTCACCCAAACTGGATGATACTTTCAGGTAATGATCAGTACACTAAGCCCACTTGGTTCGCCAAATTTCGTTCTTCTATGTTGATGCGTTCGCTTCCAGTAACAGTTTGAATTTTGGCGTTTCACTCTGTTTTCTCCTATACTGACAGATGTATTTGGAACTCTAACCCAAACACGGTTTGTGCTAGCTTCTTGAAACTTGACACAGTAAAGCAGTTTCACATTCTATCTCTATGTTCTGTCTCCTCTTGATGTAGCCCTAAGCAGTGACTGGGGAGAAACACTTTCATTGAAAGGGGTTGCCAAGCTTCCAAAAATTACGAGTCTCCAGAAATCTCAGCATCTATTTTTTCACCCAAACTTGATGATACTTTCAGGTAATGATGAGTACGCTAAGCCCACTGGGTTCCCCAAATTTCGTTCTTCTATGTTGAAGCGTTCGTTTCCAGTAACAGTTTGAATTTTGGCGTTTCACTCTGTTTTCTCCTATATTGATAGATGTATTTGGAACTCTAAACCAAACACGGTTTGTGCTAGCTTCTTGAAACTTGACACAGTAAAGCAGTTTCACGTTCTATATCTATGTTCTGTTTCCTCTTGATGTAGCACTCAGCAGTGACTGAGGAGAAACACTTTCATTGAAAGGGGTTGCCAATCTTCCCAAAATTGCGAGTCTCCAGAAATCTCAGCAACTATTTTTTAACCCAAACTGGATGATACTTTCAGGTAATGATCAGTACACTAAGCCCACTTGGTTCCCCAAATTTCGTTCTTCTATGTTGATGCGTTCGCTTCCAGTAACAGTTTGAATTTTGGCGTTTCACTCTGTTTTCTCCTATACTGACAGATGTATTTGGAACTCTAACCCAAACACGGTTTGTGCTAGCTTCTTGAAACTTGACACAGTAAAGCAGTTTCACGTTCTATCTCTATGTTCTGTCTCCTCTTGATGTAGCCCTAAGCAGTGACTGGGGAGAAACACTTTCATTGAAAGGGGTTGCCAAGCTTCCAAAAATTACGAGTCTCCAGAAATCTCAGCATCTATTTTTTCACCCAAACTTGATGATACTTTCAGGTAATGATGAGTACGCTAAGCCCACTGGGTTCCCCAAATTTCGTTCTTCTATGTTGAAGCGTTCGTTTCCAGTAACAGTTTGAATTTTGGCGTTTCACTCTGTTTTCTCCTATATTGATAGATGTATTTGGAACTCTAAACCAAACACGGTTTGTGCTAGCTTCTTGAAACTTGACACAGTAAAGCAGTTTCACGTTCTATCTCTATGTTCTGTTTCCTCTTGATGTAGCACTCAGCAGTGACTGAGGAGAAACACTTTCATTGAAAGGGGTTGCCAAGCTCCCCAAAACTGCGAGTCTCCAGAAATCTCAGCAACTATTTTTTCACCCAAACTGGATGATACTTTCAGGTAATGATCAGTACACTAAGCTCACTTGGTTCCCCAAATTTCGTTCTTTTATGTTGAAGCGTTCACTTCCAGTAACTGTTTGAATTTTGGCGTTTCACTCTGTTTTCTCCTATACTGACAGATGTATTTGAAACTCTAAATCAAACACGGTTTCTGCTAGCTTCTTGAAACTTGACACAGTAAAGCAGTTTCAAGTTCTATCTCTATGTTTTCTTTCCTCTTGATGTAGCACTCAGCAGTGACTGAGGAGAAACACTTTCATTGAAAGGGGTTGCCAAGCTTCCAGAAATTACGAGTCTCCAGAAATCTCAGCAACTATGATTTCACCCATACTGGATGATACTTTCGGGTAATGATCAGTACACTAAGCCCACTTGGTTCCCCAAATTTCGTTCTTCTATGTTGATGCGTTCGCTTCCAGTAACAGTTTGAATTTTGGCGTTTCACTCTGTTTTCTCCTATACTGACAGATGTATTTGGAACTCTAACCCAAACACGGTTTGTGCTAGCTTCTTGAAACTTGACACAGTAAAGCAGTTTCACGTTCTATCTCTATGTTCTGTCTCCTCTTGATGTAGCCCTAAGCAGTGACTGGGGAGAACCACTTTCATTGAAAGTGGTTGCCAAGCTTCCAAAAATTACGACTCTCCAGAAATCTCAGCATCTATTTTTTCACCCAAACTTGATGATACTTTCAGGTAATGATGAGTACGCTAAGCCCACTGGGTTCCCAAAATTTCGTTCTTCTATGTTGAAGCGTTCGTTTCCAGTAACAGTTTGAATTTTGGCGTTTCACTCTGTTTTCTCCTATATTGATAGATGTATTTGGAACTCTAAACCAAACACGGTTTGTGCTAGCTTCTTGAAACTTGACACAGTAAAGCAGTTTCACGTTCTATATCTATGTTCTGTTTCCTCTTGATGTAGCACTCAGCAGTGACTGAGGAGAAACACTTTCATTGAAAGGGGTTGCCAATCTTCCCAAAATTGCGAGTCTCCAGAAATCTCAGCAACTATTTTTTAACCCAAACTGGATGATACTTTCAGGTAATGATCAGTACACTAAGCCCACTTGGTTCCCCAAATTTCGTTCTTCTATGTTGATGCGTTCGCTTCCAGTAACAGTTTGAATTTTGGCGTTTCACTCTGTTTTCTCCTATACTGACAGATGTATTTGGAACTCTAACCCAAACACGGTTTGTGCTAGCTTCTTGAAACTTGACACAGTAAAGCAGTTTCACGTTCTATCTCTATGTTCTGTCTCCTCTTGATGTAGCCCTAAGCAGTGACTGGGGAGAAACACTTTCATTGAAAGGGGTTGCCAAGCTTCCAAAAATTACGAGTCTCCAGAAATCTCAGCATCTATTTTTTCACCCAAACTTGATGATACTTTCAGGTAATGATGAGTACGCTAAGCCCACTGGGTTCCCCAAATTTCGTTCTTCTATGTTGAAGCGTTCGTTTCCAGTAACAGTTTGAATTTTGGCGTTTCACTCTGTTTTCTCCTATATTGATAGATGTATTTGGAACTCTAAACCAAACACGGTTTGTGCTAGCTTCTTGAAACTTGACACAGTAAAGCAGTTTCACGTTCTATCTCTATGTTCTGTTTCCTCTTGATGTAGCACTCAGCAGTGACTGAGGAGAAACACTTTCATTGAAAGGGGTTGCCAAGCTCCCCAAAACTGTGAGTCTCCAGAAATCTCAGCAACTATTTTTTCACCCAAACTGGATGATACTTTCAGGTAATGATCAGTACACTAAGCTCACTTGGTTCCCCAAATTTCGTTCTTTTATGTTGAAGCGTTCACTTCCAGTAACTGTTTGAATTTTGGCGTTTCACTCTGTTTTCTCCTATACTGACAGATGTATTTGAAACTCTAAATCAAACACGGTTTCTGCTAGCTTCTTGAAACTTGACACAGTAAAGCAGTTTCAAGTTCTATCTCTATGTTTTCTTTCCTCTTGATGTAGCACTCAGCAGTGACTGAGGAGAAACACTTTCATTGAAAGGGGTTGCCAAGCTTCCAGAAATTACGAGTCTCCAGAAATCTCAGCAACTATGATTTCACCCATACTGGATGATACTTTCAGGTAATGATCAGTACACTAAGCCCACTTGGTTCCCCAAATTTCGTTCTTCTATGTTGATGCGTTCGCTTCCAGTAACAGTTTGAATTTTGGCGTTTCACTCTGTTTTCTCCTATACTGACAGATGTATTTGGAACTCTAACCCAAACACGGTTTGTGCTAGCTTCTTGAAACTTGACACAGTAAAGCAGTTTCACGTTCTATCTCTATGTTCTGTCTCCTCTTGATGTAGCCCTAAGCAGTGACTGGGGAGAAACACTTTCATTGAAAGGGGTTGCCAAGCTTCCAAAAATTACGAGTCTCCAGAAATCTCAGCATCTATTTTTTCACCCAAACTTGATGATACTTTCAGGTAATGATGAGTACGCTAAGCCCACTGGGTTCCCCAAATTTCGTTCTTCTATGTTGAAGCGTTCGTTTCCAGTAACAGTTTGAATTTTGGCATTTCACTCTGTTTTCTCCTATATTGATAGATGTATTTGGAACTCTAAACCAAACACGGTTTGTGCTAGCTTCTTGAAACTTGACACAGTAAAGCAGTTTCACGTTCTATATCTATGTTCTGTTTCCTCTTGATGTAGCACTCAGCAGTGACTGAGGAGAAACACTTTCATTGAAAGGGGTTGCCAATCTTCCCAAAATTGCGAGTCTCCAGAAATCTCAGCAACTATTTTTTAACCCAAACTGGATGATACTTTCAGGTAATGATCAGTACACTAAGCCCACTTGGTTCCCCAAATTTCGTTCTTCTATGTTGATGCGTTCGCTTCCAGTAACAGTTTGAATTTTGGCGTTTCACTCTGTTTTCTCCTATACTGACAGATGTATTTGGAACTCTAACCCAAACACGGTTTGTGCTAGCTTCTTGAAACTTGACACAGTAAAGCAGTTTCACGTTCTATCTCTATGTTCTGTCTCCTCTTGATGTAGCCCTAAGCAGTGACTGGGGAGAAACACTTTCATTGAAAGGGGTTGCCAAGCTTCCACAAATTACGAGTCTCCAGAAATCTCAGCATCTATTTTTTCACCCAAACTTGATGATACTTTCAGGTAATGATGAGTACGCTAAGCCCACTGGGTTCCCCAAATTTCGTTCTTCTATGTTGAAGCGTTCGTTTCCAGTAACAGTTTGAATTTTGGCGTTTCACTCTGTTTTCTCCTATATTGATAGATGTATTTGGAACTCTAAACCAAACACGGTTTGTGCTAGCTTCTTGAAACTTGACACAGTAAAGCAGTTTCACGTTCTATATCTATGTTCTGTTTCCTCTTGATGTAGCACTCAGCAGTGACTGAGGAGAAACACTTTCATTGAAAGGGGTTGCCAATCTTCCCAAAATTGCGAGTCTCCAGAAATCTCAGCAACTATTTTTTAACCCAAACTGGATGATACTTTCAGGTAATGATCAGTACACTAAGCCCACTTGGTTCCCCAAATTTCGTTCTTCTATGTTAAAGCGTTCGTTTCCAGTAACAGTTTGAATTTTGGCGTTTCACTCTGTTTTCTCCTATATTGATACATGTATTTGGAACTCTAAACCAAACACGGTTTGTGCTAGCTTCTTGAAACTTGACACAGTAAAGCAGTTTCACGTTCTATCTCTATGTTCTGTTTCCTCTTGATGTAGCACTCAGCAGTGACTGAGGAGAAACACTTTCATTGAAAGGGGTTGCCAAGCTTCCCAAAATTGCGAGTCTCCAGAAATCTCAGCAACTATTTTTTAACCCAAACTGGATGATACTTTCAGGTAATGATCAGTACACTAAGCTCACTTTGTTCCCCAAATTTCGTTCTTTTATGTTGAAGCGTTCGCTTCCAGTAACTGTTTGAATTTTGGCGTTTCACTCTGTTTTCTCCTATACTGACAGATGTATTTGGAACTCTAAATCAAACACGGTTTGTGCTAGCTTCTTGAAACTTGACACAGTAAAGCAGTTTCACGTTCTATCTCTATGTTCTGTTTCCTCTGGATGTAGCCCTAAGCAGTGACTGGGGAGAAATACTTTCATTGACAGGGGTTGCCAAGCTTCCAGAAATTACGAGTCTCCAGAAATCACAGCAACTATGATTTCACCCAAACTGGATGATACTTTCAGGTAATAATAGTTACACTAAGCCCACTTGGTTCCCTAAATTTTGTTCTTCTATGTTGAAGCGTTCGTTTCCAGTAACAGTTTGAATTTTGGCGTTTCACTCTGTTTTCTCCTATATTGATAGATGTATTTGGAACTCTAAACCAAACACGGTTTGTGCTATTTCTTGAAACTTGACACAGTAAAGCAGTTTCACGTTCTATCTCTATGTTCTGTTTCCTCTTGATGTAGCACTCAGCAGTGACTGAGGAGAAACACTTTCATTGAAAGGGGTTGCCAAGCTCCCCAAAACTGCGAGTCTCCAGAAATCTCAGCAACTATTTTTTCACCCAAAGTGGATGATACTTTCAGGTAATGATCAGTACACTAAGCTCACTTGGTTCCCCAAATTTCGTTCTTTTATGTTGAAGCGTTCGCTTCCAGTAACTGTTTGAATTTTGGCGTTTCACTCTGTTTTCTCCTATACTGACAGATGTATTTGGAACTCTAAATCAAACACGGTTTGTGCTAGCTTCTTGAAACTTGACACACTAAAGCAGTTTCACGTTCTTTCTCTATGTTCTGTTTCCTCTGGATGTAGCCCTAAGCAGTGACTGGGGAGAAATACTTTCATTGAAAGGGGTTGCCAAGCTTCCAGAAATTACGAGTCTCCAGAAATCTCAGCAACTATGATTTCACCCATACTGGATGATACTTTCAGGTAATGATCAGTACACTAAGCCCACTTGGTTCGCCAAATTTCATTCTACTATGTTGAAGCGTTCGTTTCCAGTAACAGTTTGAATTTTGGTGTTTCACTCTGTTTTCTCCTATATTGATAGATGTATTTGGAACTCTAAACCAAACACGGTTTGTGCTAGCTTCTTGAAACTTGACACAGTAAAGCAGTTTCACGTTCTATCTCTATGTTCTGTTTCCTCTTCGATTTAGCACTCAGCAGTGACTGAGGAGAAACACTTTCATTGAAAGGGGTTGCCAAGCTTCCCAAAATTGCGAGTCTCCAGAAATCTCAGCAACTATTTTTTAACCCAAACTGGATGATACTTTCAGGTAATGATCAGTACACTAAGCCCACTTGGTTCCCCAAATTTCGTTCTTCTATGTTGAAGCGTTCGTTTCCAGTAACAGTTTGAATTTTGGCGTTTCACTCTGTTTTCTCCTATATTGATAGATGTATTTGGAACTCTAAACCAAACACGGTTTGTGCTAGCTTCTTGAAACTTGACACAGTAAAGCAGTTTCACGTTCTATCTCTATGTTCTGTTTCCTCTGGATGTAGCCCTAAGCAGTGACTGGGGAGAAATACTTTCATTGACAGGGGTTGCCAAGCTTCCAGAAATTACGAGTCTCCAGAAATCTCAGCAACTATGATTTCACCCAAACTGGATGATACTTTCAGGTAATAATAGGTACACTAAGCCCACTTGGTTCCCCAAATTTCGTTCTTCTATGTTGAAGCGTTCGTTTCCAGTAACAGTTTGAATTTTGGCGTTTCACTCTGTTTTCTCCTATATTGATAGATGTATTTGGAACTCTAAATCAAACACGGTTTGTGCTACCTTCTTCAAACTTGACACAGTAAAGCAGTTTCAAGTTCTATCTATATGTTCTCTTTCCTCTTGATGTAGCACTCAGCAGTGACTGAGGAGAAACACTTTCATTGAAAGGGGTTGCCAATCTTCCCAAAATTGCGAGTCTCCAGAAATCTCAGCAACTATTTTTTCACCCAAACTGGATGACACTTTCAGGTAATGATCAGTACACTAAGCTCACTTGGTTCCCCAAATTTCGTTCTTTTATGTTGAAGCGTTCAGTTCCAGTAACTGTTTGAATTTTGGCGTTTCACTCTGTTTTCTCCTATACTGACAGATGTATTTGAAACTCTAAATCAAACACGGTTTGTGCTAGCTTCTTGAAACTTGACACAGTAAAGGAGTTTCAAGTTCTATCTCTATGTTTTCTTTCCTCTTGATGTAGCACTCAGCAGTGACTGAGGAGAAACACTTTCATTGAAAGGGGTTGCCAAGCTTCCAGAAATTACGAGTCTCCAGAAATCTCAGCAACTATGATTTCACCCAAACTGGATGATACTTTCAGGTAATAATCAGTACACTAAGCCCACTTGGTTCCCCAAATTTCGTTCTTCTATGTTGATGCGTTCGCTTCCAGTAACAGTTTGAATTTTGGCGTTTCACTCTGTTTTCTCCTATACTGACAGATGTATTTGGAACTCTAACCCAAACACGGTTTGTGCTAGCTTCTTGAAACTTGACACAGTAAAGCAGTTTCACGTTCTATCTCTATGTTCTGTTTCCTCTTGATGTAGCACTCAGCAGTGACTGAGGAGAAACACTTTCATTGAAAGGGGTTGCCAAGCTTCCCAAAATTGCGAGTCTCCAGAAATCTCAGCAACTATTTTTTAACCCAAACTGGATGATACTTTCAGGTAATGATCAGTACACTAAGCTCACTTGGTTCCCCAAATTTCGTTCTCTTATGTTGAAGCGTTCGCTTCCAGTAACTGTTTGAATTTTGGCGTTTCACTCTGTTTTCTCCTATGCTGACAGATGTATTTGGAACTCTAAATCAAACACGGTTTGTGCTAGCTTCTTGAAACTTGACACAGTAAAGCAGTTTCACGTTCTATCTCTATGTTCTGTTTCCTCTGGATGTAGCCCTAAGCAGTGACTGGGGAGAAATACTTTCATTGAGAGGGGTTGCCAAGCTTCCAGAAATTACGAGTCTCCAGAAATCTCAGCAACTATGATTTCACCCAAACTGGATGATACTTTCAGGTAATAATAGGTACACTAAGCCCACTTGGTTCCCCAAATTTCGTTCTTCTATGTTGAAGCGTTCGTTTCCAGTAACAGTTTGAATTTTGGCGTTTCACTCTGTTTTCTCCTATATTGATAGATGTATTTGGAACTCTAAACCAAACACGGTTTGTGCTATTTCTTGAAACTTGACACAGTAAAGCAGTTTCACGTTCTATCTCTATGTTCTGTTTCCTCTTGATGTAGCACTCAGCAGTGACTGAGGAGAAACACTTTCATTGAAAGGGGTTGCCAAGCTCCCCAAAACTGCGAGTCTCCAGAAATCTCAGCAACTATTTTTTCACCCAAAGTGGATGATACTTTCAGGTAATGATCAGTACACTAAGCTCACTTGGTTCCCCAAATTTCGTTCTTTTATGTTGAAGCGTTCGCTTCCAGTAACTGTTTGAATTTTGGCGTTTCACTCTGTTTTCTCCTATACTGACAGATGTATTTGGAACTCTAAATCAAACACGGTTTGTGCTAGCTTCTTGAAACTTGACACACTAAAGCAGTTTCACGTTCTTTCTCTATGTTCTGTTTCCTCTGGATGTAGCCCTAAGCAGTGACTGGGGAGAAATACTTTCATTGAAAGGGGTTGCCAAGCTTCCAGAAATTACGAGTCTCCAGAAATCTCAGCAACTATGATTTCACCCATACTGGATGATACTTTCAGGTAATGATCAGTACACTAAGCCCACTTGGTTCGCCAAATTTCATTCTTCTATGTTGAAGCGTTCGTTTCCAGTAACAGTTTGAATTTTGGTGTTTCACTCTGTTTTCTCCTATATTGATAGATGTATTTGGAACTCTAAACCAAACACGGTTTGTGCTAGCTTCTTGAAACTTGACACAGTAAAGCAGTTTCACGTTCTATCTCTATGTTCTGTTTCCTCTTCGATTTAGCACTCAGCAGTGACTGAGGAGAAACACTTTCATTGAAAGGGGTTGCCAAGCTTCCCAAAATTGCGAGTCTCCAGAAATCTCAGCAACTATTTTTTAACCCAAACTGGATGATACTTTCAGGTAATGATCAGTACACTAAGCCCACTTGGTTCCCCAAATTTCGTTCTTCTATGTTGAAGCGTTCGTTTCCAGTAACAGTTTGAATTTTGGCGTTTCACTCTGTTTTCTCCTATATTGATAGATGTATTTGGAACTCTAAACCAAACACGGTTTGTGCTAGCTTCTTGAAACTTGACACAGTAAAGCAGTTTCACGTTCTATCTCTATGTTCTGTTTCCTCTGGATGTAGCCCTAAGCAGTGACTGGGGAGAAATACTTTCATTGACAGGGGTTGCCAAGCTTCCAGAAATTACGAGTCTCCAGAAATCTCAGCAACTATGATTTCACCCAAACTGGATGATACTTTCAGGTAATAATAGGTACACTAAGCCCACTTGGTTCCCCAAATTTCGTTCTTCTATGTTGAAGCGTTCGTTTCCAGTAACAGTTTGAATTTTGGCGTTTCACTCTGTTTTCTCCTATATTGATAGATGTATTTGGAACTCTAAATCAAACACGGTTTGTGCTACCTTCTTCAAACTTGACACAGTAAAGCAGTTTCAAGTTCTATCTATATGTTCTCTTTCCTCTTGATGTAGCACTCAGCAGTGACTGAGGAGAAACACTTTCATTGAAAGGGGTTGCCAAGCTTCCCAAAATTGCGAGTCTCCAGAAATCTCAGCAACTATTTTTTCACCCAAACTGGATGACACTTTCAGGTAATGATCAGTACACTAAGCTCACTTGGTTCCCCAAATTTCGTTCTTTTATGTTGAAGCGTTCACTTCCAGTAACTGTTTGAATTTTGGCGTTTCACTCTGTTTTCTCCTATACTGACAGATGTATTTGAAACTCTAAATCAAACACGGTTTGTGCTAGCTTCTTGAAACTTGACACAGTAAAGCAGTTTCAAGTTCTATCTCTATGTTTTCTTTCCTCTTGATGTAGCACTCAGCAGTGACTGAGGAGAAACACTTTCATTGAAAGGGGTTGCCAAGCTTCCAGAAATTACGAGTCTCCAGAAATCTCAGCAACTATGATTTCACCCAAACTGGATGATACTTTCAGGTAATAATCAGTACACTAAGCCCACTTGGTTCCCCAAATTTCGTTCTTCTATGTTGATGCGTTCGCTTCCAGTAACAGTTTGAATTTTGGCGTTTCACTCTGTTTTCTCCTATACTGACAGATGTATTTGGAACTCTAACCCAAACACGGTTTGTGCTAGCTTCTTGAAACTTGACACAGTAAAGCAGTTTCACGTTCTATCTCTATGTTCTGTTTCCTCTTGATGTAGCACTCAGCAGTGACTGAGGAGAAACACTTTCATTGAAAGGGGTTGCCAAGCTTCCCAAAATTGCGAGTCTCCAGAAATCTCAGCAACTATTTTTTAACCCAAACTGGATGATACTTTCAGGTAATGATCAGTACACTAAGCTCACTTGGTTCCCCAAATTTCGTTCTTTTATGTTGAAGCGTTCGCTTCCAGTAACTGTTTGAATTTTGGCGTTTCACTCTGTTTTCTCCTATGCTGACAGATGTATTTGGAACTCTAAATCAAACACGGTTTGTGCTAGCTTCTTGAAACTTGACACAGTAAAGCAGTTTCACGTTCTATCTCTATGTTCTGTTTCCTCTGGATGTAGCCCTAAGCAGTGACTGGGGAGAAATACTTTCATTGAGAGGGGTTGCCAAGCTTCCAGAAATTACGAGTCTCCAGAAATCTCAGCAACTATGATTTCACCCAAACTGGATGATACTTTCAGGTAATAATAGGTACACTAAGCCCACTTGGTTCCCCAAATTTCGTTCTTCTATGTTGAAGCGTTCGTTTCCAGTAACAGTTTGAATTTTGGCGTTTCACACTGTTTTCTCCTATATTGATAGATGTATTTGGAACTCTAAATCAAACACGGTTTGTGCTACCTTCTTCAAACTTGACACAGTAAAGCAGTTTCAAGTTCTATCTATATGTTCTCTTTCCTCTTGATGTAGCACTCAGCAGTGACTGAGGAGAAACACTTTCATTGAAAGGGGTTGCCAAGCTTCCCAAAATTGCGAGTCTCCAGAAATCTCAGCAACTATTTTTTCACCCAAACTGGATGATACTTTCAGGTAATGATCAGTACACTAAGCTCACTTGGTTCCCCAAATTTCGTTCTTTTATGTTGAAGCATTCGCTTCCAGTAACTGTTTGAATTTTGGCGTTTCACTCTGTTTTCTCCTATACTGACAGATGTATTTGGAACTCTAAATCAAACACGGTTTGTGCTAGCTTCTTGAAACTTGACACACTAAAGCGGTTTCAGGTTCTATCTCAATGTTCTGTTTCCTCCGGATGTAGCCCTAAGCAGTGACTGGGGAGAAATACTTTCATTGAAAGGGGTTGCCAAGCTTCCAGAAATTACGAGTCTCCAGAAATCTCAGCAACTATGATTTCACCCAACCTGGATGATACTTTCAGGTAATGATCAGTACACTAAGCCCACTTGGTTCGCCAAATTTCATTCTTCTATGTTGAAGCGTTCGATTCCAGTAACAGTTTGAATTTTGGTGTTTCACTCTGTTTTCTCCTATATTGATAGATGTATTTGGAACTCTAAACCAAACACGGTTTGTGCTAGCTTCTTGAAACTTGACACAGTAAAGCAGTTTCACGTTCTATCTCTATGTTCTGTTTCCTCTTCGTTGTAGCACTCAGCAGTGACTGAGGAGAAACACTTTCATTGAAAGGGGTTGCCAATCTTCCCAAAATTGCGAGTCTCCAGAAATCTCAGCAACTATTTTTAACCCAAACTGGATGATACTTTCAGGTAATGATCAGTACACTAAGCCCACTTGGTTCCCCAAATTTCGTTCTTCTATGTTGAAGCGTTCGTTTCCAGTAACAGTTTGAATTTTGGCGTTTCACTCTGTTTTCTCCTATATTGATAGATGTATTTGGAACTCTAAACCAAACACGGTTTGTGCTAGCTTCTTGAAACTTGACACAGTAAAGCAGTTTCACGTTCTATCTCTATGTTCTGTTTCCTCTGGATGTAGCCCTAAGCAGTGACTGGGGAGAAATACTTTCATTGACAGGGGTTGCCAAGCTTCCAGAAATTACGAGTCTCCAGAAATCTCAGCAACTATGATTTCACCCAAACTGGATGATACTTTCAGGTAATAATAGGTACACTAAGCCCACTTGGTTCCCCAAATTTCGTTCTTCTATGTTGAAGCGTTCCTTTCCAGTAACAGTTTGAATTTTGGCGTTTCACTCTGTTTTCTCCTATATTGATAGATGTATTTGGAATTCTAAATCAAACACGGTTTGTGCTACCTTCTTCAAACTTGACACAGTAAAGCAGTTTCAAGTTCTATCTATATGTTCTCTTTCCTCTTGATGTAGCACTCAGCAGTGACTGAGGAGAAACACTTTCATTGAAAGGGGTTGCCAAGCTTCCCAAAATTGCGAGTCTCCAGAAATCTCAGCAACTATTTTTTCACCCAAACTGGATGATACTTTCAGGTAATGATCAGTACACTAAGCTCACTTGGTTCCCCAAATTTCGTTCTTTTATGTTGAAGCGTTCGCTTCCAGTAACTGTTTGAATTTTGGCGTTTCACTCTGTTTTCTCCTATACTGACAGATGTATTTGGAACTCTAAATCAAACACGGTTTGTGCTAGCTTCTTGAAACTTGACACACTAAAGCAGTTTCACGTTCTATCTCTATGTTCTGTTTCCTCTGGATGTAGCCCTAAGCAGTGACTGGGGAGAAATACTTTCATTGAAAGGGTTGCCAAGCTTCCAGAAATTACGAGTCTCCAGAAATCTCAGCAACTATGATTTCACCCATACTGGATGATACTTTCAGGTAATGATCAGTACACTAAGCCCACTTGGTTCGCCAAATTTCGTTCTTCTATGTTGAAGCGTTCGTTTCCAGTAACAGTTTGAATTTTGGCGTTTCGCTCTGTTTTCTCCTATATTGATAGATGTATTTGGAACTCTAAACCAAACACGGTTTGTGCTAGCTTCTTGAAACTTGACACAGTAAAGCAGTTTCACGTTCTATCTCTATGTTCTGTTTCCTCTTCGATGTAGCACTCAGCAGTGACTGAGGAGAAACACTTTCATTGAAAGGGGTTGCCAAGCTTCCCAAAATTGCGAGTCTCCAGAAATCTCAGCAACTATTTTTTAACCCAAACTGGATGATACTTTCAGGTAATGATCAGTACACTAAGCCCACTTGGTTCCCCAAATTTCGTTCTTCTATGTTGAAGCGTTCGTTTCCAGTAACAGTTTGAATTTTGGCGTTTCACTCTGTTTTCTCCTATATTGATAGATGTATTTGGAACTCTAAACCAAACACGGTTTGTGCTAGCTTCTTGAAACTTGACACAGTAAAGCAGTTTCACGTTCTATCTCTATGTTCTGTTTCCTCTTGATGTAGCACTCAGCAGTGACTGAGGAGAAACACTTTCATTGAAAGGGGTTGCCAAGCTTCCCAAAATTGCGAGTCTCCAGAAATCTCAGCAACTATTTTTTAACCCAAACTGGATGATACTTTCAGGTAATGATCAGTACACTAAGCCCACTTGGTTCCCCAAATTTCGTTCTTTTATGTTGAAGCGTTCGCTTCCAGTAACTGTTTGAATTTTGGTGTTTCACTCTGTTTTCTCCTATATTGATAGATGTATTTGGAACTCTAAACCAAACACGGTTTGTGCTAGCTTCTTGAAACTTGACACAGTAAAGCAGTTTCAAGTTCTATCTCTATGTTCTGTTTCCTCTTCGATGTAGCACTCAGCAGTGACTGAGGAGAAACACTTTCATTGAAAGGGGTTGCCAAGCTTCCCAAAATGGCGAGTCTCCAGAAATCTCAGCAACTATTTTTTAACCCAAACTGGATGATACTTTCAGGTAATGATCAGTACACTAAGCCCACTTGGTTCCCCAAATTTCGTTCTTCTATGTTGAAGCGTTCGTTTCCAGTAACAGTTTGAATTTTGGCGTTTCACTCTGTTTTCTCCTATATTGATAGATGTATTTGGAACTCTAAACCAAACACGGTTTGTGCTAGCTTCTTGAAACTTGACACAGTAAAGCAGTTTCACGTTCTATCTCTATGTTCTGTTTCCTCTTGATGTAGCACTCAGCAGTGACTGAGGAGAAACACTTTCATTGAAAGGGGTTGCCAAGCTTCCCAAAATTGCGAGTCTCCAGAAATCTCAGCAACTATTTTTTAACCCAAACTGGATGATACTTTCAGGTAATGATCAGTACACTAAGCTCACTTGGTTCCCCAAATTTCGTTCTTTTATGTTGAAGCGTTCGCTTCCAGTAACTGTTTGAATTTTGGCGTTTCACTCTGTTTTCTCCTATACTGACAGATGTATTTGGAACTCTAAATCAAACACGGTTTGTGCTAGCTTCTTGAAACTTGACACAGTAAAGCACTTTCACGTTCTATCTCTATGTTCTGTTTCCTCTGGATGTAGCCCTAAGCAGTGACTGGGGAGAAATACTTTCATTGACAGGGGTTGCCAAGCTTCCAGAAATTACGAGTCTCCAGAAATCTCAGCAACTATGATTTCACCCAACCTGGATGATACTTTCAGGTAATGATCAGTACACTAAGCCCACTTGGTTCGCCAAACTTCGTTCTACTATGTTGAAGCGTTCGTTTCCAGTAACAGTTTGAATTTTGGCGTTTCACTCTGTTTTCTCCTATACTGACAGATGTATTTGGAACTCTAAATCAAACACGGTTTGTGCTAGCTTCTTGAAACTTGACACACTAAAGCAGTTTCAAGTTCTATCTCTATGTTCTGTTTCCTCTTGATGTAGCCCTAAGCAGTGACTGGGGAGAAATACTTTCATTGAAAGGGGTTGCCAAGCTTCCAGAAATTACGAGTCTCCAGAAATCTCAGCAACTATGATTTCACCCATACTGGATGATACTTTCAGGTAATGATCAGTACACTAAGCCCACTTGGTTCGCCAAATTTCGTTCTTCTATGTTGAAGCGTTCGTTTCCAGTAACAGTTTGAATTTTGGCGTTTCACTCTGTTTTCTCCTATATTGATAGATGTATTTGGAACTCTAAACCAAACACGGTTTGTGCTAGCTTCTTGAAACTTGACACAGTAAGGCAGTTTCAAGTTCTATCTCTATGTTCTGTTTCCTCTTCGATGTAGCACTCAGCAGTGACTGAGGAGAAACACTTTCATTGAAAGGGGTTGCCAAGCTTCCCAAAATGGCGAGTCTCCAGAAATCTCAGCAACTATTTTTTAACCCAAACTGGATGATACTTTCAGGTAATGATCAGTACACTAAGCCCACTTGGTTCCCCAAATTTCGTTCTTCTATGTTGAAGCGTTCGTTTCCAGTAACAGTTTGAATTTTGGCGTTTCACTCTGTTTTCTCCTATATTGATAGATGTATTTGGAACTCTAAACCAAACACGGTTTGTCCTAGCTTCTTGAAACTTGACACAGTAAAGCAGTTTCACGTTCTATCTCTATGTTCTGTTTCCTCTTGATGTAGCACTCAGCAGTGACTGAGGAGAAACACTTTCATTGAAAGGGGTTGCCAAGCTTCCAGAAATTACGAGTCTCCAGAAATCTCAGCAACTATGATTTCACCCAAACTGGATGATACTTTCAGGTAATGATCAGTACACTAAGCCCACTTGGTTCGCCAAATTTCGTTCTTCTATGTTGAAGCGTTCGTTTCCAGTAACAGTTTGAATTTTGGTGTTTCACTCTGTTTTCTCCTATATTGATAGATGTATTTGGAACTCTAAACCAAACACGGTTTGTGCTAGCTTCTTGAAACTTGACACAGTAAAGCAGTTTCACGTTCTATCTCTATGTTCTGTTTCCTCTTCGATGTAGCACTCAGCAGTGACTGAGGAGAAACACTTTCATTGAAAGGGGTTGCCAAGCTTCCCAAAATTGCGAGTCTCCAGAAATCTCAGCAACTATTTTTTAACCCAAACTGGATGATACTTTCAGGTAATGATCAGTACACTAAGCCCACTTGGTTCCCCAAATTTCGTTCTTCTATGTTGAAGCGTTCGTTTCCAGTAACAGTTTGAATTTTGGCGTTTCACTCTGTTTTCTCCTATATTGATAGATGTATTTGGAACTCTAAATCAAACACGGTTTGTGCTAGCTTCTTGAAACTTGACACAGTAAAGCAGTTTCACGTTCTATCTCTATGTTCTGTTTCCTCTGGATGTAGCCCTAAGCAGTGACTGGGGAGAAATACTTTCATTGACAGGGGTTGCCAAGCTTCCAGAAATTACGAGTCTCCAGAAATTTCAGCAACTATGATTTCACCCAAACAGGATGATACTTTCAGGTAATAATAGGTACACTAAGCCCACTTGGTTCCCCAAATTTCGTTCTTCTATGTTGAAGCGTTCGTTTCCATTAACAGTTTGAATTTTGGCGTTTCACTCTGTTTTCTCCTATATTGATAGATGTATTTGGAACTCTAAATCAAACACGGTTTGTGCTACCTTCTTCAAACTTGACACAGTAAAGCAGTTTCAAGTTCTATCTATATGTTCTCTTTCCTCTTGATGTAGCACTCAGCAGTGACTGAGGAGAAACACTTTCATTGAAAGGGGTTGCCAAGCTTCCCAAAATTGCGAGTCTCCGGAAATCTCAGCAACTATTTTTTCACCCAAACTGGATGATACTTTCAGGTAATGATCAGTACACTAAGCTCACTTGGTTCCCCAAATTTCGTTCTTTTATGTTGAAGCGTTCGCTTCCAGTAACTGTTTGAATTTTGGCGTTTCACTCTGTTTTCTCCTATACTGACAGATGTATTTGGAACTCTAAATCAAACACGGTTTGTGCTAGCTTCTTGAAACTTGACACAGTAAAGCAGTTTCACGTTCTATCTCTATGTTCTGTTTCCTCTTCGATGTAGCACTCAGCAGTGACTGGGGAGAAATACTTTCATTGACAGGGGTTGCCAAGCTTCCAGAAATTACGAGTCTCCAGAAATCTCAGCAACTATGATTTCACCCAAACTGGATGATACTTTCAGGTAATAATAGGTACACTAAGCCCACTTGGTTCCCCAAATTTCGTTCTTCTATGTTGAAGCGTTCGTTTCCAGTAACAGTTTGAATTTTGGCGTTTCACTCTGTTTTCTCCTATATTGATAGATGTATTTGGAACTCTAAATCAAACACGGTTTGTGCTACCTTCTTCAAACTTGACACAGTAAAGCAGTTTCAAGTTCTATCTATATGTTCTCTTTCCTCTTGATGTAGCACTCAGCAGTGACTGAGGAGAAACACTTTCATTGAAAGGGGTTGCCAAGCTTCCCAAAATTGCGAGTCTCCAGAAATCTCAGCAACTATTTTTTCACCCAAACTGGATGATACTTTCAGGTAATGATCAGTACACTAAGCTCACTTGGTTCCCCAAATTTCGTTCTTTTATGTTGAAGCGTTCGCTTCCAGTAACTGTTTGAATTTTGGCGTTTCACTCTGTTTTCTCCTATACTGACAGATGTATTTGGAACTCTAAATCAAACACGGTTTGTGCTAGCTTCTTGAAACTTGACACACTAAAGCAGTTTCACGTTCTATCTCTATGTTCTGTTTCCTCTGGATGTAGCCCTAAGCAGTGACTGGGGAGAAATACTTTCATTGAAAGGTGTTGCCAAGCTTCCAGAAATTACGAGTCTCCAGAAATCTCAGCAACTATGATTTCACCCAACCTGGATGATACTTTCAGGTAATGATCAGTACACTAAGCCCACTTGGTTCGCCAAATTTCATTCTTCTATGTTGAAGCGTTCGTTTCCAGTAACAGTTTGAATTTTGCTGTTTCACTCTGTTTTCTCCTATATTGATAGATGTATTTGGAACTCTAAACCAAACACGGTTTGTGCTAGCTTCTTGAAACTTGACACAGTAAAGCAGTTTCACGTTCTATCTCTATGTTCTGTTTCCTCTTCGATGTAGCACTCAGCAGTGACTGAGGAGAAACACTTTCATTGAAAGGGGTTGCCAAGCTTCCCAAAATTGCGAGTCTCCAGAAATCTCAGCAACTATTTTTTAACCCAAACTGGATGATACTTTCAGGTAATGATCAGTACACTAAGCCCACTTGGTTCCCCAAATTTCGTTCTTCTATGTTGAAGCGTTCGTTTCCAGTAACAGTTTGAATTTTGGCGTTTCACTCTGTTTTCTCCTATATTGATAGATGTATTTGGAACTCTAAACCAAACATGGTTTGTGCTAGCTTCTTGAAACTTGACACAGTAAAGCAGTTTCACGTTCTATCTCTATGTTCTGTTTCCTCTGGATGTAGCCCTAAGCAGTGACTGGGGAGAAATACTTTCATTGACAGGGGTTGCCAAGCTTCCAGAAATTACGAGTCTCCAGAAATCTCAGCAACTATGATTTCACCCAAACTGGATGATACTTTCAGGTAATAATAGGTACACTAAGCCCACTTGGTTCCCCAAATTTCGTTCTTCTATTTTGAAGCGTTCGTTTCCAGTAACAGTTTGAATTTTGGCATTTCACTCTGTTTTCTCCTATATTGACAGATGTATTTGAAACTCTAAATCAAACACGGTTTGTGCTAGCTTCTTGAAACTTGACACAGTAAAGCAGTTTCATGTTCTATCTCTATGTTTTCTTTCCTCTTGATGTAGCACTCAGCAGTGACTGAGGAGAAACACTTTCATTGAAAGGGGTTGCCAAGCTTCCAGAAATTACGAGTCTCCAGAAATCTCAGCAACTATGATTTCACCCAAACTGGATGATACTTTCAGGTAATGATCAATACACTAAGCCCACTTGGTTCCCCAAATTTCGTTCTTCTATGTTGATGCGTTCGCTTCCAGTAACAGTTTGAATTTTGGCGTTTCACTCTGTTTTCTCCTATACTGACAGATGTATTTGGAACTCTAACCCAAACACGGTTTGTGCTAGCTTCTTGAAACTTGACACAGTAAAGCAGTTTCACGTTCTATCTCTATGTTCTGTTTCCTCTTGATGTAGCACTCAGCAGTGACTGAGGAGAAACACTTTCATTGAAAGGGGTTGCCAAGCTCCCCAAAACTGCGAGTCTCCAGAAATCTCAGCAACTATTTTTTCACCCAAACTGGATGATACTTTCAGGTAATGATCAGTACACTAAGCTCACTTGGTTCCCCAAATTTCGTTCTTTTATGTTGAAGCGTTCGCTTCCAGTAACTGTTTGAATTTTGGCGTTTCACTCTGTTTTCTCCTATACTGACAGATGTATTTGGAACTCTAAATCAAACACGGTTTGTGCTAGCTTCTTGAAACTTGACACAGTAAAGCAGTTTCACGTTCTATCTCTATGTTCTGTTTCCTCTGGATGTAGCCCTAAGCAGTGACTGGGGAGAAATACTTTCATTGACAGGGGTTGCCAAGCTTCCAAAAATTACGAGTCTCCAGAAATCTCAGCAACTATGATTTCACCCAAACTGGATGATACTTTCAGGTAATAATAGGTACACTAAGCCCACTTGGTTCCCCAAATTTCGTTCTTGTATGTTGAAGCGTTCGTTTCCAGTAACAGTTTGAATTTTGGGGTTTCACTCTGTTTTCTCCTATATTGATAGATGTATTTGGAACTCTAAACCAAACACGGTTTGTGCTAGCTTCTTGAAACTTGACACAGTAAAGCAGTTTCACGTTCTATCTCTATGTTCTGTTTCCTCTTCAATGTAGCACTCAGCAGTGACTGAGGAGAAACACTTTCATTGAAAGGGGTTGCCAAGCTTCCCAAAATTGCGAGTCTCCAGAAATCTCAGCAACTATTTTTTAACCCAAACTGGATGATACTTTCAGGTAATGATCAGTACACTAAGCCCACTTGGTTCCCCAAATTTCGTTCTTCTATGTTGAAGCGTTCGTTTCCAGTAACAGTTTGAATTTTGGCGTTTCACTCTGTTTTCTCCTATATTGATAGATGTATTTGGAACTCTAAACCAAACACGGTTTGTCCTAGCTTCTTGAAACTTGACACAGTAAAGCAGTTTCACGTTCTATCTCTATGTTCTGTTTCCTCTTGATGTAGCACTCAGCAGTGACTGAGGAGAAACACTTTCATTGAAAGGGGTTGCCAAGCTTCCAGAAATTACGAGTCTCCAGAAATCTCAGCAACTATGATTTCACCCAAACTGGATGATACTTTCAGGTAATGATCAGTACACTAATCTCACTTGGTTCGCCAAATTTCGTTCTTCTATGTTGAAGCGTTTGTTTCCAGTAACAGTTTGAATTTTGGTGTTTCACTCTGTTTTCTCCTATATTGATAGATGTATTTGGAACTCTAAACCAAACACGGTTTGTGCTAGCTTCTTGAAACTTGACACAGTAAAGCAGTTTCACGTTCTATCTCTATGTTCTGTTTCCTCTTCGATGTAGCACTCAGCAGTGACTGAGGAGAAACACTTTCATTGAAAGGGGTTGCCAAGCTTCCCAAAATTGCGAGTCTCCAGAAATCTCAGCAACTATTTTTTAACCCAAACTGGATGATACTTTCAGGTAATGATCAGTACACTAAGCCCACTTGGTTCCCCAAATTTCGTTCTTCTATGTTGAAGCGTTCGTTTCCAGTAACAGTTTGAATTTTGGCGTTTCACTCTGTTTTCTCCTATATTGATAGATGTATTTGGAACTCTAAACCAAACACGGTTTGTGCTAGCTTCTTGAAACTTGACACAGTAAAGCAGTTTCACGTTCTATCTCTATGTTCTGTTTCCTCTGGATGTAGCCCTAAGCAGTGACTGGGGAGAAATACTTTCATTGACAGGGGTTGCCAAGCTTCCAGAAATTACGAGTCTCCAGAAATCTCAGCAACTATTTTTTCACCCAAACTGGATGATACTTTCAGGTAATAATAGGTACACTAAGCCCACTTGGTTCCCCAAATTTCGTTCTTCTATGTTGAAGCGTTCGTTTCCAGTAACAGTTTGAATTTTGGCGTTTCACTCTGTTTTCTCCTATATTGATAGATGTATTTGGAACTCTAAATCAAACACGGTTTGTGCTACCTTCTTCAAACTTGACACAGTAAAGCAGTTTCAAGTTCTATCTATATGTTCTCTTTCCTCTTGATGTAGCACTCAGCAGTGACTGAGGAGAAACACTTTCATTGAAAGGGGTTGCCAAGCTTCCCAAAATTGCGAGTCTCCAGAAATCTCAGCAACTATTTTTTCACCCAAACTGGATGATACTTTCAGGTAATGATCAGTACACTAAGCTCACTTGGTTCCCCAAATTTCGTTCTTTTATGTTGAAGCGTTCGCTTCCAGTAACTGTTTGAATTTTGGCGTTTCACTCTGTTTTCTCCTATACTGACAGATGTATTTGGAACTCTAAATCAAACACGGTTTGTGCTAGCTTCTTGAAACTTGACACAGTAAAGCACTTTCACGTTCTATCTCTATGTTCTGTTTCCTCTGGATGTAGCCCTAAGCAGTGACTGGGGAGAAATACTTTCATTGACAGGGGTTGCCAAGCTTCCAGAAATTACGAGTTTCCAGACATCTCAGCAACTATGATTTCACCCAACCTGGATGATACTTTCAGGTAATGATCAGTACACTAAGCCCACTTGGTTCGCCAAACTTCGTTCTTCTATGTTGAAGCGTTCGTTTCCAGTAACAGTTTGAATTTTGGCGTTTCACTCTGTTTTCTCCTATACTGACAGATGTATTTGGAACTCTAAATCAAACACGGTTTGTGCTAGCTTCTTGAAACTTGACACACTAAAGCAGTTTCACGTTCTATCTCTATGTTCTGTTTCCTCTTGATGTAGCCCTAAGCAGTGACTGGGGAGAAATACTTTCATTGAAAGGGGTTGCCAAGCTTCCAGAAATTACGAGTCTCTAGAAATCTCAGCAACTATGATTTCACCCATACTGGATGATACTTTCAGGTAATGATCAGTACACTAAGCCCACTTGGTTCGCCAAATTTCGTTCTTCTATGTTGAAGCGTTCGTTTCCAGTAACAGTTTGAATTTTGGCGTTTCACTCTGTTTTCTCCTATATTGATAGATGTATTTGGAACTCTAAACCAAACACGGTTTGTGCTAGCTTCTTGAAACTTGACACAGTAAAGCAGTTTCACGTTCTATCTCTATGTTCTGTTTCCTCTTCGATGTAGCACTCAGCAGTGACTGAGGAGAAACACTTTCATTGAAAGGGGTTGCCAAGCTTCCCAAAATTGCGAGTCTCCAGAAATCTCAGCAACTATTTTTTAACCCAAACTGGATGATACTTTCAGGTAATGATAAGTACACTAAGCCCACTTGGTTCCCCAAATTTCGTTCTTCTATGTTGAAGCGTTCGTTTCCAGTAACAGTTTGAATTTTGGCGTTTCACTCTGTTTTCTCCTATATTGATAGATGTATTTGGAACTCTAAACCAAACACGGTTTGTCCTAGCTTCTTCAAACTTGACACAGTAAAGCAGTTTCACGTTCTATCTCTATGTTCTGTTTCCTCTTGATGTAGCACTCAGCAGTGACTGAGGAGAAACACTTTCATTGAAAGGGGTTGCCAAGCTTCCAGAAATTACGAGTCTCCAGAAATCTCAGCAACTATGATTTCACCCAAACTGGATGATACTTTCAGGTAATGATCAGTACATTAAGCCCACTTGGTTCCCCAAATTTCTTTCTTCTATGTTGATGCGTTCGCTTCCAGTAACTGTTTGAATTTTGGCGTTTCACTCTGTTTTCTCCTATACTGACAGATGTATTTGGAACTCTAAATCAAACACGGTTTGTGCTAGCTTCTTGAAACTTGACACAGTAAAGCAGTTTCACGTTCTATCACTATGTTCTGTTTCCTCTGGATGTAGCCCTAAGCAGTGACTGGGGAAAAATACTTTCATTGACAGAGGTTGCCAAGCTTCCAGAAATTACGAGTCTCCAGAAATCTCAGCAACTATGATTTCACCCAAACTGGATGATACTTTCAGGTAATGATCAGTACACTAAGCCCACTTGGTTCCCCAAATTTCGTTATTCTATGTTGAAGCGTTCGTTTCCAGTAACAGTTTGAATTTTGGCGTTTCACTCTGTTTTCTCTATATTGATAGATGTATTTGGAACTCTAACCCAAACACGGTTTGTGCTAGCTTCTTGAAACTTGACACAGTAAAGCAGTTTCTCGTTCTATCTCTATGTTCTGTCTCCTCTTGATGTAGCCCTAAGCAGTGACTGGGGAGAAACACTTTCATTGAAAGGGGTTGCCAAGCTTCCAAAAATTACGAGTCTCCAGAAATCTCAGCATCTATTTTTTCACCCAAACTGGATGATACTTTCAGGTAATGATGAGTACGCTAAGCCCACTGGGTTCCCAAAATTTCGTTCTTCTATGTTGAAGCGTTCGTTTCCAGTAACAGTTTGAATTTTGGCGTTTCACTCTGTTTTCTCCTATATTGATAGATGTATTTGGAACTCTAAACCAAACACGGTTTGTGCTAGCTTCTTGAAACTTGACACAGTAAAGCAGTTTCACGTTCTATCTCTATGTTCTGTTTCCTCTTCGATTTAGCACTCAGCAGTGACTGAGGAGAAACACTTTCATTGAAAGGGGTTGCCAAGCTCCCCAAAACTGCGAGTCTCCAGAAATCTCAGCAACTATTTTTTCACCCAAACTGGATGATACTTTCAGGTAATGATCAGTACACTAAGCTCACTTGGTTCCCCAAATTTCGTTCTTTTATGTTGAAGCGTTCACTTCCAGTAACTGTTTGAATTTTGGCGTTTCACTCTGTTTTCTCCTATACTGACAGATGTATTTGGAACTCTAAATCAAACACGGTTTGTGCTAGCTTCTTGAAACTTGACACAGTAAAGCAGTTTCACTTTCTATCTCTATGTTCTGTTTCCTCTGGATGTAGCCCTAAGCAGTGACTGGGGAGAAATACTTTCATTGACAGGGGTTGCCAAGCTTCCAGAAATTACGAGTCTCCAGAAATCTCAGCAACTATGATTTCACCCAAACTGGATGATACTTTCAGGTAATAATAGGTACACTAAGCCCACTTGGTTCCCCAAATTTCGTTCTTCTATGTTGAAGCGTTCGTTTCCAGTAACAGTTTGAATTTTGGCGTTTCACTCTGTTTTCTCCTATATTGATAGATGTATTTGGAACTCTAAATCAAACAAGGTTTGTGCTACCTTCTTCAAACTTGACACAGTAAAGCAGTTTCAAGTTCTATCTATATGTTCTCTTTCCTCTTGATGTAGCACTCAGCAGTGACTGAGGAGAAACACTTTCATTGAAAGGGGTTGCCAAGCTTCCCAAAATTGCGAGTCTCCAGAAATCTCAGCAACTATTTTTTCACCCAAACTGGATGATACTTTCAGGTAATGATCAGTACACTAAGCTCACTTGGTTCCCCAAATTTCGTTCTTTTATGTTGAAGCGTTCGCTTCCAGTAACTGTTTGAATTTTGGCGTTTCACTGTGTTTTCTCCTATACTGACAGATGTATTTGGAACTCTAAATCAAACACGGTTTGTGCTAGCTTCTTGAAACTTGACACACTAAAGCAGTTTCTCGTTCTATCTCTATGTTCTGTTTCCTCTTGATGTAGCCCTAAGCAGTGACTGGGGAGAAATACTTTCATTGAAAGGGGTTGCCAAGCTTCCAGAAATTACGAGTCTCCAGAAATCTCAGCAACTATGATTTCACCCATACTGGATGATACTTTCAGGTAATGATCAGTACACTAAGCCCACTTGGTTCGCCAAATTTCATTCTTCTATGTTGAAGCGTTCGTTTCAAGTAACAGTTTGAATTTTGCTGTTTCACTCTGTTTTCTCCTATATTGATAGATGTATTTGGAACTCTAAACCAAACACGGTTTGTGCTAGCTTCTTGAAACTTGACACAGTAAAGCAGTTTCACGTTCTATCTCTATGTTCTGTTTCCTCTTCGATGTAGCACTCAGCAGTGACTGAGGAGAAACACTTTCATTGAAAGGGGTTGCCAAGCTTCCCAAAATTGCGAGTCTCCAGAAATCTCAGCAACTATTTTTTAACCCAAACTGGATGATACTTTCAGGTAATGATCAGTACACTAAGCCCACTTGGTTCCCCTAAATTTCGTTCTTCTATGTTGAAGCGTTCCTTTCCAGTAACAGTTTGAATTTTGGCGTTTCACTCTGTTTTCTCCTATATTGATAGATGTATTTGGAACTCTAAACCAAACATGGTTTGTGCTAGCTTCTTGAAACTTGACACAGTAAAGCAGTTTCACGTTCTATCTCTATGTTCTGTTTCCTCTGGATGTAGCCCTAAGCAGTGACTGGGGAGAAATACTTTCATTGACAGGGGTTGCCAAGCTTCCAGAAATTATGAGTCTCCAGAAATCTCAGCAACTATGATTTCACCCAAACTGGATGATACTTTCAGGTAATAATAGGTACACTAAGCCCACTTGGTTCCCCAAATTTCGTTCTTCTATGTTGAAGCGTTCGTTTCCAGTAACAGTTTGAATTTTGGCGTTTCACTCTGTTTTCTCCTATATTGATAGATGTATTTGGAACTCTAAATCAAACACGGTTTGTGCTACCTTCTTCAAACTTGACACAGTAAAGCAGTTTCAAGTTCTATCTATATGTTCTCTTTCCTCTTGATGTAGCACTCAGCAGTGACTGAGGAGAAACACTTTCATTGAAAGGGGTTGCCAAGCTTCCCAAAATTGCGAGTCTCCAGAAATCTCAGCAACTATTTTTTCACCCAAACTGGATGATACTTTCAGGTAATGATCAGTACACTAAGCTCACTTGGTTCCCCAAATTTCGTTCTTTTATGTTGAAGCGTTCACTTCCAGTAACTGTTTGAATTTTGGCGTTTCACTCTGTTTTCTCCTATACTGACAGATGTATTTGAAACTCTAAATCAAACACGGTTTGTGCTAGCTTCTTGAAACTTGACACAGTAAAGCAGTTTCAAGTTCTATCTCTATGTTTTCTTTCCTCTTGATGTAGCACTCAGCAGTGACTGAGGAGAAACACTTTCATTGAAAGGGGTTGCCAAGCTTCCAGAAATTACGAGTCTCCAGAAATCTCAGCAACTATGATTTCACCCAAACTGGATGATACTTTCAGGTAATGATCAATACACTAAGCCCACTTGGTTCCCCAAATTTCGTTCTTCTATGTTGATGCGTTCGCTTCCAGTAACAGTTTGAATTTTGGTGTTTCACTCTGTTTTCTCCTATACTGACAGATGTATTTGGAACTCTAACCCAAACACGGTTTGTGCTAGCTTCTTGAAACTTGACACAGTAAAGCAGTTTCACGTTCTATCTCTATGTTCTGTTTCCTCTTGATGTAGCACTCAGCAGTGACTGAGGAGAAACACTTTCATTGAAAGGGGTTGCCAAGCTCCCCAAAACTGCGAGTCTCCAGAAATCTCAGCAACTATTTTTTCACCCAAACTGGATGATACTTTCAGGTAATGATCAGTACACTAAGCTCACTTGGTTCCCCAAATTTCGTTCTTTTATGTTGAAGCGTTCGCTTCCAGTAACTGTTTGAATTTTGGCGTTTCACTCTGTTTTCTCCTATACTGACAGATGTATTTGGAACTCTAAATCAAACACGGTTTGTGCTAGCTTCTTGAAACTTGACACAGTAAAGCAGTTTCACGTTCTATCTCTATGTTCTGTTTCCTCTGGATGTAGCCCTAAGCAGTGACTGGGGAGAAATACTTTCATTGACAGGGGTTGCCAAGCTTCCAAAAATTACGAGTCTCCAGAAATCTCAGCAACTATGATTTCACCCAAACTGGATGATACTTTCAGGTAATAATAGGTACACTAAGCCCACTTGGTTCCCCAAATTTCGTTCTTGTATGTTGAAGCATTCGTTTCCAGTAACAGTTTGAATTTTGGGGTTTCACTCTGTTTTCTCCTATATTGATAGATGTATTTGGAACTCTAAACCAAACACGGTTTGTGCTAGCTTCTTGAAACTTGACACAGTAAAGCAGTTTCACGTTCTATCTCTATGTTCTGTTTCCTCTTCAATGTAGCACTCAGCAGTGACTGAGGAGAAACACTTTCATTGAAAGGGGTTGCCAAGCTTCCCAAAATTGCGAGTCTCCAGAAATCTCAGCAACTATTTTTTAACCCAAACTGGATGATACTTTCAGGTAATGATCAGTACACTAAGCCCACTTGGTTCCCCAAATTTCGTTCTTCTATGTTGAAGCGTTCGTTTCCAGTAACAGTTTGAATTTTGGCGTTTCACTCTGTTTTCTCCTATATTGATAGATGTATTTGGAACTCTAAACCAAACACGGTTTGTCCTAGCTTCTTGAAACTTGACACAGTAAAGCAGTTTCACGTTCTATCTCTATGTTCTGTTTCCTCTTGATGTAGCACTCAGCAGTGACTGAGGAGAAACACTTTCATTGAAAGGGGTTGCCAAGCTTCCAGAAATTACGAGTCTCCAGAAATCTCAGCAACTATGATTTCATCCAAACTGGATGATACTTTCAGGTAATGATCAGTACACTAATCTCACTTGGTTCGCCAAATTTCGTTCTTCTATGTTGAAGCGTTTGTTTCCAGTAACAGTTTGAATTTTGGTGTTTCACTCTGTTTTCTCCTATATTGATAGATGTATTTGGAACTCTAAACCAAACACGGTTTGTGCTAGCTTCTTGAAACTTGACACAGTAAAGCAGTTTCACGTTCTATCTCTATGTTCTGTTTCCTCTTCGATGTAGCACTCAGCAGTGACTGAGGAGAAACACTTTCATTGAAAGGGGTTGCCAAGCTTCCCAAAATTGCGAGTCTCCAGAAATCTCAGCAACTATTTTTTAACCCAAACTGGATGATACTTTCAGGTAATGATCAGTACACTAAGCCCACTTGGTTCCCCAAATTTCGTTCTTCTATGTTGAAGCGTTCGTTTCCAGTAACAGTTTGAATTTTGGCGTTTCACTCTGTTTTCTCCTATATTGATAGATGTATTTGGAACTCTAAACCAAACACGGTTTGTGCTAGCTTCTTGAAACTTGACACAGTAAAGCAGTTTCACGTTCTATCTCTATGTTCTGTTTCCTCTGGATGTAGCCCTAAGCAGTGACTGGGGAGAAATACTTTCATTGACAGGGGTTGCCAAGCTTCCAGAAATTACGAGTCTCCAGAAATCTCAGCAACTATGATTTCACCCAAACTGGATGATACTTTCAGGTAATAATAGGTACACTAAGCCCACTTGGTTCCCCAAATTTCGTTCTTCTATGTTGAAGCGTTCGTTTCCAGTAACAGTTTGAATTTTGGCGTTTCACTCTGTTTTCTCCTATATTGATAGATGTATTTGGAACTCTAAATCAAACATGGTTTGTGCTACCTTCTTCAAACTTGACACAGTAAAGCAGTTTCAAGTTCTATCTATATGTTCTCTTTCCTCTTGATGTAGCACTCAGCAGTGACTGAGGAGAAACACTTTCATTGAAAGGGGTTGCCAAGCTTCCCAAAATTGCGAGTCTCCAGAAATCTCAGCAACTATTTTTTCACCCAAACTGGATGATACTTTCAGGTAATGATCAGTACACTAAGCTCACTTGGTTCCCCAAATTTCGTTCTTTTATGTTGAAGCGTTCGCTTCCAGTAACTGTTTGAATTTTGGCGTTTCACTCTGTTTTCTCCTATATTGATAGATGTATTTGGAACTCTAAATCAAACACGGTTTGTGCTAGCTTCTTGAAACTTGACACAGTAAAGCACTTTCACGTTCTATCTCTATGTTCTGTTTCCTCTGGATGTAGCCCTAAGCAGTGACCTAGGAGAAATACCTTCATTGACAGGGGTTGCCAAGCTTCCAGAAATTACGAGTTTCCAGACATCTCAGCAACTATGATTTCACCCAACCTGGATGATACTTTCAGGTAATGATCAGTACACTAAGCCCACTTGGTTCGCCAAACTTCGTTCTTCTATGTTGAAGCGTTCGTTTCCAGTAACAGTTTGAATTTTGGCGTTTCACTCTGTTTTCTCCTATACTGACAGATGTATCTGGAACTCTAAATCAAACACGGTTTGTGCTAGCTTCTTGAAACTTGACACACTAAAGCAGTTTCACGTTCTATCTCTATGTTCTGTTTCCTCTTGATGTAGCCCTAAGCAGTGACTGGGGAGAAATACTTTCATTGAAAGGGGTTGCCAAGCTTCCAGAAATTACGAGTCTCCAGAAATCTCAGCAACTATGATTTCACCCATACTGGATGATACTTTCAGGTAATGATCAGTACACTAAGCCCACTTGGTTCGCCAAATTTCGTTCTTCTATGTTGAAGCGTTCGTTTCCAGTAACAGTTTGAATTTTGGCGTTTCACTCTGTTTTCTCCTATACTGACAGATGTATTTGGAACTCTAACCCAAACACGGTTTGTGCTAGCTTCTTGAAACTTGACACAGTAAAGCAGTTTCACGTTCTATCTCTATGTTCTGTTTCCTCTTGATGTAGCACTCAGCAGTGACTGAGGAGAAACACTTTCATTGAAAGGGGTTGCCAAGCTCCCCAAAACTGCGAGTCTCCAGAAATCTCAGCAACTATTTTTTCACCCAAACTGGATGATACTTTCAGGTAATGATCAGTACACTAAGCTCACTTGGTTCCCCAAATTTCGTTCTTTTATGTTGAAGCGTTCGCTTCCAGTAACTGTTTGAATTTTGGCGTTTCACTCTGTTTTCTCCTATACTGACAGATGTATTTGGAACTCTAAATCAAACACGGTTTGTGCTAGCTTCTTGAAACTTGACACAGTAAAGCAGTTTCACGTTCTATCTCTATGTTCTGTTTCCTCTGGATGTAGCCCTAAGCAGTGACTGGGGAGAAATACTTTCATTGACAGGGGTTGCCAAGCTTCCAAAAATTACGAGTCTCCAGAAATCTCAGCAACTATGATTTCACCCAAACTGGATGATACTTTCAGGTAATAATAGGTACACTAAGCCCACTTGGTTCCCCAAATTTCGTTCTTGTATGTTGAAGCGTTCGTTTCCAGTAACAGTTTGAATTTTGGGGTTTCACTCTGTTTTCTCCTATATTGATAGATGTATTTGGAACTCTAAACCAAACACGGTTTGTGCTAGCTTCTTGAAACTTGACACAGTAAAGCAGTTTCACGTTCTATCTCTATGTTCTGTTTCCTCTTCAATGTAGCACTCAGCAGTGACTGAGGAGAAACACTTTCATTGAAAGGGGTTGCCAAGCTTCCCAAAATTGCGAGTCTCCAGAAATCTCAGCAACTATTTTTTAACCCAAACTGGATGATACTTTCAGGTAATGATCAGTACACTAAGCCCACTTGGTTCCCCAAATTTCGTTCTTCTATGTTGAAGCGTTCGTTTCCAGTAACAGTTTGAATTTTGGCGTTTCACTCTGTTTTCTCCTATATTGATAGATGTATTTGGAACTCTAAACCAAACACGGTTTGTCCTAGCTTCTTGAAACTTGACACAGTAAAGCAGTTTCACGTTCTATCTCTATGTTCTGTTTCGTCTTGATGTAGCACTCAGCAGTGACTGAGGAGAAACACTTTCATTGAAAGGGGTTGCCAAGCTTCCAGAAATTACGAGTCTCCAGAAATCTGAGCAACTATGATTTCACCCAAACTGGATGATACTTTCAGGTAATGATCAGTACACTAATCTCACTTGGTTCGCCAAATTTCGTTCTTCTATGTTGAAGCGTTTGTTTCCAGTAACAGTTTGAATTTTGGTGTTTCACTCTGTTTTCTCCTATATTGATAGATGTATTTGGAACTCTAAACCAAACACGGTTTGTGCTAGCTTCTTGAAACTTGACACAGTAAAGCAGTTTCACGTTCTATCTCTATGTTCTGTTTCCTCTTCGATGTAGCACTCAGCAGTGACTGAGGAGAAACACTTTCATTGAAAGGGGTTGCCAAGCTTCCCAAAATTGCGAGTCTCCAGAAATCTCAGCAACTATTTTTTCACCCAAACTGGATGATACTTTCAGGTAATGATCAGTACACTAAGCTCACTTGGTTCCCCAAATTTCGTTCTTTTATGTTGAAGCGTTCGCTTCCAGTAACTGTTTGAATTTTGGCGTTTCACTCTGTTTTCTCCTATACTGACAGATGTATTTGGAACTCTAAATCAAACACGGTTTGTGCTAGCTTCTTGAAACTTGACACAGTAAAGCACTTTCACGTTCTATCTCTATGTTCTGTTTCCTCTGGATGTAGCCCTAAGCAGTGACTGGGGAGAAATACTTTCATTGACAGGGGTTGCCAAGCTTCCAGAAATTACGAGTTTCCAGACATCTCAGCAACTATGATTTCACCCAACCTGGATGATACTTTCAGGTAATGATCAGTACACTAAGCCCACTTGGTTCGCCAAACTTCGTTCTTCTATGTTGAAGCGTTCGTTTCCAGTAACAGTTTGAATTTTGGCGTTTCACTCTGTTTTCTCCTATACTGACAGATGTATTTGGAACTCTAAATCAAACACGGTTTGTGCTAGCTTCTTGAAACTTGACACACTAAAGCAGTTTCACGTTCTATCTCTATGTTCTGTTTCCTCTTGATGTAGCCCTAAGCAGTGACTGGGGAGAAATACTTTCATTGAAAGGGGTTGCCAAGCTTCCAGAAATTACGAGTCTCTAGAAATCTCAGCAACTATGATTTCACCCATACTGGATGATACTTTCAGGTAATGATCAGTACACTAAGCCCACTGTGTTCCCCAAATTTCGTTCTTCTATGTTGAAGCGTTCGTTTCCAGTAACAGTTTGAATTTTGGCGTTTCACTCTGTTTTCTCCTATATTGATAGATGTATTTGGAACTCTAAACCAAACACGGTTTGTGCTAGCTTCTTGAAACTTGACACAGTAAAGCAGTTTCACGTTCTATCTCTATGTTCTGTTTCCTCTTCGATGTAGCACTCAGCAGTGACTGAGGAGAAACACTTTCATTGAAAGGGGTTGCCAAGCTTCCCAAAATTGCGAGTCTCCAGAAATCTCAGCAACTATTTTTTAACCCAAACTGGATGATACTTTCAGGTAATGATCAGTACACTAAGCCCACTTGGTTCCCCAAATTTCGTTCTTCTATGTTGAAGCGTTCGTTTCCAGTAACAGTTTGAATTTTGGCGTTTCACTCTGTTTTCTCCTATATTGATAGATGTATTTGGAACTCTAAACCAAACACGGTTTGTCCTAGCTTCTTGAAACTTGACACAGTAAAGCAGTTTCACGTTCTATCTCTATGTTCTGTTTCCTCTTGATGTAGCACTCAGCAGTGACTGAGGAGAAACACTTTCATTGAAAGGGGTTGCCAAGCTTCCAGAAATTACGAGTCTCCAGAAATCTCAGCAACTATGATTTCACCCAAACTGGATGATACTTTCAGGTAATGATCAGTACACTAAGCCCACTTGGTTCCCCAAATTTCGTTCTTCTATGTTGATGCGTTCGCTTCCAGTAACTGTTTGAATTTTGGCGTTTCACTCTGTTTTCTCCTATACTGACAGATGTATTTGGAACTCTAAATCAAACACGGTTTGTGCTAGCTTCTTGAAACTTGACACAGTAAAGCAGTTTCACGTTCTATCACTATGTTCTGTTTCCTCTGGATGTAGCCCTAAGCAGTGACTGGGGAAAAATACTTTCATTGACAGAGGTTGCCAAGCTTCCAGAAATTACGAGTCTCCAGAAATCTCAGCAACTATGATTTCACCCAAACTGGATGATACTTTCAGGTAATGATCAGTACACTAAGCCCACTTGGTTCCCCAAATTTCGTTATTCTATGTTGAAGCGTTCGTTTCCAGTAACAGTTTGAATTTTGGCGTTTCACTCTGTTTTCTCTATATTGATAGATGTATTTGGAACTCTAACCCAAACACGGTTTGTGCTAGCTTCTTGAAACTTGACACAGTAAAGCAGTTTCTCGTTCTATCTCTATGTTCTGTCTCCTCTTGATGTAGCCCTAAGCAGTGACTGGGGAGAAACACTTTCATTGAAAGGGGTTGCCAAGCTTCCAAAAATTACGAGTCTCCAGAAATCTCAGCATCTATTTTTTCACCCAAACTGGATGATACTTTCAGGTAATGATGAGTACGCTAAGCCCACTGGGTTCCCAAAATTTCGTTCTTCTATGTTGAAGCGTTCGTTTCCAGTAACAGTTTGAATTTTGGCGTTTCACTCTGTTTTCTCCTATATTGATAGATGTATTTGGAACTCTAAACCAAACACGGTTTGTGCTAGCTTCTTGAAACTTGACACAGTAAAGCAGTTTCACGTTCTATCTCTATGTTCTGTTTCCTCTTCGATTTAGCACTCAGCAGTGACTGAGGAGAAACACTTTCATTGAAAGGGGTTGCCAAGCTCCCCAAAACTGCGAGTCTCCAGAAATCTCAGCAACTATTTTTTCACCCAAACTGGATGATACTTTCAGGTAATGATCAGTACACTAAGCTCACTTGGTTCCCCAAATTTCGTTCTTTTATGTTGAAGCGTTCACTTCCAGTAACTGTTTGAATTTTGGCGTTTCACTCTGTTTTCTCCTATACTGACAGATGTATTTGGAACTCTAAATCAAACACGGTTTGTGCTAGCTTCTTGAAACTTGACACAGTAAAGCAGTTTCACTTTCTATCTCTATGTTCTGTTTCCTCTGGATGTAGCCCTAAGCAGTGACTGGGGAGAAATACTTTCATTGACAGGGGTTGCCAAGCTTCCAGAAATTACGAGTCTCCAGAAATCTCAGCAACTATGATTTCACCCAAACTGGATGATACTTTCAGGTAATAATAGGTACACTAAGCCCACTTGGTTCCCCAAATTTCGTTCTTCTATGTTGAAGCGTTCGTTTCCAGTAACAGTTTGAATTTTGGCGTTTCACTCTGTTTTCTCCTATATTGATAGATGTATTTGGAACTCTAAATCAAACAAGGTTTGTGCTACCTTCTTCAAACTTGACACAGTAAAGCAGTTTCAAGTTCTATCTATATGTTCTCTTTCCTCTTGATGTAGCACTCAGCAGTGACTGAGGAGAAACACTTTCATTGAAAGGGGTTGCCAAGCTTCCCAAAATTGCGAGTCTCCAGAAATCTCAGCAACTATTTTTTCACCCAAACTGGATGATACTTTCAGGTAATGATCAGTACACTAAGCTCACTTGGTTCCCCAAATTTCGTTCTTTTATGTTGAAGCGTTCGCTTCCAGTAACTGTTTGAATTTTGGCGTTTCACTGTGTTTTCTCCTATACTGACAGATGTATTTGGAACTCTAAATCAAACACGGTTTGTGCTAGCTTCTTGAAACTTGACACACTAAAGCAGTTTCTCGTTCTATCTCTATGTTCTGTTTCCTCTTGATGTAGCCCTAAGCAGTGACTGGGGAGAAATACTTTCATTGAAAGGGGTTGCCAAGCTTCCAGAAATTACGAGTCTCCAGAAATCTCAGCAACTATGATTTCACCCATACTGGATGATACTTTCAGGTAATGATCAGTACACTAAGCCCACTTGGTTCGCCAAATTTCATTCTTCTATGTTGAAGCGTTCGTTTCAAGTAACAGTTTGAATTTTGCTGTTTCACTCTGTTTTCTCCTATATTGATAGATGTATTTGGAACTCTAAACCAAACACGGTTTGTGCTAGCTTCTTGAAACTTGACACAGTAAAGCAGTTTCACGTTCTATCTCTATGTTCTGTTTCCTCTTCGATGTAGCACTCAGCAGTGAATGAGGAGAAACACTTTCATTGAAAGGGGTTGCCAAGCTTCCCAAAATTGCGAGTCTCCAGAAATCTCAGCAACTATTTTTTAACCCAAACTGGATGATACTTTCAGGTAATGATCAGTACACTAAGCCCACTTGGTTCCCCAAATTTCGTTCTTCTATGTTGAAGCGTTCGTTTCCAGTAACAGTTTGAATTTTGGCGTTTCACTCTGTTTTCTCCTATATTGATAGATGTATTTGGAACTCTAAACCAAACATGGTTTGTGCTAGCTTCTTGAAACTTGACACAGTAAAGCAGTTTCACGTTCTATCTCTATGTTCTGTTTCCTCTGGATGTAGTCCTAAGCAGTGACTGGGGAGAAATACTTTCATTGACAGGGGTTGCCAAGCTTCCAGAAATTACGAGTCTCCAGAAATCTCAGCAACTATGATTTCACCCAAACTGGATGATACTTTCAGGTAATAATAGGTACACTAAGCCCACTTGGTTCCCCAAATTTCGTTCTTCTATGTTGAAGCGTTCGTTTCCAGTAACAGTTTGAATTTTGGCGTTTCACTCTGTTTTCTCCTATATTGATAGATGTATTTGGAACTCTAAATCAAACACGGTTTGTGCTACCTTCTTCAAACTTGACACAGTAAAGCAGTTTCAAGTTCTATCTATATGTTCTCTTTCCTCTTGATGTAGCACTCAGCAGTGACTGAGGAGAAACACTTTCATTGAAAGGGGTTGCCAAGCTTCCCAAAATTGCGAGTCTCCAGAAATCTCAGCAACTATTTTTTCACCCAAACTGGATGATACTTTCAGGTAATGATCAGTACACTAAGCTCACTTGGTTCCCCAAATTTCGTTCTTTTATGTTGAAGCGTTCACTTCCAGTAACTGTTTGAATTTTGGCGTTTCACTCTGTTTTCTCCTATACTGACAGATGTATTTGAAACTCTAAATCAAACACGGTTTGTGCTAGCTTCTTGAAACTTGACACAGTAAAGCAGTTTCAAGTTCTATCTCTATGTTTTCTTTCCTCTTGATGTAGCACTCAGCAGTGACTGAGGAGAAACACTTTCATTGAAAGGGGTTGCCAAGCTTCCAGAAATTACGAGTCTCCAGAAATCTCAGCAACTATGATTTCACCCAAACTGGATGATACTTTCAGGTAATGATCAATACACTAAGCCCACTTGGTTCCCCAAATTTCGTTCTTCTATGTTGATGCGATCGCTTCCAGTAACAGTTTGAATTTTGGTGTTTCACTCTGTTTTCTCCTATACTGACAGATGTATTTGGAACTCTAACCCAAACACGGTTTGTGCTAGCTTCTTGAAACTTGACACAGTAAAGCAGTTTCACGTTCTATCTCTATGTTCTGTTTCCTCTTGATGTAGCACTCAGCAGTGACTGAGGAGAAACACTTTCATTGAAAGGGGTTGCCAAGCTCCCCAAAACTGCGAGTCTCCAGAAATCTCAGCAACTATTTTTTCACCCAAACTGGATGATACTTTCAGGTAATGATCAGTACACTAAGCTCACTTGGTTCCCCAAATTTCGTTCTTTTATGTTGAAGCGTTCGCTTCCAGTAACTGTTTGAATTTTGGCGTTTCACTCTGTTTTCTCCTATACTGACAGATGTATTTGGAACTCTAAATCAAACACGGTTTGTGCTAGCTTCTTGAAACTTGACACAGTAAAGCAGTTTCACGTTCTATCTCTATGTTCTGTTTCCTCTGGATGTAGCCCTAAGCAGTGACTGGGGAGAAATACTTTCATTGACAGGGGTTGCCAAGCTTCCAAAAATTACGAGTCTCCAGAAATCTCAGCAACTATGATTTCACCCAAACTGGATGATACTTTCAGGTAATAATAGGTACACTAAGCCCACTTGGTTCCCCAAATTTCGTTCTTGTATGTTGAAGCGTTCGTTTCCAGTAACAGTTTGAATTTTGGGGTTTCACTCTGTTTTCTCCTATATTGATAGATGTATTTGGAACTCTAAACCAAACACGGTTTGTGCTAGCTTCTTGAAACTTGACACAGTAAAGCAGTTTCACGTTCTATCTCTATGTTCTGTTTCCTCTTCAATGTAGCACTCAGCAGTGACTGAGGAGAAACACTTTCATTGAAAGGGGTTGCCAAGCTTCCCAAAATTGCGAGTCTCCAGAAATCTCAGCAACTATTTTTTAACCCAAATTGGATGATACTTTCAGGTAATGATCAGTACACTAAGCCCACTTGGTTCCCCAAATTTCGTTCTTCTATGTTGAAGCGTTCGTTTCCAGTAACAGTTTGAATTTTGGCGTTTCACTCTGTTTTCTCCTATATTGATAGATGTATTTGGAACTCTAAACCAAACACGGTTTGTCCTAGCTTCTTGAAACTTGACACAGTAAAGCACTTTCACGTTCTATCTCTATGTTCTGTTTCCTCTTGATGTAGCACTCAGCAGTGACTGAGGAGAAACACTTTCATTGAAAGGGGTTGCCAAGCTTCCAGAAATTACGAGTCTCCAGAAATCTCAGCAACTATGATTTCATCCAAACTGGATGATACTTTCAGGTAATGATCAGTACACTAATCTCACTTGGTTCGCCAAATTTCGTTCTTCTATGTTGAAGCGTTTGTTTCTAGTAACAGTTTGAATTTTGGTGTTTCACTCTGTTTTCTCCTATATTGATAGATGTATTTGGAACTCTAAACCAAACACGGTTTGTGCTAGCTTCTTGAAACTTGACACAGTAAAGCAGTTTCACGTTCTATCTCTATGTTCTGTTTCCTCTTCGATGTAGCACTCAGCAGTGACTGAGGAGAAACACTTTCATTGAAAGGGGTTGCCAAGCTTCCCAAAATTGCGAGTCTCCAGAAATCTCAGCAACTATTTTTTAACCCAAACTGGATGATACTTTCAGGTAATGATCAGTACACTAAGCCCACTGGGTTCCCCAAATTTCGTTCTTCTATGTTGAAGCGTTCGTTTCCAGTAACAGTTTGAATTTTGGCGTTTCACTCTGTTTTCTCCTATATTGATAGATGTATTTGGAACTCTAAACCAAACACGGTTTGTGCTAGCTTCTTGAAACTTGACACAGTAAAGCAGTTTCACGTTCTATCTCTATGTTCTGTTTCCTCTGGATGTAGCCCTAAGCAGTGACTGGGGAGAAATACTTTCATTGACAGGGGTTGCCAAGCTTCCAGAAATTACGAGTCTCCAGAAATCTCAGCAACTATGATTTCACCCAAACTGGATGATACTTTCAGGTAATAATAGGTACACTAAGCCCACTTGGTTCCCCAAATTTCGTTCTTCTATGTTGAAGCGTTCGTTTCCAGTAACAGTTTGAATTTTGGCGTTTCACTCTGTTTTCTCCTATATTGATAGATGTATTTGGAACTCTAAATCAAACACGGTTTGTGCTACCTTCTTCAAACTTGACACAGTAAAGCAGTTTCAAGTTCTATCTATATGTTCTCTTTCCTCTTGATGTAGCACTCAGCAGTGACTGAGGAGAAACACTTTCATTGAAAGGGGTTGCCAAGCTTCCCAAAATTGCGAGTCTCCAGAAATCTCAGCAACTATTTTTTAACCCAAACTGGATGATACTTTCAGGTAATCATCAGTACACTAAGCTCACTTGGTTCCCCAAATTTCGTTCTTTTATGTTGAAGCGTTCGCTTCCAGTAACTGTTTGAATTTTGGCGTTTCACTCTGTTTTCTCCTATATTGATAGATGTATTTGGAACTCTAAATCAAACACGGTTTGTGCTAGCTTCTTGAAACTTGACACAGTAAAGCACTTTCACGTTCTATCTCTATGTTCTGTTTCCTCTGGATGTAGCCCTAAGCAGTGACCTAGGAGAAATACCTTCATTGACAGGGGTTGCCAAGCTTCCAGAAATTACGAGTTTCCAGACATCTCAGCAACTATGATTTCACCCAACCTGGATGATACTTTCAGGTAATGATCAGTACACTAAGCCCACTTGGTTCGCCAAACTTCGTTCTTCTATGTTGAAGCGTTCGTTTCCAGTAACAGTTTGAATTTTGGCGTTTCACTCTGTTTTCTCCTATACTGACAGATGTATTTGGAACTCTAAATCAAACACGGTTTGTGCTAGCTTCTTGAAACTTGACACACTAAAGCAGTTTCACGTTCTATCTCTATGTTCTGTTTCCTCTTGATGTAGCCCTAAGCAGTGACTGGGGAGAAATACTTTCATTGAAAGGGGTTGCCAAGCTTCCAGAAATTACGAGTCTCCAGAAATCTCAGCAACTATGATTTCACCCATACTGGATGATACTTTCAGGTAATGATCAGTACACTAAGCCCACTTGGTTCCCCAAATTTCGTTCTTCTATGTTGAAGCGTTCGTTTCCAGTAACAGTTTGAATTTTGGCGTTTCACTCTGTTTTCTCCTATATTGATAGATGTATTTGGAACTCTAAACCAAACACGGTTTGTGCTAGCTTCTTGAAACTTGACACAGTAAAGCAGTTTCACGTTCTATCTCTATGTTCTGTTTCCTCTGGATGTAGCCCTAAGCAGTGACTGGGGAGAAATACTTTCATTGACAGGGGTTGCCAAGCTTCCAGAAATTACGAGTCTCCAGAAATCTCAGCAACTATGATTTCACCCAAACTGGATGATACTTTCAGGTAATAATAGGTACACTAAGCCCACTTGGTTCCCCAAATTTCGTTCTTCTATGTTGAAGCGTTCGTTTCCAGTAACAGTTTGAATTTTGGCGTTTCACTCTGTTTTCTCCTATATTGATAGATGTATTTGGAACTCTAAATCAAACACGGTTTGTGCTACCTTCTTCAAACTTGACACAGTAAAGCAGTTTCAAGTTCTATCTATATGTTCTCTTTCCTCTTGATGTAGCACTCAGCAGTGACTGAGGAGAAACACTTTCATTGAAAGGGGTTGCCAAGCTTCCCAAAATTGCGAGTCTCCAGAAATCTCAGCAACTATTTTTTCACCCAAACTGGATGACACTTTCAGGTAATGATCAGTACACTAAGCTCACTTGGTTCCCCAAATTTCGTTCTTTTATGTTGAAGCGTTCACTTCCAGTAACTGTTTGAATTTTGGCGTTTCACTCTGTTTTCTCCTATACTGACAGATGTATTTGAAACTCTAAATCAAACACGGTTTGTGCTAGCTTCTTGAAACTTGACACAGTAAAGCAGTTTCAAGTTCTATCTCTATGTTTTCTTTCCTCTTGATGTAGCACTCAGCAGTGACTGAGGAGAAACACTTTCATTGAAAGGGGTTGCCAAGCTTCCAGAAATTACGAGTCTCCAGAAATCTCAGCAACTATGATTTCACCCAAACTGGATGATACTTTCAGGTAATGATCAGTACACTAAGCCCACTTGGTTCCCCAAATTTCGTTCTTCTATGTTGATGCGTTCGCTTCCAGTAACAGTTTGAATTTTGGCGTTTCACTCTGTTTTCTCCTATACTGACAGATGTATTTGGAACTCTAACCCAAACACGGTTTGTGCTAGCTTCTTGAAACTTGACACAGTAAAGCAGTTTCACGTTCTATCTCTATGTTCTGTTTCCTCTTGATGTAGCACTCAGCAGTGACTGAGGAGAAACACTTTCATTGAAAGGGGTTGCCAAGCTTCCCAAAATTGCGAGTCTCCAGAAATCTCAGCAACTATTTTTTAACCCAAACTGGATGATACTTTCAGGTAATGATCAGTACACTAAGCTCACTTGGTTCCCCAAATTTCGTTCTTTTATGTTGAAGCGTTCGCTTCCAGTAACTGTTTGAATTTTGGCGTTTCACTCTGTTTTCTCCTATACTGACAGATGTATTTGGAACTCTAAATCAAACACGGTTTGTGCTAGCTTCTTGAAACTTGACACAGTAAAGCAGTTTCACGTTCTATCTCTATGTTCTGTTTCCTCTGGATGTAGCCCTAAGCAGTGACTGGGGAGAAATACTTTCATTGAGAGGGGTTGCCAAGCTTCCAGAAATTACGAGTCTCCAGAAATCTCAGCAACTATGATTTCACCCAAACTGGATGATACTTTCAGGTAATAATAGGTACACTAAGCCCACTTGGTTCCCCAAATTTCGTTCTTCTATGTTGAAGCGTTCGTTTCCAGTAACAGTTTGAATTTTGGCGTTTCACACTGTTTTCTCCTATATTGATAGATGTATTTGGAACTCTAAATCAAACACGGTTTGTGCTACCTTCTTCAAACTTGACACAGTAAAGCAGTTTCAAGTTCTATCTATATGTTCTCTTTCCTCTTGATGTAGCACTCAGCAGTGACTGAGGAGAAACACTTTCATTGAAAGGGGTTGCCAAGCTTCCCAAAATTGCGAGTCTCCAGAAATCTCAGCAACTATTTTTTCACCCAAACTGGATGATACTTTCAGGTAATGATCAGTACACTAAGCTCACTTGGTTCCCCAAATTTCGTTCTTTTATGTTGAAGCATTCGCTTCCAGTAACTGTTTGAATTTTGGCGTTTCACTCTGTTTTCTCCTATACTGACAGATGTATTTGGAACTCTAAATCAAACACGGTTTGTGCTAGCTTCTTGAAACTTGACACACTAAAGCGGTTTCAGGTTCTATCTCTATGTTCTGTTTCCTCCGGATGTAGCCCTAAGCAGTGACTGGGGAGAAATACTTTCATTGAAAGGGGTTGCCAAGCTTCCAGAAATTACGAGTCTCCAGAAATCTCAGCAACTATGATTTCACCCAACCTGGATGATACTTTCAGGTAATGATCAGTACACTAAGCCCACTTGGTTCGCCAAATTTCATTCTTCTATGTTGAAGCGTTCGATTCCAGTAACAGTTTGAATTTTGGTGTTTCACTCTGTTTTCTCCTATATTGATAGATGTATTTGGAACTCTAAACCAAACACGGTTTGTGCTAGCTTCTTGAAACTTGACACAGTAAAGCAGTTTCACGTTCTATCTCTATGTTCTGTTTCCTCTTCGATGTAGCACTCAGCAGTGACTGAGGAGAAACACTTTCATTGAAAGGGGTTGCCAAGCTTCCCAAAATTGCGAGTCTCCAGAAATCTCAGCAACTATTTTTTAACCCAAACTGGATGATACTTTCAGGTAATGATCAGTACACTAAGCCCACTTGGTTCCCCAAATTTCGTTCTTCTATGTTGAAGCGTTCGTTTCCAGTAACAGTTTGAATTTTGGCGTTTCACTCTGTTTTCTCCTATATTGATAGATGTATTTGGAACTCTAAACCAAACACGGTTTGTGCTAGCTTCTTGAAACTTGACACAGTAAAGCAGTTTCACGTTCTATCTCTATGTTCTGTTTCCTCTGGATGTAGCCCTAAGCAGTGACTGGGGAGAAATACTTTCATTGACAGGGGTTGCCAAGCTTCCAGAAATTACGAGTCTCCAGAAATCTCAGCAACTATGATTTCACCCAAACTGGATGATACTTTCAGGTAATAATAGGTACACTAAGCCCACTTGGTTCCCCAAATTTCGTTCTTCTATGTTGAAGCGTTCCTTTCCAATAACAGTTTGAATTTTGGCGTTTCACTCTGTTTTCTCCTATATTGATAGATGTATTTGGAATTCTAAATCAAACACGGTTTGTGCTACCTTCTTCAAACTTGACACAGTAAAGCAGTTTCAAGTTCTATCTATATGTTCTCTTTCCTCTTGATGTAGCACTCAGCAGTGACTGAGGAGAAACACTTTCATTGAAAGGGGTTGCCAAGCTTCCCAAAATTGCGAGTCTCCAGAAATCTCAGCAACTATTTTTTCACCCAAACTGGATGATACTTTCAGGTAATGATCAGTACACTAAGCTCACTTGGTTCCCCAAATTTCGTTCTTTTATGTTGAAGCGTTCGCTTCCAGTAACTGTTTGAATTTTGGCGTTTCACTCTGTTTTCTCCTATACTGACAGATGTATTTGGAACTCTAAATCAAACACGGTTTGTGCTAGCTTCTTGAAACTTGACACACTAAAGCAGTTTCTCGTTCTATCTCTATGTTCTGTTTCCTCTGGATGTAGCCCTAAGCAGTGACTGGGGAGAAATACTTTCATTGAAAGGGGTTGCCAAGCTTCCAGAAATTACGAGTCTCCAGAAATCTCAGCAACTATGATTTCACCCATACTGGATGATACTTTCAGGTAATGATCAGTACACTAAGCCCACTTGGTTCGCCAAATTTCGTTCTTCTATGTTGAAGCGTTCGTTTCCAGTAACAGTTTGAATTTTGGCGTTTCGCTCTGTTTTCTCCTATATTGATAGATGTATTTGGAACTCTAAACCAAACACGGTTTGTGCTAGCTTCTTGAAACTTGACACAGTAAAGCAGTTTCACGTTCTATCTCTATGTTCTGTTTCCTCTTCGATGTAGCACTCAGCAGTGACTGAGGAGAAACACTTTCATTGAAAGGGGTTGCCAAGCTTCCCAAAATTGCGAGTCTCCAGAAATCTCAGCAACTATTTTTTAACCCAAACTGGATGATACTTTCAGGTAATGATCAGTACACTAAGCCCACTTGGTTCCCCAAATTTCGTTCTTCTATGTTGAAGCGTTCGTTTCCAGTAACAGTTTGAATTTTGGCGTTTCACTCTGTTTTCTCCTATATTGATAGATGTATTTGGAACTCTAAACCAAACACGGTTTGTGCTAGCTTCTTGAAACTTGACACAGTAAAGCAGTTTCACGTTCTATCTCTATGTTCTGTTTCCTCTTGATGTAGCACTCAGCAGTGACTGAGGAGAAACACTTTCATTGAAAGGGGTTGCCAAGCTTCCCAAAATTGCGAGTCTCCAGAAATCTCAGCAACTATTTTTTCACCCAAACTGGATGATACTTTCAGGTAATGATCAGTACACTAAGCTCACTTGGTTCCCCAAATTTCGTTCTTTTATGTTGAAGCGTTCGCTTCCAGTAACTGTTTGAATTTTGGCGTTTCACTCTGTTTTCTCCTATATTGATAGATGTATTTGGAACTCTAAACCAAACACGGTTTGTGCTAGCTTCTTGAAACTTGAAACAGTAAAGCAGTTTCAAGTTCTATCTCTATGTTCTGTTTCCTCTTCAATGTAGCACTCAGCAGTGACTGAGGAGAAACACTTTCATTGAAAGGGGTTGCCAAGCTTCCCAAAATGGCGAGTCTCCAGAAATCTCAGCAACTATTTTTTAACCCAAACTGGATGATACTTTCAGGTAATGATCAGTACACTAAGCCCACTTGGTTCCCCAAATTTCGTTCTTCTATGTTGAAGCGTTCGTTTCCAGTAACAGTTTGAATTTTGGCGTTTCACTCTGTTTTCTCCTATATTGATAGATGTATTTGGAACTCTAAACCAAACACGGTTTGTGCTAGCTTCTTGAAACTTGACACAGTAAAGCAGTTTCACGTTCTATCTCTATGTTCTGTTTCCTCTTGATGTAGCACTCAGCAGTGACTGAGGAGAAACACTTTCATTGAAAGGGGTTGCCAAGCTTCCCAAAATTGCGAGTCTCCAGAAATCTCAGCAACTATTTTTTAACCCAAACTGGATGATACTTTCAGGTAATGATCAGTACACTAAGCTCACTTGGTTCCCCAAATTTCGTTCTTTTATGTTGAAGCGTTCGCTTCCAGTAACTGTTTGAATTTTGGCGTTTCACTCTGTTTTCTCCTATACTGACAGATGTATTTGGAACTCTAAATCAAACACGGTTTGTGCTAGCTTCTTGAAACTTGACACAGTAAAGCACTTTCACGTTCTATCTCTATGTTCTGTTTCCTCTGGATGTAGCCCTAAGCAGTGACTGGGGAGAAATACTTTCATTGACAGGGGTTGCCAAGCTTCCAGAAATTACGAGTCTCCAGAAATCTCAGCAACTATGATTTCACCCAACCTGGATGATACTTTCAGGTAATGATCAGTACACTAAGCCCACTTGGTTCGCCAAACTTCGTTCTTCTATGTTGAAGCGTTCGTTTCCAGTAACAGTTTGAATTTTGGCGTTTCACTCTGTTTTCTCCTATACTGACAGATGTATTTGGAACTCTAAATCAAACACGGTTTGTGCTAGCTTCTTGAAACTTGACACACTAAAGCAGTTTCACGTTCTATCTCTATGTTCTGTTTCCTCTTGATGTAGCCCTAAGCAGTGACTGGGGAGAAATACTTTCATTGAAAGGGGTTGCCAAGCTTCCAGAAATTACGAGTCTCCAGAAATCTCAGCAACTATGATTTCACCCATACTGGATGATACTTTCAGGTAATGATCAGTACACTAAGCCCACTTGGTTGGCCAAATTTCGTTCTTCTATGTTGAAGCGTTCGTTTCCAGTAACAGTTTGAATTTTGGCGTTTCACTCTGTTTTCTCCTATATTGATAGATGTATTTGGAACTCTAAACCAAACACGGTTTGTGCTAGCTTCTTGAAACTTGACACAGTAAGGCAGTTTCAAGTTCTATCTCTATGTTCTGTTTCCTCTTCGATGTAGCACTCAGCAGTGACTGAGGAGAAACACTTTCATTGAAAGGGGTTGCCAAGCTTCCCAAAATGGCGAGTCTCCAGAAATCTCAGCAACTATTTTTTAACCCAAACTGGATGATACTTTCAGGTAATGATCAGTACACTAAGCCCACTTGGTTCCCCAAATTTCGTTCTTCTATGTTGAAGCGTTCGTTTCCAGTAACAGTTTGAATTTTGGCGTTTCACTCTGTTTTCTCCTATATTGATAGATGTATTTGGAACTCTAAACCAAACACGGTTTGTCCTAGCTTCTTGAAACTTGACACAGTAAAGCAGTTTCACGTTCTATCTCTATGTTCTGTTTCCTCTTGATGTAGCACTCAGCAGTGACTGAGGAGAAACACTTTCATTGAAAGGGGTTGCCAAGCTTCCAGAAATTACGAGTCTCCAGAAATCTCAGCAACTATGATTTCACCCAAACTGGATGATACTTTCAGGTAATGATCAGTACACTAAGCCCACTTGGTTCGCCAAATTTCGTTCTTCTATGTTGAAGCGTTCGTTTCCAGTAACAGTTTGAATTTTGGTGTTTCACTCTGTTTTCTCCTATATTGATAGATGTATTTGGAACTCTAAACCAAACACGGTTTGTGCTAGCTTCTTGAAACTTGACACAGTAAAGCAGTTTCACGTTCTATCTCTATGTTCTGTTTCCTCTTCGATGTAGCACTCAGCAGTGACTGAGGAGAAACACTTTCATTGAAAGGGGTTGCCAAGCTTCCCAAAATTGCGAGTCTCCAGAAATCTCAGCAACTATTTTTTAACCCAAACTGGATGATACTTTCAGGTAATCATCAGTACACTAAGCTCACTTGGTTCCCCAAATTTCGTTCTTCTATGTTGAAGCGTTCGTTTCCAGTAACAGTTTGAATTTTGGCGTTTCACTCTGTTTTCTCCTATATTGATAGATGTATTTGGAACTCTAAATCAAACACGGTTTGTGCTAGCTTCTTGAAACTTGACACAGTAAAGCAGTTTCACGTTCTATCTCTATGTTCTGTTTCCTCTGGATGTAGCCCTAAGCAGTGACTGGGGAGAAATAATTTCATTGACAGGGGTTGCCAAGCTTCCAGAAATTACGAGTCTCCAGAAATCTCAGCAACTATGATTTCACCCAAACTGGATGATACTTTCAGGTAATAATAGGTACACTAAGCCCACTTGGTTCCCCAAATTTCGTTCTTCTATGTTGAAGCGTTCGTTTCCAGTAACAGTTTGAATTTTGGCGTTTCACTCTGTTTTCTCCTATATTGATAGATGTATTTGGAAATCTAAATCAAACACGGTTTGTGCTACCTTCTTCAAACTTGACACAGTAAAGCAGTTTCAAGTTCTATCTATATGTTCTCTTTCCTCTTGATGTAGCACTCAGCAGTGACTGAGGAGAAACACTTTCATTGAAAGGGGTTGCCAAGCTTCCCAAAATTGCGAGTCTCCGGAAATCTCAGCAACTATTTTTTCACCCAAACTGGATGATACTTTCAGGTAATGATCAGTACACTAAGCCCACTTGGTTGGCCAAATTTCGTTCTTCTATGTTGAAGCGTTCGTTTCCAGTAACAGTTTGAATTTTGGCGTTTCACTCTGTTTTCTCCTATATTGATAGATGTATTTGGAACTCTAAACCAAACACGGTTTGTGCTAGCTTCTTGAAACTTGACACAGTAAGGCAGTTTCAAGTTCTATCTCTATGTTCTGTTTCCTCTTCGATGTAGCACTCAGCAGTGACTGAGGAGAAACACTTTCATTGAAAGGGGTTGCCAAGCTTCCCAAAATGGCGAGTCTCCAGAAATCTCAGCAACTATTTTTTAACCCAAACTGGATGATACTTTCAGGTAATGATCAGTACACTAAGCCCACTTGGTTCCCCAAATTTCGTTCTTCTATGTTGAAGCGTTCGTTTCCAGTAACAGTTTGAATTTTGGCGTTTCACTCTGTTTTCTCCTATATTGATAGATGTATTTGGAACTCTAAACCAAACACGGTTTGTGCTAGCTTCTTGAAACTTGACACAGTAAAGCAGTTTCACGTTCTATCTCTATGTTCTGTTTCCTCTTGATGTAGCACTCAGCAGTGACTGAGGAGAAACACTTTCATTGAAAGGGGTTGCCAAGCTTCCAGAAATTACGAGTCTCCAGAAATCTCAGCAACTATGATTTCACCCAAACTGGATGATACTTTCAGGTAATGATCAGTATACTAAGCCCACTTGGTTCGCCAAATTTCGTTCTTCTATGTTGAAGCGTTCGTTTCCAGTAACAGTTTGAATTTTGGTGTTTCACTCTGTTTTCTCCTATATTGATAGATGTATTTGGAACTCTAAACCAAACACGGTTTGTGCTAGCTTCTTGAAACTTGACACAGTAAAGCAGTTTCACGTTCTATCTCTATGTTCTGTTTCCTCTTCGATGTAGCACTCAGCAGTGACTGAGGAGAAACACTTTCATTGAAAGGGGTTGCCAAGCTTCCCAAAATTGCGAGTCTCCAGAAATCTCAGCAACTATTTTTTAACCCAAACTGGATGATACTTTCAGGTAATGATCAGTACACTAAGCTCACTTGGTTCCCCAAATTTCGTTCTTCTATGTTGAAGCGTTCGTTTCCAGTAACAGTTTGAATTTTGGCGTTTCACTCTGTTTTCTCCTATATTGATAGATGTATTTGGAACTCTAAATCAAACACGGTTTGTGCTAGCTTCTTGAAACTTGACACAGTAAAGCAGTTTCACGTTCTATCTCTATGTTCTGTTTCCTCTGGATGTAGCCCTAAGCAGTGACTGGGGAGAAATACTTTCATTGACAGGGGTTGCCAAGCTTCCAGAAATTACGAGTCTCCAGAAATCTCAGCAACTATGATTTCACCCAAACTGGATGATACTTTCAGGTAATAATAGGTACACTAAGCCCACTTGGTTCCCCAAATTTCGTTCTTCTATGTTGAAGCGTTCGTTTCCAGTAACAGTTTGAATTTTGGCGTTTCACTCTGTTTTCTCCTATATTGATAGATGTATTTGGAAATCTAAATCAAACACAGTTTGTGCTACCTTCTTCAAACTTGACACAGTAAAGCAGTTTCAAGTTCTATCTATATGTTCTCTTTCCTCTTGATGTAGCACTCAGCAGTGACTGAGGAGAAACACTTTCATTGAAAGGGGTTGCCAAGCTTCCCAAAATTGCGAGTCTCCGGAAATCTCAGCAACTATTTTTTCACCCAAACTGGATGATACTTTCAGGTAATGATCAGTACACTAAGCTCACTTGGTTCCCCAAATTTCGTTCTTTTATGTTGAAGCGTTCGCTTCCAGTAACTGTTTGAATTTTGGCGTTTCACTCTGTTTTCTCCTATACTGACAGATGTATTTGGAACTCTAAATCAAACACGGTTTGTGCTAGCTTCTTGAAACTTGACACAGTAAAGCAGTTTCACGTTCTATCTCTATGTTCTGTTTCCTCTTCGATGTAGCACTCAGCAGTGACTGGGGAGAAATACTTTCATTGACAGGGGTTGCCAAGCTTCCAGAAATTACGAGTCTCCAGAAATCTCAGCAACTATGATTTCACCCAAACTGGATGATACTTTCAGGTAATAATAGGTACACTAAGCCCACTTGGTTCCCCAAATTTCGTTCTTCTATGTTGAAGCGTTCGTTTCCAGTAACAGTTTGAATTTTGGCGTTTCACTCTGTTTTCTCCTATATTGATAGATGTATTTGGAACTCTAAATCAAACACGGTTTGTGCTACCTTCTTCAAACTTGACACAGTAAAGCAGTTTCAAGTTCTATCTATATGTTCTCTTTCCTCTTGATGTAGCACTCAGCAGTGACTGAGGAGAAACACTTTCATTGAAAGGGGTTGCCAAGCTTCCCAAAATTGCGAGTCTCCAGAAATCTCAGCAACTATTTTTTCACCCAAACTGGATGATACTTTCAGGTAATGATCAGTACACTAAGCTCACTTGGTTCCCCAAATTTCGTTCTTTTATGTTGAAGCGTTCGTTTCCAGTAACAGTTTGAATTTTGGCGTTTCACTCTGTTTTCTCCTATATTGATAGATGTATTTGGAACTCTAAACCAAACACGGTTTGTGCTAGCTTCTTGAAACTTGACACAGTAAAGCAGTTTCACGTTCTATCTCTATGTTCTGTTTCCTCTTCGATGTAGCACTCAGCAGTGACTGAGGAGAAACACTTTCATTGAAAGGGGTTGCCAAGCTTCCCAAAATTGCGAGTCTCCAGAAATCTCAGCAACTATTTTTTAACCCAAACTGGATGATACTTTCAGGTAATGATCAGTACACTAAGCCCACTTGGTTCCCCAAATTTCGTTCTTCTATGTTGAAGCGTTCGTTTCCAGTAACAGTTTGAATTTTGGCGTTTCACTCTGTTTTCTCCTATATTGATAGATGTATTTGGAACTCTAAACCAAACACGGTTTGTGCTAGCTTCTTGAAACTTGACACAGTAAAGCAGTTTCACGTTCTATCTCTATGTTCTGTTTCCTCTGGATGTTGCCCTAAGCAGTGACTGGGGAGAAATACTTTCATTGACAGGGGTTGCCAAGCTTCCAGAAATCACGAGTCTCCAGAAATCTCAGCAACTATGATTTCACCCAAACTGGATGATACTTTCAGGTAATAATAGGTACACTAAGCCCACTTGGTTCCCCAAATTTCGTTCTTCTATGTTGAAGCGTTCGTTTCCAGTAACAGTTTGAATTTTGGCGTTTCACTCTGTTTTCTCCTATATTGATAGATGTATTTGGAACTCTAAATCAAACACGGTTTGTGCTACCTTCTTCAAACTTGACACAGTAAAGCAGTTTCAAGTTCTATCTATATGTTCTCTTTCCTCTTGATGTAGCACTCAGCAGTGACTGAGGAGAAACACTTTCATTGAAAGGGGTTGCCAAGCTTCCCAAAATTGCGAGTCTCCAGAAATCTCAGCAACTATTTTTTCACCCAAACTGGATGACACTTTCAGGTAATGATCAGTACACTAAGCTCACTTGGTTCCCCAAATTTCGTTCTTTTATGTTGAAGCGTTCACTTCCAGTAACTGTTTGAATTTTGGCGTTTCACTCTGTTTTCTCCTATACTGACAGATGTATTTGAAACTCTAAATCAAACACGGTTTGTGCTAGCTTCTTGAAACTTGACACAGTAAAGCAGTTTCAAGTTCTATCTCTATGTTTTCTTTCCTCTTGATGTAGCACTCAGCAGTGACTGAGGAGAAACACTTTCATTGAAAGGGGTTGCCAAGCTTCCAGAAATTACGAGTCTCCAGAAATCTCAGCAACTATGATTTCACCCAAACTGGATGATACTTTCAGGTAATGATCAGTACACTAAGCCCACTTGGTTCCCCAAATTTCGTTCTTCTATGTTGATGCGTTCGCTTCCAGTAACAGTTTGAATTTTGGCGTTTCACTCTGTTTTCTCCTATACTGACAGATGTATTTGGAACTCTAACCCAAACACGGTTTGTGCTAGCTTCTTGAAACTTGACACAGTAAAGCAGTTTCACGTTCTATCTCTATGTTCTGTTTCCTCTTGATGTAGCACTCAGCAGTGACTGAGGAGAAACACTTTCATTGAAAGGGGTTGCCAAGCTTCCCAAAATTGCGAGTCTCCAGAAATCTCAGCAACTATTTTTTAACCCAAACTGGATGATACTTTCAGGTAATGATCAGTACACTAAGCTCACTTGGTTCCCCAAATTTCGTTCTTTTATGTTGAAGCGTTCGCTTCCAGTAACTGTTTGAATTTTGGCGTTTCACTCTGTTTTCTCCTATACTGACAGATGTATTTGGAACTCTAAATCAAACACGGTTTGTGCTAGCTTCTTGAAACTTGACACAGTAAAGCAGTTTCACGTTCTATCTCTATGTTCTGTTTCCTCTGGATGTAGCCCTAAGCAGTGACTGGGGAGAAATACTTTCATTGAGAGGGGTTGCCAAGCTTCCAGAAATTACGAGTCTCCAGAAATCTCAGCAACTATGATTTCACCCAAACTGGATGATACTTTCAGGTAATAATAGGTACACTAAGCCCACTTGGTTCCCCAAATTTCGTTCTTCTATGTTGAAGCGTTCGTTTCCAGTAACAGTTTGAATTTTGGCGTTTCACACTGTTTTCTCCTATATTGATAGATGTATTTGGAACTCTAAATCAAACACGGTTTGTGCTACCTTCTTCAAACTTGACACAGTAAAGCAGTTTCAAGTTCTATCTATATGTTCTCTTTCCTCTTGATGTAGCACTCAGCAGTGACTGAGGAGAAACACTTTCATTGAAAGGGGTTGCCAAGCTTCCCAAAATTGCGAGTCTCCAGAAATCTCAGCAACTATTTTTTCACCCAAACTGGATGATACTTTCAGGTAATGATCAGTACACTAAGCTCACTTGGTTCCCCAAATTTCGTTCTTTTATGTTGAAGCATTCGCTTCCAGTAACTGTTTGAATTTTGGCGTTTCACTCTGTTTTCTCCTATACTGACAGATGTATTTGGAACTCTACATCAAACACGGTTTGTGCTAGCTTCTTGAAACTTGACACACTAAAGCGGTTTCAGGTTCTATCTCTATGTTCTGTTTCCTCCGGATGTAGCCCTAAGCAGTGACTGGGGAGAAATACTTTCATTGAAAGGGGTTGCCAAGCTTCCAGAAATTACGAGTCTCCAGAAATCTCAGCAACTATGATTTCACCCAACCTGGATGATACTTTCAGGTAATGATCAGTACACTAAGCCCACTTGGTTCGCCAAATTTCATTCTTCTATGTTGAAGCGTTCGATTCCAGTAACAGTTTGAATTTTGGTGTTTCACTCTGTTTTCTCCTATATTGATAGATGTATTTGGAACTCTAAACCAAACACGGTTTGTGCTAGCTTCTTGAAACTTGACACAGTAAAGCAGTTTCACGTTCTATCTCTATGTTCTGTTTCCTCTTCGATGTAGCACTCAGCAGTGACTGAGGAGAAACACTTTCATTGAAAGGGGTTGCCAAGCTTCCCAAAATTGCGAGTCTCCAGAAATCTCAGCAACTATTTTTTAACCCAAACTGGATGATACTTTCAGGTAATGATCAGTACACTAAGCCCACTTGGTTCCCCAAATTTCGTTCTTCTATGTTGAAGCGTTCGTTTCCAGTAACAGTTTGAATTTTGGCGTTTCACTCTGTTTTCTCCTATATTGATAGATGTATTTGGAACTCTAAACCAAACACGGTTTGTGCTAGCTTCTTGAAACTTGACACAGTAAAGCAGTTTCATGTTCTATCTCTATGTTCTGTTTCCTCTGGATGTAGCCCTAAGCAGTGACTGGGGAGAAATACTTTCATTGACAGGGGTTGCCAAGCTTCCAGAAATTACGAGTCTCCAGAAATCTCAGCAACTATGATTTCACCCAAACTGGATGATACTTTCAGGTAATAATAGGTACACTAAGCCCACTTGGTTCCCCAAATTTCGTTCTTCTATGTTGAAGCGTTCCTTTCCAGTAACAGTTTGAATTTTGGCGTTTCACTCTGTTTTCTCCTATATTGATAGATGTATTTGGAATTCTAAATCAAACACGGTTTGTGCTACCTTCTTCAAACTTGACACAGTAAAGCAGTTTCAAGTTCTATCTATATGTTCTCTTTCCTCTTGATGTAGCACTCAGCAGTGACTGAGGAGAAACACTTTCATTGAAAGGGGTTGCCAAGCTTCCCAAAATTGCGAGTCTCCAGAAATCTCAGCAACTATTTTTTCACCCAAACTGGATGATACTTTCAGGTAATGATCAGTACACTAAGCTCACTTGGTTCCCCAAATTTCGTTCTTTTATGTTGAAGCGTTCGCTTCCAGTAACTGTTTGAATTTTGGCGTTTCACTCTGTTTTCTCCTATACTGACAGATGTATTTGGAACTCTAAATCAAACACGGTTTGTGCTAGCTTCTTGAAACTTGACACACTAAAGCAGTTTCACGTTCTATCTCTATGTTCTGTTTCCTCTGGATGTAGCCCTAAGCAGTGACTGGGGAGAAATACTTTCATTGAAAGGGGTTGCCAAGCTTCCAGAAATTACGAGTCTCCAGAAATCTCAGCAACTATGATTTCACCCATACTGGATGATACTTTCAGGTAATGATCAGTACACTAAGCCCACTTGGTTCGCCAAATTTCGTTCTTCTATGTTGAAGCGTTCGTTTCCAGTAACAGTTTGAATTTTGGCGTTTCGCTCTGTTTTCTCCTATATTGATAGATGTATTTGGAACTCTAAACCAAACACGGTTTGTGCTAGCTTCTTGAAACTTGACACAGTAAAGCAGTTTCACGTTCTATCTCTATGTTCTGTTTCCTCTTCGATGTAGCACTCAGCAGTGACTGAGGAGAAACACTTTCATTGAAAGGGGTTGCCAAGCTTCCCAAAATTGCGAGTCTCCAGAAATCTCAGCAACTATTTTTTAACCCAAACTGGATGATACTTTCAGGTAATGATCAGTACACTAAGCCCACTTGGTTCCCCAAATTTCGTTCTTCTATGTTGAAGCGTTCGTTTCCAGTAACAGTTTGAATTTTGGCGTTTCACTCTGTTTTCTCCTATATTGATAGATGTATTTGGAACTCTAAACCAAACACGGTTTGTGCTAGCTTCTTGAAACTTGACACAGTAAAGCAGTTTCACGTTCTATCTCTATGTTCTGTTTCCTCTTGATGTAGCACTCAGCAGTGACTGAGGAGAAACACTTTCATTGAAAGGGGTTGCCAAGCTTCCCAAAATTGCGAGTCTCCAGAAATCTCAGCAACTATTTTTTCACCCAAACTGGATGATACTTTCAGGTAATGATCAGTACACTAAGCTCACTTGGTTCCCCAAATTTCGTTCTTTTATGTTGATGCGTTCGCTTCCAGTAACTGTTTGAATTTTGGCGTTTCACTCTGTTTTCTCCTATATTGATAGATGTATTTGGAACTCTAAACCAAACACGGTTTGTGCTAGCTTCTTGAAACTTGAAACAGTAAAGCAGTTTCAAGTTCTATCTCTATGTTCTGTTTCCTCTTCGATGTAGCACTCAGCAGTGACTGAGGAGAAACACTTTCATTGAAAGGGGTTGCCAAGCTTCCCAAAATGGCGAGTCTCCAGAAATCTCAGCAACTATTTTTTAACCCAAACTGGATGATACTTTCAGATAATGATCAGTACACTAAGCCCACTTGGTTCCCCAAATTTCGTTCTTCTATGTTGAAGCGTTCGTTTCCAGTAACAGTTTGAATTTTGGCGTTTCACTCTGTTTTCTCCTATATTGATAGATGTATTTGGAACTCTAAACCAAACACGGTTTGTGCTAGCTTCTTGAAACTTGACACAGTAAAGCAGTTTCACGTTCTATCTCTATGTTCTGTTTCCTCTTGATGTAGCACTCAGCAGTGACTGAGGAGAAACACTTTCATTGAAAGGGGTTGCCAAGCTTCCCAAAATTGCGAGTCTCCAGAAATCTCAGCAACTATTTTTTAACCCAAACTGGATGATACTTTCAGGTAATGATCAGTACACTAAGCTCACTTGGTTCCCCAAATTTCGTTCTTTTATGTTGAAGCGTTCGCTTCCAGTAACTGTTTGAATTTTGGCGTTTCACTCTGTTTTCTCCTATACTGACAGATGTATTTGGAACTCTAAATCAAACACGGTTTGTGCTAGCTTCTTGAAACTTGACACAGTAAAGCACTTTCACGTTCTATCTCTATGTTCTGTTTCCTCTGGATGTAGCCCTAAGCAGTGACTGGGGAGAAATACTTTCATTGACAGGGGTTGCCAAGCTTCCAGAAATTACGAGTCTCCAGAAATCTCAGCAACTATGATTTCACCCAACCTGGATGATACTTTCAGGTAATGATCAGTACACTAAGCCCACTTGGTTCGCCAAACTTCGTTCTTCTATGTTGAAGCGTTCGTTTCCAGTAACAGTTTGAATTTTGGCGTTTCACTCTGTTTTCTCCTATACTGACAGATGTATTTGGAACTCTAAATCAAACACGGTTTGTGCTAGCTTCTTGAAACTTGACACACTAAAGCAGTTTCACGTTCTATCTCTATGTTCTGTTTCCTCTTGATGTAGCCCTAAGCAGTGACTGGGGAGAAATACTTTCATTGAAAGGGGTTGCCAAGCTTCCAGAAATTACGAGTCTCCAGAAATCTCAGCAACTATGATTTCACCCATACTGGATGATACTTTCAGGTAATGATCAGTACACTAAGCCCACTTGGTTGGCCAAATTTCGTTCTTCTATGTTGAAGCGTTCGTTTCCAGTAACAGTTTGAATTTTGGCGTTTCACTCTGTTTTCTCCTATATTGATAGATGTATTTGGAACTCTAAACCAAACACGGTTTGTGCTAGCTTCTTGAAACTTGACACAGTAAGGCAGTTTCAAGTTCTATCTCTATGTTCTGTTTCCTCTTCGATGTAGCACTCAGCAGTGACTGAGGAGAAACACTTTCATTGAAAGGGGTTGCCAAGCTTCCCAAAATGGCGAGTCTCCAGAAATCTCAGCAACTATTTTTTAACCCAAACTGGATGATACTTTCAGGTAATGATCAGTACACTAAGCCCACTTGGTTCCCCAAATTTCGTTCTTCTATGTTGAAGCGTTCATTTCCAGTAACAGTTTGAATTTTGGCGTTTCACTCTGTTTTCTCCTATATTGATAGATGTATTTGGAACTCTAAACCAAACACGGTTTGTCCTAGCTTCTTGAAACTTGACACAGTAAAGCAGTTTCACGTTCTATCTCTATGTTCTGTTTCCTCTTGATGTAGCACTCAGCAGTGACTGAGGAGAAACACTTTCATTGAAAGGGGTTGCCAAGCTTCCAGAAATTACGAGTCTCCAGAAATCTCAGCAACTATGATTTCACCCAAACTGGATGATACTTTCAGGTAATGATCAGTACACTAAGCCCACTTGGTTCGCCAAATTTCGTTCTTCTATGTTGAAGCGTTCGTTTCCAGTAACAGTTTGAATTTTGGTGTTTCACTCTGTTTTCTCCTATATTGATAGATGTATTTGGAACTCTAACCCAAACACGGTTTGTGCTAGCTTCTTGAAACTTGACACAGTAAAGCAGTTTCACGTTCTATCTCTATGTTCTGTTTCCTCTTCGATGTAGCACTCAGCAGTGACTGAGGAGAAACACTTTCATTGAAAGGGGTTGCCAAGCTTCCCAAAATTGCGAGTCTCCAGAAATCTCAGCAACTATTTTTTAACCCAAACTGGATGATACTTTCAGGTAATGATCAGTACACTAAGCTCACTTGGTTCCCCAAATTTCGTTCTTCTATGTTGAAGCGTTCGTTTCCAGTAACAGTTTGAATTTTGGCGTTTCACTCTGTTTTCTCCTATATTGATAGATGTATTTGGAACTCTAAATCAAACACGGTTTGTGCTAGCTTCTTGAAACTTGACACAGTAAAGCAGTTTCACGTTCTATCTCTATGTTCTGTTTCCTCTCGATGTAGCCCTAAGCAGTGACTGGGGAGAAATACTTTCATTGACAGGGGTTGCCAAGCTTCCAGAAATTACGAGTCTCCAGAAATCTCAGCAACTATGATTTCACCCAAACTGGATGATACTTTCAGGTAATAATAGGTACACTAAGCCCACTTGGTTCCCCAAATTTCGTTCTTCTATGTTGAAGCGTTCGTTTCCAGTAACAGTTTGAATTTTGGCGTTTCACTCTGTTTTCTCCTATATTGATAGATGTATTTGGAAATCTAAATCAAACACGGTTTGTGCTACCTTCTTCAAACTTGACACAGTAAAGCAGTTTCAAGTTCTATCTATATGTTCTCTTTCCTCTTGATGTAGCACTCAGCAGTGACTGAGGAGAAACACTTTCATTGAAAGGGGTTGCCAAGCTTCCCAAAATTGCGAGTCTCCGGAAATCTCAGCAACTATTTTTTCACCCAAACTGGATGATACTTTCAGGTAATGATCAGTACACTAAGCTCACTTGGTTCCCCAAATTTCGTTCTTTTATGTTGAAGCGTTCGCTTCCAGTAACTGTTTGAATTTTGGCGTTTCACTCTGTTTTCTCCTATACTGACAGATGTATTTGGAACTCTAAATCAAACACGGTTTGTGCTAGCTTCTTGAAACTTGACACAGTAAAGCAGTTTCACGTTCTATCTCTATGTTCTGTTTCCTCTTCGATGTAGCACTCAGCAGTGACTGGGGAGAAATACTTTCATTGACAGGGGTTGCCAAGCTTCCAGAAATTACGAGTCTCCAGAAATCTCAGCAACTATGATTTCACCCAAACTGGATGATACTTTCAGGTAATAATAGGTACACTAAGCCCACTTGGTTCCCCAAATTTCGTTCTTCTATGTTGAAGCGTTCGTTTCCAGTAACAGTTTGAATTTTGGCATTTCACTCTGTTTTCTCCTATATTGATAGATGTATTTGGAACTCTAAATCAAACACGGTTTGTGCTACCTTCTTCAAACTTGACACAGTAAAGCAGTTTCAAGTTCTATCTATATGTTCTCTTTCCTCTTGATGTAGCACTCAGCAGTGACTGAGGAGAAACACTTTCATTGAAAGGGGTTGCCAAGCTTCCCAAAATTGCGAGTCTCCAGAAATCTCAGCAACTATTTTTTCACCCAAACTGGATGATACCTTCAGGTAATGATCAGTACACTAAGCTCACTTGGTTCCCCAAATTTCGTTCTTTTATGTTGAAGCGTTCACTTCCAGTAACTGTTTGAATTTTGGCGTTTCACTCTGTTTTCTCCTATACTGACAGATGTATTTGAAACTCTAAATCAAACACGGTTTGTGCTAGCTTCTTGAAACTTGACACAGTAAAGCAGTTTCAAGTTCTATCTCTATGTTTTCTTTCCTCTTGATGTAGCACTCAGCAGTGACTGAGGAGAAACACTTTCATTGAAAGGGGTTGCCAAGCTTCCAGAAATTACGAGTCTCCAGAAATCTCAGCAACTATGATTTCACCCAAACTGGATGATACTTTCAGGTAATGATCAATACACTAAGCCCACTTGGTTCCCCAAATTTCGTTCTTCTATGTTGATGCGTTCGCTTCCAGTAACAGTTTGAATTTTGGCGTTTCACTCTGTTTTCTCCTATACTGACAGATGTATTTGGAACTCTAACCCAAACACGGTTTGTGCTAGCTTCTTGAAACTTGACACAGTAAAGCAGTTTCACGTTCTATCTCTATGTTCTGTTTCCTCTTGATGTAGCACTCAGCAGTGACTGAGGAGAAACACTTTCATTGAAAGGGGTTGCCAAGCTCCCCAAAACTGCGAGTCTCCAGAAATCTCAGCAACTATTTTTTCACCCAAACTGGATGATACTTTCAGGTAATGATCAGTACACTAAGCTCACTTGGTTCCCCAAATTTCGTTCTTTTATGTTGAAGCGTTCGCTTCCAGTAACTGTTTGAATTTTGGCGTTTCACTCTGTTTTCTCCTATACTGACAGATGTATTTGGAACTCTAAATCAAACACGGTTTGTGCTAGCTTCTTGAAACTTGACACAGTAAAGCAGTTTCACGTTCTATCTCTATGTTCTGTTTCCTCTGGATGTAGCCCTAAGCAGTGACTGGGGAGAAATACTTTCATTGACAGGGGTTGCCAAGCTTCCAAAAATTACGAGTCTCCAGAAATCTCAGCAACTATGATTTCACCCAAACTGGATGATACTTTCAGGTAATAATAGGTACACTAAGCCCACTTGGTTCCCCAAATTTCGTTCTTGTATGTTGAAGCGTTCGTTTCCAGTAACAGTTTGAATTTTGGGGTTTCACTCTGTTTTCTCCTATATTGATAGATGTATTTGGAACTCTAAACCAAACACGGTTTGTGCTAGCTTCTTGAAACTTGACACAGTAAAGCAGTTTCACGTTCTATCTCTATGTTCTGTTTCCTCTTCAATGTAGCACTCAGCAGTGACTGAGGAGAAACACTTTCATTGAAAGGGGTTGCCAAGCTTCCCAAAATTGCGAGTCTCCAGAAATCTCAGCAACTATTTTTTAACCCAAACTGGATGATACTTTCAGGTAATGATCAGTACACTAAGCCCACTTGGTTCCCCAAATTTCGTTCTTCTATGTTGAAGCGTTCGTTTCCAGTAACAGTTTGAATTTTGGCGTTTCACTCTGTTTTCTCCTATATTGATAGATGTATTTGGAACTCTAAACCAAACACGGTTTGTCCTACTTCTTGAAACTTGACACAGTAAAGCAGTTTCACGTTCTATCTCTATGTTCTGTTTCCTCTTGATGTAGCACTCAGCAGTGACTGAGGAGAAACACTTTCATTGAAAGGGGTTGCCAAGCTTCCAGAAATTACGAGTCTCCAGAAATCTCAGCAACTATGATTTCACCCAAACTGGATGATACTTTCAGGTAATGATCAGTACACTAATCTCACTTGGTTCGCCAAATTTCGTTCTTCTATGTTGAAGCGTTTGTTTCCAGTAACAGTTTGAATTTTGGTGTTTCACTCTGTTTTCTCCTATATTGATAGATGTATTTGGAACTCTAAACCAAACACGGTTTGTGCTAGCTTCTTGAAACTTGACACAGTAAAGCAGTTTCACGTTCTATCTCTATGTTCTGTTTCCTCTTCGATGTAGCACTCAGCAGTGACTGAGGAGAAACACTTTCATTGAAAGGGGTTGCCAAGCTTCCCAAAATTGCGAGTCTCCAGAAATCTCAGCAACTATTTTTTAACCCAAACTGGATGATACTTTCAGGTAATGATCAGTACACTAAGCCCACTTGGTTCCCCAAATTTCGTTCTTCTATGTTGAAGCGTTCGTTTCCAGTAACAGTTTGAATTTTGGCGTTTCACTCTGTTTTCTCCTATATTGATAGATGTATTTGGAACTCTAAACCAAACACGGTTTGTGCTAGCTTCTTGAAACTTGACACAGTAAAGCAGTTTCACGTTCTATCTCTATGTTCTGTTTCCTCTGGATGTAGCCCTAAGCAGTGACTGGGGAGAAATACTTTCATTGACAGGGGTTGCCAAGCATCCAGAAATTACGAGTCTCCAGAAATCTCAGCAACTATGATTTCACCCAAACTGGATGATACTTTCAGGTAATAATAGGTACACTAAGCCCAATTGGTTCCCCAAATTTCGTTCTTCTATGTTGAAGCGTTCGTTTCCAGTAACAGTTTGAATTTTGGCGTTTCACTCTGTTTTCTCCTATATTGATAGATGTATTTGGAACTCTAAATCAAACACGGTTTGTGCTACCTTCTTCAAACTTGACACAGTAAAGCAGTTTCAAGTTCTATCTATATGTTCTCTTTCCTCTTGATGTAGCACTCAGCAGTGACTGAGGAGAAACACTTTCATTGAAAGGGGTTGCCAAGCTTCCCAAAATTGCGAGTCTCCAGAAATCTCAGCAACTATTTTTTCACCCAAACTGGATGATACTTTCAGGTAATGATCAGTACACTAAGCTCACTTGGTTCCCCAAATTTCGTTCTTTTATGTTGAAGCGTTCGCTTCCAGTAACTGTTTGAATTTTGGCGTTTCACTCTGTTTTCTCCTATACTGACAGATGTATTTGGAACTCTAAATCAAACACGGTTTGTGCTAGCTTCTTGAAACTTGACACAGTAAAGCACTTTCACGTTCTATCTCTATGTTCTGTTTCCTCTGGATGTAGCCCTAAGCAGTGACTGGGGAGAAATACTTTCATTGACAGGGGTTGCCAAGCTTCCAGAAATTACGAGTTTCCAGACATCTCAGCAACTATGATTTCACCCAACCTGGATGATACTTTCAGGTAATGATCAGTACACTAAGCCCACTTGGTTCGCCAAACTTCGTTCTTCTATGTTGAAGCGTTCGTTTCCAGTAACAGTTTGAATTTTGGCGTTTCACTCTGTTTTCTCCTATACTGACAGATGTATTTGGAACTCTAAATCAAACACGGTTTGTGCTAGCTTCTTGAAACTTGACACACTAAAGCAGTTTCACGTTCTATCTCTATGTTCTGTTTCCTCTTGATGTAGCCCTAAGCAGTGACTGGGGAGAAATACTTTCATTGAAAGGGGTTGCCAAGCTTCCAGAAATTACGAGTCTCTAGAAATCTCAGCAACTATGATTTCACCCATACTGGATGATACTTTCAGGTAATGATCAGTACACTAAGCCCACTTGGTTCGCCAAATTTCGTTCTTCTATGTTGAAGCGTTCGTTTCCAGTAACAGTTTGAATTTTGGCGTTTCACTCTGTTTTCTCCTATATTGATAGATGTATTTGGAACTCTAAACCAAACACGGTTTGTGCTAGCTTCTTGAAACTTGACACAGTAAAGCAGTTTCACGTTCTATCTCTATGTTCTGTTTCCTCTTCGATGTAGCACTCAGCAGTGACTGAGGAGAAACACTTTCATTGAAAGGGGTTGCCAAGCTTCCCAAAATTGCGAGTCTCCAGAAATCTCAGCAACTATTTTTTAACCCAAACTGGATGATACTTTCAGGTAATGATCAGTACACTAAGCCCACTTGGTTCCCCAAATTTCGTTCTTCTATGTTGAAGCGTTCGTTTCCAGTAACAGTTTGAATTTTGGCGTTTCACTCTGTTTTCTCCTATATTGATAGATGTATTTGGAACTCTAAACCAAACACGGTTTGTCCTAGCTTCTTGAAACTTGACACAGTAAAGCAGTTTCACGTTCTATCTCTATGTTCTGTTTCCTCTTGATGTAGCACTCAGCAGTGACTGAGGAGAAACACTTTCATTGAAAGGGGTTGCCAAGCTTCCAGAAATTACGAGTCTCCAGAAATCTCAGCAACTATGATTTCACCCAAACTGGATGATACTTTCAGGTAATGATCAGTACACTAAGCCCACTTGGTTCCCCAAATTTCGTTATTCTATGTTGAAGCGTTCGTTTCCAGTAACAGTTTGAATTTTGGCGTTTCACTCTGTTTTCTCTATATTGATAGATGTATTTGGAACTCTAACCCAAACACGGTTTGTGCTAGCTTCTTGAAACTTGACACAGTAAAGCAGTTTCTCGTTCTATCTCTATGTTCTGTCTCCTCTTGATGTAGCCCTAAGCAGTGACTGGGGAGAAACACTTTCATTGAAAGGGGTTGCCAAGCTTCCAAAAATTACGAGTCTCCAGAAATCTCAGCATCTATTTTTTCACCCAAACTGGATGATACTTTCAGGTAATGATGAGTACGCTAAGCCCACTGGGTTCCCAAAATTTCGTTCTTCTATGTTGAAGCGTTCGTTTCCAGTAACAGTTTGAATTTTGGCGTTTCACTCTGTTTTCTCCTATATTGATAGATGTATTTGGAACTCTAAACCAAACACGGTTTGTGCTACCTTCTTGAAACTTGACACAGTAAAGCAGTTTCACGTTCTATCTCTATGTTCTGTTTCCTCTTCGATTTAGCACTCAGCAGTGACTGAGGAGAAACACTTTCATTGAAAGGGGTTGCCAAACTCCCCAAAACTGCGAGTCTCCAGAAATCTCAGCAACTATTTTTTCACCCAAACTGGATGATACTTTCAGGTAATGATCAGTACACTAAGCTCACTTGGTTCCCCAAATTTCGTTCTTTTATGTTGAAGCGTTCACTTCCAGTAACTGTTTGAATTTTGGCGTTTCACTCTGTTTTCTCCTATACTGACAGATGTATTTGGAACTCTAAATCAAACACGGTTTGTGCTAGCTTCTTGAAACTTGACACAGTAAAGCAGTTTCACTTTCTATCTCTATGTTCTGTTTCCTCTGGATGTAGCCCTAAGCAGTGACTGGGGAGAAATACTTTCATTGACAGGGGTTGCCAAGCTTCCAGAAATTACGAGTCTCCAGAAATCTCAGCAACTATGATTTCACCCAAACTGGATGATACTTTCAGGTAATAATAGGTACACTAAGCCCACTTGGTTCCCCAAATTTCGTTCTTCTATGTTGAAGCGTTCGTTTCCAGTAACAGTTTGAATTTTGGCGTTTCACTCTGTTTTCTCCTATATTGATAGATGTATTTGGAACTCTAAATCAAACAAGGTTTGTGCTACCTTCTTCAAACTTGACACAGTAAAGCAGTTTCAAGTTCTATCTATATGTTCTCTTTCCTCTTGATGTAGCACTCAGCAGTGACTGAGGAGAAACACTTTCATTGAAAGGGGTTGCCAAGCTTCCCAAAATTGCGAGTCTCCAGAAATCTCAGCAACTATTTTTTCACCCAAACTGGATGATACTTTCAGGTAATGATCAGTACACTAAGCTCACTTGGTTCCCCAAATTTCGTTCTTTTATGTTGAAGCGTTCGCTTCCAGTAACTGTTTGAATTTTGGCGTTTCACTGTGTTTTCTCCTATACTGACAGATGTATTTGGAACTCTAAATCAAACACGGTTTGTGCTAGCTTCTTGAAACTTGACACACTAAAGCAGTTTCTCGTTCTATCTCTATGTTCTGTTTCCTCTTGATGTAGCCCTAAGCAGTGACTGGGGAGAAATACTTTCATTGAAAGGGGTTGCCAAGCTTCCAGAAATTACGAGTCTCCAGAAATCTCAGCAACTATGATTTCACCCATACTGGATGATACTTTCAGGTAATGATCAGTACACTAAGCCCACTTGGTTCGCCAAATTTCATTCTTCTATGTTGAAGCGTTCGTTTCCAGTAACAGTTTGAATTTTGCTGTTTCACTCTGTTTTCTCCTATATTGATAGATGTATTTGGAACTCTAAACCAAACACGGTTTGTGCTAGCTTCTTGAAACTTGACACAGTAAAGCAGTTTCACGTTCTATCTCTATGTTCTGTTTCCTCTTCGATGTAGCACTCAGCAGTGACTGAGGAGAAACACTTTCATTGAAAGGGGTTGCCAAGCTTCCCAAAATTGCGAGTCTCCAGAAATCTCAGCAACTATTTTTTAACCCAAACTGGATGATACTTTCAGGTAATGATCAGTACACTAAGCCCACTTGGTTCCCCAAATTTCGTTCTTCTATGTTGAAGCGTTCGTTTCCAGTAACAGTTTGAATTTTGGCGTTTCACTCTGTTTTCTCCTATATTGATAGATGTATTTGGAACTCTAAACCAAACATGGTTTGTGCTAGCTTCTTGAAACTTGACACAGTAAAGCAGTTTCACGTTCTATCTCTATGTTCTGTTTCCTCTGGATGTAGCCCTAAGCAGTGACTGGGGAGAAATACTTTCATTGACAGGGGTTGCCAAGCTTCCTGAAATTACGAGTCTCCAGAAATCTCAGCAACTATGATTTCACCCAAACTGGATGATACTTTCAGGTAATAATAGGTACACTAAGCCCACTTGGTTCCCCAAATTTCGTTCTTCTATGTTGAAGCGTTCGTTTCCAGTAACAGTTTGAATTTTGGCGTTTCACTCTGTTTTCTCCTATATTGATAGATGTATTTGGAACTCTAAATCAAACACGGTTTGTGCTACCTTCTTCAAACTTGACACAGTAAAGCAGTTTCAAGTTCTATCTATATGTTCTCTTTCCTCTTGATGTAGCACTCAGCAGTGACTGAGGAGAAACACTTTCATTGAAAGGGGTTGCCAAGCTTCCCAAAATTGCGAGTCTCCAGAAATCTCAGCAACTATGATTTCACCCAAACTGGATGATACTTTCAGGTAATGATCAATACACTAAGCCCACTTGGTTCCCCAAATTTCGTTCTTCTATGTTGATGCGTTCGCTTCCAGTAACAGTTTGAATTTTGGCGTTTCACTCTGTTTTCTCCTATACTGACAGATGTATTTGGAACTCTAACCCAAACACGGTTTGTGCTAGCTTCTTGAAACTTGACACAGTAAAGCAGTTTCACGTTCTATCTCTATGTTCTGTTTCCTCTTGATGTAGCACTCAGCAGTGACTGAGGAGAAACACTTTCATTGAAAGGGGTTGCCAAGCTCCCCAAAACTGCGAGTCTCCAGAAATCTCAGCAACTATTTTTTCACCCAAACTGGATGATACTTTCAGGTAATGATCAGTACACTAAGCTCACTTGGTTCCCCAAATTTCGTTCTTTTATGTTGAAGCGTTCGCTTCCAGTAACTGTTTGAATTTTGGCGTTTCACTCTGTTTTCTCCTATACTGACAGATGTATTTGGAACTCTAAATCAAACACGGTTTGTGCTAGCTTCTTGAAACTTGACACAGTAAAGCAGTTTCACGTTCTATCTCTATGTTCTGTTTCCTCTGGATGTAGCCCTAAGCAGTGACTGGGGAGAAATACTTTCATTGACAGGGGTTGCCAAGCTTCCAAAAATTACGAGTCTCCAGAAATCTCAGCAACTATGATTTCACCCAAACTGGATGATACTTTCAGGTAATAATAGGTACACTAAGCCCACTTGGTTCCCCAAATTTCGTTCTTGTATGTTGAAGCGTTCGTTTCCAGTAACAGTTTGAATTTTGGGGTTTCACTCTGTTTTCTCCTATATTGATAGATGTATTTGGAACTCTAAACCAAACACGGTTTGTGCTAGCTTCTTGAAACTTGACACAGTAAAGCAGTTTCACGTTCTATCTCTATGTTCTGTTTCCTCTTCAATGTAGCACTCAGCAGTGACTGAGGAGAAACACTTTCATTGAAAGGGGTTGCCAAGCTTCCCAAAATTGCGAGTCTCCAGAAATCTCAGCAACTATTTTTTAACCCAAACTGGATGATACTTTCAGGTAATGATCAGTACACTAAGCCCACTTGGTTCCCCAAATTTCGTTCTTCTATGTTGAAGCGTTCGTTTCCAGTAACAGTTTGAATTTTGGCGTTTCACTCTGTTTTCTCCTATATTGATAGATGTATTTGGAACTCTAAACCAAACACGGTTTGTCCTACTTCTTGAAACTTGACACAGTAAAGCAGTTTCACGTTCTATCTCTATGTTCTGTTTCCTCTTGATGTAGCACTCAGCAGTGACTGAGGAGAAACACTTTCATTGAAAGGGGTTGCCAAGCTTCCAGAAATTACGAGTCTCCAGAAATCTCAGCAACTATGATTTCACCCAAACTGGATGATACTTTCAGGTAATGATCAGTACACTAATCTCACTTGGTTCGCCAAATTTCGTTCTTCTATGTTGAAGCGTTTGTTTCCAGTAACAGTTTGAATTTTGGTGTTTCACTCTGTTTTCTCCTATATTGATAGATGTATTTGGAACTCTAAACCAAACACGGTTTGTGCTAGCTTCTTGAAACTTGACACAGTAAAGCAGTTTCACGTTCTATCTCTATGTTCTGTTTCCTCTTCGATGTAGCACTCAGCAGTGACTGAGGAGAAACACTTTCATTGAAAGGGGTTGCCAAGCTTCCCAAAATTGCGAGTCTCCAGAAATCTCAGCAACTATTTTTTAACCCAAACTGGATGATACTTTCAGGTAATGATCAGTACACTAAGCCCACTTGGTTCCCCAAATTTCGTTCTTCTATGTTGAAGCGTTCGTTTCCAGTAACAGTTTGAATTTTGGCGTTTCACTCTGTTTTCTCCTATATTGATAGATGTATTTGGAACTCTAAACCAAACACGGTTTGTGCTAGCTTCTTGAAACTTGACACAGTAAAGCAGTTTCACGTTCTATCTCTATGTTCTGTTTCCTCTGGATGTAGCCCTAAGCAGTGACTGGGGAGAAATACTTTCATTGACAGGGGTTGCCAAGCTTCCAGAAATTACGAGTCTCCAGAAATCTCAGCAACTATGATTTCACCCAAACTGGATGATACTTTCAGGTAATAATAGGTACACTAAGCCCACTTGGTTCCCCAAATTTCGTTCTTCTATGTTGAAGCGTTCGTTTCCAGTAACAGTTTGAATTTTGGCGTTTCACTCTGTTTTCTCCTATATTGATAGATGTATTTGGAACTCTAAATCAAACACGGTTTGTGCTACCTTCTTCAAACTTGACACAGTAAAGCAGTTTCAAGTTCTATCTATATGTTCTCTTTCCTCTTGATGTAGCACTCAGCAGTGACTGAGGAGAAACACTTTCATTGAAAGGGGTTGCCAAGCTTCCCAAAATTGCGAGTCTCCAGAAATCTCAGCAACTATTTTTTCACCCAAACTGGATGATACTTTCAGGTAATGATCAGTACACTAAGCTCACTTGGTTCCCCAAATTTCGTTCTTTTATGTTGAAGCATTCGCTTCCAGTAACTGTTTGAATTTTGGCGTTTCACTCTGTTTTCTCCTATACTGACAGATGTATTTGGAACTCTAAATCAAACACGGTTTGTGCTAGCTTCTTGAAACTTGACACAGTAAAGCACTTTCACGTTCTATCTCTATGTTCTGTTTCCTCTGAATGTAGCCCTAAGCAGTGACTGGGGAGAAATACTTTCATTGACAGGGGTTGCCAAGCTTCCAGAAATTACGAGTTTCCAGACATCTCAGCAACTATGATTTCACCCAACCTGGATGATACTTTCAGGTAATGATCAGTACACTAAGCCCACTTGGTTCGCCAAACTTCGTTCTTCTATGTTGAAGCGTTCGTTTCCAGTAACAGTTTGAATTTTGGCGTTTCACTCTGTTTTCTCCTATACTGACAGATGTATTTGGAACTCTAAATCAAACACGGTTTGTGCTAGCTTCTTGAAACTTGACACACTAAAGCAGTTTCACGTTCTATCTCTATGTTCTGTTTCCTCTTGATGTAGCCCTAAGCAGTGACTGGGGAGAAATACTTTCATTGAAAGGGGTTGCCAAGCTTCCAGAAATTACGAGTCTCTAGAAATCTCAGCAACTATGATTTCACCCATACTGGATGATACTTTCAGGTAATGATCAGTACACTAAGCCCACTTGGTTCGCCAAATTTCGTTCTTCTATGTTGAAGCGTTCGTTTCCAGTAACAGTTTGAATTTTGGCGTTTCACTCTGTTTTCTCCTATATTGATAGATGTATTTGGAACTCTAAACCAAACACGGTTTGTGCTAGCTTCTTGAAACTTGACACAGTAAAGCAGTTTCACGTTCTATCTCTATGTTCTGTTTCCTCTTCGATGTAGCACTCAGCAGTGACTGAGGAGAAACACTTTCATTGAAAGGGGTTGCCAAGCTTCCCAAAATTGCGAGTCTCCAGAAATCTCAGCAACTATTTTTTAACCCAAACTGGATGATACTTTCAGGTAATGATCAGTACACTAAGCCCACTTGGTTCCCCAAATTTCGTTATTCTATGTTGAAGCGTTCGTTTCCAGTAACAGTTTGAATTTTGGCGTTTCACTCTGTTTTCTCTATATTGATAGATGTATTTGGAACTCTAACCCAAACACGGTTTGTGCTAGCTTCTTGAAACTTGACACAGTAAAGCAGTTTCTCGTTCTATCTCTATGTTCTGTCTCCTCTTGATGTAGCCCTAAGCAGTGACTGGGGAGAAACACTTTCATTGAAAGGGGTTGCCAAGCTTCCAAAAATTACGAGTCTCCAGAAATCTCAGCATCTATTTTTTCACCCAAACTGGATGATACTTTCAGGTAATGATGAGTACGCTAAGCCCACTGGGTTCCCAAAATTTCGTTCTTCTATGTTGAAGCGTTCGTTTCCAGTAACAGTTTGAATTTTGGCGTTTCACTCTGTTTTCTCCTATATTGATAGATGTATTTGGAACTCTAAACCAAACACGGTTTGTGCTACCTTCTTGAAACTTGACACAGTAAAGCAGTTTCACGTTCTATCTCTATGTTCTGTTTCCTCTTCGATTTAGCACTCAGCAGTGACTGAGGAGAAACACTTTCATTGAAAGGGGTTGCCAAACTCCCCAAAACTGCGAGTCTCCAGAAATCTCAGCAACTATTTTTTCACCCAAACTGGATGATACTTTCAGGTAATGATCAGTACACTAAGCTCACTTGGTTCCCCAAATTTCGTTCTTTTATGTTGAAGCGTTCACTTCCAGTAACTGTTTGAATTTTGGCGTTTCACTCTGTTTTCTCCTATACTGACAGATGTATTTGGAACTCTAAATCAAACACGGTTTGTGCTAGCTTCTTGAAACTTGACACAGTAAAGCAGTTTCACTTTCTATCTCTATGTTCTGTTTCCTCTGGATGTAGCCCTAAGCAGTGACTGGGGAGAAATACTTTCATTGACAGGGGTTGCCAAGCTTCCAGAAATTACGAGTCTCCAGAAATCTCAGCAACTATGATTTCACCCAAACTGGATGATACTTTCAGGTAATAATAGGTACACTAAGCCCACTTGGTTCCCCAAATTTCGTTCTTCTATGTTGAAGCGTTCGTTTCCAGTAACAGTTTGAATTTTGGCGTTTCACTCTGTTTTCTCCTATATTGATAGATGTATTTGGAACTCTAAATCAAACAAGGTTTGTGCTACCTTCTTCAAACTTGACACAGTAAAGCAGTTTCAAGTTCTATCTATATGTTCTCTTTCCTCTTGATGTAGCACTCAGCAGTGACTGAGGAGAAACACTTTCATTGAAAGGGGTTGCCAAGCTTCCCAAAATTGCGAGTCTCCAGAAATCTCAGCAACTATTTTTTCACCCAAACTGGATGATACTTTCAGGTAATGATCAGTACACTAAGCTCACTTGGTTCCCCAAATTTCGTTCTTCTATGTTGAAGCGTTCGTTTCCAGTAACAGTTTGAATTTTGGCGTTTCACTGTGTTTTCTCCTATATTGATAGATGTATTTGGAACTCTAAACCAAACACGGTTTGTCCTAGCTTCTTGAAACTTGACACAGTAAAGCAGTTTCACGTTCTATCTCTATGTTCTGTTTCCTCTTGATGTAGCACTCAGCAGTGACTGAGGAGAAACACTTTCATTGAAAGGGGTTGCCAAGCTTCCAGAAATTACGAGTCTCCAGAAATCTCAGCAACTATGATTTCACCCAAACTGGATGATACTTTCAGGTAATGATCAGTACACTAAGCCCACTTGGTTCCCCAAATTTCGTTATTCTATGTTGAAGCGTTCGTTTCCAGTAACAGTTTGAATTTTGGCGTTTCACTCTGTTTTCTCTATATTGATAGATGTATTTGGAACTCTAACCCAAACACGGTTTGTGCTAGCTTCTTGAAACTTGACACAGTAAAGCAGTTTCTCGTTCTATCTCTATGTTCTGTCTCCTCTTGATGTAGCCCTAAGCAGTGACTGGGGAGAAACACTTTCATTGAAAGGGGTTGCCAAGCTTCCAAAAATTACGAGTCTCCAGAAATCTCAGCATCTATTTTTTCACCCAAACTGGATGATACTTTCAGGTAATGATGAGTACGCTAAGCCCACTGGGTTCCCAAAATTTCGTTCTTCTATGTTGAAGCGTTCGTTTCCAGTAACAGTTTGAATTTTGGCGTTTCACTCTGTTTTCTCCTATATTGATAGATGTATTTGGAACTCTAAACCAAACACGGTTTGTGCTACCTTCTTGAAACTTGACACAGTAAAGCAGTTTCACGTTCTATCTCTATGTTCTGTTTCCTCTTCGATTTAGCACTCAGCAGTGACTGAGGAGAAACACTTTCATTGAAAGGGGTTGCCAAACTCCCCAAAACTGCGAGTCTCCAGAAATCTCAGCAACTATTTTTTCACCCAAACTGGATGATACTTTCAGGTAATGATCAGTACACTAAGCTCACTTGGTTCCCCAAATTTCGTTCTTTTATGTTGAAGCGTTCACTTCCAGTAACTGTTTGAATTTTGGCGTTTCACTCTGTTTTCTCCTATACTGACAGATGTATTTGGAACTCTAAATCAAACACGGTTTGTGCTAGCTTCTTGAAACTTGACACAGTAAAGCAGTTTCACTTTCTATCTCTATGTTCTGTTTCCTCTGGATGTAGCCCTAAGCAGTGACTGGGGAGAAATACTTTCATTGACAGGGGTTGCCAAGCTTCCAGAAATTACGAGTCTCCAGAAATCTCAGCAACTATGATTTCACCCAAACTGGATGATACTTTCAGGTAATAATAGGTACACTAAGCCCACTTGGTTCCCCAAATTTCGTTCTTCTATGTTGAAGCGTTCGTTTCCAGTAACAGTTTGAATTTTGGCGTTTCACTCTGTTTTCTCCTATATTGATAGATGTATTTGGAACTCTAAATCAAACAAGGTTTGTGCTACCTTCTTCAAACTTGACACAGTAAAGCAGTTTCAAGTTCTATCTATATGTTCTCTTTCCTCTTGATGTAGCACTCAGCAGTGACTGAGGAGAAACACTTTCATTGAAAGGGGTTGCCAAGCTTCCCAAAATTGCGAGTCTCCAGAAATCTCAGCAACTATTTTTTCACCCAAACTGGATGATACTTTCAGGTAATGATCAGTACACTAAGCTCACTTGGTTCCCCAAATTTCGTTCTTTTATGTTGAAGCGTTCGCTTCCAGTAACTGTTTGAATTTTGGCGTTTCACTTTGTTTTCTCCTATACTGACAGATGTATTTGGAACTCTAAATCAAACACGGTTTGTGCTAGCTTCTTGAAACTTGACACACTAAAGCAGTTTCTCGTTCTATCTCTATGTTCTGTTTCCTCTTGATGTAGCCCTAAGCAGTGACTGGGGAGAAATACTTTCATTGAAAGGGGTTGCCAAGCTTCCAGAAATTACGAGTCTCCAGAAATCTCAGCAACTATGATTTCACCCATACTGGATGATACTTTCAGGTAATGATCAGTACACTAAGCCCACTTGGTTCGCCAAATTTCATTCTTCTATGTTGAAGCGTTCGTTTCCAGTAACAGTTTGAATTTTGCTGTTTCACTCTGTTTTCTCCTATATTGATAGATGTATTTGGAACTCTAAACCAAACACGGTTTGTGCTAGCTTCTTGAAACTTGACACAGTAAAGCAGTTTCACGTTCTATCTCTATGTTCTGTTTCCTCTTCGATGTAGCACTCAGCAGTGACTGAGGAGAAACACTTTCATTGAAAGGGGTTGCCAAGCTTCCCAAAATTGCGAGTCTCCAGAAATCTCAGCAACTATTTTTTAACCCAAACTGGATGATACTTTCAGGTAATGATCAGTACACTAAGCCCACTTGGTTCCCCAAATTTCGTTCTTCTATGTTGAAGCGTTCGTTTCCAGTAACAGTTTGAATTTTGGCGTTTCACTCTGTTTTCTCCTATATTGATAGATGTATTTGGAACTCTAAACCAAACATGGTTTGTGCTAGCTTCTTGAAACTTGACACAGTAAAGCAGTTTCACGTTCTATCTCTATGTTCTGTTTCCTCTGGATGTAGCCCTAAGCAGTGACTGGGGAGAAATACTTTCATTGACAGGGGTTGCCAAGCTTCCAGAAATTACGAGTCTCCAGAAATCTCAGCAACTATGATTTCACCCAAACTGGATGATACTTTCAGGTAATAATAGGTACACTAAGCCCACTTGGTTCCCCAAATTTCGTTCTTCTATGTTGAAGCGTTCGTTTCCAGTAACAGTTTGAATTTTGGCGTTTCACTCTGTTTTCTCCTATATTGATAGATGTATTTGGAACTCTAAATCAAACACGGTTTGTGCTACCTTCTTCAAACTTGACACAGTAAAGCAGTTTCAAGTTCTATCTATATGTTCTCTTTCCTCTTGATGTAGCACTCAGCAGTGACTGAGGAGAAACACTTTCATTGAAAGGGGTTGCCAAGCTTCCCAAAATTGCGAGTCTCCAGAAATCTCAGCAACTATGATTTCACCCAAACTGGATGATACTTTCAGGTAATGATCAATACACTAAGCCCACTTGGTTCCCCAAATTTCGTTCTTCTATGTTGATGCGTTCGCTTCCAGTAACAGTTTGAATTTTGGCGTTTCACTCTGTTTTCTCCTATACTGACAGATGTATTTGGAACTCTAACCCAAACACGGTTTGTGCTAGCTTCTTGAAACTTGACACAGTAAAGCAGTTTCACGTTCTATCTCTATGTTCTGTTTCCTCTTGATGTAGCACTCAGCAGTGACTGAGGAGAAACACTTTCATTGAAAGGGGTTGCCAAGCTCCCCAAAACTGCGAGTCTCCAGAAATCTCAGCAACTATTTTTTCACCCAAACTGGATGATACTTTCAGGTAATGATCAGTACACTAAGCTCACTTGGTTCCCCAAATTTCGTTCTTTTATGTTGAAGCGTTCGCTTCCAGTAACTGTTTGAATTTTGGCGTTTCACTCTGTTTTCTCCTATACTGACAGATGTATTTGGAACTCTAAATCAAACACGGTTTGTGCTAGCTTCTTGAAACTTGACACAGTAAAGCAGTTTCACGTTCTATCTCTATGTTCTGTTTCCTCTGGATGTAGCCCTAAGCAGTGACTGGGGAGAAATACTTTCATTGACAGGGGTTGCCAAGCTTCCAAAAATTACGAGTCTCCAGAAATCTCAGCAACTATGATTTCACCCAAACTGGATGATACTTTCAGGTAATAATAGGTACACTAAGCCCACTTGGTTCCCCAAATTTCGTTCTTGTATGTTGAAGCGTTCGTTTCCAGTAACAGTTTGAATTTTGGGGTTTCACTCTGTTTTCTCCTATATTGATAGATGTATTTGGAACTCTAAACCAAACACGGTTTGTGCTAGCTTCTTGAAACTTGACACAGTAAAGCAGTTTCACGTTCTATCTCTATGTTCTGTTTCCTCTTCAATGTAGCACTCAGCAGTGACTGAGGAGAAACACTTTCATTGAAAGGGGTTGCCAAGCTTCCCAAAATTGCGAGTCTCCAGAAATCTCAGCAACTATTTTTTAACCCAAACTGGATGATACTTTCAGGTAATGATCAGTACACTAAGCCCACTTGGTTCCCCAAATTTCGTTCTTCTATGTTGAAGCGTTCGTTTCCAGTAACAGTTTGAATTTTGGCGTTTCACTCTGTTTTCTCCTATATTGATAGATGTATTTGGAACTCTAAACCAAACACGGTTTGTCCTACTTCTTGAAACTTGACACAGTAAAGCAGTTTCACGTTCTATCTCTATGTTCTGTTTCCTCTTGATGTAGCACTCAGCAGTGACTGAGGAGAAACACTTTCATTGAAAGGGGTTGCCAAGCTTCCAGAAATTACGAGTCTCCAGAAATCTCAGCAACTATGATTTCACCCAAACTGGATGATACTTTCAGGTAATGATCAGTACACTAATCTCACTTGGTTCGCCAAATTTCGTTCTTCTATGTTGAAGCGTTTGTTTCCAGTAACAGTTTGAATTTTGGTGTTTCACTCTGTTTTCTCCTATATTGATAGATGTATTTGGAACTCTAAACCAAACACGGTTTGTGCTAGCTTCTTGAAACTTGACACAGTAAAGCAGTTTCACGTTCTATCTCTATGTTCTGTTTCCTCTTCGATGTAGCACTCAGCAGTGACTGAGGAGAAACACTTTCATTGAAAGGGGTTGCCAAGCTTCCCAAAATTGCGAGTCTCCAGAAATCTCAGCAACTATTTTTTAACCCAAACTGGATGATACTTTCAGGTAATGATCAGTACACTAAGCCCACTTGGTTCCCCAAATTTCGTTCTTCTATGTTGAAGCGTTCGTTTCCAGTAACAGTTTGAATTTTGGCGTTTCACTCTGTTTTCTCCTATATTGATAGATGTATTTGGAACTCTAAACCAAACACGGTTTGTGCTAGCTTCTTGAAACTTGACACAGTAAAGCAGTTTCACGTTCTATCTCTATGTTCTGTTTCCTCTGGATGTAGCCCTAAGCAGTGACTGGGGAGAAATACTTTCATTGACAGGGGTTGCCAAGCTTCCAGAAATTACGAGTCTCCAGAAATCTCAGCAACTATGATTTCACCCAAACTGGATGATACTTTCAGGTAATAATAGGTACACTAAGCCCACTTGGTTCCCCAAATTTCGTTCTTCTATGTTGAAGCGTTCGTTTCCAGTAACAGTTTGAATTTTGGCGTTTCACTCTGTTTTCTCCTATATTGATAGATGTATTTGGAACTCTAAATCAAACACGGTTTGTGCTACCTTCTTCAAACTTGACACAGTAAAGCAGTTTCAAGTTCTATCTATATGTTCTCTTTCCTCTTGATGTAGCACTCAGCAGTGACTGAGGAGAAACACTTTCATTGAAAGGGGTTGCCAAGCTTCCCAAAATTGCGAGTCTCCAGAAATCTCAGCAACTATTTTTTCACCCAAACTGGATGATACTTTCAGGTAATGATCAGTACACTAAGCTCACTTGGTTCCCCAAATTTCGTTCTTTTATGTTGAAGCGTTCGCTTCCAGTAACTGTTTGAATTTTGGCGTTTCACTCTGTTTTCTCCTATACTGACAGATGTATTTGGAACTCTAAATCAAACACGGTTTGTGCTAGCTTCTTGAAACTTGACACAGTAAAGCACTTTCACGTTCTATCTCTATGTTCTGTTTCCTCTGGATGTAGCCCTAAGCAGTGACTGGGGAGAAATACTTTCATTGACAGGGGTTGCCAAGCTTCCAGAAATTACGAGTTTCCAGACATCTCAGCAACTATGATTTCACCCAACCTGGATGATACTTTCAGGTAATGATCAGTACACTAAGCCCACTTGGTTCGCCAAACTTCGTTCTTCTATGTTGAAGCGTTCGTTTCCAGTAACAGTTTGAATTTTGGCGTTTCACTCTGTTTTCTCCTATACTGACAGATGTATTTGGAACTCTAAATCAAACACGGTTTGTGCTAGCTTCTTGAAACTTGACACACTAAATCAGTTTCACGTTCTATCTCTATGTTCTGTTTCCTCTTGATGTAGCCCTAAGCAGTGACTGGGGAGAAATACTTTCATTGAAAGGGGTTGCCAAGCTTCCAGAAATTACGAGTCTCTAGAAATCTCAGCAACTATGATTTCACCCATACTGGATGATACTTTCAGGTAATGATCAGTACACTAAGCCCACTTGGTTCGCCAAATTTCGTTCTTCTATGTTGAAGCGTTCGTTTCCAGTAACAGTTTGAATTTTGGCGTTTCACTCTGTTTTCTCCTATATTGATAGATGTATTTGGAACTCTAAACCAATCACGGTTTGTGCTAGCTTCTTGAAACTTGACACAGTAAAGCAGTTTCACGTTCTATCTCTATGTTCTGTTTCCTCTTCGATGTAGCACTCAGCAGTGACTGAGGAGAAACACTTTCATTGAAAGGGGTTGCCAAGCTTCCCAAAATTGCGAGTCTCCAGAAATCTCAGCAACTATTTTTTAACCCAAACTGGATGATACTTTCAGGTAATGATCAGTACACTAAGCCCACTTGGTTCCCCAAATTTCGTTCTTCTATGTTGAAGCGTTCGTTTCCAGTAACAGTTTGAATTTTGGCGTTTCACTCTGTTTTCTCCTATATTGATAGATGTATTTGGAACTCTAAACCAAACACGGTTTGTCCTAGCTTCTTGAAACTTGACACAGTAAAGCAGTTTCACGTTCTATCTCTATGTTCTGTTTCCTCTTGATGTAGCACTCAGCAGTGACTGAGGAGAAACACTTTCATTGAAAGGGGTTGCCAAGCTTCCAGAAATTACGAGTCTCCAGAAATCTCAGCAACTATGATTTCACCCAAACTGGATGATACTTTCAGGTAATGATCAGTACACTAAGCCCACTTGGTTCCCCAAATTTCGTTATTCTATGTTGAAGCGTTCGTTTCCAGTAACAGTTTGAATTTTGGCGTTTCACTCTGTTTTCTCTATATTGATAGATGTATTTGGAACTCTAACCCAAACACGGTTTGTGCTAGCTTCTTGAAACTTGACACAGTAAAGCAGTTTCTCGTTCTATCTCTATGTTCTGTCTCCTCTTGATGTAGCCCTAAGCAGTGACTGGGGAGAAACACTTTCATTGAAAGGGGTTGCCAAGCTTCCAAAAATTACGAGTCTCCAGAAATCTCAGCATCTATTTTTTCACCCAAACTGGATGATACTTTCAGGTAATGATGAGTACGCTAAGCCCACTGGGTTCCCAAAATTTCGTTCTTCTATGTTGAAGCGTTCGTTTCCAGTAACAGTTTGAATTTTGGCGTTTCACTCTGTTTTCTCCTATATTGATAGATGTATTTGGAACTCTAAACCAAACACGGTTTGTGCTACCTTCTTGAAACTTGACACAGTAAAGCAGTTTCACGTTCTATCTCTATGTTCTGTTTCCTCTTCGATTTAGCACTCAGCAGTGACTGAGGAGAAACACTTTCATTGAAAGGGGTTGCCAAACTCCCCAAAACTGCGAGTCTCCAGAAATCTCAGCAACTATTTTTTCACCCAAACTGGATGATACTTTCAGGTAATGATCAGTACACTAAGCTCACTTGGTTCCCCAAATTTCGTTCTTTTATGTTGAAGCGTTCACTTCCAGTAACTGTTTGAATTTTGGCGTTTCACTCTGTTTTCTCCTATACTGACAGATGTATTTGGAACTCTAAATCAAACACGGTTTGTGCTAGCTTCTTGAAACTTGACACAGTAAAGCAGTTTCACTTTCTATCTCTATGTTCTGTTTCCTCTGGATGTAGCCCTAAGCAGTGACTGGGGAGAAATACTTTCATTGACAGGGGTTGCCAAGCTTCCAGAAATTACGAGTCTCCAGAAATCTCAGCAACTATGATTTCACCCAAACTGGATGATACTTTCAGGTAATAATAGGTACACTAAGCCCACTTGGTTCCCCAAATTTCGTTCTTCTATGTTGAAGCGTTCGTTTCCAGTAACAGTTTGAATTTTGGCGTTTCACTCTGTTTTCTCCTATATTGATAGATGTATTTGGAACTCTAAATCAAACAAGGTTTGTGCTACCTTCTTCAAACTTGACACAGTAAAGCAGTTTCAAGTTCTATCTATATGTTCTCTTTCCTCTTGATGTAGCACTCAGCAGTGACTGAGGAGAAACACTTTCATTGAAAGGGGTTGCCAAGCTTCCCAAAATTGCGAGTCTCCAGAAATCTCAGCAACTATTTTTTCACCCAAACTGGATGATACTTTCAGGTAATGATCAGTACACTAAGCTCACTTGGTTCCCCAAATTTCGTTCTTTTATGTTGAAGCGTTCGCTTCCAGTAACTGTTTGAATTTTGGCGTTTCACTGTGTTTTCTCCTATACTGACAGATGTATTTGGAACTCTAAATCAAACACGGTTTGTGCTAGCTTCTTGAAACTTGACACACTAAAGCAGTTTCTCGTTCTATCTCTATGTTCTGTTTCCTCTTGATGTAGCCCTAAGCAGTGACTGGGGAGAAATACTTTCATTGAAAGGGGTTGCCAAGCTTCCAGAAATTACGAGTCTCCAGAAATCTCAGCAACTATGATTTCACCCATACTGGATGATACTTTCAGGTAATGATCAGTACACTAAGCCCACTTGGTTCGCCAAATTTCATTCTTCTATGTTGAAGCGTTCGTTTCCAGTAACAGTTTGAATTTTGCTGTTTCACTCTGTTTTCTCCTATATTGATAGATGTATTTGGAACTCTAAACCAAACACGGTTTGTGCTAGCTTCTTGAAACTTGACACAGTAAAGCAGTTTCACGTTCTATCTCTATGTTCTGTTTCCTCTTCGATGTAGCACTCAGCAGTGACTGAGGAGAAACACTTTCATTGAAAGGGGTTGCCAAGCTTCCCAAAATTGCGAGTCTCCAGAAATCTCAGCAACTATTTTTTAACCCAAACTGGATGATACTTTCAGGTAATGATCAGTACACTAAGCCCACTTGGTTCCCCAAATTTCGTTCTTCTATGTTGAAGCGTTCGTTTCCAGTAACAGTTTGAATTTTGGCGTTTCACTCTGTTTTCTCCTATATTGATAGATGTATTTGGAACTCTAAACCAAACATGGTTTGTGCTAGCTTCTTGAAACTTGACACAGTAAAGCAGTTTCACGTTCTATCTCTATGTTCTGTTTCCTCTGGATGTAGCCCTAAGCAGTGACTGGGGAGAAATACTTTCATTGACAGGGGTTGCCAAGCTTCCAGAAATTACGAGTCTCCAGAAATCTCAGCAACTATGATTTCACCCAAACTGGATGATACTTTCAGGTAATAATAGGTACACTAAGCCCACTTGGTTCCCCAAATTTCGTTCTTCTATGTTGAAGCGTTCGTTTCCAGTAACAGTTTGAATTTTGGCGTTTCACTCTGTTTTCTCCTATATTGATAGATGTATTTGGAACTCTAAATCAAACACGGTTTGTGCTACCTTCTTCAAACTTGACACAGTAAAGCAGTTTCAAGTTCTATCTATATGTTCTCTTTCCTCTTGATGTAGCACTCAGCAGTGACTGAGGAGAAACACTTTCATTGAAAGGGGTTGCCAAGCTTCCCAAAATTGCGAGTCTCCAGAAATCTCAGCAACTATTTTTTCACCCAAACTGGATGATACTTTCAGGTAATGATCAGTACACTAAGCTCACTTGGTTCCCCAAATTTCGTTCTTTTATGTTGAAGCGTTCACTTCCAGTAACTGTTTGAATTTTGGCGTTTCACTCTGTTTTCTCCTATACTGACAGATGTATTTGAAACTCTAAATCAAACACGGTTTGTGCTAGCTTCTTGAAACTTGACACAGTAAAGCAGTTTCAAGTTCTATCTCTATGTTTTCTTTCCTCTTGATGTAGCACTCAGCAGTGACTGAGGAGAAACACTTTCATTGAAAGGGGTTGCCAAGCTTCCAGAAATTACGAGTCTCCAGAAATCTCAGCAACTATGATTTCACCCAAACTGGATGATACTTTCAGGTAATGATCAATACACTAAGCCCACTTGGTTCCCCAAATTTCGTTCTTCTATGTTGATGCGTTCGCTTCCAGTAACAGTTTGAATTTTGGCGTTTCACTCTGTTTTCTCCTATACTGACAGATGTATTTGGAACTCTAACCCAAACACGGTTTGTGCTAGCTTCTTGAAACTTGACACAGTAAAGCAGTTTCACGTTCTATCTCTATGTTCTGTTTCCTCTTGATGTAGCACTCAGCAGTGACTGAGGAGAAACACTTTCATTGAAAGGGGTTGCCAAGCTCCCCAAAACTGCGAGTCTCCAGAAATCTCAGCAACTATTTTTTCACCCAAACTGGATGATACTTTCAGGTAATGATCAGTACACTAAGCTCACTTGGTTCCCCAAATTTCGTTCTTTTATGTTGAAGCGTTCGCTTCCAGTAACTGTTTGAATTTTGGCGTTTCACTCTGTTTTCTCCTATACTGACAGATGTATTTGGAACTCTAAATCAAACACGGTTTGTGCTAGCTTCTTGAAACTTGACACAGTAAAGCAGTTTCACGTTCTATCTCTATGTTCTGTTTCCTCTGGATGTAGCCCTAAGCAGTGACTGGGGAGAAATACTTTCATTGACAGGGGTTGCCAAGCTTCCAAAAATTACGAGTCTCCAGAAATCTCAGCAACTATGATTTCACCCAAACTGGATGATACTTTCAGGTAATGATCAGTACACTAAGTCCACTTGGTTCCCCAAATTTCGTTCTTCTATGTTGAAGCGTTCGTTTCCAGTAACAGTTTGAATTTTGGGGTTTCACTCTGTTTTCTCCTATATTGATAGATGTATTTGGAACTCTAAAACAAACACGGTTTGTCCTAGCTTCTTGAAACTTGACACAGTAAAGCAGTTTCACGTTCTATCTCTATGTTCTGTTTCCTCTTGATGTAGCACTCAGCAGTGACTGAGGAGAAACACTTTCATTGAAAGGGGTTGCCAAGCTTCCAGAAATTACGAGTCTCCAGAAATCTCAGCAACTATGATTTCATCCAAACTGGATGATACTTTCAGGTAATGATCAGTACACTAATCTCACTTGGTTCGCCAAATTTCGTTCTTCTATGTTGAAGCGTTTGTTTCCAGTAACAGTTTGAATTTTGGTGTTTCACTCTGTTTTCTCCTATATTGATAGATGTATTTGGAACTCTAAACCAAACACGGTTTGTGCTAGCTTCTTGAAACTTGACACAGTAAAGCAGTTTCACGTTCTATCTCTATGTTCTGTTTCCTCTTCGATGTAGCACTCAGCAGTGACTGAGGAGAAACACTTTCATTGAAAGGGGTTGCCAAGCTTCCCAAAATTGCGAGTCTCCAGAAATCTCAGCAACTATTTTTTAACCCAAACTGGATGATACTTTCAGGTAATGATCAGTACACTAAGCCCACTTGGTTCCCCAAATTTCGTTCTTCTATGTTGAAGCGTTCGTTTCCAGTAACAGTTTGAATTTTGGCGTTTCACTCTGTTTTCTCCTATATTGATAGATGTATTTGGAACTCTAAACCAAACACGGTTTGTGCTAGCTTCTTGAAACTTGACACAGTAAAGCAGTTTCACGTTCTATCTCTATGTTCTGTTTCCTCTGGATGTAGCCCTAAGCAGTGACTGGGGAGAAATACTTTCATTGACAGGGGTTGCCAAGCTTCCAGAAATTACGAGTCTCCAGAAATCTCAGCAACTATGATTTCACCCAAACTGGATGATACTTTCAGGTAATAATAGGTACACTAAGCCCACTTGGTTCCCCAAATTTCGTTCTTCTATGTTGAAGCGTTCGTTTCCAGTAACAGTTTGAATTTTGGCGTTTCACTCTGTTTTCTCCTATATTGATAGATGTATTTGGAACTCTAAATCAAACACGGTTTGTGCTACCTTCTTCAAACTTGACACAGTAAAGCAGTTTCAAGTTCTATCTATATGTTCTCTTTCCTCTTGATGTAGCACTCAGCAGTGACTGAGGAGAAACACTTTCATTGAAAGGGGTTGCCAAGCTTCCCAAAATTGCGAGTCTCCAGAAATCTCAGCAACTATTTTTTCACCCAAACTGGATGATACTTTCAGGTAATGATCAGTACACTAAGCTCACTTGGTTCCCCAAATTTCGTTCTTTTATGTTGAAGCGTTCGCTTCCAGTAACTGTTTGAATTTTGGCGTTTCACTCTGTTTTCTCCTATATTGATAGATGTATTTGGAACTCTAAATCAAACACGGTTTGTGCTAGCTTCTTGAAACTTGACACAGTAAAGCACTTTCACGTTCTATCTCTATGTTCTGTTTCCTCTGGATGTAGCCCTAAGCAGTGACCTAGGAGAAATACTTTCATTGACAGGGGTTGCCAAGCTTCCAGAAATTACGAGTTTCCAGACATCTCAGCAACTATGATTTCACCCAACCTGGATGATACTTTCAGGTAATGATCAGTACACTAAGCCCACTTGGTTCGCCAAACTTCGTTCTTCTATGTTGAAGCGTTCGTTTCCAGTAACAGTTTGAATTTTGGCGTTTCACTCTGTTTTCTCCTATACTGACAGATGTATTTGGAACTCTATCAAACACGGTTTGTGCTAGCTTCTTGAAACTTGACACACTAAAGCAGTTTCACGTTCTATCTCTGTGTTCTGTTTCCTCTTGATGTAGCCCTAAGCAGTGACTGGGGAGAAATACTTTCATTGAAAGGGGTTGCCAAGCTTCCAGAAATTACGAGTCTCCAGAAATCTCAGCAACTATGATTTCACCCATACTGGATGATACTTTCAGGTAATGATCAGTACACTAAGCCCACTTGGTTCGCCAAATTTCGTTCTTCTATGTTGAAGCGTTCGTTTCCAGTAACAGTTTGAATTTTGGCGTTTCACTCTGTTTTCTCCTATATTGATAGATGTATTTGGAACTCTAAACCAAACACGGTTTGTGCTAGCTTCTTGAAACTTGACACAGTAAAGCAGTTTCACGTTCTATCTCTATGTTCTGTTTCCTCTTCGATGTAGCACTCAGCAGTGACTGAGGAGAAACACTTTCATTGAAAGGGGTTGCCAAGCTTCCCAAAATTGCGAGTCTCCAGAAATCTCAGCAACTATTTTTTAACATAAACTGGATGATACTTTCAGGTAATGATCAGTACACTAAGCCCACTTGGTTCCCCAAATTTCGTTCTTCTATGTTGAAGCGTTCGTTTCCAGTAACAGTTTGAATTTTGGCGTTTCACTCTGTTTTCTCCTATATTGATAGATGTATTTGGAACTCTAAACCAAACACGGTTTGTCCTAGCTTCTTGAAACTTGACACAGTAAAGCAGTTTCACGTTCTATCTCTATGTTCTGTTTCCTCTTGATGTAGCACGCAGCAGTGACTGAGGAGAAACACTTTCATTGAAAGGGGTTGCCAAGCTTCCAGAAATTACGAGTCTCCAGAAATCTCAGCAACTATGATTTCACCCAAACTGGACGATACTTTCAGGTAATGATCAGTACACTAAGCCCACTTGGTTCCCCAAATTTCGTTCTTCTATGTTGATGCGTTCGCTTCCAGTAACTGTATGAATTTTGGCGTTTCACTCTGTTTTCTCCTATACTGACAGATGTATTTGGAACTCTAAATCAAACACGGTTTGTGCTAGCTTCTTGAAACTTGACACAGTAAAGCAGTTTCACGTTCTATCACTATGTTCTGTTTCCTCTGGATGTAGCCCTAAGCAGTGACTGGGGAAAAATACTTTCATTGACAGAGGTTGCCAAGCTTCCAGAAATTACGAGTCTCCAGAAATCTCAGCAACTATGATTTCACCCAAACTGGATGATACTTTCAGGTAATGATCAGTACACTAAGCCCACTTGGTTCCCCAAATTTCGTTCTTCTATGTTGATGCGTTCGCTTCCAGTAACTGTTTGAATTTTGGCGTTTCACTCTGTTTTCTCCTATACTGACAGATGTATTTGGAACTCTAAATCAAACACGGTTTGTGCTAGCTTCTTGAAACTTGACACAGTAAAGCAGTTTCACGTTCTATCACTATGTTCTGTTTCCTCTGGATGTAGCCCTAAGCAGTGACTGGGGAAAAATACTTTCATTGACAGAGGTTGCCAAGCTTCCAGAAATTACGAGTCTCCAGAAATCTCAGCAACTATGATTTCACCCAAACTGGATGATACTTTCAGGTAATAATAGGTACACTAAGCCCACTTGGTTCCCCAAATTTCGTTCTTCTATGTTGAAGCGTTCGTTTCCAGTAACAGTTTGAATTTTGGCGTTTCACTCTGTTTTCTCCTATATTGATAGATGTATTTGGAACTCTAAATCAAACAAGGTTTGTGCTACCTTCTTCAAACTTGACACAGTAAAGCAGTTTCAAGTTCTATCTATATGTTCTCTTTCCTCTTGATGTAGCACTCAGCAGTGACTGAGGAGAAACACTTTCATTGAAAGGGGTTGCCAAGCTTCCCAAAATTGCGAGTCTCCAGAAATCTCAGCAACTATTTTTTCACCCAAACTGGATGATACTTTCAGGTAATGATCAGTACACTAAGCTCACTTGGTTCCCCAAATTTCGTTCTTTTATGTTGAAGCGTTCGCTTCCAGTAACTGTTTGAATTTTGGCGTTTCACTGTGTTTTCTCCTATACTGACAGATGTATTTGGAACTCTAAATCAAACACGGTTTGTGCTAGCTTCTTGAAACTTGACACACTAAAGCAGTTTCTCGTTCTATCTCTATGTTCTGTTTCCTCTTGATGTAGCCCTAAGCAGTGACTGGGGAGAAATACTTTCATTGAAAGGGGTTGCCAAGCTTCCAGAAATTACGAGTCTCCAGAAATCTCAGCAACTATGATTTCACCCATACTGGATGATACTTTCAGGTAATGATCAGTACACTAAGCCCACTTGGTTCGCCAAATTTCGTTCTTCTATGTTGAAGCGTTCGTTTCCAGTAACAGTTTGAATTTTGGTATTTCACTCTGTTTTCTCCTATATTGATAGATGTATTTGGAACTCTAAACCAAACACGGTTTGTGCTAGCTTCTTGAAACTTGACACAGTAAAGCAGTTTCACGTTCTATCTCTATGTTCTGTTTCCTCTTGATGTAGCACTCAGCAGTGACTGAGGAGAAACACTTTCATTGAAAGGGGTTGCCAAGCTCCCCAAAACTGCGAGTCTCCAGAAATCTCAGCAACCATTTTTTCACCCAAACTGGATGATACTTTCAGGTAATGATCAGTACACTAAGCTCACTTGGTTCCCCAAATTTCGTTCTTTTATGTTGAAGCGTTCACTTCCAGTAACTGTTTGAATTTTGGCGATTCACTCTGTTTTCTCCTATACTGACAGATGTATTTGGAACTCTAAATCAAACACGGTTTGTGCTAGCTTCTTGAAACTTGACACAGTAAAGCAGTTTCTCGTTCTATCTCTATGTTTTCTTTCCTTTTGATGTAGCACTCAGCAGTGACTGAGGAGAAACACATTCATTGAAAGGGGTTGCCAAGCTTCCAGAAATTACGAGTCTCCAGAAATCTCAGCAACTATGATTTCACCCAAACTGGATGATACTTTCAGGTAATGATCAGTACACTAAGCCCACTTGGTTTGCCAAATTTCGTTCTTCTATGTTGAAGCGTTCGTTTCCAGTAACAGTTTGAATTTTGGCGTTTTACTCTGTTTTCTCCTATATTGATAGATGTATTTGGAACTCTAAATCAAACACGGTTTGTGCTAGCTTCTTGAAACTTGACACAATAAAGCAGTTTCAAGTTCTATCTCTATGTTCTGTCTCCTCTTGATGTAGCCCTAAGCAGTGACTGGGGAGAAACACTTTCATTGAAAGGGGTTGCCAAGCTTCCAAAAATTACGAGTCTCCAGAAATCTCAGCATCTATTTTTTCACCCAAACTGGATGATACTTTCAGGTAATGATGAGTACGCTAAGCCCACTGGGTTCCCAAAATTTCGTTCTTCTATGTTGAAGCGTTCGTTTCCAATAACAGTTTGAATTTTGGCGTTTCACTCTGTTTTCTCCTATATTGATAGATGTATTTGGAACTCTAAACCAAACACGGTTTGTGCTAGCTTCTTGAAACTTGACACAGTAAAGCAGTTTCACGTTCTATCTCTATGTTCTGTTTCCTCTTGATGTAGCACTCAGCAGTGACTGAGGAGAAACACTTTCATTGAAAGGGGTTGCCAAGCTCCCCAAAACTGCGAGTCTCCAGAAATCTCAGCAACTATTTTTTCACCCAAACTGGATGATACTTTCAGGTAATGATCAGTACACTAAGCTCACTTGGTTCCCCAAATTTCGTTCTTTTATGTTGAAGCGTTCACTTCCAGTAACTGTTTGAATTTTGGCGTTTCACTCTGTTTTCTCCTATACTGACAGATGTATTTGGAACTCTAAATCAAACACGGTTTGTGCTAGCTTCTTGAAACTTGACACAGTAAAGCAGTTTCAAGTTCTATCTCTATGTTTTCTTTCCTCTTGATGTAGCACTCAGCAGTGACTGAGGAGAAACTCTTTCATTGAAAGGGGTTGCCAAGCTTCCAGAAATTACGAGTCTCCAGAAATCTCAGCAACTATGATTTCACCCAAACTGGATGATACTTTCAGGTAATGATCAGTACACTAAGCCCACTTGGTTCGCCAAATTTCGTTCTTCTATGTTGAAGCGTTCGTTTCCAGTAACAGTTTGAATTTTGGCGTTTTACTCTGTTTTCTCCTATATTGATAGATGTATTTGGAACTCTAAATCAAACACGGTTTGTGCTAGCTTCTTGAAACTTGACACAATAAAGCAGTTTCAAGTTCTATCTCTATGTTCTGTCTCCTCTTGAAGTAGCCCTAAGCAGTGACTGGGGAGAAACACTTTCATTGAAAGGGGTTGCCAAGCTTCCAAAAATTACGAGTCTCCAGAAATCTCAGCATCTATTTTTTCACCCAAACTGGATGATACTTTCAGGTAATGATGAGTACGCTAAGCCCACTGGGTTCCCAAAATTTCGTTCTTCTATGTTGAAGCGTTCGTTTCCAGTAACAGTTTGAATTTTGGCGTTTCACTCTGTTTTCTCCTATATTGATAGATGTATTTGGAACTCTAAACCAAACACGGTTTGTGCTAGCTTCTTGAAACTTGACACAGTAAAGCAGTTTCACGTTCTATCTCTATGTTCTGTTTCCTCTTGGTGTAGCACTCAGCAGTGACTGAGGAGAAACACTTTCATTGAAAGGGGTTGCCAAGCTCCCCAAAACTGCGAGTCTCCAGAAATCTCAGCAACTATTTTTTCACCCAAACTGGATGATACTTTCAGGTAATGATCAGTACACTAAGCTCACTTGGTTCCCCAAATTTCGTTCTTTTATGTTGAAGCGTTCACTTCCAGTAACTGTTTGAATTTTGGCGTTTCACTCTGTTTTCTCCTATACTGACAGATGTATTTGGAACTCTAAATCAAACACGGTTTGTGCTAGCTTCTTGAAACTTGACACAGTAAAGCAGTTTCAAGTTCTATCTCTATGTTTTCTTTCCTCTTGATGTAGCACTCAGCAGTGACTGAGGAGAAACACTTTCATTGAAAGGGGTTGCCAAGCTTCCAGAAATTACGAGTCTCCAGAAATCTCAGCAACTATGATTTCACCCAAACTGGATGATACTTTCAGGTAATGATCAGTACACTAAGCCCACTTGGTTCCCCAAATTTCGTTCTTCTATGTTGATGCGTTCGCTTCCAGTAACTGTTTGAATTTTGGCGTTTCACTTTGTTTTCTCCTATACTGACAGATGTATTTGGAACTCTAAATAAAACACAGTTTGTGCTAGCTTCTTGAAACTTGACACAGTAAAGCAGTTTCACGTTCTATCACTATGTTCTGTTTCCTCTGGATGTAGCCCTAAGCAGTGACTGGGGAAAAATACTTTCATTGACAGAGGTTGCCAAGCTTCCAGAAATTACGAGTCTCCAGAAATCTCAGCAACTATGATTTCACCCAAACTGGATGATACTTTCAGGTAATGATCAGTACACTAAGCCCACTTGGTTCCCCAAATTTCGTTCTTCAATGTTGAAGCGTTCGTTTCCAGTAACAGTTTGAATTTTGGCGTTTCACTCTGTTTTCTCCTATATTGATAGATGTATTTGGAACTCTAACCCAAACACGGTTTGTGCTAGCTTCTTGAAACTTGACACAGTAAAGCAGTTTCACGTTCTATCTCTATGTTCTGTCTCCTCTTGATGTAGCCCTAAGCAGTGACTGGGGAGAAACACTTTCATTGAAAGGGGTTGCCAAGCTTCCAAATATTACGAGTCTCCAGAAATCTCAGCATCTATTTTTTCACCCAAACTTGATGATACTTTCAGGTAATGATGAGTACGCTAAGCCCACTGGGTTCCCCAAATTTCGTTCTTCTATGTTGAAGCGTTCGTTTCCAGTAACAGTTTGAATTTTGGCGTTTCACTCTGTTTTCTCCTATATTGATAGATGTATTTGGAACTCTAAACCAAACACGGTTTGTGCTAGCTTCTTGAAACTTGACACAGTAAAGCAGTTTCACGTTCTATCTCTATGTTCTGTTTCCTCTTGATGTAGCACTCAGCAGTGACTGAGGAGAAACACTTTCATTGAAAGGGGTTGCCAAGCTTCCCAAAATTGCGAGTCTCCAGAAATCTCAGCAACTATTTTTTAACCCAAACTGGATGATACTTTCAGGTAATGATCAGTACACTAAGCCCACTTGGTTCCCCAAGTTTCGTTCTTCTATGTTAAAGCGTTCGTTTCCAGTAACAGTTTGAATTTTGGCGTTTCACTCTGTTTTCTCCTATATTGATAGATGTATTTGGAACTCTAACCCAAACACGGTTTGTGCTAGCTTCTAGAAACTTGACACAGTAAAGCAGTTTCACGTTCTATCTCTATGTTCTGTCTCCTCTTGTTGTAGCCCTAAGCAGTGACTGGGGAGAAACACTTTCATTGAAAGGGGTTGCCAAGCTTCCAAAAATTATGAGTCTCCAGAAATCTCAGCATCTATTTTTTCACCCAAACTTGATGATACTTTCAGGTAATGATGAGTACGCTAAGCCCACTGGGTTCCCCAAATTTCGTTCTTCTATGTTGAAGCGTTCGTTTCCAGTAACAGTTTGAATTTTGGCGTTTCACTCTGTTTTCTCCTATATTGATAGATGTATTTGGAACTCTAAACCAAACACGGTTTGTGCTAGCTTCTTGAAACTTGACACAGTAAAGCAGTTTCACGTTCTATATCTATGTTCTGTTTCCTCTTGATGTAGCACTCAGCAGTGACTGAGGAGAAACACTTTCATTGAAAGGGGTTGCCAAGCTTCCAAAAATTGCGAGTCTCCAGAAATCTCAGCAACTATTTTTTAACCCAAACTGGATGATACTTTCAGGTAATGATCAGTACACTAAGCCCACTTGGTTCCCCAAATTTCGTTCTTCTATGTTAAAGCGTTCGTTTCCAGTAACAGTTTGAATTTTGGCGTTTCACTCTGTTTTCTCCTATATTGATACATGTATTTGGAACTCTAAACCAAACACGGTTTGTGCTAGCTTCTTGAAACTTGACACAGTAAAGCAGTTTCACGTTCTATCTCTATGTTCTGTTTCCTCTTGATGTAGCACTCAGCAGTGACTGAGGAGAAACACTTTCATTGAAAGGGGTTGCCAAGCTTCCCAAAATTGCGAGTCTCCAGAAATCTCAGCAACTATTTTTTAACCCAAACTGGATGATACTTTCAGGTAATGATCAGTACACTAAGCCCACTTGGTTCCCCAAATTTCGTTCTTCTATGTTGAAGCGTTCGTTTCCAGTAACAGTTTGAATTTTGGCGTTTCACTCTGTTTTCTCCTATATTGATAGATGTATTTGGAACTCTAAACCAAACACGGTTTGTGCTAGCTTCTTGAAACTTGACACAGTAAAGCAGTTTCACGTTCTATCTCTATGTTCTGTTTCCTATGGATGTAGCCCTAAGCAGTGACTGGGGAGAAATACTTTCATTGACAGGGGTTGCCAAGCTCCCAGAAATTACGAGTCTCCAGAAATATCAGCAACTATGATTTCACCCAAACTGGATGATACTTTCAGGTAATAATAGGTACACTAAGCCCACTTGGTTCCCCAAATTTCATTCTTCTATGTTGAAGCGTTCCTTTCCAGTAACAGTTTGAATTTTGGCGTTTCACTCTGTTTTCTCCTATATTGATAGATGTATTTGGAACTCTAAATCAAACACGGTTTGTGCTACCTTCTTCAAACTTGACACAGTAAAGCAGTTTCAAGTTCTATCTATATGTTCTCTTTCCTCTTGATGTAGCACTCAGCAGTGACTGAGGAGAAACACTTTCATTGAAAGGGGTTGCCAAGCTTCCCAAAATTGCGAGTCTCCAGAAATCTCAGCAACTATTTTTTCACCCAAACTGGATGATACTTTCAGGTAATGATCAGTACACTAAGCTCACTTGGTTCCCCAAATTTCGTTCTTTTATGTTGAAGCGTTCGCTTCCAGTAACTGTTTGAATTTTGGCGTTTCACTCTGTTTTCTCCTATACTGACAGATGTATTTGGAACTCTAAATCAAACACGGTTTGTGCTAGCTTCTTGAAACTTGACACAGTAAAGCAGTTTCACGTTCTATCTCTATGTTCTGTTTCCTCTGGATGTAGCCCTAAGCAGTGACTGGGGAGAAATACTTTCATTGAAAGGGGTTGCCAAGCTTCCAGAAATTACGAGTCTCCAGAAATCTCAGCAACTATGATTTCACCCATACTGGATGATACTTTCAGGTAATGATCAGTACACTAAGCCCACTTGGTTCGCCAAATTTCGTTCTTCTATGTTGAAGCGTTCGTTTCCAGTAACAGTTTGAATTTTGGCGTTTCACTCTGTTTTCTCCTATATTGATAGATGTATTTGGAACTCTAAACCAAACACGGTTTGTGCTAGCTTCTTGAAACTTGACACAGTAAAGCAGTTTCACGTTCTATCTCTATGTTCTGTTTCCTCTTCGATGTAGCACTCAGCAGTGACTGAGGAGAAACACTTTCATTGAAAGGGGTTGCCAAGCTTCCCAAAATTGCGAGTCTCCAGAAAACTCAGCAACTATTTTTTAACCCAAACTGGATGATACTTTCAGGTAATGATCAGTACACTAAGCCCACTTGGTTCCCCAAATTTCGTTCTTCTATGTTGAAGCGTTCGTTTCCAGTAACAGTTTGAATTTTGGCGTTTCACTCTGTTTTCTCCTATATTGATAGATGTATTTGGAACTCTAAACCAAACACGGTTTGTGCTAGCTTCTTGAAACTTGACACAGTAAAGCAGTTTCACGTTCTATCTCTATGTTCTGTTTCCTCTTGATGTAGCACTCAGCAGTGACTGAGGAGAAACACTTTCATTGAAAGGGGTTGCCAAGCTTCCCAAAATTGCGAGTCTCCAGAAATCTCAGCGACTATTTTTTAACACAAACTGGATGATACTTTCAGGTAATGATCAGTACACTAAGCTCACTTGGTTCCCCAAATTTCGTTCTTTTATGTTGAAGCGTTCGCTTCCAGTAACTGTTTGAATTTTGGCGTTTCACTCTGTTTTCTCCTATACTGACAGATGTATTTGGAACTCTAAATCAAACACGGTTTGTGCTAGCTTCTTGAAACTTGACACAGTAAAGCACTTTCACGTTCTATCTCTATGTTCTGTTTCCTCTGGATGTAGCCCTAAGCAGTGACTGGGGAGAAATATTTTCATTGACAGGGGTTGCCAAGCTTCCAGAAATTACGAGTCTCCAGAAATCTCAGCAACTATGATTTCACCCAACCTGGATGATACTTTCAGGTAATGATCAGTACACTAAGCCCACTTGGTTCCCCAAATTTCGTTCTTCTATGTTGAAGCGTTCGTTTCCAGTAACAGTTTGAATTTTGGCGTTTCACTCTGTTTTCTCCTATATTGATAGATGTATTTGGAACTCTAACCCAAACACGGTTTGTGCTAGCTTCTTGAAACTTGACACAGTAAAGCAGTTTCACGTTCTATCTCTATGTTCTGTCTCCTCTTGATGTAGCCCTAAGCAGTGACTGGGGAGAAACACTTTCATTGAAAGGGGTTGCCAAGCTTCCAAAAATTACGAGTCTCCAGAAATCTCAGCATCTATTTTTTCACCCAACCTGGATGATACTTTCAGGTAATGATCAGTACACTAAGCCCACTTGGTTCCCCAAATTTCGTTCTTCTATGTTGAAGCGTTCGTTTCCAGTAACAGTTTGAATTTTGGCGTTTCACTCTGTTTTCTCCTATATTGATAGATGTATTTGGAACTCTAAACCAAACACGGTTTGTGCTAGCTTCTTGAAACTTGACACAGTAAAGCAGTTTCACGTTCTATATCTATGTTCTGTCTCCTCTTGATGTAGCACTCAGCAGTGACTGAGGAGAAACACTTTCATTGAAAGGGGTTGCCAAGCTTCCCAAAATTGCGAGTCTCCAGAAATCTCAGCAACTATTTTTTAACCCAAACTGGATGATACTTTCAGGTAATGATCAGTACACTAAGCCCACTTGGTTCCCCAAATTTCGTTCTTCTATGTTAAAGCGTTCGTTTCCAGTAACAGTTTGAAATTTGGCGTTTCACTCTGTTTTCTCCTATATTGATAGATGTATTTGGAACTCTAAACCAAACACGGTTTGTGCTAGCTTCTTGAAACTTGACACAGTAAAGCAGTTTCACGTTCTATCTCTATGTTCTGTTTCCTCTTGATGTAGCACTCAGCAGTGACTGAGGAGAAACACTTTCATTGAAAGGGGTTGCCAAGCTTCCCAAAATTGCGAGTCTCCAGAAATCTCAGCAACTATTTTTTAACCCAAACTGGATGATACTTTCAGGTAATGATCAGTACACTAAGCTCACTTGGTTCCCCAAATTTCGTTCTTTTATGTTGAAGCGTTCGCTTCCAGTAACTGTTTGAATTTTGGCGTTTCACTCTGTTTTCTCCTATACTGACAGATGTATTTGGAACTCTAAACCAAACACGGTTTGTGCTAGCTTCTTGAAACTTGACACAGTAAAGCACTTTCACGTTCTATCTCTATGTTCTGTCTCCTCTGGATGTAGCCCTAAGCAGTGACTGGGGAGAAACACTTTCATTGAAAGGGGTTGCCAAGCTTCCCAAAATTGCGAGTCTCCAGAAATCTCAGCAACTATTTTTTAACCCAAACTGGATGATACTTTCAGGTAATGATCAGTACACTAAGCCCACTTGGTTCCCCAAATTTCGTTCTTCTATGTTGAAGCGTTCGTTTCCAGTAACAGTTTGAATTTTGGCGTTTCACTCTGTTTTCTCCTATATTGATAGATGTATTTGGAACTCTAAACCAAACACGGTTTGTGCTAGCTTCTTGAAACTTGACACAGTAAAGCAGTTTCACGTTCTATCTCTATGTTCTGTCTCCTCTTGATGTAGCCCTAAGCAGTGACTGGGGAGAAACACTTTCATTGAAAGGGGTTGCCAAGCTTCCAAAAATTACGAGTCTCCAGAAATCTCAGCATCTATTTTTTCACCCAAACTAGATGATACTTTCAGGTAATGATGAGTACGCTAAGCCCACTGGGTTCCCCAAATTTCGTTCTTCTATGTTGAAGCGTTCGTTTCCAGTAACAGTTTGAATTTTGGCGTTTCACTCTGTTTTCTCCTATATTGATAGATGTATTTGGAACTCTAAACCAAACACGGTTTGTGCTAGCTTCTTGAAACTTGACACAGTAAAGCAGTTTCACGTTCTATATCTATGTTCTGTTTCCTCTTGATGTAGCACTCAGCAGTGACTGAGGAGAAACACTTTCATTGAAAGGGGTTGCCAAGCTTCCCAAAATTGCGAGTCTCCAGAAATCTCAGCAACTATTTTTTAACCCAAACTGGATGATACTTTCAGGTAATGATCAGTACACTAAGCCCATTTGGTTCCCCAAATTTCGTTCTTCTATGTTAAAGCGTTCGTTTCCAGTAACAGTTTGAATTTTGGCGTTTCACTCTGTTTTCTCCTATATTGATACATGTATTTGGAACTCTAAACCAAACACGATTTGTGCTAGCTTCTTGAAACTTGACACAGTAAAGCAGTTTCACGTTCTATCTCTATGTTCTGTTTCCTCTTGATGTAGCACTCAGCAGTGACTGAGGAGAAACACTTTCATTGAAAGGGGTTGCCAAGCTTCCCAAAATTGCGAGTCTCCAGAAATCTCAGCAACTATTTTTTAACCCAAACTGGATGATACTTTCAGGTAATGATCAGTACACTAAGCTCACTTGGTTCCCCAAATTTCGTTCTTTTATGTTGAAGCGTTCGCTTCCAGTAACTGTTTGAATTTTGGCGTTTCCCTCTGTTTTCTCCTATACTGACAGATGTATTTGGAACTCTAAATCAAACACGGTTTGTGCTAGCTTCTTGAAACTTGACACAGTAAAGCAGTTTCACGTTCTATCTCTATGTTCTGTTTCCTCTGGATGTAGCCCTAAGCAGTGACTGGGGAGAAATACTTTCATTGACAGGGGTTGCCAAGCTTCCAGAAATTACGAGTCTCCAGAAATCTCAGCAACTATGATTTCACCCAAACTGGATGATACTTTCAGGTAATAATAGGTACACTAAGCCCACTTGGTTCCCCAAATTTCGTTCTTCTATGTTGAAGCGTTCGTTTCCAGTAACAGTTTGAATTTTGGCGTTTCACTCTGTTTTCTCCTATATTGATAGATGTATTTGGAACTCTAAATCAAACACGGTTTGTGCTACCTTCTTCAAACTTGACACAGTAAAGCAGTTTCAAGTTCTATCTATATGTTCTCTTTCCTCTTGATGTAGCACTCAGCAGTGACTGAGGAGAAACACTTTCATTGAAAGGGGTTGCCAAGCTTCCCAAAATTGCGAGTCTCCAGAAATCTCAGCAACTATTTTTTCACCCAAACTGGATGATACTTTCAGGTAATGATCAGTACACTAAGCTCACTTGGTTCCCCAAATTTCGTTCTTTTATGTTGATGCGTTCGCTTCCAGTAACTGTTTGAATTTTGGCGTTTCACTCTGTTTTCTCCTATACTGACAGATGTATTTGGAAGTCTAAATCAAACACGGTTTGTGCTAGCTTCTTGAAACTTGACACACTAAAGCAGTTTCACGTTCTATCTCTATGTTCTGTTTCCTCTGGATGTAGCCCTAAGCAGTGACTGGGGAGAAATACTTTCATTGAAAGGGGTTGCCAAGCTTCCAGAAATTACGAGTCTCCAGAAATCTCAGCAACTATGATTTCACCCATACTGGATGATACTTTCAGGTAATGATCAGTACACTAAGCCCACTTGGTTCGCCAAATTTCGTTCTTCTATGTTGAAGCGTTCGTTTCCAGTAACAGTTTGAATTTTGGCGTTTCACTCTGTTTTCTCCTATATTGATAGATGTATTTGGAACTCTAAACCAAACACGGTTTGTGCTAGCTTCTTGAAACTTGACACAGTAAAGCAGTTTCACGTTCTATCTCTATGTTCTGTTTCCTCTTCGATGTAGCACTCAGCAGTGACTGAGGAGAAACACTTTCATTGAAAGGGGTTGCCAAGCTTCCCAAAATTGCGAGTCTCCAGAAATCTCAGCAACTATTTTTTAACCCAAACTGGATGATACTTTCAGGTAATGATCAGTACACTAAGCCCACTTGGTTCCCCAAATTTCGTTCTTCTATGTTGAAGCGTTCGTTTCCAGTAACAGTTTGAATTTTGGCATTTCACTCTGTTTTCTCCTATATTGATAGATGTATTTGGAACTCTAAACCAAACAGGGTTTGTGCTAGCTTCTTGAAACTTGACACAGTAAAGCAGTTTCACGTTCTATCTCTATGTTCTGTTTCCTCTTGATGTAGCACTCAGCAGTGACTGAGGAGAAACACTTTCATTGAAAGGGGTTGCCAAGCTTCCCAAAATTGCGAGTCTCCAGAAATCTCAGCAACTATTTTTTAACCCAAACTGGATGATACTTTCAGGTAATGATCAGTACAATAAGCCCACTTGGTTCCCCAAATTTCGTTCTTTTATGTTGAAGCGTTCGCTTCCAGTAACTGTTTGAATTTTGGCGTTTCACTCTGTTTTCTCATATATTGATAGATGTATTTGGAACTCTAAACCAAACACGGTTTGTGCTAGCTTCTTGAAACTTGACACAGTAAAGCAGTTTCACGTTCTATCTCTATGTTCTGTTTCCTCTTGATGTAGCACTCAGCAGTGACTGAGGAGAAACACTTTCATTGAAAGGGGTTGCCAAGCTTCCCAAAATTGCGAGTCTCCAGAAATCTCAGCAACTATTTTTTAACCCAAACTGGATGATACTTTCAGGTAATGATCAGTACACTAAGCTCACTTGGTTCCCCAAATTTCGTTCTTTTATGTTGAAGCTTTCGCTTCCAGTAACTGTTTGAATTTTGGCGTTTCACTCTGTTTTCTCCTATACTGACAGATGTATTTGGAACTCTAAATCAAACACGGTTTGTGCTAGCTTCTTGAAACTTGACACAGTAAAGCACTTTCACGTTCTATCTCTATGTTCTGTTTCCTCTGGATGTAGCCCTAAGCAGTGACTGGGGAGAAATACTTTCATTGACAGGGGTTGCCAAGCTTCCAGAAATTACGAGTCTCCAGAAATCTCAGCAACTATGATTTCACCCAACCTGGATGATACTTTCAGGTAATGATCAGTACACTAAGCCCACTTGGTTTGCCAAATTTCGTTCTTCTATGTTGAAGCGTTCGTTTCCAGTAACAGTTTGAATTTTGGCGTTTCACTCTGTTTTCTCCTATACTGACAGATGTATTTGGAACTCTAAATCAAACACGGTTTGTGCTAGCTTCTTGAAACTTGACACACTAAAGCAGTTTCACGTTCTATATCTATGTTCTGTTTCCTCTTGATGTAGCCCTAAGCAGTGACTGGGGAGAAATACTTTCATTGAAAGGGGTTGCCAAGCTTCCAGAAATTACGAGTCTCCAGAAATCTCAGCAACTATGATTTCACCCATACTGGATGATACTTTCAGGTAATGATCAGTACACTAAGCCCACTTGGTTCGCCAAATTTCGTTCTTCTATGTTGAAGCGTTCGTTTCCAGAAACAGTTTGAATTTTGGCGTTTCACTCTGTTTTCTCCTATATTGATAGATGTATTTGGAACTCTAAACCAAACACGGTTTGTGCTAGCTTCTTGAAACTTGACACAGTAAAGCAGTTTCACGTTCTATCCCTATGTTCTGTTTCCTCTTCGATGTAGCACTCAGCAGTGACTGAGGAGAAACACTTTCATTGAATGGGGTTGCCAAGCTTCCCAAAATTGCGAGTCTCCAGAAATCTCAGCAACTATTTTTTAACCCAAACTGGATGATACTTTCAGGTAATGATCAGTACACTAATCCCACTTGGTTCCCCAAATTTCGTTCTTCTATGTTGAAGCGTTCGTTTGCAGTAACAGTTTGAATTTTGGCGTTTCACTCTGTTTTCTCCTATATTGATAGATGTATTTGGAACTCTAAACCAAACACGGTTTGTGCTAGCTTCTTGAAACTTGACACAGTAAAGCAGTTTCACGTTCTATCTCTATGTTCTGTTTCCTCTTGATGTAGCACTCAGCAGTGACTGAGGAGAAACACTTTCATTGAAAGGGGTTGCCAAGCTTCCCAAAATTGCGAGTCTCCAGAAATCTCAGCAACTATTTTTTAACCCAAACTGGATGATACTTTCAGGTAATGATCAGTACACTAAGCTCACTTGGTTCCCCAAATTTCGTTCTTCTATGTTGAAGCGTTCGCTTCCAGTAACTGTTTGAATTTTGGCGTTTCACTCTGTTTTCTCCTATACTGACAGATGTATTTGGAACTCTAAATCAAACACGGTTTGTGCTAGCTTCTTGAAACTTGACACAGTAAAGCAGTTTCACGTTCTATCTCTATGTTCTGTTTCCTCTTGATGTAGCACTCAGCAGTGACTGAGGAGAAACACTTTCATTGAAAGGGGTTGCCAAGCTTCCCAAAATTGCGAGTCTCCAGAAATCTCAGCAACTATTTTTTAACCCAAACTGGATGATACTTTCAGGTAATGATCAGTACACTAAGCTCACTTGGTTCCCCAAATTTCGTTCTTTTATGTTGAAGCGTTCGTTTCCAGTAACTGTTTCAATTTTGGCGTTTCACTCTGTTTTCTCCTATACTGACAGATGTATTTGGAAGTCTAAATCAAACACGGTTTGTGCTAGCTTCTTGAAACTTGACACAGTAAAGCAGTTTCACGTTCTATCTCTATGTTCTGTTTCCTCTGGATGTAGCCCTAAGCAGTGACTGGGGAGAAATACTTTCATTGACAGGGGTTGCCAAGCTTCCAGAAATTACGAGTCTCCAGAAATCTCAGCAACTATGATTTCACCCAAACTGGATGATACTTTCAGGTAATAATAGGTACACTAAGCCCACTTGGTTCCCCAAATTTCGTTCTTCTATGCTGAAGCGTTCGTTTCCAGTAACAGTTTGAATTTTGGCGTTTCACTCTGTTTTCTCCTATATTGATAGATGTATTTGGAACTCTAAATCAAACACGGTTTGTGCTACCTTCTTCAAACTTGACACAGTAAAGCAGTTTCAAGTTCTATCTATATGTTCTCTTTCCTCTTGATGTAGCACTCAGCAGTGACTGAGGAGAAACACTTTCATTGAAAGGGGTTGCCAAGCTTCCCAAAATTGCGAGTCTCCAGAAATCTCAGCAACTATTTTTTCACCCAAACTGGATGATACTTTCAGGTAATGATCAGTACACTAAGCTCACTTGGTTCCCCAAATTTCGTTCTTTTATGTTGATGCGTTCGCTTCCAGTAACTGTTTGAATTTTGGCGTTTCACTCGGTTTTCTCCTATATTGATAGATGTATTTGGAACTCTAAACCAAACACGGTTTGTGCTAGCTTCTTGAAACTTGACACAGTAAAGCAGTTTCACGTTCTATCTCTATGTTCTGTTTCCTCTTCGATGTAGCACTCAGCAGTGACTGAGGAGAAACACTTTCATTGAAAGGGGTTGCCAAGCTTCCCAAAATTGCGAGTCTCCAGAAATCTCAGCAACTATTTTTTAACCCAAACTGGATGATACTTTCAGGTAATGATCAGTACACTAAGCCCACTTGGTTCCCCAAATTTCGTTCTTCTATGTTGAAGCGTTCGTTTCCAGTAACAGTTTGAATTTTGGCGTTTCACTCTGTTTTCTCCTATATTGATAGATGTATTTGGAACTCTAAATCAAACACGGTTTGTGCTAGCTTCTTGAAACTTGACACAGTAAAGCACTTTCACGTTCTATCTCTATGTTCTGTTTCCTCTGGATGTAGCCCTAAGCAGTGACTGGGGAGAAATACTTTCATTGAAAGGGGTTGCCAAGCTTCCCGAAATTGCGAGTCTCCAGAAATCTCAGCAACTATTTTTTCACCCAAACTGGATGATACTTTCAGGTAATGATCAGTACACTAAGCCCACTTGGTTCCCCAAATTTCGTTCTTCTATGTTGAAGCGTTCGTTTCCAGTAACAGTTTGAATTTTGGCGTTTCACTCTGTTTTCTCCTATATTGATAGATGTATTTGGAACTCTAAACCAAACACGGTTTGTGCTAGCTTCTTGAAACTTGACACAGTAAAGCAGTTTCATGTTCTATCTCTATGTTCTGTTTCCTCTTCGATGTAGCACTCAGCAGTGACTGAGGAGAAACACTTTCATTGAAAGGGGTTGCCAAGCTTCCCAAAATTGCGAGTCTCCAGAAATCTCAGCAACTATTTTTTAACCCAAACTGGATGATACTTTCAGGTAATGATCAGTACACTAAGCCCACTTGGTTCCCCAAATTTCGTTCTTCTATGTTGAAGCGTTCGTTTCCAGTAACAGTTTGAATTTTGGCGTTTCACTCTGTTTTCTCCTATATTGATAGATGTATTTGGAACTCTAAACCAAACACGGTTTGTGCTAGCTTCTTGAAACTTGACACAGTAAAGCAGTTTCACGTTCTATCTCTATGTTCTGTTTCCTCTTGATGTAGCACTCAGCAGTGACTGAGGAGAAACACTTTCATTGAAAGGGGTTGCCAAGCTTCCCAAAATTGCGAGTCTCCAGAAATCTCAGCAACTATTTTTTAACCCAAACTGGATGATACTTTCAGGTAATGATCAGTACACTAAGCCCACTTGGTTCCCCAAATTTCGTTCTTTTATGTTGAAGCGTTCGCTTCCAGTAACTGTTTGAATTTTGGCGTTTCACTCTGTTTTCTCCTATATTGATAGATGTATTTGGAACTCTAAACCAAACACGGTTTGTGCTAGCTTCTTGAAACTTGACACAATAAAGCAGTTTCACGTTCTATCTCTATGTTCTGTTTCCTCTTGATGTAGCACTCAGCAGTGACTGAGGAGAAACACTTTCATTGAAAGGGGTTGCCAAGCTTCCCAAAATTGCGAGTCTCCAAAAATCTCAGCAACTATTTTTTCACCCAAACTGGATGATACTTTCAGGTAATGATCAGTACACTAAGCTCACTTGGTTCCCCAAATTTCGTTCTTTTATGTTGAAGCGTTCGCTTCCAGTAACTGTTTGAATTTTGGCGTTTCACTCTGTTTTCTCCTATACTGACAGATGTATTTGGAACTCTAAATCAAACACGGTTTGTGCTAGCTTCTTGAAACTTGACACAGTAAAGCAGTTTCACGTTCTATCTCTATGTTCTGTTTCCTCTGGATGTAGCCCTAAGCAGTGACTGGGGAGAAATACTTTCATTGAAAGGGGTTGCCAAGCTTCCAGAAATTACGAGTCTCCAGAAATCTCAGCAACTATGATTTCACCCAACCTGGATGATACTTTCAGGTAATGATCAGTACACTAAGCCCACTTGGTTCGCCTAATTTCGTTCTTCTATGTTGAAGCGTTCGTTTCCAGTAACAGTTTGAATTTTGGCGTTTCACTCTGTTTTCTCCTATACTGACAGATGTATTTGGAACTCTAAATCAAACACGGTTTGTGCTAGCTTCTTGAAACTTGACACACTAAAGCAGTTTCACGTTCTATCTCTATGTTCTGTTTCCTCTTGATGTAGCCCTAAGCAGTGACTGGGGAGAAATACTTGCATTGAAAGGGGTTGCCAAGCTTCCAGAAATTACGAGTCTCCAGAAATCTCAGCAACTATGATTTCACCCATACTGGATGATACTTTCAGGTAATGATCAGTACACTAAGCCCACTTGGTTCCCCAAATTTCGTTCTTCTATGTTGATGCGTTCGCTTCCAGTAACTGTTTGAATTTTGGCGTTTCACTCTGTTTTCTCCTATACTGACAGATGTATTTGGAACTCTAAATCAAACACGGTTTGTGCTAGCTTCTTGAAACTTGACACAGTAAAGCAGTTTCAAGTTCTATCTCTATGTTTTCTTTCCTCTTGATGTAGCACTCAGCAGTGACTGAGGAGAAACACTTTCATTGAAAGGGGTTGCCAAGCTTTTAGAAATTACGAGTCTCCAGAAATCTCAGCAACTATGATTTCACCCAAACTGGATGATACTTTCAGGTAATGATCAGTACCCTAAGCCCACTTGGTTCCCCAAATTTCGTTCTTCTATGTTGATGCGTTCGCTTCCAGTAACTGTTTGAATTTTGGCGTTTCACTCTGTTTTCTCCTATACTGACAGATGTATTTGGAACTCTAAATCAAACACGGTTTGTGCTAGCTTCTTGAAACTTGACACAGTAAAGCAGTTTCACGTTCTATCACTATGTTCTGTTTCCTCTGGATGTAGCCCTAAGCAGTGACTGGGGAAAAATACTTTCATTGACAGAGGTTCCCAAGCTTCCAGAAATTACGAGTCTCCAGAAATCTCAGCAACAATGATTTCACCCAAACTGGATGATACTTTCAGGTAATGATCAGTACACTAAGCCCACTTGGTTCCCCAAATTTCGTTCTTCTATGTTGAAGCGTTCGTTTCCAGTAACAGTTTGAATTTTGGCGTTTCACTTTGTTTTCTCCTATATTGATAGATGTATTTGGAACTCTAACCCAAACACGGTTTGTGCTAGCTTCTTGAAACTTGACACAGTAAAGCAGTTTCACGTTCTATCTCTATGTTCTGTCTCCTCTTGATGTAGCCCTAAGCAGTGACTGGGGAGAAACACTTTCATTGAAAGGGGTTGCCAAGCTTCCAAAAATTACGAGTCTCCAGAAATCTCAGCATCTATTTTTTCACCCAAACTTGATGATACTTTCAGGTAATGATGAGTACGCTAAGCCCACTGGGTCCCCAAATTTCGTTCTTCTATGTTGAAGCGTTCGTTTCCAGTAACAGTTTGAATTTTGGCGTTTCACTCTGTTTTCTCCTATATTGATAGATGTATTTGGAACTCTAAACCAAACACGGTTTGTGCTAGCTTCTTGAAACTTGACACAGTAAAGCAGTTTCACGTTCTATATCTATGTTCTGTTTCCTCTTGATGTAGCACTCAGCAGTGACTGAGGAGAAACACTTTCATTGAAAGGGGTTGCCAAGCTTCCCAAAATTGCGAGTCTCCAGAAATCTCAGCAACTATTTTTTAACCCAAACTGGATGATACTTTCAGGTAATGATCAGTACAATAAGCCCACTTGGTTCCCCAAATTTCGTTCTTCTATGTTAAAGCGTTCGTTTCCAGTAACAGTTTGAATTTTGGCGTTTCACTCTGTTTTCTCCTATATTGATACATGTATTTGGAACTCTAAACCAAACACGGTTTGTGCTAGCTTCTTGAAACTTGACACAGTAAAGCAGTTTCACGTTCTATCTCTATGTTCTGTTTCCTCTTGATGTAGCACTCAGCAGTGACTGAGGAGAAACACTTTCATTGAAAGCGGTTGCCAAGCTTCCCAAAATTGCGAGTCTCCAGAAATCTCAGCAACTATTTTTTAACCCAAACTGGATGATTCTTTCAGGTAATGATCAGTACACTAAGCTCACTTGGTTCCCCAAATTTCGTTCTTTTATGTTGAAGCGTTCGCTTCCAGTAACTGTTTGAATTTTGGCGTTTCACTCTGTTTTCTCCTATATTGATAGATGTATTTGGAACTCTAAACCAAACACGGTTTGTGCTAGCTTCTTGAAACTTGACACAGTAAAGCAGTTTCACGTTCTATCTCTATGTTCTGTTTCCTCTTGATGTAGCACTCAGCAGTGACTGAGGAGAAACACTTTCATTGAAAGGGGTTGCCATGCTTCCCAAAATTGCGAGTCTCCAGAAATCTCAGCAACTATTTTTTAACCCAAACTGGATGATACTTTCAGGTAATGATCAGTACACTAAGCTCACTTGGTTCCCCAAATTTCGTTCTTTTATGTTGAAGCGTTCGCTTCCATTAACTGTTTGAATTTTGGCGTTTCACTCTGTTTTCTCCTATACTGACAGATGTATTTGGAACTCTAAATCAAACACGGTTTGCGCTAGCTTCTTGAAACTTGACACAGTAAAGCACTTTCACGTTCTATCTCTATGTTCTGTTTCCTCTGGATGTAGCCCTAAGCAGTGACTGGGGAGAAATACTTTCATTGACAGGGGTTGCCAAGCTTCCAGAAATTACGAGTCTCCAGAAATCTCAGCAACTATGATTTCACCCAACCTGGATGATACTTTCAGGTAATGATCAGTACACTAAGCCCACTTGGTTCGCCAAATTTCGTTCTTCTATGTTGAAGCGTTCGATTCCAGTAACAGTTTGAATTTTGGCGTTTTACTCTGTTTTCTCCTATATTGATAGATGTATTTGGAACTCTAAATCAAACACGGTTTGTGCTAGCTACTTGAAACTTGACACAATAAAGCAGTTTCAAGTTCTATCTCTATGTTCTGTCTCCTCTTGATGTAGCCCTAAGCAGTGACTGGGGAGAAACACTTTCATTGAAAGGGGTTGCCAAGCTTCCAAAAATTACGAGTCTCCAGAAATCTCAGCATCTATTTTTTCACCCAAACTGGATGATACTTTCAGGTAATGATGAGTACGCTAAGCCCACTGGGTTCCCAAAATTTCGTTCTTTTATGTTGAAGCGTTCGCTTCCAGTAACTGTTTGAATTTTGGCGTTTCACTCTGTTTTCTCCTATACTGACAGATGTATTTGGAACTCTAAATCAAACACGGTTTGTGCTAGCTTCTTGAAACTTGACACAGTAAAGCACTTTCACGTTCTATCTCTATGTTCTGTTTCCTCTGGATGTAGCCCTAAGCAGTGACTGGGGAGAAATACTTTCATTGACAGGGGTTGCCAAGCTTCCAGAAATTACGAGTCTCCAGAAATCTCAGCAACTATGATTTCACCCAACCTGGATGATACTTTCAGGTAATGATCAGTACACTAAGCCCACTTGGTTCGCCAAATTTCGTTCTTCTATGTTGAAGCGTTCGATTCCAGTAACAGTTTGAATTTTGGCGTTTTACTCTGTTTTCTCCTATATTGATAGATGTATTTGGAACTCTAAATCAAACACGGTTTGTGCTAGCTTCTTGAAACTTGACACAATAAAGCAGTTTCAAGTTCTATCTCTATGTTCTGTCTCCTCTTGATGTAGCCCTAAGCAGTGACTGGGGAGAAACACTTTCATTGAAAGGGGTTGCCAAGCTTCCAAAAATTACGAGTCTCCAGAAATCTCAGCATCTATTTTTTCACCCAAACTTGATGATACTTTCAGGTAATGATGAGTACGCTAAGCCCACTGGGTTCCCCAAATTTCGTTCTTCTATGTTGAAGCGTTCGTTTCCAGTAACAGTTTGAATTTTGGCGTTTCACTCTGTTTTCTCCTATATTGATAGATGTATTTGGAACTCTAAACCAAACACGGTTTGTGCTAGCTTCTTGAAACTTGACACAGTAAAGCAGTTTCACGTTCTATCTCTATGTTCTGTTTCCTCTTGATGTAGCACTCAGCAGTGACTGAGGAGAAACACTTTCATTGAAAGGGGTTGCCAAGCTCCCCAAAACTGCGAGTCTCCAGAAATCTCAGCAACTATTTTTTAACCCAAACTGGATGATACTTTCAGGTAATGATCAGTACACTAAGCCCACTTGGTTCCCCAAATTTCGTTCTTCTATGTTAAAGCGTTCGTTTCCAGTAACAGTTTGAATTTTGGCGTTTCACTCTGTTTTCTCCTATATTGATACATGTATTTGGAACTCTAAACCAAACACGGTTTGTGCTAGCTTCTTGAAACTTGACACAGTAAAGCAGTTTCACGTTCTATCTCTATGTTCTGTTTCCTCTTGATGTAGCACTCAGCAGTGACTGAGGAGAAACACTTTCATTGAAAGGGGTTGCCAAGCTTCCCAAAATTGCGAGTCTCCAGAAATTTCAGCAACTATTTTTTAACCCAAACTGGATGATACTTTCCGGTAATGATCAGTACACTAAGCTCACTTGGTTCCCCAAATTTCGTTCTTTTATGTTGAAGCGTTCGCTTCCAGTAACTGTTTGAATTTTGGCGTTTCACTCTGTTTTCTCCTATACTGACAGATGTATTTGGAACTCTAAATCAAACACGGTTTGTGCTAGCTTCTTGAAACTTGACACAGTAAAGCAGTTTCACGTTCTATCTCTATGTTCTGTTTCCTCTGGATGTAGCCCTAAGCAGTGACCTGGGAGAAATACTTTCATTGACAGGGGTTGCCAAGCTTCCAGAAATTACGAGTCTCCAGAAATCTCAGCAACTATGATTTCACCCAAACTGGATGATACTTTCAGGTAATAATAGGTACACTAAGCCCACTTGGTTCCCCAAATTTCGTTCTTCTATGTTGAAGCGTTCGTTTCCAGTAACAGTTTGAATTTTGGCGTTTCACTCTGTTTTCTCCTATACTGACAGATGTATTTGGAACTCTAAATCAAACACGGTTTGTGCTAGCTTCTTGAAACTTGACACAGTAAAGCAGTTTCAAGTTCTATCTCTATGTTCTGTCTCCTCTTGATGTAGCCCTAAGCAGTGACTGGGGAGAAACACTTTCATTGAAAGGGGTTGCCAAGCTTCCAAAAATTACGAGTCTCCAGAAATCTCAGCATCTATTTTTTCACCCAAACTGGATGATACTTTCAGGTAATGATGAGTACGCTAAGCCCACTGGGTTCCCAAAATTTCGTTCTTCTATGTTGAAGCGTTCGTTTCCAGTAACAGTTTGAATTTTGGCGTTTCACTCTGTTTTCTCCTATATTGATAGATGTATTTGGAACTCTAAACCAAACACGGTTTGTGCTAGCTCCTTGAAACTTGACACAGTAAAGCAGTTTCACGTTCTATCTCTATGTTCTGTTTCCTCTTGATGTGGCACTCAGCAGTGACTGAGGAGAAACACTTTCATTGAAAGGGGTTGCCAAGCTCCCCAAAACTGCGAGTCTCCAGAAATCTCAGCAACTATTTTTTCACCCAAACTGGATGATACTTTCAGGTAATGATCAGTACACTAAGCTCACTTGCTTCCCCAAATTTCGTTCTTTTATGTTGAAGCGTTCACTTCCAGTAACTGTTTGAATTTTGGCGTTTCACTCTGTTTTCTCCTATACTGACAGATGTATTTGGAACTCTAAATCAAACACGGTTTGTGCTAGCTTCTTGAAACTTGACACAGTAAAGCAGTTTCAAGTTCTATCTCTATGTTTTCTTTCCTCTTGATGTAGCACTCAGCAGTGACTGAGGAGAAACACTTTCATTGAAAGGGGTTGCCAAGCTTCCAGAAATTACGAGTCTCCAGAAATCTCAGCAACTATGATTTCACCCAAACTGGATGATACTTTCAGGTAATGATCAGTACACTAAGCCCACTTGGTTCCCCAAATTTCGTTCTTCTATGTTGATGCGTTCGCTTCCAGTAGCTGTTTGAATTTTGGCGTTTCACTCTGTTTTCTCCTATACTGACAGATGTATTTGGAACTCTAAATCAAACACGGTTTGTGCTAGCTTCTTGAAACTTGACACAGTAAAGCAGTTTCACGTTCTATCACTATGTTCTGTTTCCTCTGGATGTAGCCCTAAGCAGTGACTGGGGAAAAATACTTTCATTGACAGAGGTTGCCAAGCTTCCAGAAATTACGAGTCTCCAGAAATCTCAGCAACTATGATTTCACCCAAACTGGATGATACTTTCAGGTAATGATCAGTACACTAAGCCCACTTGGTTCCCCAAATTTCGTTCTTCTATGTTGAAGCGTTCGTTTCCAGTAACAGTTTGAATTTTGGCGTTTCACTCTGTTTTCTCCTATATTGATAGATGTATTTGGAACTCTAACCCAAACACGGTTTGTGCTAGCTTCTTGAAACTTGACACAGTAAAGCAGTTTCACGTTCTATCTCTATGTTCTGTCTCCTCTTGATGTAGCCCTAAGCAGTGACTGGGGAGAAACACTTTCATTGAAAGGGGTTGCCAAGCTTCCAAAAATTACGAGTCTCCAGAAATCTCAGCATCTATTTTTTCACCCAAACTTGATGATACTTTCAGGTAATGATGAGTACGCTAAGCCCACTGGGTTCCCCAAATTTCGTTCTTCTATGATGAAGCGTTCGTTTCCAGTAACAGTTTGAATTTTGGCGTTTCACTCTGTTTTCTCCTATATTGATAGATGTATTTGGAACTCTAAACCAAACACGGTTTGTGCTAGCTTCTTGAAACTTGACACAGTAAAGCAGTTTCACGATCTATATCTATGTTCTGTTTCCTCTTGATGTAGCACTCAGCAGTGACTGAGGAGAAACACTATCATTGAAAGTGGTTGCCAAGCTTCCCAAAATTGCGAGTCTCCAGAAATCTCAGCAACTATTTTTTAACCCAAACTGGATGATACTTTCAGGTAATGATCAGTACACTAAGCCCACTTGGTTCCCCAAATTTCGTTCTTCTATGTTAAAGCGTTCGTTTCCAGTAACAGTTTGAATTTTGGCGTTTCACTCTGTTTTCTCCTATATTGATACATGTATTTGGAACTCTAAACCAAACACGGTTTGTGCTAGCTTCTTGAAACTTGACACAGTAAAGCAGTTTCACGTTCTATCTCTATGTTCTGTTTCCTCTTGATGTAGCACTCAGCAGTGACTGAGGAGAAACACTTTCATTGAAAGGGGTTGCCAAGCTTCCCAAAATTGCGAGTCTCCAGAAATCTCAGCAAATATTTTTTCACCCAAACTGGATGATACTTTCAGGTAATGATCAGTACACTAAGCTCACTTGGTTCCCCAAATTTCGTTCTTTTATGTTGAAGCGTTCGCTTCCAGTAACTGTTTGAATTTTGGCGTTTCACTCTGTTTTCTCCTATACTGACAGATGTATTTGGAACTCTAAATCAAACACGGTTTGTGCTAGCTTCTTGAAACTTGACACAGTAAAGCAGTTTCACGTTCTATCTCTATGTTCTATTTCCTCTGGATGTAGCCCTAAGCAGTGACTGGGGAAAAATACTTTCATTGACAGGGGATGCCAAGCTTCCAGAAATTACGAGTCTCCAGAAATCTCAGCAACTATGATTTCACCCAACCTGGATGATACTTTCAGGTAATGATCAGTACACTAAGCCCACTTGGTTCCCCAAATTTCGTTCTTCTATGATGAAGCGTTCGTTTCCAGTAACAGTTTGAATTTTGGCGTTTCACTCTGTTTTCTCCTATATTGATAGATGTATTTGGAACTCTAAATCAAACACGGTTTGTGCTACCTTCTTCAAACTTGACACAGTAAAGCAGTTTTAAGTTCTAGCTCTATGTTCTGTTTCCTCTTGATGTAGCACTCAGCAGTGACTGAGGAGAAACACTTTCATTGAAAGGGGTTGCCAAGCTTCCCAATATTGCGAGTCTCCAGAAATCTCAGCAACTATTTTTTCACCCAAACTGGATGATACTTTCAGGTAATGATCAGTACACCAAGCTCAGTTGGTTCCCCAAATTTCGTTCTTTTATGTTGAAGCGTTCGCTTCCAGTAACTTTTGAATTTTGGCGTTTCACTCTGTTTTCTCCTATATTGATAGATGTATTTGGAACTCTAAACCAAACACGGTTTGTGCTAGCTTCTTGAAACTTGACACAGTAAAGCAGTTTCACGTTCTATCTCTATGTTCTGTTTCCTCTTGATGTAGCACTCAGCAGTGACTGAGGAGAAACACTTTCATTGAAAGGGGTTGCCAAGCTTCCCAAAATTGCGAGTCTCCAGAAATCTCAGCAACTATGTTTTCACCAAAACTGGATGATACTTTCAGGTAATGATCAGTACACTAAGCTCACTTGGTTCCCCAAATTTCGTTCTTTTATGTTGAAGCGTTCGCTTCCAGTAACTGTTTGAATTTTGGCGTTTCACTCTGTTTTCTCCTATACTGACAGATGTATTTGGAACTCTAAATCAAACACGGTTTGTGCTACCTTCTTGAAACTTGACACAGTAAAGCAGTTTCACGTTCTATCCCTATGTTTTGTTTTTTGTTGATGTAGCACTCAGCAGTGACTGAGGAGAAACACTTTCATTGAAAAGGGTTGCCAAGCTTCCCAAAATTGCGAGTCTCCAGAAATCTCAGCAACGATTTTTTCACCCAAACTGGATGATACTTTCAGGTAATGATCAGTACACTAAGCTCACTTGGTTCCCCAAATTTCGTTCTTCTATGTTGAAGTGTTCGCTTCCAGTAACTGTTTGAATTTTGGCATTTCACTCTGTTTTCTCGTATACTGACAGATGTATTTGGAACTCTAAATCAAACACGGTTTGTGCTAGCTTCTTGAAACTTGACACAGTAAAGCAGTTTCACGTTCTATCTCTATGTTTTGTTTCCTCTCCATGTAGCACTCAGCAGTGACTGAGGAGAAACACTTTCATTGAAAGGGGTTGCCAAGCTTCCCAAAATTGCGAGTCTCTAGAAATCTCAGCAAACATTTTTTCACCCAAACTGGATGACACTTTCAGGTAATGATCAGTAAACTAAGCTCACTTGGTTCCCCAAATTTCGTTCTTTTATGTTGAAGCGTTCCTTTCCAGTAACAGTTTGAATTTTGGTGTTTCACTCTGTTTTCTCCTATATTGAGAGATGTATTTGTAACTCTAAATCCAACACGGTTTGTGCTAGCTCCTTGAAACTTGACACAGTAAAGCAGTTTCACGTTCTATCTCTATGTTCTGTTTCTTCTTGATGTAGCACTCAGCAGTGACTGAAGAGAAACACTTTCATTGAAAGGGGTTGCCAAGCTTCCCAAAATTGCGAGTCTCCAGAAATCTCAGCAAACATTTTTTCACCCAAACTGGATGATACTTTCAGGTAATGATCAGTACACTAAGCCCACTTGGTTCCCCAAATTTCCTTCTTCTATGTTGAAGCGTTCGTTTCCATTAACAGTGTGAATTTTGGCGTTTCACTCTGTTTTCTCCTATATTGATAGATGTATTTGGAACTCTAAATCAAACACGGTTTGTGCTAGCTACTTGAAACTTGACACAGTAAAGCATTTCACGTTCTATCTCTATGTTTTGTTTCCTCTTGATGTAGCACTCAGCAGTGACTGAAGAGAAACACTTTCATTGAAAGAGGTTGCCAAGCTTCCCAAAATTGCGAGTCTCTAGATATCTCAGCAAACATTTTTTCACCCAAACTGGATGATACTTTCAGGTAATGATCAGTACACTAAGCCCACTTGGTTCCCCAAATTTCGTTCTTCTATGTTGAAGCGTTCGTTTCCAGTAACAGTTTGAATTTTGGCGTTTCACTCTGTTTTCTCCTATATTGATAGATGTATTTGGAACTCTAACCCAAACACGGTTTGTGCTAGCTTCTTGAAACTTGACACAGTAAAGCAGTTTCACGTTCTATCTCTATGTTCTGTCTCCTCTTGATGTAGCCCTAAGCAGTGACTGGGGAGAAACACTTTCATTGAAAGGGGTTGCCAAGCTTCCAAAAATTACGAGTCTCCAGAAATCTCAGCATCTATTTTTTCACCCAAACTTGATGATACTTTCAGGTAATGATGAGTACGCTAAGCCCACTGGGTTCCCCAAATTTCGTTCTTCTATGTTGAAGCGTTCGTTTCCAGTAACAGTTTGAATTTTGGCGTTTCACTCTGTTTTCTCCTATATTGATAGATGTATTTGGAACTCTAAACCAAACACGGTTTGTGCTAGCTTCTTGAAACTTGACACAGTAAAGCAGTTTCACGTTCTATATCTATGTTCTGTTTCCTCTTGATGTAGCACTCAGCAGTGACTGAGGAGAAACACTTTCATTGAAAGGGGTTGCCAAGCTTCCAGAAATTACGAGTCTCCAGAAATCTCAGCAACTATGATTTCACCCAAACTGGATGATACTTTCAGGTAATGATCAGTACACTAAGCCCACTTGGTTCGCCATATTTCGTTCTTCTATGTTGAAGCGTTCGTTTCCAGTAACAGTTTGAATTTTGGCGTTTTACTCTGTTTTCTCCTATATTGATAGATGTATTTGGAACTCTAAATCAAACACGGTTTGTGCTAGCTTCTTGAAACTTGACACAGTAAAGCAGTTTCAAGTTCTATCTCTATGTTCTGTCTCCTCTTGATGTAGCCCTAAGCAGTGACTGGGGAGAAACACTTTCATTGAAAGGGGTTGCCAAGCTTCCAAAAATTACGAGTCTCCAGAAATCTCAGCATCTATTTTTTCACCCAAACTGGATGATACTTTCAGGTAATGATGAGTACGCTAAGCCCACTGGGTTCCCAAAATTTCGTTCTTCTATGTTGAAGCGTTCGTTTCCAGTAACAGTTTGAATTTTGGCGTTTCACTCTGTTTTCTCCTATATTGATAGATGTATTTGGAACTCTAAACCAAACACGGTTTGTGCTAGCTTCTTGAAACTTGACACAGTAAAGCAGTTTCACATTCTATATCTATGTTCTGTTTCCTCTTGATGTAGCACTCAGCAGTGACTGAGGAGAAACACTTTCATTGAAAGGGGTTGCCAAGCTCCCCAAAACTGCGAGTCTCCAGAAATCTCAGCAACTATTTTTTCACCCAAACTGGATGATACTTTCAGGTAATGATCAGTACACTAAGCTCACTTGGTTCCCCAAATTTCGTTCTTTTATGTTGAAGCGTTCGCTTCCAGTAACTGTTTGAATTTTGGCGTTTCACTCTGTTTTCTCCTATACTGACAGATGTATTTGGAACTCTAAATCAAACACGGTTTGTGCTAGCTTCTTGAAACTTGACACAGTAAAGCAGTTTCAAGTTCTATCTCTATGTTTTCTTTCCTCTTGATGTAGCACTCAGCAGTGACTGAGGAGAAACTCTTTCATTGAAAGGGGTTGCCAAGCTTCCAGAAATTACGAGTCTCCAGAAATCTCAGCAACTATGATTTCACCCAAACTGGATGATACTTTCAGGTAATGATCAGTACACTAAGCCCACTTGGTTCGCCAAATTTCGTTCTTCTATGTTGAAGCGTTCGTTTCCAGTAACAGTTTGAATTTTGGCGTTTTACTCTGTTTTCTCCTATATTGATAGATGTATTTGGAACTCTAAATCAAACACGGTTTGTGCTAGCTTCTTGAAACTTGACACAATAAAGCAGTTTCAAGTTCTATCTCTATGTTCTGTCTCCTCTTGAAGTAGCCCTAAGCAGTGACTGGGGAGAAACACTTTCATTGAAAGGGGTTGCCAAGCTTCCAAAAATTACGAGTCTCCAGAAATCTCAGCATCTATTTTTTCACCCAAACTGGATGATACTTTCAGGTAATGATGAGTACGCTAAGCCCACTGGGTTCCCAAAATTTCGTTCTTCTATGTTGAAGCGTTCGTTTCCAGTAACAGTTTGAATTTTGGCGTTTCACTCTGTTTTCTCCTATATTGATAGATGTATTTGGAACTCTAAACCAAACACGGTTTGTGCTAGCTTCTTGAAACTTGACACAGTAAAGCAGTTTCACGTTCTATCTCTATGTTCTGTTTCCTCTTGGTGTAGCACTCAGCAGTGACTGAGGAGAAACACTTTCATTGAAAGGGGTTGCCAAGCTCCCCAAAACTGCGAGTCTCCAGAAATCTCAGCAACTATTTTTTCACCCAAACTGGATGATACTTTCAGGTAATGATCAGTACACTAAGCTCACTTGGTTCCCCAAATTTCGTTCTTTTATGTTGAAGCGTTCACTTCCAGTAACTGTTTGAATTTTGGCGTTTCACTCTGTTTTCTCCTATACTGACAGATGTATTTGGAACTCTAAATCAAACACGGTTTGTGCTAGCTTCTTGAAACTTGACACAGTAAAGCAGTTTCAAGTTCTATCTCTATGTTTTCTTTCCTCTTGATGTAGCACTCAGCAGTGACTGAGGAGAAACACTTTCATTGAAAGGGGTTGCCAAGCTTCCAGAAATTACGAGTCTCCAGAAATCTCAGCAACTATGATTTCACCCAAACTGGATGATACTTTCAGGTAATGATCAGTACACTAAGCCCACTTGGTTCCCCAAATTTCGTTCTTCTATGTTGATGCGTTCGCTTCCAGTAACTGTTTGAATTTTGGCGTTTCACTTTGTTTTCTCCTATACTGACAGATGTATTTGGAACTCTAAATAAAACACAGTTTGTGCTAGCTTCTTGAAACTTGACACAGTAAAGCAGTTTCACGTTCTATCACTATGTTCTGTTTCCTCTGGATGTAGCCCTAAGCAGTGACTGGGGAAAAATACTTTCATTGACAGAGGTTGCCAAGCTTCCAGAAATTACGAGTCTCCAGAAATCTCAGCAACTATGATTTCACCCAAACTGGATGATACTTTCAGGTAATGATCAGTACACTAAGCCCACTTGGTTCCCCAAATTTCGTTCTTCAATGTTGAAGCGTTCGTTTCCAGTAACAGTTTGAATTTTGGCGTTTCACTCTGTTTTCTCCTATATTGATAGATGTATTTGGAACTCTAACCCAAACACGGTTTGTGCTAGCTTCTTGAAACTTGACACAGTAAAGCAGTTTCACGTTCTATCTCTATGTTCTGTCTCCTCTTGATGTAGCCCTAAGCAGTGACTGGGGAGAAACACTTTCATTGAAAGGGGTTGCCAAGCTTCCAAATATTACGAGTCTCCAGAAATCTCAGCATCTATTTTTTCACCCAAACTTGATGATACTTTCAGGTAATGATGAGTACGCTAAGCCCACTGGGTTCCCCAAATTTCGTTCTTCTATGTTGAAGCGTTCGTTTCCAGTAACAGTTTGAATTTTGGCGTTTCACTCTGTTTTCTCCTATATTGATAGATGTATTTGGAACTCTAAACCAAACACGGTTTGTGCTAGCTTCTTGAAACTTGACACAGTAAAGCAGTTTCACGTTCTATCTCTATGTTCTGTTTCCTCTTGATGTAGCACTCAGCAGTGACTGAGGAGAAACACTTTCATTGAAAGGGGTTGCCAAGCTTCCCAAAATTGCGAGTCTCCAGAAATCTCAGCAACTATTTTTTAACCCAAACTGGATGATACTTTCAGGTAATGATCAGTACACTAAGCCCACTTGGTTCCCCAAGTTTCGTTCTTCTATGTTAAAGCGTTCGTTTCCAGTAACAGTTTGAATTTTGGCGTTTCACTCTGTTTTCTCCTATATTGATAGATGTATTTGGAACTCTAACCCAAACACGGTTTGTGCTAGCTTCTAGAAACTTGACACAGTAAAGCAGTTTCACGTTCTATCTCTATGTTCTGTCTCCTCTTGTTGTAGCCCTAAGCAGTGACTGGGGAGAAACACTTTCATTGAAAGGGGTTGCCAAGCTTCCAAAAATTATGAGTCTCCAGAAATCTCAGCATCTATTTTTTCACCCAAACTTGATGATACTTTCAGGTAATGATGAGTACGCTAAGCCCACTGGGTTCCCCAAATTTCGTTCTTCTATGTTGAAGCGTTCGTTTCCAGTAACAGTTTGAATTTTGGCGTTTCACTCTGTTTTCTCCTATATTGATAGATGTATTTGGAACTCTAAACCAAACACGGTTTCTGCTAGCTTCTTGAAACTTGACACAGTAAAGCAGTTTCACGTTCTATATCTATGTTCTGTTTCCTCTTGATGTAGCACTCAGCAGTGACTGAGGAGAAACACTTTCATTGAAAGGGGTTGCCAAGCTTCCAAAAATTGCGAGTCTCCAGAAATCTCAGCAACTATTTTTTAACCCAAACTGGATGATACTTTCAGGTAATGATCAGTACACTAAGCCCACTTGGTTCCCCAAATTTCGTTCTTCTATGTTAAAGCGTTCGTTTCCAGTAACAGTTTGAATTTTGGCGTTTCACTCTGTTTTCTCCTATATTGATACATGTATTTGGAACTCTAAACCAAACACGGTTTGTGCTAGCTTCTTGAAACTTGACACAGTAAAGCAGTTTCACGTTCTATCTCTATGTTCTGTTTCCTCTTGATGTAGCACTCAGCAGTGACTGAGGAGAAACACTTTCATTGAAAGGGGTTGCCAAGCTTCCCAAAATTGCGAGTCTCCAGAAATCTCAGCAACTATTTTTTCACCCAAACTGGATGATACTTTCAGGTAATGATCAGTACACTAAGCTCACTTGGTTCCCCAAATTTCGTTCTTTTATGTTGAAGCGTTCGCTTCCAGTAACTGTTTGAATTTTGGCGTTTCACTCTGTTTTCTCCTATACTGACAGATGTATTTGGAACTCTAAATCAAACACGGTTTGTGCTAGCTTCTTGAAACTTGACACACTAAAGCAGTTTCACGTTCTATCTCTATGTTCTGTTTCCTCTTGATGTAGCCCTAAGCAGTGACTGGGGAGAAATACTTTCATTGAAAGGGGTTGCCAAGCTTCCAGAAATTACGAGTCTCCAGAAATCTCAGCAACTATGATTTCACCCATACTGGATGATACTTTCAGGTAATGATCAGTACACTAAGCCCACTTGGTTCGCCAAATTTCGTTCTTCTATGTTGAAGCGTTCGTTTCCAGTAACAGTTTGAATTTTGGTGTTTCACTCTGTTTTCTCCTATATTGATAGATGTATTTGGAACTCTAAACCAAACACGGTTTGTGCTAGCTTCTTGAAACTTGACACAGTAAAGCAGTTTCACGTTCTATCTCTATGTTCTGTTTCCTCTTCGATGTAGCACTCAGCAGTGACTGAGGAGAAACACTTTCATTGAAAGGGGTTGCCAAGCTTCCCAAAATTGCGAGTCTCCAGAAATCTCAGCAACTATTTTTTAACCCAAACTGGATGATACTTTCAGGTAATGATCAGTACACTAAGCCCACTTGGTTCCCCAAATTTCGTTCTTCTATGTTGAAGCGTTCGTTTCCAGTAACAGTTTGAATTTTGGCGTTTCACTCTGTTTTCTCCTATATTGATAGATGTATTTGGAACTCTAAACCAAACACGGTTTGTGCTAGCTTCTTGAAACTTGACACAGTAAAGCAGTTTCACGTTCTATCTCTATGTTCTGTTTCCTCTTGATGTAGCCCTAAGCAGTGACTGGGGAGAAATACTTTCATTGACAGGGGTTGCCAAGCTCCCAGAAATTACGAGTCTCCAGAAATATCAGCAACTATGATTTCACCCAAACTGGATGATACTTTCAGGTAATAATAGGTACACTAAGCCCACTTGGTTCCCCAAATTTCATTCTTCTATGTTGAAGCGTTCCTTTCCAGTAACAGTTTGAATTTTGGCGTTTCACTCTGTTTTCTCCTATATTGATAGATGTATTTGGAACTCTAAATCAAACACGGTTTGTGCTACCTTCTTCAAACTTGACACAGTAAAGCAGTTTCAAGTTCTATCTATATGTTCTCTTTCCTCTTGATGTAGCACTCAGCAGTGACTGAGGAGAAACACTTTCATTGAAAGGGGTTGCCAAGCTTCCCAAAATTGCGAGTCTCCAGAAATCTCAGCAACTATTTTTTCACCCAAACTGGATGATACTTTCAGGTAATGATCAGTACACTAAGCTCACTTGGTTCCCCAAATTTCGTTCTTTTATGTTGAAGCGTTCGCTTCCAGTAACTGTTTGAATTTTGGCGTTTCACTCTGTTTTCTCCTATACTGACAGATGTATTTGGAACTCTAAATCAAACACGGTTTGTGCTAGCTTCTTGAAACTTGACACAGTAAAGCAGTTTCACGTTCTATCTCTATGTTCTGTTTCCTCTGGATGTAGCCCTAAGCAGTGACTGGGGAGAAATACTTTCATTGAAAGGGGTTGCCAAGCTTCCAGAAATTACGAGTCTCCAGAAATCTCAGCAACTATGATTTCACCCATACTGGATGATACTTTCAGGTAATGATCAGTACACTAAGCCCACTTGGTTCGCCAAATTTCGTTCTTCTATGTTGAAGCGTTCGTTTCCAGTAACAGTTTGAATTTTGGCGTTTCACTCTGTTTTCTCCTATATTGATAGATGTATTTGGAACTCTAAACCAAACACGGTTTGTGCTAGCTTCTTGAAACTTGACACAGTAAAGCAGTTTCACGTTCTATCTCTATGTTCTGTTTCCTCTTCGATGTAGCACTCAGCAGTGACTGAGGAGAAACACTTTCATTGAAAGGGGTTGCCAAGCTTCCCAAAATTGCGAGTCTCCAGAAAACTCAGCAACTATTTTTTAACCCAAACTGGATGATACTTTCAGGTAATGATCAGTACACTAAGCCCACTTGGTTCCCCAAATTTCGTTCTTCTATGTTGAAGCGTTCGTTTCCAGTAACAGTTTGAATTTTGGCGTTTCACTCTGTTTTCTCCTATATTGATAGATGTATTTGGAACTCTAAACCAAACACGGTTTGTGCTAGCTTCTTGAAACTTGACACAGTAAAGCAGTTTCACGTTCTATCTCTATGTTCTGTTTCATCTTGATGTAGCACTCAGCAGTGACTGAGGAGAAACACTTTCATTGAAAGGGGTTGCCAAGCTTCCCAAAATTGCGAGTCTCCAGAAATCTCAGCGACTATTTTTTAACACAAACTGGATGATACTTTCAGGTAATGATCAGTACACTAAGCTCACTTGGTTCCCCAAATTTCGTTCTTTTATGTTGAAGCGTTCGCTTCCAGTAACTGTTTGAATTTTGGCGTTTCACTCTGTTTTCTCCTATACTGACAGATGTATTTGGAACTCTAAATCAAACACGGTTTGTGCTAGCTTCTTGAAACTTGACACAGTAAAGCACTTTCACGTTCTATCTCTATGTTCTGTTTCCTCTGGATGTAGCCCTAAGCAGTGACTGGGGAGAAATATTTTCATTGACAGGGGTTGCCAAGCTTCCAGAAATTACGAGTCTCCAGAAATCTCAGCAACTATGATTTCACCCAACCTGGATGATACTTTCAGGTAATGATCAGTACACTAAGCCCACTTGGTTCCCCAAATTTCGTTCTTCTATGTTGAAGCGTTCGTTTCCAGTAACAGTTTGAATTTTGGCGTTTCACTCTGTTTTCTCCTATATTGATAGATGTATTTGGAACTCTAACCCAAACACGGTTTGTGCTAGCTTCTTGAAACTTGACACAGTAAAGCAGTTTCACGTTCTATCTCTATGTTCTGTCTCCTCTTGATGTAGCCCTAAGCAGTGACTGGGGAGAAACACTTTCATTGAAAGGGGTTGCCAAGCTTCCAAAAATTACGAGTCTCCAGAAATCTCAGCAACTATGATTTCACCCAAACTGGATGATACTTTCAGGTAATGATCAGTACACTAAGCCCACTTGGTTCGCCAAATTTCGTTCTTCTATGTTGAAGCGTTCGTTTCCAGTAACAGTTTGAATTTTGGCGTTTTACTCTGTTTTCTCCTATATTGATAGATGTATTTGGAACTCTAAACCAAACACGGTTTGTGCTAGCTTCTTGAAACTTGTCACAGTAAAGCAGTTTCACGTTCTATATCTATGTTCTGTCTCCTCTTGATGTAGCACTCAGCAGTGACTGAGGAGAAACACTTTCATTGAAAGGGGTTGCCAAGCTTCCCAAAATTGCGAGTCTCCAGAAATCTCAGCAACTATTTTTTAACCCAAACTGGATGATACTTTCAGGTAATGATCAGTACACTAAGCCCACTTGGTTCCCCAAATTTCGTTCTTCTATGTTAAAGCGTTCGTTTCCAGTAACAGTTTGAAATTTGGCGTTTCACTCTGTTTTCTCCTATATTGATAGATGTATTTGGAACTCTAAACCAAACACGGTTTGTGCTAGCTTCTTGAAACTTGACACAGTAAAGCAGTTTCACGTTCTATCTCTATGTTCTGTTTCCTCTTGATGTAGCACTCAGCAGTGACTGAGGAGAAACACTTTCATTGAAAGGGGTTGCCAAGCTTCCCAAAATTGCGAGTCTCCAGAAATCTCAGCAACTATTTTTTAACCCAAACTGGATGATACTTTCAGGTAATGATCAGTACACTAAGCTCACTTGGTTCCCCAAATTTCGTTCTTTTATGTTGAAGCGTTCGCTTCCAGTAACTGTTTGAATTTTGGCGTTTCACTCTGTTTTCTCCTATACTGACAGATGTATTTGGAACTCTAAACCAAACACGGTTTGTGCTAGCTTCTTGAAACTTGACACAGTAAAGCACTTTCACGTTCTATCTCTATGTTCTGTCTCCTCTGGATGTAGCCCTAAGCAGTGACTGGGGAGAAACACTTTCATTGAAAGGGGTTGCCAAGCTTCCCAAAATTGCGAGTCTCCAGAAATCTCAGCAACTATTTTTTAACCCAAACTGGATGATACTTTCAGGTAATGATCAGTACACTAAGCCCACTTGGTTCCCCAAATTTCGTTCTTCTATGTTGAAGCGTTCGTTTCCAGTAACAGTTTGAATTTTGGCGTTTCACTCTGTTTTCTCCTATATTGATAGATGTATTTGGAACTCTAAACCAAACACGGTTTGTGCTAGCTTCTTGAAACTTGACACAGTAAAGCAGTTTCACGTTCTATCTCTATGTTCTGTCTCCTCTTGATGTAGCCCTAAGCAGTGACTGGGGAGAAACACTTTCATTGAAAGGGGTTGCCAAGCTTCCAAAAATTACGAGTCTCCAGAAATCTCAGCATCTATTTTTTCACCCAAACTAGATGATACTTTCAGGTAATGATGAGTACGCTAAGCCCACTGGGTTCCCCAAATTTCGTTCTTCTATGTTGAAGCGTTCGTTTCCAGTAACAGTTTGAATTTTGGCGTTTCACTCTGTTTTCTCCTATATTGATAGATGTATTTGGAACTCTAAACCAAACACGGTTTGTGCTAGCTTCTTGAAACTTGACACAGTAAAGCAGTTTCACGTTCTATATCTATGTTCTGTTTCCTCTTGATGTAGCACTCAGCAGTGACTGAGGAGAAACACTTTCATTGAAAGGGGTTGCCAAGCTTCCCAAAATTGCGAGTCTCCAGAAATCTCAGCAACTATTTTTTAACCCAAACTGGATGATACTTTCAGGTAATGATCAGTACACTAAGCCCATTTGGTTCCCCAAATTTCGTTCTTCTATGTTAAAGCGTTCGTTTCCAGTAACAGTTTGAATTTTGGCGTTTCACTCTGTTTTCTCCTATATTGATACATGTATTTGGAACTCTAAACCAAACACGATTTGTGCTAGCTTCTTGAAACTTGACACAGTAAAGCAGTTTCACGTTCTATCTCTATGTTCTGTTTCCTCTTGATGTAGCACTCAGCAGTGACTGAGGAGAAACACTTTCATTGAAAGGGGTTGCCAAGCTTCCCAAAATTGCGAGTCTCCAGAAATCTCAGCAACTATTTTTTAACCCAAACTGGATGATACTTTCAGGTAATGATCAGTACACTAAGCTCACTTGGTTCCCCAAATTTCGTTCTTTTATGTTGAAGCGTTCGCTTCCAGTAACTGTTTGAATTTTGGCGTTTCCCTCTGTTTTCTCCTATACTGACAGATGTATTTGGAACTCTAAATCAAACACGGTTTGTGCTAGCTTCTTGAAACTTGACACAGTAAAGCAGTTTCACGTTCTATCTCTATGTTCTGTTTCCTCTGGATGTAGCCCTAAGCAGTGACTGGGGAGAAATACTTTCATTGACAGGGGTTGCCAAGCTTCCAGAAATTAGGAGTCTCCAGAAATCTCAGCAACTATGATTTCACCCAAACTGGATGATACTTTCAGGTAATAATAGGTACACTAAGCCCACTTGGTTCCCCAAATTTCGTTCTTCTATGTTGAAGCGTTCGTTTCCAGTAACAGTTTGAATTTTGGCGTTTCACTCTGTTTTCTCCTATATTGATAGATGTATTTGGAACTCTAAATCAAACACGGTTTGTGCTACCTTCTTCAAACTTGACACAGTAAAGCAGTTTCAAGTTCTATCTATATGTTCTCTTTCCTCTTGATGTAGCACTCAGCAGTGACTGAGGAGAAACACTTTCATTGAAAGGGGTTGCCAAGCTTCCCAAAATTGCGAGTCTCCAGAAATCTCAGCAACTATTTTTTCACCCAAACTGGATGATACTTTCAGGTAATGATCAGTACACTAAGCTCACTTGGTTCCCCAAATTTCGTTCTTTTATGTTGATGCGTTCGCTTCCAGTAACTGTTTGAATTTTGGCGTTTCACTCTGTTTTCTCCTATACTGACAGATGTATTTGGAAGTCTAAATCAAACACGGTTTGTGCTAGCTTCTTGAAACTTGACACACTAAAGCAGTTTCACGTTCTATCTCTATGTTCTGTTTCCTCTGGATGTAGCCCTAAGCAGTGACTGGGGAGAAATACTTTCATTGAAAGGGGTTGCCAAGCTTCCAGAAATTACGAGTCTCCAGAAATCTCAGCAACTATGATTTCACCCATACTGGATGATACTTTCAGGTAATGATCAGTACACTAAGCCCACTTGGTTCGCCAAATTTCGTTCTTCTATGTTGAAGCGTTCGTTTCCAGTAACAGTTTGAATTTTGGCGTTTCACTCTGTTTTCTCCTATATTGATAGATGTATTTGGAACTCTAAACCAAACACGGTTTGTGCTAGCTTCTTGAAACTTGACACAGTAAAGCAGTTTCACGTTCTATCTCTATGTTCTGTTTCCTCTTCGATGTAGCACTCAGCAGTGACTGAGGAGAAACACTTTCATTGAAAGGGGTTGCCAAGCTTCCCAAAATTGCGAGTCTCCAGAAATCTCAGCAACTATTTTTTAACCCAAACTGGATGATACTTTCAGGTAATGATCAGTACACTAAGCCCACTTGGTTCCCCAAATTTCGTTCTTCTATGTTGAAGCGTTCGTTTCCAGTAACAGTTTGAATTTTGGCATTTCACTCTGTTTTCTCCTATATTGATAGATGTATTTGGAACTCTAAACCAAACAGGGTTTGTGCTAGCTTCTTGAAACTTGACACAGTAAAGCAGTTTCACGTTCTATCTCTATGTTCTGTTTCCTCTTGATGTAGCACTCAGCAGTGACTGAGGAGAAACACTTTCATTGAAAGGGGTTGCCAAGCTTCCCAAAATTGCGAGTCTCCAGAAATCTCAGCAACTATTTTTTAACCCAAACTGGATGATACTTTCAGGTAATGATCAGTACACTAAGCCCACTTGGTTCCCCAAATTTCGTTCTTTTATGTTGAAGCGTTCGCTTCCAGTAACTGTTTGAATTTTGGCGTTTCACTCTGTTTTCTCATATATTGATAGATGTATTTGGAACTCTAAACCAAACACGGTTTGTGCTAGCTTCTTGAAACTTGACACAGTAAAGCAGTTTCACGTTCTATCTCTATGTTCTGTTTCCTCTTGATGTAGCACTCAGCAGTGACTGAGGAGAAACACTTTCATTGAAAGGGGTTGCCAAGCTTCCCAAAATTGCGAGTCTCCAGAAATCTCAGCAACTATTTTTTAACCCAAACTGGATGATACTTTCAGGTAATGATCAGTACACTAAGCTCACTTGGTTCCCCAAATTTCGTTCTTTTATGTTGAAGCTTTCGCTTCCAGTAACTGTTTGAATTTTGGCGTTTCACTCTGTTTTCTCCTATACTGACAGATGTATTTGGAACTCTAAATCAAACACGGTTTGTGCTAGCTTCTTGAAACTTGACACAGTAAAGCACTTTCACGTTCTATCTCTATGTTCTGTTTCCTCTGGATGTAGCCCTAAGCAGTGACTGGGGAGAAATACTTTCATTGACAGGGGTTGCCAAGCTTCCAGAAATTACGAGTCTCCAGAAATCTCAGCAACTATGATTTCACCCAACCTGGATGATACTTTCAGGTAATGATCAGTACACTAAGCCCACTTGGTTTGCCAAATTTCGTTCTTCTATGTTGAAGCGTTCGTTTCCAGTAACAGTTTGAATTTTGGCGTTTCACTCTGTTTTCTCCTATACTGACAGATGTATTTGGAACTCTAAATCAAACACGGTTTGTGCTAGCTTCTTGAAACTTGACACACTAAAGCAGTTTCACGTTCTATATCTATGTTCTGTTTCCTCTTGATGTAGCCCTAAGCAGTGACTGGGGAGAAATACTTCCATTGAAAGGGGTTGCCAAGCTTCCAGAAATTACGAGTCTCCAGAAATCTCAGCAACTATGATTTCACCCATACTGGATGATACTTTCAGGTAATGATCAGTACACTAAGCCCACTTGGTTCGCCAAATTTCGTTCTTCTATGTTGAAGCGTTCGTTTCCAGAAACAGTTTGAATTTTGGCGTTTCACTCTGTTTTCTCCTATATTGATAGATGTATTTGGAACTCTAAACCAAACACGGTTTGTGCTAGCTTCTTGAAACTTGACACAGTAAAGCAGTTTCACGTTCTATCCCTATGTTCTGTTTCCTCTTCGATGTAGCACTCAGCAGTGACTGAGGAGAAACACTTTCATTGAATGGGGTTGCCAAGCTTCCCAAAATTGCGAGTCTCCAGAAATCTCAGCAACTATTTTTTAACCCAAACTGGATGATACTTTCAGGTAATGATCAGTACACTAATCCCACTTGGTTCCCCAAATTTCGTTCTTCTATGTTGAAGCGTTCGTTTGCAGTAACAGTTTGAATTTTGGCGTTTCACTCTGTTTTCTCCTATATTGATAGATGTATTTGGAACTCTAAACCAAACACGGTTTGTGCTAGCTTCTTGAAACTTGACACAGTAAAGCAGTTTCACGTTCTATCTCTATGTTCTGTTTCCTCTTGATGTAGCACTCAGCAGTGACTGAGGAGAAACACTTTCATTGAAAGGGGTTGCCAAGCTTCCCAAAATTGCGAGTCTCCAGAAATCTCAGCAACTATTTTTTAACCCAAACTGGATGATACTTTCAGGTAATGATCAGTACACTAAGCTCACTTGGTTCCCCAAATTTCGTTCTTCTATGTTGAAGCGTTCGCTTCCAGTAACTGTTTGAATTTTGGCGTTTCACTCTGTTTTCTCCTATACTGACAGATGTATTTGGAACTCTAAATCAAACACGGTTTGTGCTAGCTTCTTGAAACTTGACACAGTAAAGCAGTTTCACGTTCTATCTCTATGTTCTGTTTCCTCTGGATGTAGCCCTAAGCAGTGACTGGGGAGAAATACTTTCATTGACAGGGGTTGCCAAGCTTCCAGAAATTACGAGTCTCCAGAAATCTCAGCAACTATGATTTCACCCAAACTGGATGATACTTTCAGGTAATAATAGGTACACTAAGCCCACTTGGTTCCCCAAATTTCGTTCTTCTATGCTGAAGCGTTCGTTTCCAGTAACAGTTTGAATTTTGGCGTTTCACTCTGTTTTCTCCTATATTGATAGATGTATTTGGAACTCTAAATCAAACACGGTTTGTGCTACCTTCTTCAAACTTGACACAGTAAAGCAGTTTCAAGTTCTATCTATATGTTCTCTTTCCTCTTGATGTAGCACTCAGCAGTGACTGAGGAGAAACACTTTCATTGAAAGGGGTTGCCAAGCTTCCCAAAATTGCGAGTCTCCAGAAATCTCAGCAACTATTTTTTCACCCAAACTGGATGATACTTTCAGGTAATGATCAGTACACTAAGCTCACTTGGTTCCCCAAATTTCGTTCTTTTATGTTGATGCGTTCGCTTCCAGTAACTGTTTGAATTTTGGCGTTTCACTCGGTTTTCTCCTATATTGATAGATGTATTTGGAACTCTAAACCAAACACGGTTTGTGCTAGCTTCTTGAAACTTGACACAGTAAAGCAGTTTCACGTTCTATCTCTATGTTCTGTTTCCTCTTCGATGTAGCACTCAGCAGTGACTGAGGAGAAACACTTTCATTGAAAGGGGTTGCCAAGCTTCCCAAAATTGCGAGTCTCCAGAAATCTCAGCAACTATTTTTTAACCCAAACTGGATGATACTTTCAGGTAATGATCAGTACACTAAGCCCACTTGGTTCCCCAAATTTCGTTCTTCTATGTTGAAGCGTTCGTTTCCAGTAACAGTTTGAATTTTGGCGTTTCACTCTGTTTTCTCCTATATTGATAGATGTATTTGGAACTCTAAATCAAACACGGTTTGTGCTAGCTTCTTGAAACTTGACACAGTAAAGCACTTTCACGTTCTATCTCTATGTTCTGTTTCCTCTGGATGTAGCCCTAAGCAGTGACTGGGGAGAAATACTTTCATTGAAAGGGGTTGCCAAGCTTCCCGAAATTGCGAGTCTCCAGAAATCTCAGCAACTATTTTTTCACCCAAACTGGATGATACTTTCAGGTAATGATCAGTACACTAAGCCCACTTGGTTCCCCAAATTTCGTTCTTCTATGTTGAAGCGTTCGTTTCCAGTAACAGTTTGAATTTTGGCGTTTCACTCTGTTTTCTCCTATATTGATAGATGTATTTGGAACTCTAAACCAAACACGGTTTGTGCTAGCTTCTTGAAACTTGACACAGTAAAGCAGTTTCATGTTCTATCTCTATGTTCTGTTTCCTCTTCGATGTAGCACTCAGCAGTGACTGAGGAGAAACACTTTCATTGAAAGGGGTTGCCAAGCTTCCCAAAATTGCGAGTCTCCAGAAATCTCAGCAACTATTTTTTAACCCAAACTGGATGATACTTTCAGGTAATGATCAGTACACTAAGCCCACTTGGTTCCCCAAATTTCGTTCTTCTATGTTGAAGCGTTCGTTTCCAGTAACAGTTTGAATTTTGGCGTTTCACTCTGTTTTCTCCTATATTGATAGATGTATTTGGAACTCTAAACCAAACACGGTTTGTGCTAGCTTCTTGAAACTTGACACAGTAAAGCAGTTTCACGTTCTATCTCTATGTTCTGTTTCCTCTTGATGTAGCACTCAGCAGTGACTGAGGAGAAACACTTTCATTGAAAGGGGTTGCCAAGCTTCCCAAAATTGCGAGTCTCCAGAAATCTCAGCAACTATTTTTTAACCCAAACTGGATGATACTTTCAGGTAATGATCAGTACACTAAGCCCACTTGGTTCCCCAAATTTCGTTCTTTTATGTTGAAGCGTTCGCTTCCAGTAACTGTTTGAATTTTGGCGTTTCACTCTGTTTTCTCCTATATTGATAGATGTATTTGGAACTCTAAACCAAACACGGTTTGTGCTAGCTTCTTGAAACTTGACACAATAAAGCAGTTTCACGTTCTATCTCTATGTTCTGTTTCCTCTTGATGTAGCACTCAGCAGTGACTGAGGAGAAACACTTTCATTGAAAGGGGTTGCCAAGCTTCCCAAAATTGCGAGTCTCCAAAAATCTCAGCAACTATTTTTTCACCCAAACTGGATGATACTTTCAGGTAATGATCAGTACACTAAGCTCACTTGGTTCCCCAAATTTCGTTCTTTTATGTTGAAGCGTTCGCTTCCAGTAACTGTTTGAATTTTGGCGTTTCACTCTGTTTTCTCCTATACTGACAGATGTATTTGGAACTCTAAATCAAACACGGTTTGTGCTAGCTTCTTGAAACTTGACACAGTAAAGCAGTTTCACGTTCTATCTCTATGTTCTGTTTCCTCTGGATGTAGCCCTAAGCAGTGACTGGGGAGAAATACTTTCATTGAAAGGGGTTGCCAAGCTTCCAGAAATTACGAGTCTCCAGAAATCTCAGCAACTATGATTTCACCCAACCTGGATGATACTTTCAGGTAATGATCAGTACACTAAGCCCACTTGGTTCGCCTAATTTCGTTCTTCTATGTTGAAGCGTTCGTTTCCAGTAACAGTTTGAATTTTGGCGTTTCACTCTGTTTTCTCCTATACTGACAGATGTATTTGGAACTCTAAATCAAACACGGTTTGTGCTAGCTTCTTGAAACTTGACACACTAAAGCAGTTTCACGTTCTATCTCTATGTTCTGTTTCCTCTTGATGTAGCCCTAAGCAGTGACTGGGGAGAAATACTTGCATTGAAAGGGGTTGCCAAGCTTCCAGAAATTACGAGTCTCCAGAAATCTCAGCAACTATGATTTCACCCATACTGGATGATACTTTCAGGTAATGATCAGTACACTAAGCCCACTTGGTTCGCCAAATTTCGTTCTTCTATGTTGAAGCGTTCGTTTCCAGTAACAGTTTGAATTTTGGCGTTTCACTCTGTTTTCTCCTATATTGATAGATGTATTTGGAACTCTAAACCAAACAGGGTTTGTGCTAGCTTCTTGAAACTTGACACAGTAAAGCAGTTTCACGTTCTATCTCTATGTTCTGTTTCCTCTTGATGTAGCACTCAGCAGTGACTGAGGAGAAACACTTTCATTGAAAGGGGTTGCCAAGCTTCCCAAAATTGCGAGTCTCCAGAAATCTCAGCAACTATTTTTTAACCCAAACTGGATGATACTTTCAGGTAATGATCAGTACACTAAGCCCACTTGGTTCCCCAAATTTCGTTCTTCTATGTTGAAGCGTTCGTTTCCAGTAACAGTTTGAATTTTGGCGTTTCACTCTGTTTTCTCCTATATTGATAGATGTATTTGGAACTCTAAACCAAACACGGTTTGTGCTAGCTTCTTGAAACTTGACACAGTAAAGCAGTTTCACGTTCTATCTCTATGTTCTGTTTCCTCTTGATGTAGCACTCAGCAGTGACTGAGGAGAAACACTTTCATTGAAAGGGGTTGCCAAGCTTCCCAAAATTGCGAGTCTCCAGAAATCTCAGCAACTATTTTTTAACCCAAACTGGATGATACTTTCAGGTAATGATCAGTACACTAAGCTCACTTGGTTCCCCAAATTTCGTTCTTTTATGTTGAAGCGTTCGCTTCCAGTAACTGTTTGAATTTTGGCGTTTCACTCTGTTTTCTCCTATACTGACAGATGTATTTGGAACTCTAAATCAAACACGGTTTGTGCTAGCTTCTTGAAACTTGACACAGTAAAGCACTTTCACGTTCTATCTCTATGTTCTGTTTCCTCTGGATGTAGCCCTAAGCAGTGACTGGGGAGAAATACTTTCATTGACAGGGGTTGCCAAGCTTCCAAAAATTACGAGTCTCCAGAAATCTCAGCAACTATGATTTCACCGAAACTGGATGATACTTTCAGGTAATGATGAGTACGCTAAGCCCACTGGGTTCCCAAAATTTCGTTCTTCTATGTTGAAACGTTCGTTTCCAGTAACAGTTTGAATTTTGGCGTTTCACTCTTGTTTTCTCCTATATTGATAGATGTATTTGGAACTCTAACCCAAACACGGTTTGTGCTAGCTTCTTGAAACTTGACACAGTAAAGCAGTTTCACGTTCTATCTCTATGTTCTGTTTCCTCTTGATGTAGCACTCAGCAGTGACTGAGGAGAAACACTTTCATTGAAAGGGGTTGCCAAGCTCCCCAAAACTGCGAGTCTCCAGAAATCTCAGCAACTATTTTTTCACCCAAACTGGATGATACTTTCAGGTAATGATCAGTACACTAAGCTCACTTGGTTCCCCAAATTTCGTTCTTTTATGTTGAAGCGTTCACTTCCAGTAACTGTTTGAATTTTGGCGTTTCACTCTGTTTTCTCCTATACTGACAGATGTATTTGGAACTCTAAATCAAACACGGTTTGTGCTAGCTTCTTGAAACTTGACACAGTAAAGCAGTTTCAAGTTCTATCTCTATGTTTTCTTTCCTCTTGATGTAGCACTCAGCAGTGACTGAGGAGAAACACTTTCATTGAAAGGGGTTGCCAAGCTTTTAGAAATTACGAGTCTCCAGAAATCTCAGCAACTATGATTTCACCCAAACTGGATGATACTTTCAGGTAATGATCAGTACACTAAGCCCACTTGGTTCCCCAAATTTCGTTCTTCTATGTTGATGCGTTCGCTTCCAGTAACTGTTTGAATTTTGGCGTTTCACTCTGTTTTCTCCTATACTGACAGATGTATTTGGAACTCTAAATCAAACACGGTTTGTGCTAGCTTCTTGAAACTTGACACAGTAAAGCAGTTTCACGTTCTATCACTATGTTCTGTTTCCTCTGGATGTAGCCCTAAGCAGTGACTGGGGAAAAATACTTTCATTGACAGAGGTTCCCAAGCTTCCAGAAATTACGAGTCTCCAGAAATCTCAGCAACAATGATTTCACCCAAACTGGATGATACTTTCAGGTAATGATCAGTACACTAAGCCCACTTGGTTCCCCAAATTTCGTTCTTCTATGTTGAAGCGTTCGTTTCCAGTAACAGTTTGAATTTTGGCGTTTCACTTTGTTTTCTCCTATATTGATAGATGTATTTGGAACTCTAACCCAAACACGGTTTGTGCTAGCTTCTTGAAACTTGACACAGTAAAGCAGTTTCACGTTCTATCTCTATGTTCTGTCTCCTCTTGATGTAGCCCTAAGCAGTGACTGGGGAGAAACACTTTCATTGAAAGGGGTTGCCAAGCTTCCAAAAATTACGAGTCTCCAGAAATCTCAGCATCTATTTTTTCACCCAAACTTGATGATACTTTCAGGTAATGATGAGTACGCTAAGCCCACTGGGTCCCCAAATTTCGTTCTTCTATGTTGAAGCGTTCGTTTCCAGTAACAGTTTGAATTTTGGCGTTTCACTCTGTTTTCTCCTATATTGATAGATGTATTTGGAACTCTAAACCAAACACGGTTTGTGCTAGCTTCTTGAAACTTGACACAGTAAAGCAGTTTCACGTTCTATATCTATGTTCTGTTTCCTCTTGATGTAGCACTCAGCAGTGACTGAGGAGAAACACTTTCATTGAAAGGGGTTGCCAAGCTTCCCAAAATTGCGAGTCTCCAGAAATCTCAGCAACTATTTTTTAACCCAAACTGGATGATACTTTCAGGTAATGATCAGTACAATAAGCCCACTTGGTTCCCCAAATTTCGTTCTTCTATGTTAAAGCGTTCGTTTCCAGTAACAGTTTGAATTTTGGCGTTTCACTCTGTTTTCTCCTATATTGATACATGTATTTGGAACTCTAAACCAAACACGGTTTGTGCTAGCTTCTTGAAACTTGACACAGTAAAGCAGTTTCACGTTCTATCTCTATGTTCTGTTTCCTCTTGATGTAGCACTCAGCAGTGACTGAGGAGAAACACTTTCATTGAAAGCGGTTGCCAAGCTTCCCAAAATTGCGAGTCTCCAGAAATCTCAGCAACTATTTTTTAACCCAAACTGGATGATTCTTTCAGGTAATGATCAGTACACTAAGCTCACTTGGTTCCCCAAATTTCGTTCTTTTATGTTGAAGCGTTCGCTTCCAGTAACTGTTTGAATTTTGGCGTTTCACTCTGTTTTCTCCTATATTGATAGATGTATTTGGAACTCTAAACCAAACACGGTTTGTGCTAGCTTCTTGAAACTTGACACAGTAAAGCAGTTTCACGTTCTATCTCTATGTTCTGTTTCCTCTTGATGTAGCACTCAGCAGTGACTGAGGAGAAACACTTTCATTGAAAGGGGTTGCCATGCTTCCCAAAATTGCGAGTCTCCAGAAATCTCAGCAACTATTTTTTAACCCAAACTGGATGATACTTTCAGGTAATGATCAGTACACTAAGCTCACTTGGTTCCCCAAATTTCGTTCTTTTATGTTGAAGCGTTCGCTTCCATTAACTGTTTGAATTTTGGCGTTTCACTCTGTTTTCTCCTATACTGACAGATGTATTTGGAACTCTAAATCAAACACGGTTTGCGCTAGCTTCTTGAAACTTGACACAGTAAAGCACTTTCACGTTCTATCTCTATGTTCTGTTTCCTCTGGATGTAGCCCTAAGCAGTGACTGGGGAGAAATACTTTCATTGACAGGGGTTGCCAAGCTTCCAGAAATTACGAGTCTCCAGAAATCTCAGCAACTATGATTTCACCCAACCTGGATGATACTTTCAGGTAATGATCAGTACACTAAGCCCACTTGGTTCGCCAAATTTCGTTCTTCTATGTTGAAGCGTTCGATTCCAGTAACAGTTTGAATTTTGGCGTTTTACTCTGTTTTCTCCTATATTGATAGATGTATTTGGAACTCTAAATCAAACACGGTTTGTGCTAGCTACTTGAAACTTGACACAATAAAGCAGTTTCAAGTTCTATCTCTATGTTCTGTCTCCTCTTGATGTAGCCCTAAGCAGTGACTGGGGAGAAACACTTTCATTGAAAGGGGTTGCCAAGCTTCCAAAAATTACGAGTCTCCAGAAATCTCAGCATCTATTTTTTCACCCAAACTGGATGATACTTTCAGGTAATGATGAGTACGCTAAGCCCACTGGGTTCCCAAAATTTCGTTCTTTTATGTTGAAGCGTTCGCTTCCAGTAACTGTTTGAATTTTGGCGTTTCACTCTGTTTTCTCCTATACTGACAGATGTATTTGGAACTCTAAATCAAACACGGTTTGTGCTAGCTTCTTGAAACTTGACACAGTAAAGCACTTTCACGTTCTATCTCTATGTTCTGTTTCCTCTGGATGTAGCCCTAAGCAGTGACTGGGGAGAAATACTTTCATTGACAGGGGTTGCCAAGCTTCCAGAAATTACGAGTCTCCAGAAATCTCAGCAACTATGATTTCACCCAACCTGGATGATACTTTCAGGTAATGATCAGTACACTAAGCCCACTTGGTTCGCCAAATTTCGTTCTTCTATGTTGAAGCGTTCGATTCCAGTAATAGTTTGAATTTTGGCGTTTTACTCTGTTTTCTCCTATATTGATAGATGTATTTGGAACTCTAAATCAAACACGGTTTGTGCTAGCTTCTTGAAACTTGACACAATAAAGCAGTTTCAAGTTCTATCTCTATGTTCTGTCTCCTCTTGATGTAGCCCTAAGCAGTGACTGGGGAGAAACACTTTCATTGAAAGGGGTTGCCAAGCTTCCAAAAATTACGAGTCTCCAGAAATCTCAGCATCTATTTTTTCACCCAAACTTGATGATACTTTCAGGTAATGATGAGTACGCTAAGCCCACTGGGTTCCCCAAATTTCGTTCTTCTATGTTGAAGCGTTCGTTTCCAGTAACAGTTTGAATTTTGGCGTTTCACTCTGTTTTCTCCTATATTGATAGATGTATTTGGAACTCTAAACCAAACACGGTTTGTGCTAGCTTCTTGAAACTTGACACAGTAAAGCAGTTTCACGTTCTATCTCTATGTTCTGTTTCCTCTTGATGTAGCACTCAGCAGTGACTGAGGAGAAACACTTTCATTGAAAGGGGTTGCCAAGCTCCCCAAAACTGCGAGTCTCCAGAAATCTCAGCAACTATTTTTTAACCCAAACTGGATGATACTTTCAGGTAATGATCAGTACACTAAGCCCACTTGGTTCCCCAAATTTCGTTCTTCTATGTTAAAGCGTTCGTTTCCAGTAACAGTTTGAATTTTGGCGTTTCACTCTGTTTTCTCCTATATTGATACATGTATTTGGAACTCTAAACCAAACACGGTTTGTGCTAGCTTCTTGAAACTTGACACAGTAAAGCAGTTTCACGTTCTATCTCTATGTTCTGTTTCCTCTTGATGTAGCACTCAGCAGTGACTGAGGAGAAACACTTTCATTGAAAGGGGTTGCCAAGCTTCCCAAAATTGCGAGTCTCCAGAAATTTCAGCAACTATTTTTTAACCCAAACTGGATGATACTTTCAGGTAATGATCAGTACACTAAGCTCACTTGGTTCCCCAAATTTCGTTCTTTTATGTTGAAGCGTTCGCTTCCAGTAACTGTTTGAATTTTGGCGTTTCACTCTGTTTTCTCCTATACTGACAGATGTATTTGGAACTCTAAATCAAACACGGTTTGTGCTAGCTTCTTGAAACTTGACACAGTAAAGCAGTTTCACGTTCTATCTCTATGTTCTGTTTCCTCTGGATGTAGCCCTAAGCAGTGACCTGGGAGAAATACTTTCATTGACAGGGGTTGCCAAGCTTCCAGAAATTACGAGTCTCCAGAAATCTCAGCAACTATGATTTCACCCAAACTGGATGATACTTTCAGGTAATAATAGGTACACTAAGCCCACTTGGTTCCCCAAATTTCGTTCTTCTATGTTGAAGCGTTCGTTTCCAGTAACAGTTTGAATTTTGGCGTTTCACTCTGTTTTCTCCTATACTGACAGATGTATTTGGAACTCTAAATCAAACACGGTTTGTGCTAGCTTCTTGAAACTTGACACAGTAAAGCAGTTTCAAGTTCTATCTCTATGTTCTGTCTCCTCTTGATGTAGCCCTAAGCAGTGACTGGGGAGAAACACTTTCATTGAAAGGGGTTGCCAAGCTTCCAAAAATTACGAGTCTCCAGAAATCTCAGCATCTATTTTTTCACCCAAACTGGATGATACTTTCAGGTAATGATCAGTACACTAAGCTCACTTGCTTCCCCAAATTTCGTTCTTTTATGTTGAAGCGTTCACTTCCAGTAACTGTTTGAATTTTGGCGTTTCACTCTGTTTTCTCCTATACTGACAGATGTATTTGGAACTCTAAATCAAACACGGTTTGTGCTAGCTTCTTGAAACTTGACACAGTAAAGCAGTTTCAAGTTCTATCTCTATGTTTTCTTTCCTCTTGATGTAGCACTCAGCAGTGACTGAGGAGAAACACTTTCATTGAAAGGGGTTGCCAAGCTTCCAGAAATTACGAGTCTCCAGAAATCTCAGCAACTATGATTTCACCCAAACTGGATGATACTTTCAGGTAATGATCAGTACACTAAGCCCACTTGGTTCCCCAAATTTCGTTCTTCTATGTTGATGCGTTCGCTTCCAGTAGCTGTTTGAATTTTGGCGTTTCACTCTGTTTTCTCCTATACTGACAGATGTATTTGGAACTCTAAATCAAACACGGTTTGTGCTAGCTTCTTGAAACTTGACACAGTAAAGCAGTTTCACGTTCTATCACTATGTTCTGTTTCCTCTGGATGTAGCCCTAAGCAGTGACTTGGGAAAAATACTTTCATTGACAGAGGTTGCCAAGCTTCCAGAAATTACGAGTCTCCAGAAATCTCAGCAACTATGATTTCACCCAAACTGGATGATACTTTCAGGTAATGATCAGTACACTAAGCCCACTTGGTTCCCCAAATTTCGTTCTTCTATGTTGAAGCGTTCGTTTCCAGTAACAGTTTGAATTTTGGCGTTTCACTCTGTTTTCTCCTATATTGATAGATGTATTTGGAACTCTAACCCAAACACGGTTTGTGCTAGCTTCTTGAAACTTGACACAGTAAAGCAGTTTCACGTTCTATCTCTATGTTCTGTCTCCTCTTGATGTAGCCCTAAGCAGTGACTGGGGAGAAACACTTTCATTGAAAGGGGTTGCCAAGCTTCCAAAAATTACGAGTCTCCAGAAATCTCAGCATCTATTTTTTCACCCAAACGTGATGATACTTTCAGGTAATGATGAGTACGCTAAGCCCACTGGGTTCCCCAAATTTCGTTCTTCTATGATGAAGCGTTCGTTTCCAGTAACAGTTTGAATTTTGGCGTTTCACTCTGTTTTCTCCTATATTGATAGATGTATTTGGAACTCTAAACCAAACACGGTTTGTGCTAGCTTCTTGAAACTTGACACAGTAAAGCAGTTTCACGATCTATATCTATGTTCTGTTTCCTCTTGATGTAGCACTCAGCAGTGACTGAGGAGAAACACTATCATTGAAAGTGGTTGCCAAGCTTCCCAAAATTGCGAGTCTCCAGAAATCTCAGCAACTATTTTTTAACCCAAACTGGATGATACTTTCAGGTAATGATCAGTACACTAAGCCCACTTGGTTCCCCAAATTTCGTTCTTCTATGTTAAAGCGTTCGTTTCCAGTAAGAGTTTGAATTTTGGCGTTTCACTCTGTTTTCTCCTATATTGATACATGTATTTGGAACTCTAAACCAAACACGGTTTGTGCTAGCTTCTTGAAACTTGACACAGTAAAGCAGTTTCACGTTCTATCTCTATGTTCTGTTTCCTCTTGATGTAGCACTCAGCAGTGACTGAGGAGAAACACTTTCATTGAAAGGGGTTGCCAAGCTTCCCAAAATTGCGAGTCTCCAGAAATCTCAGCAAATATTTTTTCACCCAAACTGGATGATACTTTCAGGTAATGATCAGTACACTAAGCTCACTTGGTTCCCCAAATTTCGTTCTTTTATGTTGAAGCGTTCGCTTCCAGTAACTGTTTGAATTTTGGCGTTTCACTCTGTTTTCTCCTATACTGACAGATGTATTTGGAACTCTAAATCAAACACGGTTTGTGCTAGCTTCTTGAAACTTGACACAGTAAAGCAGTTTCACGTTCTATCTCTATGTTCTATTTCCTCTGGATGTAGCCCTAAGCAGTGACTGGGGAAAAATACTTTCATTGACAGGGGATGCCAAGCTTCCAGAAATTACGAGTCTCCAGAAATCTCAGCAACTATGATTTCACCCAACCTGGATGATACTTTCAGGTAATGATCAGTACACTAAGCCCACTTGGTTCCCCAAATTTCGTTCTTCTATGATGAAGCGTTCGTTTCCAGTAACAGTTTGAATTTTGGCGTTTCACTCTGTTTTCTCCTATATTGATAGATGTATTTGGAACTCTAAATCAAACACGGTTTGTGCTACCTTCTTCAAACTTGACACAGTAAAGCAGTTTTAAGTTCTAGCTCTATGTTCTGTTTCCTCTTGATGTAGCACTCAGCAGTGACTGAGGAGAAACACTTTCATTGAAAGGGGTTGCCAAGCTTCCCAATATTGCGAGTCTCCAGAAATCTCAGCAACTATTTTTTCACCCAAACTGGATGATACTTTCAGGTAATGATCAGTACACCAAGCTCACTTGGTTCCCCAAATTTCGTTCTTTTATGTTGAAGCGTTCGCTTCCAGTAACTTTTGAATTTTGGCGTTTCACTCTGTTTTCTCCTATATTGATAGATGTATTTGGAACTCTAAACCAAACACGGTTTGTGCTAGCTTCTTGAAACTTGACACAGTAAAGCAGTTTCACGTTCTATCTCTATGTTCTGTTTCCTCTTGATGTAGCACTCAGCAGTGACTGAGGAGAAACACTTTCATTGAAAGGGGTTGCCAAGCTTCCCAAAATTGCGAGTCTCCAGAAATCTCAGCAACTATTTTTTCACCAAAACTGGATGATACTTTCAGGTAATGATCAGTACACTAAGCTCACTTGGTTCCCCAAATTTCGTTCTTTTATGTTGAAGCGTTCGCTTCCAGTAACTGTTTGAATTTTGGCGTTTCACTCTGTTTTCTCCTATACTGACAGATGTATTTGGAACTCTAAATCAAACACGGTTTGTGCTAGCTTCTTGAAACTTGACACAGTAAAGCAGTTTCACGTTCTATCTCTATGTTCTGTTTACTCTGGATGTAGCACTCAGCAGTGACTGAGGAGAAACACTTTCATTGAAAGGGGTTGCCAAGCTTCCCAAAATTGCGAGTCTCTAGAAATCTCAGCAACTATTTTTTCACCCAAAGTGGATGATACTTTCAGGTAATGATCAGTACACTAATCTCACTTGGTTCCCCAAATTTCGTTCTTTTATGTTGAAGCGTTCGCTTCCAGTAACTGTTTGAATTTTGGCGTTTCACTCTGTTTCCTCCTATACTGACAGATGTATTTGGAACTCTAAATCAAACACGGTTTGTGCTAGCTTCTTGAAACTTGACACAGTAAAGCAGTTTCACGTTCTATCTCTATGTTCTGTTTCCTCTTGATGTAGCACTCAGCAGTGACTGAGGAGAAACACTTTCATTGAAAGGGGTTGCCAAGCTTCCCAAATTTCGAGTCTCCAGAAATCTCAGCAACTATTTTTTCACCCAAACTGGATGATACTTTCAGGTAATGATCAGTACACTAAGCTCACTTGGTTCCCCAAATTTCGTTCTTTTATGTTGAAGCGTTCGCTTCCAGTAACTGTTTGAATTTTGGCGTTTCACTCTGTTTTCTCCTATACTGACAGATGTATTTGGAACTCTAAATCAAACACGGTTTGTGCTAGCTTCTTGAAACTTGACACAGTAAAGCAGTTTCACGTTCTATCTCTATGTTCTGTTTCCTCTGGATGTAGCACTCAGCAGTGACTGAGGAGAAACACTTTCATTGAAAGGGGTTGCCAAGCTTCCCAAAATTGCGAGTCTCTAGAAATCTCAGCAACTATTTTTTCACCCAAAGTGGATGATACTTTCAGGTAATGAACAGTACACTAAGCTCACTTTGTTCCCCAAAATTCGTTCTTTTATGTTGAAGCGTTCGCTTCCAGTAACTGTTTGAATTTTGGCGTTTCACTCTGTTTCCTCCTATACTGACAGATGTATTTGGAACTCTAAATCAAACACGGTTTGTGCTAGCTTCTTGAAACTTGACACACTAAAGCAGTTTCACGTTCTATCTCTATGTTCTGTTTCCTCTTGATGTAGCACTCAGCAGTGACTGAGGAGAAACACTTTCATTGAAAGGGGTTGCCAAGCTTCCCAAAATTGCGAGTCTCCAGAAATCTCAGCATCTATTTTTTCACCCAAACTGGATGATACTTTCAGGTAATGATCAGTACACTAAGCTCACTTGGTTCCCCAAATTTCGTTTTTTATGTTGAAGCGTTCGCTTCCAGTAACTGTTTGAATTTTGGCGTTTCACTCTGTTTTCTCCTATACTGACAGATGTATTTGGAACTCTAAATCAAACACGGTTTGTGCTAGCTTCTTGAAACTTGACACAGTAAAGCAGTTTCACGTTCTATCTCTATGTTCTGTTTCCTCTGGATGTAGCACACAGCAGTGACTGAGGAGAAACACTTTCATTGAAAGTGGTTGCCAAGCTTCCCAAAATTGCGAGTCTCTAGAAATCTCAGCAACTATTTTTTCACCCAAAGTGGATGATACTTTCAGGTAATGATCAGTACACTAAGCTCACTTTGTTCCCCAAATTTCGTTCTTTTATGTTGAAGCGTTCGCTTCCAGTAACTGTTTGAATTTTGGCGTTTCACTCTGTTTCCTCCTATACTGACAGATGTATTTGGAACTCTAAATCAAACACGGTTTGTGCTAGCTTCTTGAAACTTGACACACTAAAGCAGTTTCACGTTCTATCTCTATGTTCTGTTTCCTCTTGATGTAGCACTCAGCAGTGACTGAGGAGAAACACTTTCATTGAAAGGGGTTGCCAAGCATCCCAAAATTGCGAGTCTCCAGAAATCTCAGCAACTATTTTTTCACCCAAACTGGATGATACTTTCAGGTAATGATCAGTACACTAAGCTCACTTGGTTCCCCAAATTTCGTTTTTTAGGTTGAAGCGTTCGCTTCCAGTAACTGTTTGAATTTTGGCGTTTCACTCTGTTTTCTCCTATACTGACAGATGTATTTGGAACTCTAAATCAAACACGGTTTGTGCTAGCTTCTTGAAACTTGACACAGTAAAGCAGTTTCACGTTCTATCTCTATGTTCTGTTTCCTCTGGATGTAGCACTCAGCAGTGACTGAGGAGAAACACTTTCATTGAAAGGGGTTGCCAAGCTTCCCAAAATTGCGAGTCTCCAGAAATCTCAGCAACTATTTTTTAACCCAAACTGGATGATACTTTCAGGTAATGATCAGTACACTAAGCTCACTTGGTTCCCCAAATTTCGTTCTTTTATGTTGAAGCGTTCGCTTCCAGTAACTGTTTGAATTTTGGCGTTTCACTCTGTTTTCTCCTATACTGACAGATGTATTTGGAACTCTAAATCAAACACGGTTTGTGCTAGCTTCTTGAAACTTGACACAGTAAAGCAGTTTCACGTTCTATCTCTATGTTCTGTTTCCTCTGGATGTAGCACTCAGCAGTGACTGAGGAGAAACACTTTCATTGAAAGGGGTTGCCAAACTTCCCAAAATTGCGAGTCTCTAGAAATCTCAGCAACTATTTTTTCACCCAAAGTGGATGATACTTTCAGGTAATGATCAGTACACTAAGCTCACTTGGTTCCCCAAATTTCGTTCTTTTATGTTGAAGCGTTCGCTTCCAGTAACTGTTTGAATTTTGGCGTTTCACTCTGTTTAATCCTATACTGACAGATGTATTTGGAACTCTAAATCAAACACGGTTTGTGCTAGCTTCTTGAAACTTGACACAGTAAAGCAGTTTCACGTTCTATCTCTATGTTTTGTTTCCTCTTGATGTAGCACTCAGCAGTGACTGAGGAGAAACACTTTCATTGAAAGGGGTTGCCAAGCTTCCCAAAATTGCGAGTCTCTAGAAATCTCAGCAAACAGTTTTTCACCCAAAGTGGATGATACTTTCAGGTAATCATCAGTACACTAAGCTCACTTGGTTACCCAAATTTCGTTCTTCTATGTTGAAGCGTTCGTTTCCAGTAACAGTTTGAATTTTGGCGTTTTACTCTGTTTTCTCCTATATTGATAGATGTATTTGGAACTCTAAATCAAACACGGTTTGTGCTAGCTTCTTGAAACTTGACACAATAAAGCAGTTTCAATTTCTATCTCTATGTTCTGTCTCCTCTTGATGTAGCCCTAAGCAGTGACTGGGGAGAAACACTTTCATTGAAAGGGGTTGCCAAGCTTCCAAAAATTACGAGTCTCCAGAAATCTCAGCAACTATTTTTTCACCCAAACTGGATGATACTTTCAGGTAATGATCAGTACACTAAGCTCACTTGGTTCCCCAAATTTCGTTCTTTTATGTTGAAGCGTTCGCTTCCAGTAACTGTTTGAATTTTGGCGTTTCACTCTGTTTTCTCCTACACTGACAGATGTATTTGGAACTCTAAATCAAACACGGTTTGTGCTAACTTCTTGAAACTTGACACAGTAAAGCACTTTCACGTTCTATCTCTATGTTCTGTTTCCTCTGGATGTAGCCCTAAGCAGTGACTGGGGAGAAATACTTTCATTGACAGGGGTTGCCAAGCTTCCAGAAATACGAGTCTCCAGAAATCTCAGCAACTATGATTTCACCCAACCTGGATGATACTTTCAGGTAATGATCAGTACACTAAGCCCACTTGGTTCCCCAAATTTCGTTCTTCTATGTTGAAGCGTTCGTTTCCAGTAAGAGTTTGAATTTTGGCGTTTCACTCTATTTTCTCCTATATTGATAGATGTATTTGGAACTCTAAATCAAACACGGTTTGTGCTACCTTCTTCAAACTTGACACAGTAAAGCAGTTTCAAGTTCCAGCTCTATGTTCTGTTTCCTCTTGATGTAGCACTCAGCAGTGACTGAGGAGAAACACTTTCATTGAAAGGGGTTGCCAAGCTGCCCAAAATTGCGAGTCTCCAGAAATCTCAGCAACTATTTTTTAACCCAAACTGGATGATACTTTCAGGTAATGATCAGTACACTAAGCTCACTTGGTTCTCCAAATTTCGTTCTTTTATGTTGAAGCGTTCGCTTCCAGTAACTTTTGAATTTTGGCGTTTCACTCTGTTTTCTCCTATATTGATAGATGTATTTGGAACTCTAAACCAAACACGGTTTGTGCTAACTTCTTGAAACTTGACACAGTAAAGCAGTTTCACGTTCTATCTCTATGTTCTGTTTCCTCTTGATGTAGCACTCAGCAGTGACTGAGGAGAAACACTTTCATTGAAAGGGGTTGCCAAGCTTCCCAAAATTGCGAGTCTCCAGAAATCTCAGCAACTATTTTTTCACCCAAACTGGATGATACTTTCAGGTAATGATCAGTACACTAACCTCACTTGGTTCCCCAAATTTCGTTCTTTTATGTTGAAGCGTTCGCTTCCAGTAACTGTTTGAATTTTGGCGTTTCACTCTGTTTTCTCCTATACTGACAGATGTATTTGGAACTCTAAATCAAACACGGTTTGTGCTAGCTTCTTGAAACTTGACAGACTAAAGCAGTTTCACGTTCTATCTCTATGTTCTGTTTCCTCTTCGATGTAGCACTCAGCAGTGACTGAGGAGAAACACATTCATTGAAAGGGGTTGCCAAGGTTCCCAAAATTGCGAATCTCCAGAAATCTCAGCAACTATTTTTTAACCCAAACTGGATGATACTTTCAGGTAATGATCAGTACACTAAGCCCAATTGGTTACCCAAATTTCGTTCTTCTATGTTGAAGCGTTCGTTTCCAGTAACAGTTTGAATTTTGGCGTTTCACTCTGTTTTCTCCTATACTGACAGATGTATTTGGAACTCTAAATCAAACACGGTTTGTGCTAGCTTCTTGAAACTTGACACAATAAAGCAGTTTCAAGTTCTATCTCTATGTTCTGTCTCCTCTTGATGTAGCCCTAAGCAGTGACTGGGGAGAAACACTTTCATTGAAAGGGGTTGCCAAGCTTCCAAAAATTACTAGTCTCCAGAAATCTCAGCATCTATTTTTTCACCCAAACTGGATGATACTTTCAGGTAATGATGAGTACGCTAAGCCCACTGGGTTCCCAAAATTTCGTTCTTCTATGTTGAAGCGTTCGTTTCCAGTAACAGTTTGAATTTTGGCGTTTCACTCTGTTTTCTCCTATATTGATAGATGTATTTGGAACTCTAAACCAAACACGGTTTGTGCTAGCTTCTTGAAACTTGACACAGTAAAGCAGTTTCATGTTCTATCTCTATGTTCTGTTTCCTCTTGATGTAGCACTCAGCAGTGACTGAGGAGAAACACTTTCATTGAAAGGGGTTGCCAAGCTTCCCAAAATTGCGAGTCTCTAGAAATCTCAGCAACTATTTTTTCACCCAAAGTGGATGATACTTTCAGGTAATGATCAGTACACTAAGCTCACTTGGTTCCCCAAATTTCGTTCTTTTATGTTGAAGCGTTCGCTTCCAGTAACTGTTTGAATTTTGGCGTTTCACTCTGTTTCCTCCTATACTGACAGATGTATTTGGAACTCTAAATCAAACACGGTTTGTGCTAGCTTCTTGAAACTTGACACACTAAAGCAGTTTCACGTTCTATCTCTATGTTCTGTTTCCTCTGGATGTAGCACTCAGCAGTGACTGAGGAGAAACACTTTCATTGAAGGGGGTTGCCAAGCTTCCCAAAATTGCGAGTCTCTAGAAATCTCAGCAACTATTTTTTCACCCAAAGTGGATGATACTTTCAGGTAATGATCAGTACCCTAAGCCCACTTGTTTCCCCAAATTTCGTTCTTCTATGTTGAAGCGTTCGTTTCCAGTAACTGTTTGAATTTTGGCGTTTCACTCTGTTTCCTCCTATACTGACAGATGTATTTGGATCTCTAAATCAAACACGGTTTGTGCTAGCTTCTTGAAACTTGACACAGTAAAGCAGTTTCACGTTCTATCTCTATGTTCTGTTTCCTCTGGATGTAGCACTCAGCAGTGACTGAGGAGAAACACTTTCATTGAAAGGGGTTGCCAAGCTTCCCAAAATTGCGAGTCTCTAGAAATCTCAGCAACTATTTTTTCACCCAAAGTGGATGATACTTTCAGGTAATGATCAGTACACTAAGCTCACTTGGTTCCCCAAATTTCGTTCTTTTATGTTGAAGCGTTCGCTTCCAGTAACTGTTTGAATTTTGGCGTTTCACTCTGTTTCCTCCTATACTGACAGATGTATTTGGAACTCTAAATCAAACACGGTTTGTGCTAGCTTTTTGAAACTTGACACAGTAAAGCAGTTTTACGTTCTATCTCTATGTTCTGTTTCCTCTTGATGTAGCACTCAGCAGTGACTGAGGAGAAACACTTTCATTGAAAGGGGTTGCCAAGCTTCCCAAAATTGCGAGTCTCCAGAAATCTCAGCAACTATTTTTTCACCCAAACTGGATGATACTTTCAGGTAATGATCAGTACACTAAGCTCACTTGGTTCCCCAAATTTCGTTCTTTTATGTTGAAGCGTTCGCTTCCAGTAACTGTTTGAATTTTGGCGTTTCACTCTGTTTTCTCCTATACTGACAGATGTATTTGGAACTCTAAATCAAACACGGTTTGTGCTACCTTCTTCAAACTTGACACAGTAAAGCAGTTTCACGTTCTATCTCTATGTTTCCTCTTGATGTAGCACTCAGCAGTGACTGAGGAGAAACACTTTCATTGAAAGGGGTTGCCAAGCTTCCCAAAATTGCGAGTCTCCAGAAATCTCAGCAACTATTTTTTCACCCAAACTGGATGATACTTTCAGGTAATGATCAGTACACTAAGCTCACTTGGTTCCCCAAATTTCGTTCTTTTATGTTGAAGCGTTCGCTTCCAGTAACTGTTTGAATTTTGGCGTTTCACTCTGTTTTCTCCTATACTGACAGATGTATTTGGAACTCTAAATCAAACACGGTTTGTGCTAGCTTCTTGAAACTTGACACACTAAAGCAGTTTCACGTTCTATCTCTATGTTCTGTTTCCTCTGGATGTAGCACTCAGCAGTGACTGAGGAGAAACACTTTCATTGAAAGGGGTTGCCAAACTTCCCAAAATTGCGAGTCTCTAGAAATCTCAGCAAACAGTTTTTCACCCAAAGTGGATGATACTTTCAGGTAATGATCAGTACACTAAGCTAACTTGGTTACCCAAATTTCGTTCTTCTATGTTGAAGCGTTCGTTTCCAGTAACAGTTTGAATTTTGGCGTTTTACTCTGTTTTCTCCTATATTGATAGATGTATTTGGAACTCTAAATCAAACACGGTTTGTGCTAGCTTCTTGAAACTTGACACAATAAAGCAGTTTCAAGTTCTATCTCTATGTATGTCTCCTCTTGATGTAGCCCTAAGCAGTGACTGGGGAGAAACACTTTCATTGAAAGGGGTTGCCAAGCTTCCAAAAATTACGAGTCTCCAGAAATCTCAGCAACTATTTTTTCACCCAAACTGGATGATACTTTCAGGTAATGATCAGTACACTAAGCTCACTTGGTTCCCCAAATTTCGTTCTTTTATGTTGAAGCGTTCGCTTCCAGTAACTGTTTGAATTTTGGCGTTTCACTCTGTTTTCTCCTATACTGACAGATGTATTTGGAACTCTAAATAAAACACGGTTTGTGCTAGCTTCTTGAAATTTGACACAGTAAAGCAGTTTCACGTTCTGTCTCTATGTTCTGTTTCCTCTGGATGTAGCCCTAAGCAGTGACTGGGGAGAAATACTTTCATTGACAGGGGTTGCCAAGCTTCCAGAAATTACGAGTCTCCAGAAATCTCAGCAACTATGATTTCACCCAAACTGGATGATACTTTCAGGTAATAATCAGTACACTAAGCCCACTTGGTTCCCCAAATTTCGTTCTTCTATGTTGAAGCGTTCGTTTCCAGTAACAGTTTGAATTTTGGCGTTTCACTCTGTTTTCTCCTATATTGATAGATGTATTTGGAACTCTAAATCAAACACGGTTTGTGCTACCTTCTTCAAACTTGACACAGTAAAGCAGTTTCACGTTCTATCTATATGTTCTCTTTCCTCTTGATGTAGCACTCAGCAGTGACTGAGGAGAAACACTTTCATTGAAAGGGGTTGCCAAGGTTCCCAAAATTGCGAGTCTCCAGAAATCTCAGCAACTATTTTTTAACCCAAACTGGATGATACTTTCAGGTAATGATCAGTACACTAAGCCCACTTGGTTCCCCAAATTTCGTTCTTCTATGTTGAAGCGTTCGCTTCCAGTAACTGTTTGAATTTTGGCGTTTCACTCTGTTTTCTCCTATACTGACAGATGTATTTGGAACTCTAAATCAAACACGGTTTGTGCTAGCTTCTTGAAACTTGACACAGTAAAGCACTTTCACGTTCTATCTCTATGTTCTGTTTCCTCTGGATGTAGCCGTAAGCAGTGACTGGGGAGAAATACTTTCATTGACAGGGGTTGCCAAGCTTCCAGAAATTACGAGTCTCCAGAAATCTCAGCAACTATGATTTCACCCAACCTGGATGATACTTTCAGGTAATGATCAGTACCCTAAGCCCACTTGTTTCCCCAAATTTCGTTCTTCTATGTTGAAGCGTTCGTTTCCAGTAACAGTTTGAATTTTGGCGTTTCACTCTGTTTTCTCCTATATTGATAGATGTATTTGGAACTCTAAACCAAACACGGTTTGTGCTAGCTTCTTGAAACTTGACACAGTAAAGCAGTTTTACGTTCTATCTCTATGTTCTGTTTCCTCTTGATGTAGCACTCAGCAGTGACTGAGGAGAAACACTTTCATTGAAAGGGGTTGCCAAGCTTCCCAAAATTGCGAGTCTCCAGAAATCTCAGCAACTATTTTTTCACCCAAACTGGATGATACTTTCAGGTAATGATCAGTACACTAAGCTCACTTGGTTCCCCAAATTTCGTTCTTTTATGTTGAAGCGTTCGCTTCCAGTAACTGTTTGAAATTTGGCGTTTCACTCTGTTTTCTCCTATACTGACAGATGTATTTGGAACTCTAAATCAAACACGGTTTGTGCTACCTTCTTCAAACTTGACACAGTAAAGCAGCTTCACGTTCTATCTCTATGTTCTGTCTCCTCTTGATGTAGCCCTAAGCAGTGACTGGGGAAAAATACTTTCATTGACAGGGGTTCCCAAGCTTCCTGAAATTACGAGTCTCCAGAAATCTCAGCAACTATGATTTCACCCAACCTGGATGATACTTTCAGGTAATGATCAGTACACTAAGCCCACTTGGTTCCCCAAATTTCGTTCTTCTATGTTGAAGCGTTCGTTTCCAGTAAGAGTTTGAATTTTGGCGTTTCACTCTATTTTCTCCTATATTGATAGATGTATTTGGAACTCTAAATCAAACACGGTTTGTGCTACCTTCTTCAAACTTGACACAGTAAAGCAGTTTCAAGTTCTACCTCTATGTTCTGTTTCCTCTTGATGTAGCACTCAGCAGTGACTGAGGAGAAACACTTTCATTGAAAGGGGTTGCCAAGCTTCCCAAAATTGCGAGTCTCCAGAAATCTCAGCAACTATTTTTTAACCCAAACTGGATGATACTTTCAGGTAATGATCAGTACACTAAGCTCACTTGGTTCCCCAAATTTCGTTCTTTTATGTTGAAGCGTTCGCTTCCAGTAACTTTTGAATTTTGGCGTTTCACTCTGTTTTCTCCTATATTGATAGATGTATTTGGAACTCTAAACCAAACACGGTTTGTGCTAGCTTCTTGAAACTTGACACAGTAAAGCAGTTTCACGTTCTATCTCTATGTTCTGTTTCCTCTTGATGTAGCACTCAGCAGTGACTGAGGAGAAACACTTTCATTGAAAGGGGTTGCCAAGCTTCCCAAAATTGCGAGTCTTCAGAAATCTCAGCAACTGTTTTTTCACCCAAAGTGGATGATACTTTCAGGTAATGATCAGTACACTAAGCTCACTTGGTTCCCCAAATTTCGTTCTTTTATGTTGAAGCGTTCGCTTCCAGTAACTGTTTGAATTTTGGCGTTTCACTCTGTTTTCTCCTATACTGACAGATGTATTTGGAACTCTAAATAAAACATGGTTTGTGCTAGCTTCTTGAAATTTGACACAGTAAAGCAGTTTCACGTTCTATCTCTATGTTCTGTTTCCTCTGGATGTAGCCCTAAGCAGTGACTGGGGAGAAATACTTTCATTGACAGGGGTTGCCAAGGTTCCAGAAATTGCGAGTCTCCAGAAATCTCAGCAACTATTTTTTCACCCAAACTGGATGATACTTTCAGGTAATGATCAGTACGCTAAGCTCACTTGGTTCCCCAAATTTCGTTCTTTTATGTTGAAGCGTTCGCTTCCAGTAACTGTTTGAATTTTGGCGTTTCACTCTGTTTTCTCCTATACTGACAGATGTATTTGGAACTCTAAATCAAACACGGTTTGTGCTAGCTTCTTGAAACTTGACACAGTAAAGCAGTTTCACGTTCTATCTCTATGTTCTGTTTCCTCTGGATGTAGCACTCAGCAGTGACTGAGGAGAAACACTTTCATTGAAAGGGGTTGCCAAGCTTCCCAAAATTGCGAGTCTCTAGAAATCTCAGCAACTATTTTTTCACCCAAAGTGGATGATACTTTCAGGTAATGATCAGTACACTAAGCTCACTTGGTTCCCCAAATTTCGTTCTTTTATGTTGAAGCGTTCGCTTCCAGTAACTGTTTGAATTTTGGCGTTTCACTCTGTTTCCTCCTATACTGACAGATGTATTTGGAACTCTAAATCAAACACGGTTTGTGCTAGCTTCTTGAAACTTGACACAGTAAAGCAGTTTCACGTTCTATCTCTATGTTTTGTTTCCTCTTGATGTAGCACTCAGCAGTGACTGAGGAGAAACACTTTCATTGAAAGGGGTTGCCAAGCTTCCCAAAATTGCGAGTCTCTAGAAATCTCAGCATACAGTTTTTCACCCAAAGTGGATGATACTTTCAGGTAATGATCAGTACACTAAGCTCACTTGGTTACCCAAATTTCGTTCTTCTATGTTGAAGCGTTCGTTTCCAGTAACAGTTTGAATTTTGGCGTTTTACTCTGTTTTCTCCTATATTGATAGATGTATTTGGAACTCTAAATCAAACACGGTTTGTGCTAGCTTCTTGAAACTTGACACAATAAAGCAGTTTCAAGTTCTATCTCTATGTTCTGTCTCCTCTTGATGTAGCCCTAAGCAGTGACTGGGGAGAAACACTTTCATTGAAAGGGGTTGCCAAGCTTCCAAAAATTACGAGTCTCCAGAAATCTCAGCAACTATTTTTTCACCCAAACTGGATGATACTTTCAGGTAATGATCAGTACACTAAGCTCACTTGGTTCCCCAAATTTCGTTCTTTTATGTTGAAGCGTTCGCTTCCAGTAACTGTTTGAATTTTGGCGTTTCACTCTGTTTTCTCCTATACTGACAGATGTATTTGGAACTCTAAATAAAACACGGTTTGTGCTAGCTTCTTGAAATTTGACACAGTAAAGCAGTTTCACGTTCTGTCTCTATGTTCTGTTTCCTCTGGATGTAGCCCTAAGCAGTGACTGGGGAGAAATACTTTCATTGACAGGGGTTGCCAAGCTTCCAGAAATTACGAGTCTCCAGAAATCTCAGCAACTATGATTTCACCCAAACTGGATGATACTTTCAGGTAATAATCAGTACACTAAGCCCACTTGGTTCCCCAAATTTCGTTCTTCTATGTTGAAGCGTTCGTTTCCAGTAACAGTTTGAATTTTGGCGTTTCACTCTGTTTTCTCCTATATTGATAGATGTATTTGGAACTCTAAATCAAACACGGTTTTTGCTACCTTCTTCAAACTTGACACAGTAAAGCTGTTTCAAGTTCTATTTATATGTTCTCTTTCCTCTTGATGTAGCACTCAGCAGTGACTGAGGAGAAACACTTTCATTGAAAGGGGTTGCCAAGGTTCCCAAAATTGCGAGTCTCCAGAAATCTCAGCAAATATTTTTTCACCCAAACTGGATGATACTTTCAGGTAATGATCAGTACACTAAGCTCACTTGGTTCCCCAAATTTCGTTCTTTTATGTTGAAGCGTTCGCTTCCAGTAACTGTTTGAATTTTGGCGTTTCACTCTGTTTTCTCCTATACTGACAGATGTATTTGGAACTCTAAATCAAACACGGTTTGTGCTAGCTTCTTGAAACTTGACAGACTAAAGCAGTTTCACGTTCTATCTCTATGTTCTGTTTCCTCTTGATGTAGCCCTAAGCAGTGACTGGGGAGAAATACTTTCATTGAAAGGGGTTGCCAAGCTTCCAGAAATTACGAGTCTCCAGAAATCTCAGCAACTATGATTTCACCCAAACTGGATGATACTTTCAGGTAATGATCAGTACACTAAGCCCACTTGGTTCGCCAAATTTCGTTCTTCTATGTTGAAGCGTTCGTTTCCAGTAACAGTTTGAATTTTGGCGTTTCACTCTGTTTTCTCCTATATTGATAGATGTATTTGGAACTCTAAACCAAACACGGTTTGTGCTAGCTTCTTGAAACTTGACACAGTAAAGCAGTTTCACGTTCTATCTCTATGTTCTGTTTCCTCTTGATGTAGCACTCAGCAGTGACTGAGGAGAAACACTTTCATTGAAAGGGGTTGCCAAGCTCCCCAAAACTGCGAGTCTCCAGAAATCTCAGCAACTATTTTTTCACCCCAACTGGATGATACTTTCAGGTAATGATCAGTACACTAAGCTCACTTGGTTCCCCAAATTTCGTTCTTCTATGTTGATGCGTTCGCTTCCAGTAACTGTTTGAATTTTGGCGTTTCACTCTGTTTTCTCCTATACTGACAGATGTATTTGGAACTCTAAATCAAACACGGTTTGTGCTAGCTTCTTGAAACTTGACACAGTAAAGCAGTTTCATGTTCTATCTCTATGTTCTGTTTCCTCTGGATGTAGCCCTAAGCAGTGACTGGGGAAAAATACTTTCATTGACAGAGGTTGCCAAGCTTCCAGAAATTACGAGTCTCCAGAAATCTCAGCAACTATGATTTCACCCAAACTGGATGATACTTTCAGGTAATGATCAGTACACTAAGCCCACTTGGTTCCCCAAATTTCGTTCTTCTATGTTGAAGCGTTCGTTTCCAGTAACAGTTTGAATTTTGGTGTTTCACTCTGTTTTCTCCTATATTGATAGATGTATTTGGAACTCTAACCCAAACACGGTTTGTGCTAGCTTCTTGAAACTTGACACAGTAAAGCAGTTTCACGTTCTATCTCTATGTTCTGTCTCCTCTTGATGTAGCCCTAAGCAGTGACTGGGGAGAAACACTTTCATTGAAAGGGGTTGCCAAGCTTCCAAAAATTACGAGTCTCCAGAAATCTCAGCTTCTATTTTTTCACCCAAATTTGATGATACTTTCAGGTAATGATGAGTACGCTAAGCCCACTGGGTTCCCCAAATTTCGTTCTTCTATGTTGAAGCGTTCGTTTCCAGTAACAGTTTGAATTTTGGCGTTTCACTCTGTTTTCTCCTATATTGATAGATGTATTTGGAACTCTAAACCAAACACGGTTTGTGCTAGCTTCTTGAAACTTGACAGAGTAAAGCAGTTTCACGTTCTATATCTATGTTCTGTTTCCCCTTGATGTAGCACTCAGCAGTGACTGAGGAGAAACACTTTCATTGAAAGGGGTTGCCAAGCTTCCCAAAATTGCGAGTCTCCAGAAATCTCAGCAACTATTTTTTAACCCAAACTGGATGATACTTTCAGGTAATGATTAGTACACTAAGCCCACGTGGTTCCCCAAATTTCGTTCTTCTATGTTAAAGCGTTCGTTTCCAGTAACAGTTTGAATTTTGGCGTTTCACTCTGTTTTCTCCTATATTGATAGATGTATTTGGAACTCTAAACCAAACACGGTTTGTGCTAGCTTCTTGAAACTTGACACACTAAAGCAGTTTCACGTTCTATCTCTATGTTCTGTTTCCTCTTGATGTAGCACTCAGCAGTGACTGAGGAGAAACACTTTCATTGAAAGGGGTTGCCAAGCTTCCCAAAATTGTGAGTCTCCAGAAATCTCAGCAACTATTTTTTAACCCAAACTGGATGATACTTTCAGGTAATGATCAGTACACTAAGCTCACTTGGTTCCCCAAATTTCGTTCTTTTATGTTGAAGCGTTCGCTTCCAGTAACTGTTTGAATTTTGGCGTTTCACTCTGTTTTCTCCTATACTGACAGATGTATTTGGAACTCTAAATCAAACACGGTTTGTGCTAGCTTCTTGAAACTTGACACAGTAAAGCAGTTTCACGTTCTATCTCTATGTTCTGTTTCCTCTGGATGTAGCCGTAAGCAGTGACTGGGGAGAAATACTTTCATTGACAGGGGTTGCCAAACTTCCAGAAATTACGAGTCTCCAGAAATCTCAGCAACTATGATTTCACGCAACATGGATGATACTTTCAGGTAATGATCAGTACACTAAGCCCACTTGTTTCCCCAAATTTCGTTCTTCTATGTTGAAGCGTTCGTTTCCAGTAACAGTTTGAATTTTGGCGTTTCGCTCTGTTTTCTCCTATATTGATAGATGTATTTGGAACTCTAAATCAAACACGGTTTGTGCTAGCTTCTTGAAACTTGACACAGTAAAGCAGTTTCACGTTCTATCTCTATGTTCTTTTTCCTCTTGATGTAGCACTCAGCAGTGACTGAGGAGAAACACTTTCATTGAAAGGGGTTGCCAAGCTTCCCAAAATTGCGAGTCTCCAGAAATCTCAGCAACTATTTTTTCACCCAAACTGGATGATACTATCAGGTAATGATCAGTACACTAAGCTCACTTGGTTCCCCAAATTTCGTTCTTTTATGTTGAAGCGTTCGCTTCCAGTAACTGTTTGAATTTTGGCGTTTCACTCTGTTTTCTCCTATACTGACAGATGTATTTGGAACTCTAAATCAAACACGGTTTGTGCTAGCTTCTTGAAACTTGACACAGTAAAGCAGTTTCACGTTCTATCTCTATGTTCTGTTTCCTCTGGATGTAGCACTCAGCAGTGACTGAGGAGAAACACTTTCATTGAAAGGGGTTGCCAAGCTTCCCAAAATTGCGAGTCTCTAGAAATCTCAGCAACTATTTTTTCACCCAAAGTGGATGATACTTTCAGGTAATGATCAGTACACTAAGCTCACTTGGTTCCCCAAATTTCGTTCTTTTATGTTGAAGCATTCGCTTCCAGTAACTGTTTGAATTTTGGCGTTTCACTCTGTTTCCTCCTATACTGACAGATGTATTTGGAACTCTAAATCAAACACGGTTTGTGCTAGCTTCTTGAAACTTGACACAGTAAAGCAGTTTCACATTCTATCTCTATGTTTTGTTTCCTCTTGATGTAGCACTCAGCAGTGACTGAGGAGAAACACTTTCATTGAAAGGGGTTGCCAAGCTTCCCAAAATTGCGAGTCTCTAGAAATCTCAGCAAACAGTTTTTCACCCAAAGTGGATGATACTTTCAGGTAATGATCAGTACACTAAGCTCACTTGGTTACCCAAATTTCGTTCTTCTATGTTGAAGCGTTCGTTTCCAGTAACAGTTTGAATTTTGGCGTTTTACTCTGTTTTCTCCTATATTGATAGATGTATTTGGAACTCTAAATCAAACACGGTTTGTGCTAGCTTCTTGAAACTTGACACAATAAAGCAGTTTCAAGTTCTATCTCTATGTTCTGTCTCCTCTTGATGTAGCCCTAAGCAGTGACTGGGGAGAAACACTTTCATTGAAAGGGGTTGCCAAGCTTCCAAAAATTACGAGTCTCCAGAAATCTCAGCAACTATTTTTTCACCCAAACTGGATGATACTTTCAGGTAATGTCAGTACACTAAGCTCACTTGGTTCCCCAAATTTCGTTCTTTTATGTTGAAGCGATCGCTTCCAGTAACTGTTTGAATTTTGGCGTTTCACTCTGTTTTCTCCTATACTGACAGATGTATTTGGAACTCTAAATCAAACACGGTTTGTGCTAGCTTCTTGAAACTTGACACAGTAAAGCAGTTTCACGTTCTATCTCTATATTCTGTTTCCTCTTGCTGTAGCCCTAAGCAGTGACTGAGGAGAAACACTTTCATTGAAAGGGGTTGCCAAGCTTCCCAAAACTGCGAGTCTCCAGAAATCTCAGCAACTATTTTTTCACCCAAACTGGATGATACTTTCAGGTAATGATCAGTACACTAAGCCCACTTGGTTCCCCAAATTTCGTTCTTCTATGTTGAAGCGTTCGTTTCCAGTAACAGTTTGAATTTTGGCGTTTCACTCTGTTTTCTCCTATATTGATAGATGTATTTGGAACTCTAAACCAAACACGGTTTGTGGTAGCTTCTTGAAACTTGAAACAGTAAAGCAGTTTCACGTTCTATCTCTATGTTTTCTTTCCTCTTGATGTAGCACTCAGCATTGACTGAGGAGAAACACTTGTCATTGAAAGGGGTTGCCAAGCTTCCCAAAATTGCGAGTCTCTAGAAATCTCAGCAAACTTTTTTGTACCCAACGTGGATGATACTTTCAGGTAATGATCAGTACACTAAGCTCACTTCGTTCCCCAAATTTCGTTCTTCTATGTTGAAGCGTTCGTTTCCAGTAACAGTTTGAATTTTGGCGTTTCACTCTGTTTTCTCCTATATTGATAGATGTATTTGGAACTCTAAATCAAACACGGTTTGTGCTAGCTTCTTGAAACTTGACACAGTAAAGCAGTTTCAAGTTCTATCTCTATGTTCTGTTTTCTCTTGATGTAGCCCTAAGCAGTGACTGGGGAGAAACACTTTCATTGAAAGGGGTTGCCAAGCTTCCCAAAATTGCGAGTCTCCAGAAATCTCAGCAACTATTTTTTCACCCAAACTGGATGATACTTTCAGGTAATGATCAGTACACTGAGCCCACTTGGATCCCCAAATTTCGTTCTTCTATGTTGAAGCGTTCGTTTCCAGTAACAGTTTGAATTTTGGTCTTTCACTCTGTTTTCTCCTATATTGATAGATGTATTTGGAACTCTAAACCACACCCGGTTTGTGCTAGCTTTTTGAAACTTGACACAGTAAAGCAGTTTCACGTTCTATCTCTGTGTTCTGTTTCCTCTTGATGTAGCACACAGCAGTGACTCAGGAGAAACACTTTCATTGAAAGGGGTTGCAAGCTTCCAAAATTTACGATTCCCCAGAAATCTCAGCAACTATTTTTTCACCCAAACTGGATGATACTTTCAGGTAATGATGCGTACACTAAGCCCACTGGGTTCCCCAAATTTCGTTCTTCTATGTTGAAGCGTTCGTTTCCAGTAACAGTTTGAATTTTGGCGTTTCGCTCTGTTTTCTCCTATATTGATAGATGTATTTGCAACTCTAAACCAAACACGGTTTGTGCTAGCTTCTTGAAACTTGACACAATAAAGCAGTTTCAAGTTCTATCTCTATGTTCTGTTTCCTCTTGATGTAGCCATAAGCAGTGACTGGGGAGAAACACTTACATTGAAAGGGGTTGCCAAGCTTCCAGAAATTACGAGTCTCCAGAAATCTCAGCAACTATGATTTCACCCAAACTGGATGATACTTTCAGGTAATGATCAGTACACTAAGCCCACTTGGTTCCCCAAATTTCGTTCTTCTATGTTGAAGCGTTCGTTTCCAGTAACAGTTTGAATTTTGGCGTTTCACTCTGTTTTCTCCTATATTGATAGACGTATTTGGAACTCTAAATCAAACACGGTTTTTGCTACCTTCTTCAAACTTGACACAGTAAAGCAGTTTCAAGTTCTAGCTCTATGTTCTGTTTCCTCTTGATGTGGCACTCAGCAGTGACTGAGGAGAAACACTTTCATTGAAAGGGGTTGCCAAGCTTCCCAAAATTGCGAGTCTCCAGAAATCTCAGCAACTACTTTTTCACCCAAACTGGATGATACTTTCAGGTAAGGATCAGTACACTAAGCTCACTTGGTTCCCCAAATTTCTTTCTTTTATGTTGAAGCGTTCGCTTCCAGTAACTGTTTGAATTTTGGCGTTTCACTCTGTTTTCTCCTATACTGACAGATGTATTTGGAACTCTAAATCAAACACGGTTTGTGCTAGCTTCTTGAAACTTGACACAGTAAAGCAGTATCACGTTCTATCTCTATGTTCTGTTTCCTCTGGATGTAGCCCTAAGCAGTGACTGGGGAGAAGCACTTTCATTGAAAGGGGTTGCCAAGCTTCCAGAAATTACGAGTCTCCAGAAATGTCAGCAACTATGATTTCACCCAACCTGGATGATACTTTCAGGTAATGATCAGTACACTAAGCTCACTTGGTTCCCCAAATTTCGTTCTTCTATGTTGAAGCGTTCGTTTCCAGTAAGAGTTTGAATTTTGGCGTTTCACTCTATTTTCTCCTATATTGATAGATGTATTTGGAACTCTAAATCAAACACGGTTTGTGCTACCTTCTTCAAACTTGACACAGTAAAGCAGTTTCAAGTTGAAGCTCTATGTTCTGTTTCCTCTTGATGTAGCACTCAGCAGTGACTGAGGAGAAACACTTTCATTGAAAGGGGTTGCCAAGCTTCCCAAAATTGCGAGTCTCCAGAAATCTCAGCAACTATTTTTTAACCCAAACTGGATGATACTTTCAGGTAATGATCAGGACACTAAGCTCACTTGGTTCCCCAAATTTCGTTCTTTTATGTTGAAGCGTTCGCTTCCAGTAACTGTTTGAATTTTGGCGTTTCACTCTGTTTTCTCCTATATTGATAGATGTATTTGGAACTCTAAACCAAACACGGTTTGTGCTAGCTTCTTGAAACTTGACACAGTAAAGCAGTTTCACGTTCTAGCTCTATGTTCTGTTTCCTCTTGATGTAGCACTCAGCAGTGACTGAGGAGAAACACTTTCATTGAAAGGTGTTGCCAAGCTTCCCAAAATTGCGAGTCTCCAGAAATCTCAGCAACTATTTTTTAACCCAAACTGGATGATACTTTCAGGTAATGATCAGTACACTAAGCTCACTTGGTTCCCCAAATTTCGTTCTTTTATGTTGAAGCGTTCGCTTCCAGTAACTGTTTGAATTTTGGCGTTTCACTCTGTTTTCTCCTATACTGACAGATGTATTTGGAACTCTAAATCAAACAGGGTTTGTGCTAGCTTCTTGAAACTTGACACAGTAAAGCAGTTTCATGTTCTATCTCTATGTTTTGTTTCCTCTTGATGTAGCACTCAGCAGTGACTGAGGAGAAACACTTTCATTGAAAGGGGTTGCCAAGCGTCCCAAAATTGCGAGTCTCTAGAAATCTCAGCAAACAGTTTTTCACCCAAAGTGGATGATACTTTCAGGTAATGATCAGTACACTAAGCTCACTTGGTTACCCAAATTTCGTTCTTCTATGTTGAAGCGTTCATTTCCAGTAACAGTTTGAATTTTGGCGTTTTACTCTGTTTTCTCCTATATTGTTAGATGTATTTGGAACTCTAAATCAAACACGGTTTGTGCTAGCTTCTTGAAACTTGACACAATAAAGCAGTTTCAAGTTCTATCTCTATGTTCTGTCTCCTCTTGATGTAGCCCTAAGCAGTGACTGGGGAGAAACACTTTCATTGAAAGGGGTTGCCAAGCTTTCAAAAATTACGAGTCTCCAGAAATCTCAGCAACTATTTTTTCACCCAAACTGGATGATACTTTCAGGTAATGATCAGTACACTAAGCTCACTTGGTTCCCCAAATTTCGTTCTTTTATGTTTAAGCGTTCGCTTCCAGTAACTGTTTGAATTTTGGCGTTTCACAATGTTTTCTCCTATACTGACAGATGTATTTGGAACTCTAAGTCAAACACGGTTTGTGCTAGCTTCTTGAAACTTGACACAGTAAAGCAGTTTCACGTTCTATCTCTATGTTCTGTTTCCTCTGGATGTAGCCCTAAGCAGTGACTGGGGAGAAATACTTTCATTGACAGGGGTTGCCAAGCTTCCAGAAATTACGAGTCTCCAGAAATCTCAGCAACTATGATTTCACCCAAAGTGGATGATACTTTCAGGTAATGATCAGTACACTAAGCTCACTTGCTTCCCCAAATTTCGTTCTTTTATGTTGAAGCGTTCGCTTCCAGTAACTGTTTGAATTTTGGCGTTTCACTCTGTTTTCTCCTATACTGACAGACGTATTTGGAACTCTAAATCAAACACTTTTTGTGCTAGCTTCTTGAAACTTGACACAGTAAAACAGTTTCACGTTCTATCTCTATGTTCTGTTTCCTCTTCGATGTAGCACTCAGCAGTGACTGAGGAGAAACACTTTCATTGAAAGGGGTTGCCAAGCTTCCCAAAATTGCGAGTCTCCAGAAATCTCAGCAACTATTTTTTAACCCAAACTGGATGATACTTTCAGGTAATGATCAGTACACTAAGCCCACTTGGTTCCCCAAATTTCGTTCTTCTATGTTGAATCGTTCGTTTTCAGTAACAGTTTGAATTTTGGCGTTTCACTCTGTTTTCTCCTATATTGATAGATGTATTTGGAACTCTAAACCAAACACGGTTTGTGCTAGCTTCATGAAACTTGTCACAGTAAAGCAGTTTCACGTTCTATCTCTATGTTCTGTTTCCTCTTGATGTAGCACTCAGCAGTGACTGAGGAGAAACACTTTCATTGAAAGGGGTTGCCAAGCTTCCCAAAATTGCGAGTCTCCAGAAATCTCAGCAACTATTTTTTAACCCAAACTGGATGATACTTTCAGGTAATGATCAGTACACTAAGCTCACTTGGTTCCCCAAATTTCGTTCTTTTATGTTGAAGCGTTCGCTTCCAGTAACTGTTTGAATTTTGGCGTTTCACTCTGTTTTCTCCTATACTGACAGATGTATTTGGAACTCTAAATCAAACACGGTTTGTGCTAGCTTCTTGAAACTTGACACAGTAAAGCACTTTCCCGTTCTATCTCTATGTTCTGTTTCCTCTGGATGTAGCCCTAAGCAGTGACTGGGGAGAAATACTTTTGTTGACAGGGGTTGCTAAGCTTCCAGAAATTACGAGTCTCCAGAAATCTCAGCAACTATGATTTCACCCAACCTGGATGATACTTTCAGGTAATGATCAGTACACTAAGCCCACTTGGTTCGCCAAATTTCGTTCTTCTATGTTGAAGCGTTCGTTTCCAGTAACAGTTTGAATTTTGGCGTTTTACTCTGTTTTCTCCTATATTGATAGATGTATTTGGAACTCTAAATCAAACACGGTTTGTGCTAGCTTTTTGAAACTTGACACAATAAAGCAGTTTCAAGTTCTATCTCTATATTCTGTCTCCTCTTGATGTAGCCCTAAGCAGTGACTGGGGAGAAACACTTTCATTGAAAGGGGTTGCCAAGCTTCCAAAAATTACGAGTCTCCAGAAATCTCAGCATCTATTTTTTCACCCAAACTGGATGATACTTTCAGGTAATTATGAGTACGCTAAGCCCACTGGGTTCCCAAAATTTCGTTCTTCTATGTTGAAGCGTTCGTTTCCAGTAACAGGTTGAAATTTGGCGTTTCACTCTGTTTTCTCCTATATTGATAGATGTATTTGGAACTCTAAACCAAACACGGTTTGTGCTAGCTTCTTGAAACTTGACACAGTAAAGCAGTTTCACGTTCTATCTCTATGTTCTGTTTCCTCTTGATGTAGCACTCAGCAGTGACTGAGGAGAAACACTTTCATTGAAAGGGGTTGCCAAGCTCCCCAAAACTGCAAGTCTCCAGAAATCTCAGCAACTATTTTTTCACCCAAACTGGATGATACTTTCAGGTAATGATCAGTACACTAAGCTCACTTGGTTCCCCAAATTTCGTTCTTTTATGTTGAAGCGTTCACTTCCAGTAACTGTTTGAATTTTGGCGTTTCACTCTGTTTTCTCCTATACTGACAGATGTATTTGGAACTCTAAATCAAACACGGTTTGTGCTAGCTTCTTGAAACTTGACACAGTAAAGCAGTTTCAAGTTCTATCTGTATGTTTTCTTTCCTCTTGATGTAGCACTCAGCAGTGACTGAGGAGAAACACTTTTATTGAAAGGGGTTGCCATGCTTCCAGAAATTACGAGTCTCCAGAAATCTCAGCAACTATGATTTCACCCAAACTGGATGATACTTTCAGGTAATGATCAGTACACTAAGCCCACTTGGTTCCCCAAATTTCGTTCTTCTATGTTGATGCGTTCGCTTCCAGTAACTGTTTGAATTTTGGCGTTTCACTCTGTTTTCTCCTATACTGACAGATGTATTTGGAACTCTAAATCAAACACGGTTTGTGCTAGCTTCTTGAAACTTGACACAGTAAAGCAGTTTCACGTTCTATCTCTATGTTCTGTTTCCTCTGGATGTAGCCCTAAGCAGTGACTGGGGAAAAATACTTTCATTGACAGAGGTTGCCAAGCTTCCAGAAATTACGAGTCTCCAGAAATCTCAGCAACTATGATTTCACCCAAACTGGATGATACTTTCAGGTAATGATCAGTACACTAAGCCCACTTGGTTCCCCAAATTTCGTTCTTCTATGTTGAAGCGTTCGTTTCCAGTAACAGTTTGAATTTTGGCGTTTCACTCTGTTTTCTCCTATATTGATAGATGTATTTGGAACTCTAACCCAAACACGGTTTGTGCTAGCTTCTTGAAACTTGACACAGTAAAGCAGTATCACGTTCTATCTCTATGTTCTGTCTCCTCTTGATGTAGCCCTAAGCAGTGACTGGGGAGAAACCCTTTCATTGAAAGGGGTTGCCAAGCTTCCAAAAATTACGAGTCTCCAGAAATCTCAGCATCTATTTTTTCACCCAAACTTGATGATACTTTCAGGTAATGATGAGTACGCTAAGCCCACTGGGTTCCCCAAATTTCGTTCTTCTATGTTGAAGCGTTCGTATCCAGTAACAGTTTGAATTTTGGCGTTTCACTCTGTTTTCTCCTATATTGATAGATGTATTTGGAACTCTAAACCAAACACGGTTTGTGCTAGCTTCTTGAAACTTGACACAGTAAAGCAGTTTCACGTTCTATATCTATGTTCTGTTTCCTCTTGATGTAGCACTCAGCAGTGACTGAGGAGAAACACTTTCATTGAAAGGGGATGCCAAGCTTCCCAAAATTGCGAGTCTCCAGAAATCTCAGCAACTATTTTTTCACCCAAACTGGATGATACTTTCAGGTAATGATCAGTACACTAAGCTCACTTGGTTCCCCAAATTTCGTTCTTTTATGTTGAAGCGTTCGCTTCCAGTAACTGTTTGAATATTGGCGTTTCACTCTGTTTTCTCCTATACTGACAGATGTATTTGGAACTCTAAATCAAACACGGTTTGTGCTAGCTTCTTGAAACATGACACAGTAAAGCAGTTTCATGTTCTATCTCTATGTTCTGTTTCCTCTGGATGTAGCCGTAAGCAGTGACTGGGGAGAAACACTTTCATTGAAAGGGGTTGCCAAGCTTCCAAAAATTACGAGTCTCCAGAAATCTCAGCATCTATTTTTTCACCCAAACTGGATGATACTTTCAGGTAATTATGAGTACGCTAAGCCCACTGGGTTCCCAAAATTTCGTTCTTCTATGTTGAAGCGTTCGTTTCCAGTAACAGTTTGAAATTTGGCGTTTCACTCTGTTTTCTCCTATATTGATAGATGTATTTGGAACTCTAAACCAAACACGGTTTGTGCTAGCTTCTTGAAACTTGACACAGTAAAGCAGTTTCACGTTCTATCTCTATGTTCTGTTTCCTCTTGATGTAGCACTCAGCAGTGACTGAGGAGAAACACTTTCATTGAAAGGGGTTGCCATGCTTCCAGAAATTACGAGTCTCCAGAAATCTCAGCAACTATGATTTCACCCAAACTGGATGATACTTTCAGGTAATGATCAGTACACTAAGCCCACTTGGTTCCCCAAATTTCGTTCTTCTATGTTGATGCGTTCGCTTCCAGTAACTGTTTGAATTTTGGCGTTTCACTCTGTTTTCTCCTATACTGACAGATGTATTTGGAACTCTAAATCAAACACGGTTTGTGCTAGCTTCTTGAAACTTGACACAGTAAAGCAGTTTCACGTTCTATCTCTATGTTCTGTTTCCTCTGGATGTAGCCCTAAGCAGTGACTGGGGAAAAATACTTTCATTGACAGAGGTTGCCAAGCTTCCAGAAATTACGAGTCTCCAGAAATCTCAGCAACTATGATTTCACCCAAACTGGATGATACTTTCAGGTAATGATCAGTACACTAAGCCCACTTGGTTCCCCAAATTTCGTTCTTCTATGTTGAAGCGTTCGTTTCCAGTAACAGTTTGAATTTTGGCGTTTCACTCTGTTTTCTCCTATATTGATAGATGTATTTGGAACTCTAAACCAAACACGGTTTGTGCTAGCTTCTTGAAACTTGACACAGTAAAGCAGTTTCACGTTCTATCTCTATGTTCTGTCTCCTCTTGATGTAGCCCTAAGCAGTGACTGGGGAGAAACACTTTCATTGAAAGGGGTTGCCAAGCTTCCAAAAATTACGAGTCTCCAGAAATCTCAGCATCTATTTTTTCACCCAAACTTGATGATACTTTCAGGTAATGATGAGTACGCTAAGCCCACTGGGTTCCCCAAATTTCGTTCTTCTATGTTGAAGCGTTCGTTTCCAGTAACAGTTTGAATTTTGGCGTTTCACTCTGTTTTCTCCTATATTGATAGATGTATTTGGAACTCTAAACCAAACACGGTTTGTGCTAGCTTCTTGAAACTTGACACAGTAAAGCAGTTTCACGTTCTATATCTATGTTCTGTTTCCTCTTGATGTAGCACTCAGCAGTGACTGAGGAGAAACACTTTCATTGAAAGGGGTTGCCAAGCTTCCCAAAATTGCGAGTCTCCAGAAATCTCAGCAACTATTTTTTAACCCAAACTGGATGATACTTTCAGGTAATGATCAGTACACTAAGCTCACTTGGTTCCCCAAATTTCGTTCTTTTATGTTGAAGCGTTCGCTTCCAGTAACTGTTTGAATTTTGGCGTTTCACTCTGTTTTCTCCTATACTGACAGATGTATTTGGAACTCTAAATCAAACACGGTTTGTGCTAGCTTCTTGAAACTTGACACAGTAAAGCAGTTTCACGTTCTATCTCTATGTTCTGTTTCCTCTGGATGTAGCCATAAGCAGTGACTGGGGAGAAACACTTTCATTGAAAGGGGTTGCCAAGCTTCCAAAAATTACGAGTCTCCAGAAATCTCAGCATCTATTTTTTCACCCAAACTGGATGATACTTTCAGGTAATTATGAGTACACTAAGCCCACTGGGTTCCCAAAATTTTGTTCTTCTATGTTGAAGCGTTCGTTTCCAGTAACAGTTTGAAATTTGGCGTTTCACTCTGTTTTCTCCTATATTGATAGATATATTTGGAACTCTAAACCAAACACGGTTTGTGCTAGCTTCTTGAAACTTGACACAGTAAAGCAGTTTCACGTTCTATCTCTATGTTCTGTTTCCTCTTGATGTAGCACTCAGCAGTGACTGAGGAGAAACACTTTCATTGAAAGGGATTGCCAAGCTCCCCAAAATTGCGAGTCTCCAGATATCTCAGCAACTATTTTTTCACCCAAACTGGATGATACTTTCAGGTAATGATCAGTACACTAAGCTCACTTGGTTCCCCAAATTTCGTTCTTTTATGTTGAAGCGTTCACTTCCAGTAACTGTTTGAATTTTGGCGTTTCACTCTGTTTTCTCCTATACTGACAGATGTATTTGGAACTCTAAATCAAACACGGTTTGTGCTAGCTTCTTGAAACTTGACACAGTAAAGCAGTTTCAAGTTCTATCTCAATGTTTTCTTTCCTCTTGATGTAGCACTCAGCAGTGACTGAGGAGAAACACTTTCATTGAAAGGGGTTGCCATGCTTCCAGAAATTACGAGTTTCCAGAAATCTCAGCAAATATGATTTCACCCAAACTGGATGATACTTTCAGGTAATGATCAGTACACTAAGCCCACTTGGTTCCCCAAATTTCGTTCTTCTATGTTGATGCGTTCGCTTCCAGTAACTGTTTGAATTTTGGCGTTTCACTCTGTTTTCTCCTATACTGACAGATGTATTTGGAACTCTAAATCAAACACGGTTTGTGCTAGCTTCTTGAAACTTGACACAGTAAAGCAGTTTCACGTTCTATCTCTATGTTCTGTTTCCTCTGGATGTAGCCCTAAGCAGTGACTGGGGAAAAATACTTTCATTGACAGAGGTTGCCAAGCTTCCAGAAATTACGAGTCTCCAGAAATCTCAGCAACTATGATTTCACCCAAACTGGATGATACTTTCAGGTAATGATCAGTACACTAAGCCCACTTGGTTCCCCAAATTTCGTTCTTCTATGTTGAAGCGTTCGTTTCCAGTAACAGTTTGAATTTTGGCGTTTCACTCTGTTTTCTCCTATATTGATAGATGTATTTGGAACTCTAACCCAAACACGGTTTGTGCTAGCTTCTTGAAAATTGACACAGTAAAGCAGTTTCACGTTCTATCTCTATGACTGTCTCTTCTTGATGTAGCCCTAAGCAGTGACTGGGGAGAAACACTTTCATTGAAAGGGGTTGCCAAGCTTCCAAAAATTACGAGTCTCCAGAAATCTCAGCATCTATTTTTTCACCCAAACTTGATGATACTTTCAGGTAATGATGAGTACGCTAAGCCCACTGGGTTCCCCAAATTTCGTTCTTCTATGTTGAAGCGTTCGTTTCCAGTAACAGTTTGAATTTTGGCGTTTCACTCTGTTTTCTCCTATATTGATAGATGTATTTGGAACTCTAAACCAAACACGGTTTGTGCTAGCTTCTTGAAACTTGACACAGTAAAGCAGTTTCATGTTCTATATCTATGTTCTGTTTCCTCTTGATGTAGCACTCAGCAGTGACTGAGGAGAAACACTTTCATTGAAAGGGGTTGCCAAGCTTCCCAAAATTGCGAGTCTCCAGAAATCTCAGCAACTATTTTTTAACCCAAACTGGATGATACTTTCAGGTAATGATCAGTACACTAAGCCCACTTGGTTCCCCAAATTTCGTTCTTCTATGTTAAAGCGTTCGTTTCCAGTAACAGTTTGAATTTTGGCGTTTCACTCTGTTTTCTCCTATATTGATACATGTATTTGGAACTCTAAACCAAACACGGTTTGTGCTAGCTTCTTGAAACTTGACACAGTAAAGCAGTTTCACGTTCTGTCTCTATGTTCTGTTTCCTCTTGATGTAGCACTCAGCAGTGACTGAGGAGAAACACTTTCATTGAAAGGGGTTGCCAAGCTTCCCAAAATTGCGGTCTCCAGAAATCTCAGCAACTATTTTTTCACCCAAACTGGATGATACTTTCAGGTAATGATCAGTACACTAAGCTCACTTGGTTCCCCAAATTTCGTTCTTTTATGTTGAAGCGTTCGCTTCCAGTAACTGTTTGAATTTTGGCGTTTCACTCTGTTTTCTCCTATACTGACAGATGTATTTGGAACTCTAAATCAAACACGGTTTGTGCTAGCTTCTTGAAACTTGACACAGTAAAGCAGTTTCACGTTCTATCTCTATGTTCTGTTTCCTCTGGATGTAGCACTCAGCAGTGACTGAGGAGAAACACTTTCATTGAAAGGGGTTGCCAAGCTTCCCAAAATTGCGAGTCTCCAGAAATCTCAGCAACTATTTTTTAACCCAAACTGGATGATACTTTCAGGTAATGATCAGTACACTAAGCTCACTTGGTTCCCCAAATTTCGTTCTTTTATGTTGAAGCGTTCGCTTCCAGTAACTGTTTGAATTTTGGCGTTTCACTCTGTTTTCTCCTATACTGACAGATGTATTTGGAACTCTAAATCAAACACGGTTTGTGCTAGCTTCTTGAAACTTGACACAGTAAAGCAGTTTCACGTTCTATCTCTATGTTCTGTTTCCTCTGGATGTAGCCGTAAGCAGTGACTGGGGAGAAATACTTTCATTGACAGGGGTTGCCAAGCTTCCAGAAATTACGAGTCTCCAGAAATCTCAGCAACTATGATTTCACCCAACCTGGATGATACTTTCAGGTAATGATCAGTACACTAAGCCCACTTGTTTCCCCAAATTTCGTTCTTCTATGTTGAAGCGTTCGTTTCCAGTAACAGTTTGAATTTTGGCGTTTCGCTCTGTTTTCTCCTATATTGATAGATGTATTTGGAACTCTAAACCAAACACGGTTTTTGCTAGCTTCTTGAAACTTGACACAGTAAAGCAGTTTCACGTTCTGTCTCTATGTTCTGTTTCCTCTTGATGTAGCACTCAGCAGTGACTGAGGAGAAACACTTTCATTGAAAGTGGTTGCCAAGCTTCCCAAAATTGCGAGTCTCCAGAAATCTCAGCAACTATTTTTTCACCCAAACTGGATGATACTTTCAGGTAATGATCAGTACACTAAGCTCACTTGGTTCCCCAAATTTCGTTCTTTTATGTTGAAGCGTTCGCTTCCAGTAACTGTTTGAATTTTGGCGTTTCACTCTGTTTTCTCCTATACTGACAGATGTATTTGGAACTCTAAATCAAACACGGTTTGTGCTAGCTTCTTGAAACTTGACACAGTAAAGCAGTTTCACGTTCTATCTCTATGTTCTGTTTCCTCTGGATGTAGCACTCAGCAGTGACTGAGGAGAAACACTTTCATTGAAAGGGGTTGCCAAGCTTCCCAAAATTGCGAGTCTCCAGAAATCTCAGCAACTATTTTTTAACCCAAACTGGATGATACTTTCAGGTAATGATCAGTACACTAAGCTCACTTGGTTCCCCAAATTTCGTTCTTTTATGTTGAAGCGTTCGCTTCCAGTAACTGTTTGATTTTTGGCGTTTCACTCTGTTTTCTCCTATACTGACAGATGTATTTGGAACTCTAAATCAAACACGGTTTGTGCTAGCTTCTTGAAACTTGACACAGTAAAGCAGTTTCACGTTCTATCTCTATGTTCTGTTTCCTCTGGATGTAGCCGTAAGCAGTGACTGGGGAGAAATACTTTCATTGACAGGGGTTGCCAAGCTTCCAGAAATTACGAGTCTCCAGAAATCTCAGCAACTATGATTTCACCCAACCTGGATGATACTTTCAGGTAATGATCAGTACACTAAGCCCACTTGTTTCCCCAAATTTCGTTCTTCTATGTTGAAGCGTTCGTTTCCAGTAACAGTTTGAATTTTGGCGTTTCGCTCTGTTTTCTCCTATATTGATAGATGTATTTGGAACTCTAAACCAAACACGGTTTTTGCTAGCTTCTTGAAACTTGACACAGTAAAGCAGTTTTACGTTCTATCTCTATGTTCTGTTTCCTCTTGATGTAGCACTCAGCAGTGACTGAGGAGAAACACTTTCATTGAAAGGGGTTGCCAAGCTTCCCAAAATTGCGAGTCTCCAGAAATCTCAGCAACTATTTTTTCACCCAAACTGGATGATACTTTCAGGTAATGATCAGTACACTAAGCTCACTTGGTTCCCCAAATTTCGTTCTTTTATGTTGAAGCATTCGCTTCCAGTAACTGTTTGAATTTTGGCGTTTCACTCTGTTTTCTCCTATACTGACAAATGTATTTGGAACTCTAAATCAAACACGGTTTGTGCTAGCTTCTTGAAACTTGACACAATAAAGCAGTTTCAAGTTCTATCTCTATGTTCTGTCTCCTCTTGATGTAGCCCTAAGCAGTGATTGGGGAGAAACACTTTCATTGAAAGGGGTTGCCAAGTTTCCAAAAAATACGAGTCTCCAGAAATCTCAGCAACTATTTTTTCCCCCAAACTGGATGATACTTTCAGGTAATGATCAGTACACTAAGCTCACTTGGTTCCCCACATTTCGTTCTTTTATGTTGAAGCGTTCGCTTCCAGTAACTGTTTGAATTTTGGCGTTTCACTCTGTTTTCTCCTATACTGACAGATGCATTTGGAACTCTAAATCAAACACGGTTTGTGCTAGCTTCTTGAAACTTGACACAGTAAAGCAGTTTCACGTTCTATCTCTATATTCTGTTTCCTCTTGCTGTAGCCCTAAGCAGTGACTGAGGAGAAACACTTTCATTGAAAGGGGTTGCCAAGCTTCCCAAAACTGCGAGTCTCCAGAAATCTCAGCAACTATTTTTTCACCCAAACTGGATGATACTTTCCGGTAATGATCAGTACACAAAGCCCACTTGGTTCCCCAAATTTCGTTCTTCTATGTTGAAGCGTTCGTTTCCAGTAACAGTTTGAATTTTGGCGTTTCACACTGTTTTCTCCTATATTGATAGATGTATTTGGAACTCTAAACCAAACACGGTTTGTGCTAGCTTCTTGAAACTTGACACAGTAAAGCAGTTTCACGTTCTATCTCTATGTTTTCTTTCCTCTTGATGTAGCACTCAGCAGTGACTGAGGAGAAACACTTTCATTGAAAGGGGTTGCCAAGCGTCCCAAAATTGCGAGTCTCTAGAAATCTCAGCAAACATTTTTGTACCCAACGTGGATGATACTTTCAGGTAATGATCAGTACACTAAGCTCACTTCGTTCCCCAAATTTCGTTCTTCTATGTTGAAGCGTTCGTTTCCAGTAACAGTTTGAATTTTGGCGTTTCACTCTGTTTTCTCCTATATTGATAGATGTATTTGGAACTCTAAATCAAACACGGTTTGTGCTAGCTTTTTGAAACTTGACACAGTAAAGCAGTTTCAAGTTCTATCTCTATGTTCTGTTTTCTCTTGATGTAGCCCTAAGCAGTGACTGGGGAGAAACACTTTCATTGAAAGGGGTTGCCAAGCTTCCCAAAATTGCGAGTCTCCAGAAATCTCAGCAACTATTTTTTCACCCAAACTGGATGATACTTTCAGGTAATGATCAGTACACTGAGCCCACTTGGATCCCCAAATTTCGTTCTTCTATGTTGAAGCGTTCGTTTCCAGTAACAGTTTGAATTTTGGCCTTTCACTCTGTTTTCTCCTATATTGATAGATGTATTTGGAACTCTAAACCACACCCGGTTTGTGCTAGCTTCTTGAAACTTGACACAGTAAAGCAGTTTCACGTTCTATCTCTATGTTCTGTTTCCTCTTGATGTAGCACACAGCAGTGACTGAGGAGAAACACTTTCATTGAAAGGGGTTGCCAAGCTTCCAAAAATTACGATTCCCCAGAAATCTCAGCAACTATTTTTTCACCCAAACTGGATGATACTTTCAGGTAATGATGAGTACACTAAGCCCACTGGGTTCCCCAAATTTCGTTCTTCTATGTTGAAGCGTTCGTTTCCAGTAACAGTTTGAATTTTGGCGTTTCGCTCTGTTTTCTCCTATATTGATAGATGTATTTGCAACTCTAAACCAAACACGGTTTGTGCTAGCTTCTTGAAACTTGACACAATAAAGCAGTTTCAAGTTCTATCTCTATGTTCTGTTTCCTCTGGATGTAGCCCTAAGCAGTGACTGGGGAGAAACACTTACATTGAATGGGGTTGCCAAGCTTCCAGAAATTACGAGTCTCCAGAAATCTCAGCAACTATGATTTCACCCAAACTGGATGATACTTTCAGGTAATGATCAGTACACTAAGCCCACTTGGTTCCCCAAATTTCGTTCTTCTATGTTGAAGCGTTCGTTTCCAGTAACAGTTTGAATTTTGGCGTTTCACTCTGTTTTCTCCTATATTGATAGACGTATTTGGAACTCTAAATCAAACACGGTTTGTGCTACCTTCTTCAAAATTGACACAGTAAAGCAGTTTCATGTTCTAGCTCTATGTTCTGTTTCCTCTTGATGTAGCACTCAGCAGTGACTGAGGAGAAACACTTTCATTGAAAGGGGTTGCCAAGCTTCCCAAAATTGCGAGTCTCCAGAAATCTCAGCAACTATTTTTTAACCCAAACTGGATGATACTTTCAGGTAGTGATCAGTACACTAAGCTCACTTGGTTCCCCAAATTTCGTTCTTTTATGTTGAAGCGTTCGCTTCCAGTAACTGTTTGAATTTTGGCGTTTCACTCTGTTTTCTCCTATACTGACAGATGTATTTGGAACTCTAAATCAAACACGGTTTGTGCTAGCTTCTTGAAACTTGACACAGTAAAGCAGTATCACGTTCTATCTCTATGTTCTGTTTCCTCTGGATGTAGCCCTAAGCAGTGACTGGGGAGAAACACTTTCATTGAAAGGGGTTGCCAAGCTTCCAGAAATTACGAGTCTCCAGAAATCTCAGCAACTATGATTTCACCCAACCTGGATGATACTTTCAGGTAATGATCAGTACACTAAGCCCACTTGGTTCCCCAAATTCCATTCTTTTATGTTGAAGCGTTCGTTTCCAGTAACAGTTTGAATTTTGGCGTTTCACTCTGTTTTCTCCTATATTGATAGATGTATTTGGAACTCTAAACCAAACATGGTTTGTGCTAGCTTCTTGAAACTTGACACAGTAAAGCAGTTTCACGATCTATATCTATGTTCTGTTTCCTCTGGATGTAGCCCTAAGCAGTGACTGGGGAAAAATACTTTCATTGACAGAGGTTGCCAAGCTTCCAGAAATTACGAGTCTCCAGAAATCTCAGCAACTATGATTTCACCCAAACTGGATGATACTTTCAGGTAATGATCAGTACACTAAGCCCACTTGGTTCCCCAAATTTCGTTCTTCTATGTTGAAGCGTTCGTTTCCAGTAACAGTTTGAATTTTGGCGTTTCACTCTGTTTTCTCCTATATTGATACATGTATTTGGAACTCTAACCCAAACACGGTTTGTGCTAGCTTCTTGAAACTTGACACAGTAAAGCAGTTTCACGTTCTATCTCTATGTTCTGTCTCCTCTTGATGTAGCCCTAAGCAGTGACTGGGGAGAAACACTTTCATTGAAAGGGGTTGCCAAGCTTCCAAAAATTACGAGTCTCCAGAAATCTCAGCATCTATTTTTTCACCCAAACTTGATGATACTTTCAGGTAATGATGAGTACGCTAAGCCCACTGGGTTCCCCAAATTTCGTTCTTCTATGTTGAAGCGTTCGTTTCCAGTAACAGTTTGAATTTTGGCGTTTCACTCTGTTTTCTCCTATATTGATAGATGTATTTGGAACTCTAAACCAAACACGGTTTGTGCTAGCTTCTTGAAACTTGACACAGTAAAGCAGTTTCACGTTCTATATCTATGTTCTGTTTCCTCTTGATGTAGCACTCAGCAGTGACTGAGGAGAAACACTTTCATTGAAAGGGGTTGCCAAGCTTCCCAAAATTGCGAGTCTCCAGAAATCTCAGCAACTATTTTTTAACCCAAACTGGATGATACTTTCAGGTAATGATCAGTACACTAAGCCCACTTGGTTCCCCAAATTTCGTTCTTCTATGTTAAAGCGTTCGTTTCCAGTAACAGTTTGAATTTTGGCGTTTCACTCTGTTTTCTCCTATATTGATACATGTATTTGGAACTCTAAACCAAACACGGTTTGTGCTAGCTTCTTGAAACTTGACACAGTAAAGCAGTTTCACGTTCTATCACTATGTTCTGTTTCCTCTTGATGTAGCACTCAGCAGTGACTGAGGAGAAACACTTTCATTGAAAGGGGTTGCCAAGCTTCCCAAAATTGCGAGTCTCCAGAAATCTCAGCAACTATTTTTTCACCCAAGCTGGATGATACTTTCAGGTAATGATCAGTACACTAAGCTCACTTGGTTCCCCAAATTTCGTTCTTTTATGTTGAAGCGTTCGCTTCCAGTAACTGTTTGAATTTTGGCGTTTCACTCTGTTTTCTCCTATACTGACAGATGTATTTGGAACTCTAAATCAAACACGGTTTGTGCTAGCTTCTTGAAACTTGACACAGTAAAGCAGTTTCACGTTCTATCTCTATGTTCTGTTTCCTCTGGATGTAGCCATAAGCAGTGACTGGGGAGAAATACATTCATTGACAGGGGTTGCCAAGCTTCCAGAAATTACGAGTCTCCAGAAATCTCAGCAACTATGATTTCACCCAACCTGGATGATACTTTCAGGTAATGATCAGTACACTAAGCCCACTTGTTTCCCCAAATTTCGTTCTTCTATGTTGAAGCGTTCGTTTCCAGTAACAGTTTGAATTTTGGCGATTCGCTCTGTTTTCTCCTATATTGATAGATGTATTTGGAACTCTAAACCAAACACGGTTTGTGCTAGCTTCTTGAAACTTGACACAGTAAAGCAGTTTTACGTTCTATCTCTATGTTCTGTTTCCTCTTGATGTAGCACTCAGCAGTGACTGAGGAGAAACACTTTCATTGAAAGGGGTTGCCAAGCTTCCCAAAATTGCGAGTCTCCAGAAATCTCAGCAACTATTTTTTCACCCAAACTGGATGATACTTTCAGGTAATGATCAGTACACTAAGCTCACTTGGTTCCCCAAATTTCGTTCTTTTATGTTGAAGCGTTCGCTTCCAGTAACTGTTTGAATTTTGGCGTTTCACTCTGTTTCCTCCTATACTGACAGATGTATTTGGAACTCTAAATCAAACACGGTTTGTGCTAGCTTCTTGAAACTTGACACAGTAAAGCAGTTTCACGTTCTATCTCTATGTTCTATTTCCTCTGGATGTAGCACTAAGCAGTGACTGGGGAAAAATACTTTCATTGACAGGGGTTGCCAAGCTTCCAGAAATTACGAGTCTCCAGAAATCTCAGCAACTATGATTTCACCCAACCTGGGTGATACTTTCAGGTAATGATCAGTACACTAAGCCCACTTGGTTCCCCAAATTTCGTTCTTCTATGTTGAAGCGTTCGTTTCCAGTAAGAGTTTGAATTTTGGCGTTTCACTCTATTTTCTCCTATATTGATAGATGTATTTGGAACTCTAAATCAAACACGGTTTGTGCTACCTTCTTCAAACTTGACACAGTAAAGCAGTTTCAAGTTCTAGCTCTATGTTCTGTTTCCTCTTGATGTAGCACTCAGCAGTGACTGAGGAGAAACACTTTCATTGAAAGGGGTTGCCAAGCTTCCCAAAATTGCGAGTCTCCAGAAATCTCAGCAACTATTTTTTAACCCAAACTGGATGATACTTTCAGGTAATGATCAGTACACTAAGCTCACTTGGTTCCCAAAATTTCGTTCTTTTATGTTGAAGCGTTCGCTTCCAGTAACTTTTGAATTTTGGCGTTTCACTCTGTTTTCTCCTATATTGATAGATGTATTTGGAACTCTAAACCAAACACGGTTTGGGCTAGCTTCTTGAAACTTGACACAGTAAAGCAGTTTCACGTTCTATCTCTATGTTCTGTTTCCTCTTGATGTAGCACTCAGCAGTGACTGAGGAGAAACACTTTCATTGAAAGGGGTTGCCAAGCTTCCCAAAATTGCGAGTCTCCAGAAATCTCAGCAACTATTTTTTAACCCAAACTGGATGATACTTTCAGGTAATGATCAGTACACTAAGCTCACTTCGTTCCCCAAATTTCGTTCTTCTATGTTGAAGCGTTCGTTTCCAGTAACAGTTTGAATTTTGGCGTTTCACTCTGTTTTCTCCTATATTGATAGATGTATTTGGAACTCTAAATCAAACACGGTTTGTGCTAGCTTTTTGAAACTTGACACAGTAAAGCAGTTTCAAGTTCTATCTCTATGTTCTGTTTTCTCTTGATGTAGCCCTAAGCAGTGACTGGGGAGAAACACTTTCATTGAAAGGGGTTGCCAAGCTTCCCAAAATTGCGAGTCTCCAGAAATCTCAGCAACTATTTTTTCACCCAAACTGGATGATACTTTCAGGTAATGATCAGTACACTGAGCCCACTTGGATCCCCAAATTTCGTTCTTCTATGTTGAAGCGTTCGTTTCCAGTAACAGTTTGAATTTTGGCCTTTCACTCTGTTTTCTCCTATATTGATAGATGTATTTGGAACTCTAAACCACACCCGGTTTGTGCTAGCTTCTTGAAACTTGACACAGTAAAGCAGTTTCACGTTCTATCTCTATGTTCTGTTTCCTCTTGATGTAGCACACAGCAGTGACTGAGGAGAAACACTTTCATTGAAAGGGGTTGCCAAGCTTCCAAAAATTACGATTCCCCAGAAATCTCAGCAACTATTTTTTCACCCAAACTGGATGATACTTTCAGGTAATGATGAGTACACTAAGCCCACTGGGTTCCCCAAATTTCGTTCTTCTATGTTGAAGCGTTCGTTTCCAGTAACAGTTTGAATTTTGGCGTTTCGCTCTGTTTTCTCCTATATTGATAGATGTATTTGCAACTCTAAACCAAACACGGTTTGTGCTAGCTTCTTGAAACTTGACACAATAAAGCAGTTTCAAGTTCTATCTCTATGTTCTGTTTCCTCTGGATGTAGCCCTAAGCAGTGACTGGGGAGAAACACTTACATTGAATGGGGTTGCCAAGCTTCCAGAAATTACGAGTCTCCAGAAATCTCAGCAACTATGATTTCACCCAAACTGGATGATACTTTCAGGTAATGATCAGTACACTAAGCCCACTTGGTTCCCCAAATTTCGTTCTTCTATGTTGAAGCGTTCGTTTCCAGTAACAGTTTGAATTTTGGCGTTTCACTCTGTTTTCTCCTATATTGATAGACGTATTTGGAACTCTAAATCAAACACGGTTTGTGCTACCTTCTTCAAAATTGACACAGTAAAGCAGTTTCATGTTCTAGCTCTATGTTCTGTTTCCTCTTGATGTAGCACTCAGCAGTGACTGAGGAGAAACACTTTCATTGAAAGGGGTTGCCAAGCTTCCCAAAATTGCGAGTCTCCAGAAATCTCAGCAACTATTTTTTAACCCAAACTGGATGATACTTTCAGGTAGTGATCAGTACACTAAGCTCACTTGGTTCCCCAAATTTCGTTCTTTTATGTTGAAGCGTTCGCTTCCAGTAACTGTTTGAATTTTGGCGTTTCACTCTGTTTTCTCCTATACTGACAGATGTATTTGGAACTCTAAATCAAACACGGTTTGTGCTAGCTTCTTGAAACTTGACACAGTAAAGCAGTATCACGTTCTATCTCTATGTTCTGTTTCCTCTGGATGTAGCCCTAAGCAGTGACTGGGGAGAAACACTTTCATTGAAAGGGGTTGCCAAGCTTCCAGAAATTACGAGTCTCCAGAAATCTCAGCAACTATGATTTCACCCAACCTGGATGATACTTTCAGGTAATGATCAGTACACTAAGCCCACTTGGTTCCCCAAATTCCATTCTTTTATGTTGAAGCGTTCGTTTCCAGTAACAGTTTGAATTTTGGCGTTTCACTCTGTTTTCTCCTATATTGATAGATGTATTTGGAACTCTAAACCAAACATGGTTTGTGCTAGCTTCTTGAAACTTGACACAGTAAAGCAGTTTCACGATCTATATCTATGTTCTGTTTCCTCTGGATGTAGCCCTAAGCAGTGACTGGGGAAAAATACTTTCATTGACAGAGGTTGCCAAGCTTCCAGAAATTACGAGTCTCCAGAAATCTCAGCAACTATGATTTCACCCAAACTGGATGATACTTTCAGGTAATGATCAGTACACTAAGCTCACTTGGTTCCCAAAATTTCGTTCTTTTATGTTGAAGCGTTCGCTTCCAGTAACTTTTGAATTTTGGCGTTTCACTCTGTTTTCTCCTATATTGATAGATGTATTTGGAACTCTAAACCAAACACGGTTTGGGCTAGCTTCTTGAAACTTGACACAGTAAAGCAGTTTCACGTTCTATCTCTATGTTCTGTTTCCTCTTGATGTAGCACTCAGCAGTGACTGAGGAGAAACACTTTCATTGAAAGGGGTTGCCAAGCTTCCCAAAATTGCGAGTCTCCAGAAATCTCAGCAACTATTTTTTAACCCAAACTGGATGATACTTTCAGGTAATGATCAGTACACTAAGCTCACTTCGTTCCCCAAATTTCGTTCTTCTATGTTGAAGCGTTCGTTTCCAGTAACAGTTTGAATTTTGGCGTTTCACTCTGTTTTCTCCTATATTGATAGATGTATTTGGAACTCTAAATCAAACACGGTTTGTGCTAGCTTTTTGAAACTTGACACAGTAAAGCAGTTTCAAGTTCTATCTCTATGTTCTGTTTTCTCTTGATGTAGCCCTAAGCAGTGACTGGGGAGAAACACTTTCATTGAAAGGGGTTGCCAAGCTTCCCAAAATTGCGAGTCTCCAGAAATCTCAGCAACTATTTTTTCACCCAAACTGGATGATACTTTCAGGTAATGATCAGTACACTGAGCCCACTTGGATCCCCAAATTTCGTTCTTCTATGTTGAAGCGTTCGTTTCCAGTAACAGTTTGAATTTTGGCCTTTCACTCTGTTTTCTCCTATATTGATAGATGTATTTGGAACTCTAAACCACACCCGGTTTGTGCTAGCTTCTTGAAACTTGACACAGTAAAGCAGTTTCACGTTCTATCTCTATGTTCTGTTTCCTCTTGATGTAGCACACAGCAGTGACTGAGGAGAAACACTTTCATTGAAAGGGGTTGCAAAGCTTCCAAAAATTACGATTCCCCAGAAATCTCAGTAACTATTTTTTCACCCAAACTGGATGATACTTTCAGGTAATGATGAGTACACTAAGCCCACTGGGTTCCCCAAATTTCGTTCTTCTATGTTGAAGCGTTCGTTTCCAGTAACAGTTTGAATTTTGGCGTTTCGCTCTGTTTTCTCCTATATTGATAGATGTATTTGCAACTCTAAACCAAACACGGTTTGTGCTAGCTTCTTGAAACTTGACACAATAAAGCAGTTTCAAGTTCTATCTCTATGTTCTGTTTCCTCTGGATGTAGCCCTAAGCAGTGACTGGGGAGAAACACTTACATTGAATGGGGTTGCCAAGCTTCCAGAAATTACGAGTCTCCAGAAATCTCAGCAACTATGATTTCACCCAAACTGGATGATACTTTCAGGTAATGATCAGTACACTAAGCCCACTTGGTTCCCCAAATTTCGTTCTTCTATGTTGAAGCGTTCGTTTCCAGTAACAGTTTGAATTTTGGCGTTTCACTCTGTTTTCTCCTATATTGATAGACGTATTTGGAACTCTAAATCAAACACGGTTTGTGCTACCTTCTTCAAAATTGACACAGTAAAGCAGTTTCATGTTCTAGCTCTATGTTCTGTTTCCTCTTGATGTAGCACTCAGCAGTGACTGAGGAGAAACACTTTCATTGAAAGGGGTTGCCAAGCTTCCCAAAATTGCGAGTCTCCAGAAATCTCAGCAACTATTTTTTAACCCAAACTGGATGATACTTTCAGGTAGTGATCAGTACACTAAGCTCACTTGGTTCCCCAAATTTCGTTCTTTTATGTTGAAGCGTTCGCTTCCAGTAACTGTTTGAATTTTGGCGTTTCACTCTGTTTTCTCCTATACTGACAGATGTATTTGGAACTCTAAATCAAACACGGTTTGTGCTAGCTTCTTGAAACTTGACACAGTAAAGCAGTATCACGTTCTATCTCTATGTTCTGTTTCCTCTGGATGTAGCCCTAAGCAGTGACTGGGGAGAAACACTTTCATTGAAAGGGGTTGCCAAGCTTCCAGAAATTACGAGTCTCCAGAAATCTCAGCAACTATGATTTCACCCAACCTGGATGATACTTTCAGGTAATGATCAGTACACTAAGCCCACTTGGTTCCCCAAATTCCATTCTTTTATGTTGAAGCGTTCGTTTCCAGTAACAGTTTGAATTTTGGCGTTTCACTCTGTTTTCTCCTATATTGATAGATGTATTTGGAACTCTAAACCAAACATGGTTTGTGCTAGCTTCTTGAAACTTGACACAGTAAAGCAGTTTCACGATCTATATCTATGTTCTGTTTCCTCTGGATGTAGCCCTAAGCAGTGACTGGGGAAAAATACTTTCATTGACAGAGGTTGCCAAGCTTCCAGAAATTACGAGTCTCCAGAAATCTCAGCAACTATGATTTCACCCAAACTGGATGATACTTTCAGGTAATGATCAGTACACTAAGCCCACTTGGTTCCCCAAATTTCGTTCTTCTATGTTGAAGCGTTCGTTTCCAGTAACAGTTTGAATTTTGGCGTTTCACTCTGTTTTCTCCTATATTGATACATGTATTTGGAACTCTAACCCAAACACGGTTTGTGCTACCTTCTTGAAACTTGACACAGTAAAGCAGTTTCACGTTCTATCTCTATGTTCTGTCTCCTCTTGATGTAGCCCTAAGCAGTGACTGGGGAGAAACACTTTCATTGAAAGGGGTTGCCAAGCTTCCAAAAATTACGAGTCTCCAGAAATCTCAGCATCTATTTTTTCACCCAAACTTGATGATACTTTCAGGTAATGATCAGTACACTAAGCCCACTTGGTTCCCCAAATTTCGTTCTTCTATGTTAAAGCGTTCGTTTCCAGTAACAGTTTGAATTTTGGCGTTTCACTCTGTTTTCTCCTATATTGATACATGTATTTGGAACTCTAAACCAAACACGGTTTGTGCTAGCTTCTTGAAACTTGACACAGTAAAGCAGTTTCACGTTCTATCACTATGTTCTGTTTCCTCTTGATGTAGCACTCAGCAGTGACTGAGGAGAAACACTTTCATTGAAAGGGGTTGCCAAGCTTCCCAAAATTGCGAGTCTCCAGAAATCTCAGCAACTATTTTTTCACCCAAGCTGGATGATACTTTCAGGTAATGATCAGTACACTAAGCTCACTTGGTTCCCCAAATTTCGTTCTTTTATGTTGAAGCGTTCGCTTCCAGTAACTGTTTGAATTTTGGCGTTTCACTCTGTTTTCTCCTATACTGACAGATGTATTTGGAACTCTAAATCAAACACGGTTTGTGCTAGCTTCTTGAAACTTGACACAGTAAAGCAGTTTCACGTTCTATCTCTATGTTCTGTTTCCTCTGGATGTAGCCATAAGCAGTGACTGGGGAGAAATACATTCATTGACCCGGGTTGCCAAGCTTCCAGAAATTACGAGTCTCCAGAAATCTCAGCAACTATGATTTCACCCAACCTGGATGATACTTTCAGGTAATGATCAGTACACTAAGCCCACTTGTTTCCCCAAATTTCGTTCTTCTATGTTGAAGCGTTCGTTTCCAGTAACAGTTTGAATTTTGGCGATTCGCTCTGTTTTCTCCTATATTGATAGATGTATTTGGAACTCTAAACCAAACACGGTTTGTGCTAGCTTCTTGAAACTTGACACAGTAAAGCAGTTTTACGTTCTATCTCTATGTTCTGTTTCCTCTTGATGTAGCACTCAGCAGTGACTGAGGAGAAACACTTTCATTGAAAGGGGTTGCCAAGCTTCCCAAAATTGCGAGTCTCCAGAAATCTCAGCAACTATTTTTTCAACCAAACTGGATGATACTTTCAGGTAATGATCAGTACACTAAGCTCACTTGGTTCCCCAAATTTCGTTCTTTTATGTTGAAGCGTTCGCTTCCAGTAACTGTTTGAATTTTGGCGTTTCACTCTGTTTCCTCCTATACTGACAGATGTATTTGGAACTCTAAATCAAACACGGTTTGTGCTAGCTTCTTGAAACTTGACACAGTAAAGCAGTTTCACGTTCTATCTCTATGTTCTATTTCCTCTGGATGTAGCCCTAAGCAGTGACTGGGGAAAAATACTTTCATTGACAGGGGTTGCCAAGCTTCCAGAAATTACGAGTCTCCAGAAATCTCAGCAACTATGATTTCACCCAACCTGGGTGATACTTTCAGGTAATGATCAGTACACTAAGCCCACTTGGTTCCCCAAATTTCGTTCTTCTATGTTGAAGCGTTCGTTTCCAGTAAGAGTTTGAATTTTGGCGTTTCACTCTATTTTCTCCTATATTGATAGATGTATTTGGAACTCTAAATCAAACACGGTTTGTGCTACCTTCTTCAAACTTGACACAGTAAAGCAGTTTCAAGTTCTAGCTCTATGTTCTGTTTCCTCTTGATGTAGCACTCAGCAGTGACTGAGGAGAAACACTTTCATTGAAAGGGGTTGCCAAGCTTCCCAAAATTGCGAGTCTCCAGAAATCTCAGCAACTATTTTTTAACCCAAACTGGATGATACTTTCAGGTAATGATCAGTACACTAAGCTCACTTGGTTCCCAAAATTTCGTTCTTTTATGTTGAAGCGTTCGCTTCCAGTAACTTTTGAATTTTGGCGTTTCACTCTGTTTTCTCCTATATTGATAGATGTATTTGGAACTCTAAACCAAACACGGTTTGGGCTAGCTTCTTGAAACTTGACACAGTAAAGCAGTTTCACGTTCTATCACTATGTTCTGTTTCCTCTTGATGTAGCACTCAGCAGTGACTGAGGAGAAACACTTTCATTGAAAGGGGTTGCCAAGCTTCCCAAAATTGCGAGTCTCCAGAAATCTCAGCAACTATTTTTTAACCCAAACTGGATGATACTTTCAGGTAATGATCAGTACACTAAGCTCACTTGGTTCCCCAAATTTCGTTCTTTTATGTTGAAGCGTTCGCTTCCAGTAACTGTTTGAATTTTGGCGTTTCACTCTGTTTTCTCCTATACTGACAGATGTATTTGGAACTCTAAATCAAACACGGTTTGTGCTAGCTTCTTGAAACTTGACACAGTAAAGCAGTTTCACGTTCTATCTCTATGTTCTGTTTCCTCTGGATGTAGCACTCAGCAGTGACTGAGGAGAAACACTTTCATTGAAAGGGGTTGCCAAGCTTCCCAAAATTGCGAGTCTCCAGAAATCTCAGCAACTATTTTTTAACCCAAACTGGATGATACTTTCAGGTAATGATCAGTACACTAAGCTCACTTGGTTCCCCAAATTTCGTTCTTTTATGTTGCAGCGTTCGCTTCCAGTAACTGTTTGAATTTTGGCGTTTCACTCTGTTTTCTCCTATACTGACAGATGTATTTGGAACTCTAAATCAAACACGGTTTGTGCTAGCTTCTTGAAACTTGACACAGTAAAGCAGTTTCACGTTCTATCTCTATGTTCTATTTCCTCTGGATGTAGCCCTAAGCAGTGACTGGGGAAAAATACTTTCATTGACAGGGGTTGCCAAGCTTCCAGAAATTACGAGTCTCCAGAAATCTCAGCAACTATGATTTCACCCAAACTGGATGATATTTTCAGGTAATGATCAGTACACTAAGCTCACTTGGTTCCCCAAATTTCGTTCTTTTATGTTGAAGCGTTCGCTTCCAGTAACTGTTTGAATTTTGGCGTTTCACTCTGTTTTCTCCTATACTGTCAGATGTATTTGGAACTCTAAATCAAACACGGTTTGTGCTAGCTTCTTGAAACTTGACACAGTAAAGCAGTTTCACGTTCTATCTCTATGTTCTGTTTCCTCTTGATGTAGCACATAGCAGTGACTGAGGAGAAACACTTTCATTGAAAGGGGTTGCCAAGCTTCCAAAAATTACGATTCCCCAGAAATCTCAGCAACTATTTTTTCACCCAAACTGGATGATACTTTCAGGTAATGATGAGTACACTAAGCCCACTGGGTTCCCCAAATTTCGTTCTTCTAGGTTGAAGCGTTCGTTTCCAGTAACAGTTTGAATTTTGGCGTTTCACTCTGTTTTCTCCTATATTGATAGACGTATTTGGAACTCTAAATCAAACACGGTTTGTGCTACCTTCTTCAAACTTGACACAGTAAAGCAGTTTCAAGTTCTAGCTCTATGTTCTGTTTCCTCTTGATGTAGCACTCAGCAGTGACTGAGGAGAAACACGTTCATTGAAAGGGGTTGCCAAGCTTCCCAAAATTGCGAGTCTCCAGAAATCTCAGCAACTATTTTTTAACCCAAACTGAATGATACTTTCAGGTAATGATCAGTACACTAAGCCCACTTGGTTCCCCAAATTTCGTTCTTCTATGTTGAAGCGTTCGTTTCCAGTAACAGTTTGAATTTTGGCGTTTCACTCTGTTTTCTCCTATATTGATAGATGTATTTGGAACTCTAAACCAAACACGGTTTGTGCTACCTTCTTCAAACTTGACACAGTAAAGCAGTTTCAAGTTCTAGCTCTATGTTCTGTTTCCTCTTGATGTAGCACTCAGCAGTGACTGAGGAGAAACACTTTCATTGAAAGGGGTTGCCAAGCTTCCCAAAATTGCGAGTCTCTAGAAATCTCAGCAAACATTTTTGTACCCAACGTGGATGATACTTTCAGGTAATGATCAGTACACTAAGCTCACTTCGTTCCCCAAATTTCGTTCTTCTATGTTGAAGCGTTCGTTTCCAGTAACAGTTTGAATTTTGGCGTTTCACTCTGTTTTCTCCTATATTGATAGATGTATTTGGAACTCTAAATCAAACACGGTTTGTGCTAGCTTCTTGAAACTTGACACAGTAAAGCAGTATCACGTTCTATCTCTATGTTCTGTTTCCTCTGGATGTAGCCCTAAGCAGTGACTGGGGAGAAGTACTTTCATTGACAGGGGTTGCCAAGCTTCCAGAAATTACGAGTCTCCAGAAATCTCAGCGACTATGATTTCACCCAACCTGGATGATACTTTCAGGTAATGATCAGTACACTAAGCCCACTTGGTTCGCCAAATTTCGTTCTTCTATGTTGAAGTGTTCGTTTCCAGTAACAGTTTGAATTTTGGCGTTTCACTCTGTTTTCTCCTATACTGACAGATGTATTTGGAACTCTAAATCAAACACGGTTTGTGCTAGCTTCTTTTAACTTGACACACTAAAGCAGTTTCACGTTCTATCTCTATGTTCTGTTTCCTCTTCGATGTAGCACTCAGCAGTGACTGAGGAGAAACACTTTCATTGAAAGGGGTTGCCAAGCTTCCCAAAATTGCGAGTCTCCAGAAATCTCAGCAACTATTTTTTAACCCAAACTGAATGATACTTTCAGGTAATGATCAGTACACTAAGCCCACTTGGTTCCCCAAATTTCGTTCTTCTATGTTGAAGTGTTCGTTTCCAGTAACAGTTTGAATTTTGGCGTTTCACTCTGTTTTCTCCTATATTGATAGATGTATTTGGAACTCTAAACCAAACACGGTTTGTGCTGGCTTCTTGAAACTTGACACAGTAAAGCAGTTTCACGTTCTATCTCTATGTTCTGTTTCCTCTTGATGTAGCACTCAGCAGTGACTGAGGAGAAACACTTTCATTGAAAGGGGTTGCCAAGCTTCCCAAAATTGCGAGTCTCCAGAAATCTCAGCAACTATTTTTTAACCCAAACTGGATGATACTTTCAGGTAATGATCAGTACACTAAGCTCACTTGGTTCCCCAAATTTCGTTCTTTTATGTTGAAGCGTTCGCTTCCAGTAACTGTTTGAATTTTGGCGTTTCACTCTGTTTTCTCCTATATTGATAGATGTATTTGGAACTCTAAACCAAACACGGTTTGTGCTAGCTTCTTGAAACTTGACACAGTAAAGCAGTTTCACGTTCTATCTCTATGTTCTGTTTCCTCTTGATGTAGCACTCAGCAGTGACTGAGGAGAAACACTTTCATTGAAAGGGGTTGCCAAGCTTCCCAAAATTGCGAGTCTCCAGAAATCTCAGCAACTATTTTTTAAGCCAAACTGGATGATACTTTCAGGTAGTGATCAGTACACTAAGCTCACTTGGTTCCCCAAATTTCGTTCTTTTATGTTGAAGCGTTCGCTTCCAGTAACTGTTTGAATTTTGGCGTTTCACTCTGTTTTCTCCTATACTGACAGATGTATTTGGAACTCTAAATCAAACACGGTTTGTGCTAGCTTCTTGAAACTTGACACAGTAAAGCACTTTCACGTTCTATCTCTATGTTCTGTTTCCTCTGGATGTAGCCCTAAGCAGTGACTGGGGAGAAATACTTTCATTGACAGGGGTTGCCAAGCTTCCAGAAATTACGAGTCTCCAGAAATCTCAGCAACTATGATTTCCCCCAACCTGGATGATACTTTCAGGTAATGATCAGTACACTAAGCCCACTTGGTTCCCCAAATTTCGTTCTTCTATGTTGAAGCGTTCGATTCCAGTAACAGTTTGAATTTTGGCGTTTTACTCTGTTTTCTCCTATATTGATAGATGTATTTGGAACTCTAAATCAAACACGGTTTGTGCTAGCTTCTTGAAACTTGACACAATAAAGCAGTTTCAAGTTCTATCTCTATGTTCTGTCTCCTCTTGATGTAGCCCTAAGCAGTGACTGGGGAGAAACACTTTCATTGAAAGGGGTTGCCAAGCTTCCAAAAATTACGAGTCTCCAGAAATCTCAGCAGCTATTTTTTCACCCAAACTGGATGATACTTTCAGGTAATGATGAGTACGCTAAGCCCACTGGGTTCCCAAAATTTCGTTCTTCTATGTTGAAGCGTTCGTTTCCAGTAACAGTTTGAATTTTGGCGTTTCACTCTGTTTTCTCCTATATTGATAGATGTATTTGGAACTCTAACACAAACACGGTTTGTGCTAGCTTCTTGAAACTTGACACCGTAAAGCAGTTTCACGTTCTATCACTATGTTCTGTTTCCTCTTGATGTAGCACTCAGCAGTGACTGAGGAGAAACACTTTCATTGAAAGGGGTTGCCAAGCTCCCCAAAACTGCGAGTCTCCAGAAATCTCAGCAACTATTTTTTCACCCAAACTGGATGATACTTTCAGGTAATGATCAGTACACTAAGCTCACTTGGTTCCCCAAATTTCGTTCTTTTATGTTGAAGCGTTCACTTCCAGTAACTGTTTGAATTTTGGCGTTTCACTCTGTTTTCTCCTATACTGACAGATGTATTTGGAACTCTAAATCAAACACGGTTTGTGCTAGCTTCTTGAAGCTTGACACAGTAAAGCAGTTTCAAGTTCTATCTCTATTTTTTCTTTCCTCTTGATGTAGCACTCAGCAGTGACTTAGGAGAAACACTTTCATTGAAAGGGGTTGCCAAGCTTCCAGAAATTACGAGTCTCCATAAATCTCAGCAACTATGATTTCACCCAAACTGGATGATACTGTCAGGTAATGATCAGTACACTAAGCCCACTTGGTTCCCCAAATTTCGTTCTTCTATGTTGATGCGTTCGCTTCCAGTAACTGTTTGAATTTTGGCGTTTCACTCTGTTTTCTCCTATACTGACAGATGTATTTGGAACTCTAAATCAAACACGGTTTGTGCTAGCTTCTTGAAACTTGACACAGTAAAGCAGTTTCACGTTCTATCACTATGTTCTGTTTCCTCTGGATGTAGCCCTAAGCAGTGACTGGGGAAAAATACTTTCATTGACAGAGGTTGCCAAGCTTCCAGAAATTACGAGTCTCCAGAAATCTCAGCAACTATGATTTCACCGAAACTGGATGATACTTTCAGGTAATGATCAGTACACTAAGCCCACTTGGTTCCCCAAATTTCGTTCTTCTATGTTGAAGCGTTCGTTTTCAGTAACAGTTTGAATTTTGGCGTTTCACTCTGTTTTCTACTATACTGACAGATGTATTTGGAACTCTAAACCAAACACGGTTTGTGCTAGCTTCTTGAAACTTGACACAGTAAAGCAGTTTCACGTTCTATATATATGTTCTGTTTCCTCTTGATGTAGCACTCAGCAGTGACTGAGGAGAAACACTTTCATTGAAAGGGGTTGCCAAGCTTCCCAAAATTGCGAGTCTCCAGAAATCTCAGCAACTATTTTTTAACCCAAACTGGATGATACTTTCAGGTAATGATCAGTACACTAAGCCCACTTGGTTCCCCAAATTTCGTTCTTCTATGTTAAAGCGTTCGTTTCCAGTAACAGTTTGAATTTTGGCGTTTCACTCTGTTTTCTCCAATATTGATACATGTATTTGGAACTCTAAACCAAACACGTTTTGTGCTAGCTTCTTGAAACTTGACACAGTAAAGCAGTTTCACGTTCTATCTCTATGTTCTGTTTCCTCTTGATGTAGCACTCAGCAGTGACTGAGGAGAAACACTTTCATTGAAAGGGGTTGCCAAGCTTCCAAAAATTGCGAGTCTCCAGAAATCTCAGCAACTATTTTTTCACCCAAGCTGGATGATACTTTCAGGTAATGATCAGTACACTAAGCTCACTTGGTTCCCCAAATTTCGTTCTTTTATGTTGAAGCGTTCGCTTCCAGTAACTGTTTGAATTTTGGCGTTTCACTCTGATTTCTCCTATACTGACAGATGTATTTGGAACTCTAAATCAAACACGGTTTGTGCTAGCTTCTTGAAACTTGACACAGTAAAGCAGTTTCACGTTCTATCTCTATGTTCTATTTCCTCTGGATGTAGCCCTAAGCAGTGACTGGGGAAAAATACTTTCATTGACAGGGGTTGCTAAGCTTCCAGAAATTACGAGTCTCCAGAAATCTCAGCAACTATGATTTCACCCAACCTGGATGATACTTTCAGGTAATGATCAGTACCCTAAGCCCACTTGTTTCCCCAAATTTCGTTCTTCTAAGTTGAAGCGTTCGTTTCCAGTAACAGTTTGAATTTTGGCGTTTCACTCTGTTTTCTCCTATATTGATAGATGTATTTGGAACTCTAAACCAAACACGGTTTGTGCTAGCTTCTTGAAACTTGACACAGTAAAGCAGTTTTACGTTCTGTCTCTATGTTCTGTTTCCTCTTGATGTAGCACTCAGCAGTGACTGAGGAGAAACACTTTCATTGAAAGGGGTTGCCAAGCTTCCCAAAATTGCGAGTCTCCAGAAATCTCAGCAACTATTTTTTCACCCAAACTGGATGATACTTTCAGGTAATGATCAGTACACTAAGCTCACTTGGTTCCCCAAATTTCGTTCTTTTATGTTGAAGCGTTCGCTTCCAGTAACTGTTTGAATTTTGGCATTTCACTCTGTTTTCTCCTATACTGACAGATGTATTTGGAACTCTAAATCAAACACGGTTTGTGCTAGCTTCTTGAAACTTGACACAGTAAAGCAGTTTCACGTTCTATCTCTGTGTTCTATTTCCTCTGGATGTAGCCCTAAGCAGTGACTGGGGAAAAATACTTTCATTGACAGGGGTTGCCAAGCTTCCAGAAATTACGAGTCTCCAGAAATCTCAGCAACTATGATTTCACCCAACCTGGGTGATACTTTCAGGTAATGATCAGTACACTAAGCTCACTTGGTTCCCCAAATTTCTTTCTTTTATGTTGAAGCGTTCGCTTCCAGTAACTGTTTGAATTTTGGCGTTTCACTCTGTTTTCTCCTATATTGATAGATGTATTTGGAACTCTAAACCAAACACGGTTTGGGCTAGCTTCTTGAAACTTGACACACTAAAGCAGTTTCACGTTCTATCTCTATGTTGTGTTTCCTCTTGATGTAGCACTCAGCAGTGACTGAGGAGAAACACTTTCATTGAAAGGGGTTGCCAAGCTTCCCAAAATTGCGAGTCTCCAGAAATCTCAGCAACTATTTTTTCACCCAAACTGGATGATACTTTCAGGTAATGATCAGTACACTAAGCTCACTTGGTTCCCCAAATTTCGTTCTTTTATGTTGAAGCGTTCGCTTCCAGTAACTGTTTGAATTTTGGCGTTTCACTCTGTTTTCTCCTATACTGACAGATGTATTTGGAACTCTAAATCAAACACGGTTTGTGCTAGCTTCTTGAACTTGACACAGTAAAGCAGTTTCACGTTCTATCTCTATGTTCTGTTTCCTCTGGATGTAGCACTCAGCAGTGACTGAGGAGAAACACTTTCATTGAAAGGGGTTGCCAAGCTTCCCAAAATTGCGAGTCTCCAGAAATCTCAGCAACTATTTTTTCACCCAAACTGGATGATACTTTCAGGTAATGATCAGTACACTAAGCTCACTTGGTTCCCCAAATTTCGTTCTTTTATGTTGAAGCGTTCGCTTCCAGTAACTGTTTGAATTTTGGCGTTTCACTCTGTTTTCTCCTATACTGACAGATGTATTTGGAACTCTAAATCAAACACGGTTTGTGCTAGCTTCTTGAAACTTGACACAGTAAAGCACTTTCACGTTCTATCTCTATGTTCTATTTCCTCTGGATGTAGCCCTAAGCAGTGACTGGGGAAAAATACTTTCATTGACAGGGGTTGCCAAGCTTCCAGAAATTACGAGTCTCCAGAAATCTCAGCAACTATGATTTCACCCAACCTGGATGATACTTTCAGGTAATGATCAGTACACTAAGCCCACTTGGTTCCCCAAATTTCGTTCTTCTATGTTGAAGCATTCGTTTCCAGTAAGAGTTTGAATTTTTTCGTTTCACTCTATTTTCTCCTATATTGATAGATGTATTTGGAACTCTAAATCAAACACGGTTTGTGCTACCTTCTTCAAACTTGACACAGTAAAGCAGTTTCAAGTTCTAGCTCTGTGTTCTGTTTCCTCTTGATGTAGCCCTCAGCAGTGACTGAGGAGAAACACTTTCATTGAAAGGGGTTGCCAAGCTTCCCAAAATTGCGAGTCTCCAGAAATTTCAGCAACTATTTTTTAACCCAAACTGGATGATACTTTCAGGTAATGATCAGTACACTAAGCTCACTTGGTCCCCCAAATTTCGTTCTTTTATGTTGAAGCGTTCGCTTCCAGTAACTTTTGAATTTTGGCGTTTCACTCTGTTTTCTCCTATATTGATAGATGTATTTGGAACTCTAAACCAAACACGGTTTGTGCTAGCTTCTTGAAACTTGACACAGTAAAGCAGTTTCACGTTCTATCTCTATGTTTTGTTTCCTCTTGATGTAGCACTCAGCAGTGACTGAGGAGAAACACTTTCATTGAAAGGGGTTGCCAAGCGTCCCAAAATTGCGAGTCTCTAGAAATCTCAGCAAAGAGTTTTTCACCCAAAGTGGATGATACTTTCAGGTAATGATCAGTACACTAAGCTCACTTGGTTACCCAAATTTCGTTCTTCTATGTTGAAGCGTTCGTTTCCAGTAACAGTTTGAATTTTGGCGTTTTACTCTGTTTTCTCCTATATTGATAGATGTATTTGGAACTCTAAATCAAACACGGTTTGTGCTAGCTTCTTGAAACTTGACACAATAAAGCAGTTTCAAGTTCTATCTCTATGTTCTGTCTCCTCTTGATGTAGCCCTAAGCAGTGACTGGGGAGAAACACTTTCATTGAAAGGGGTTGCCAAGCTTCCAAAAATTACGAGTCTCCAGAAATCTCAGCAACTATGATTTCACCCAAACTGGATGATACTTTCAGGTAATGATCAGTACACTAAGCTCACTTGGTTCCCCAAATTTCGTTCTTCTATGTTGAAGCGTTTGTTTCCAGTAACAGTTTGAATTTTGGCGTTTCACTCTGTTTTCTCCTATATTGATAGATGTATTTGGAACTCTAAACCAAACACGGTTTGTGCTAGCTTCATGAAACTTAAAACAGTAAAGCAGTTTCACGTTCTAGCTCTATGTTTTCTTTCCTCTTGATGTAGCACTCAGCAGTGACTGAGGAGAAACACTTTCATTGAAAGGGGTTGCCAAGCTTCCCAAAATTGCGAGTCTCTAGAAATCTCAGCAAACATTTTTGTACCCAACGTGGATGATACTTTCAGGTAATGATCAGTACACTAAGCTCACTGCGTTCCCCAAATTTCGTTCTTCTATGTTGAAGCGTTCGTTTCCAGTAACAGTTTGAATTTTGGCGTTTCACTCTGTTTTCTCCTATATTGATAGATGTATTTGGAACTCTAAATCAAACACGGTTTGTGCTAGCTTCTTGAAACTTGACACAGTAAAGCAGTATCACGTTCTATCTCTATGTTCTGTTTCCTCTGGATGTAGCCCTAAGCAGTGACTGGGGAGAAGTACTTTCATTGACAGGGGTTGCCAAGCTTCCCAAAATTGCGAGTCTCCAGAAATCTCAGCAACTATTTTTTAACCCAAACTGGATGATACTTTCAGGTAATGATCAGTACACTAAGCCCACTTGGTTCCCCAAATTTCGTTCTTCTATGTTGAAGCGTTCGTTTCCAGTAACAGTTTGAATTTTGGCGTTTCACTCTGTTTTCTCCTATATTGATAGATGTATTTGGAATTCTAAACCAAACACGGTTTGTGCTAGCTTCTTGAAACTTGACACAGTAAAGCAGTTTCACGTTCTATCTCTATGTTCTGTTTCCTCTTGATGTAGCACTCAGCAGTGACTGAGGAGAAACACTTTCATTGAAAGGGGTTGCCAAGCTTCCCAAAATTGCGAGTCTCCAGAAATCTCAGCAACTATTTTTTAACCCAAACTGGATGATACTTTCAGGTAATGATCAGTACACTAAGCTCACTTGGTTCCCCAAATTTCGTTCTTTTATGTTGAAGCGTTCGTTTCCAGTAACTGTTTGAATTTTCGCGTTTCACTCTGTTTTCTCCTATATTGATAGATGTATTTGGAACTCTAAACCAAACACGGTTTGTGCTAGCTTCTTGAAACTTGACACAGTAAAGCAGTTTCACGTTCTATCTCTATGTTCTGTTTCCTCTTGATGTAGCACTCAGCAGTGACTGAGGAGAAACACTTTCATTGAAAGGGGTTGCCAAGCTTCCCAAAATTGCGAGTCTCCAGAAATCTCAGCAACTATTTTTTAACCCAAACTGGATGATACTTTCAGGTAATGATCAGTACACTAAGCTCACTTGGTTCCCCAAATTTCGTTCTTTTATGTTGAAGCGTTCGCTTCCAGTAACTGTTTGAATTTTGGCGTTTCACTCTGTTTTCTCCTATACTGACAGATGTATTTGGAACTCTAAATCAAACACGGTTTGTGCTAGCTTCTTGAAACTTGACACAGTAAAGCAGTTTCACGTTCTATCTCTATGTTCTGTTTCCTCTGGATGTAGCCCTAAGCAGTGACTGGGGAGAAATACTTTCATTGACAGGGGTTGCCAAGCTTCCAGAAATTACGAGTCTCCAGAAATCTCAGCAACTATGATTTCACCCAAACTGGATGATACTTTCAGGTAATGATCAGTACACTAAGCCCACTTGGTTCCCCAAATTTCGTTCTTCTATGTTGAAGCGCTCGTTTCCAGTAACAGTTTGAATTTTGGCGTTTCACTCTGTTTTCTCCTATATTGATAGATGTATTTGGAACTCTAAACCAAACACGGTTTGTGCTAGCTTCATGAAACTTAAAACAGTAAAGCAGTTTCACGTTCTAGCTCTATGTTTTCTTTCCTCTTGATGTAGCACTCAGCAGTGACTGAGGAGAAACACTTTCATTGAAAGGGGTTGCCAAGCTTCCCAAAATTGCGAGTCTCTAGAAATCTCAGCAAACATTTTTGTACCCAACGTGGAGGATACTTTCAGGTAATGATCAGTACACTAAGCTCACTGCGTTCCCCAAATTTCGTTCTTCTATGTTGAAGCGTTCGTTTCCAGTAACAGTTTGAATTTTGGCGTTTCACTCTGTTTTCTCCTATATTGATAGATGTATTTGGAACTCTAAATCAAACACGGTTTGTGCTAGCTTCTTGAAACTTGACACAGTAAAGCAGTATCACGTTCTATCTCTATGTTCTGTTTCCTCTGGATGTAGCCCTAAGCAGTGACTGGGGAGAAGTACTTTCATTGACAGGGGTTGCCAAGCTTCCAGAAATTACGAGTCTCCAGAAATCTCAGCGACTATGATTTCACCCAACCTGGATGATACTTTCAGGTAATGATCAGTACACTAAGCCCACTTGGTTCGCCAAATTTCGTTCTTCTATGTTGAAGCGTTCGTTTCCAGTAACAGTTTGAATTTTGGCGTTTCACTCTGTTTTCTCCTATACTGACAGATGTATTTGGAACTCTAAATCAAACACGGTTTGTGCTAGCTTCTTTTAACTTGACACACTAAAGCAGTTTCACGTTCTATCTCTATGTTCTGTTTCCTCTTGATGTAGCCCTAAGCAGTGACTGGGGAGAAATACTTTCATTGAAAGGGGTTGCCAAGCTTCCAGAAATTACGAGTCTCCAGAAATCTCAGCAACTATGATTTCACCCATACTGGATGATACTTTCAGGTAATGATCAGTACACTAAGCCCACTTGGTTCGCCAAATTTCGTTCTTCTATGTTGAAGCGTTCGTTTCCAGTAACAGTTTGAATTTTGGCGTTTCACTCTGTTTTCTCCTATATTGATAGATGTATTTGGAACTCTAAACCAAACACGGTTTGTGCTAGCTTCTTGAAACTTGACACAGTAAAGCAGTTTCACGTTCTATCTCTATGTTCTTTTTCCTCTTCGATGTAGCACTCAGCAGTGACTGAGGAGAAACACTTTCATTGAAAGGGGTTGCCAAGCTTCCCAAAATTGCGAGTCTCCAGAAATCTCAGCAACTATTTTTTAACCCAAACTGGATGATACTTTCAGGTAATGATCAGTACACTAAGCCCACTTGGTTCCCCAAATTTCGTTCTTCTATGTTGAAGCGTTCGTTTCCAGTAACAGTTTGAATTTTGGCGTTTCACTCTGTTTTCTCCTATATTGATAGATGTATTTGGAATTCTAAACCAAACACGGTTTGTGCTAGCTTCTTGAAACTTGACACAGTAAAGCAGTTTCACGTTCTATCTCTATGTTCTGTTTCCTCTTGATGTAGCACTCAGCAGTGACTGAGGAGAAACACTTTCATTGAAAGGGGTTGCCAAGCTTCCCAAAATTGCGAGTCTCCAGAAATCTCAGCAACTATTTTTTAACCCAAACTGGATGATACTTTCAGGTAATGATCAGTACACTAAGCTCACTTGGTTCCCCAAATTTCGTTCTTTTATGTTGAAGCGTTCGCTTCCAGTAACTGTTTGAATTTTCGCGTTTCACTCTGTTTTCTCCTATATTGATAGATGTATTTGGAACTCTAAACCAAACACGGTTTGTGCTAGCTTCTTGAAACTTGACACAGTAAAGCAGTTTCACGTTCTATCTCTATGTTCTGTTTCCTCTTGATGTAGCACTCAGCAGTGACTGAGGAGAAACACTTTCATTGAAAGGGGTTGCCAAGCTTCCCAAAATTGCGAGTCTCCAGAAATCTCAGCAACTATTTTTTAACCCAAACTGGATGATACTTTCAGGTAATGATCAGTACACTAAGCTCACTTGGTTCCCCAAATTTCGTTCTTTTATGTTGAAGCGTTCGCTTCCAATAACTGTTTGAATTTTGGCGTTTCACTCTGTTTTCTCCTATACTGACAGATGTATTTGGAACTCTAAATCAAACACGGTTTGTGCTAGCTTCTTGAAACTTGACACAGTAAAGCACTTTCACGTTCTATCACTATGTTCTGTTTCCTCTGGATGTAGCCCTAAGCAGTGACTGGGGAGAAATACTTTCATTGACAGGGGTTGCCAAGCTTCCAGAAATTACGAGTCTCCAGAAATCTCAGCAACTATGATTTCACCCAAACTGGATGATACTTTCAGGTAATGATCAGTAAACTAAGCCCACTTGGTTCCCCAAATTTCGTTCTTCTATGTTGAAGCGTTCGATTCCAGTAACAGTTTGAATTTTGGCGTTTTACTCTGTTTTCTCCTATATTGATAGATGTATTTGGAACTCTAAATCAAACACGGTTTGTGCTAGCTTCTTGAAACTTGACACAATAAAGCAGTTTCAAGTTCTATCTCTATGTTCTGTCTCCTCTTGATGTAGCCCTAAGCAGTGACTGGGGAGAAACACTTTCATTGAAAGGGGTTGCCAAGCTTCCAAAAATTACGAGTCTCCAGAAATCTCAGCATCTATTTTTTCACCCAAACTGGATGATACTTTCAGGTAATGATGAGTACGCTAAGCCCACTGGGTTCCCAAAATTTCGTTCTTCTATGTTGAAGCGTTCGTTTCCAGTAACAGTTTGAATTTTGGCGTTTCACTCTGTTTTCTCCTATATTGATAGATGTATTTGGAACTCTAACCCAAACACGGTTTGTGCTAGCTTCTTGAAACTTGACACAGTAAAGCAGTTTCACGTTCTATCTCTATGTTTTCTTTCCTCTTGATGTAGCACTCAGCAGTGACTTAGGAGAAACACTTTCATTGAAAGGGGTTGCCAAGCTTCCAGAAATTACGAGTCTCCAGAAATCTCAGCAACTATGATTTCACCCAAACTGGATGATAATTTCAGGTAATGATCAGTACACTAAGCCCACTTGGTTCCCCAAATTTCGTTCTTCTATGTTGATGCGTTCGCTTCCAGTAACTGTTTGAATTTTGGCGTTTCACTCTGTTTTCTCCTATACTGACAGATGTATTTGGAACTCTAAATCAAACACGGTTTGTGCTAGCTTCTTGAAACTTGACACAGTAAAGCAGTTTCACGTTCTATCTCGATGTTCTGTTTCCTCTGGATGTAGCCCTAAGCAGTGACTGGGGAAAAATACTTTCATTGACAGAGGTTGCCAAGATTCCAGAAATTACGAGTCTCCAGAAATCTCAGCAACTATGATTTCACCCAAACTGGATGATACTTTCAGGTAATGATCAGTACACTAAGCCCACTTGGTTCCCCAAATTTCGTTCTTCTATGTTGAAGCGTTCGTTTTCAGTAACAGTTTGAATTTTGGCGTTTCACTCTGTTTTCTCCTATATTGATAGATGTATTTGGAACTCTAACCCAAACACGGTTTGTGCTAGCTTCTTGAAACTTGACACAGTAAAGCAGTTTCACGTTCTATCTCTATGTTCTGTCTCCTCTTGATGTAGCCCTAAGCAGTGACTGGGGAGAAACACTTTCATTGAAAGGGGTTGCCAAGCTTCCAAAAATTACGAGTCTCCAGAAATCTCAGCATCTATTTTTTCACCCAAACTTGATGATACTTTCAGGTAATGATGAGTACGCTAAGCCCACTGGGTTCCCCAAATTTCGTTTTTCTATGTTGAAGCGTTCGTTTCCAGTAACAGTTTGAATTTTGGCGTTTCACTCTGTTTTCTCCTATATTGATAGATGTATTTGGAACTCTAAACCAAACACGGTTTGTGCTAGCTTCTTGAAACTTGACACAGTAAAGCAGTTTCACGTTCTATATATATGTTCTGTTTCCTCTTGATGTAGCACTCAGCAGTGACTGAGGAGAAACACTTTCATTGAAAGGGGTTGCCAAGCTTCCCAAAATTGCGAGTCTCCAGAAATCTCAGCAACTATTTTTTAACCCAAACTGGATGATACTTTCAGGTAATGATCAGTACACTAAGCCCACTTGGTTCCCCAAATTTCGTTCTTCTATGTTAAAGCGTTCGTTTCCAGTAACAGTTTGAATTTTGGCATTTCACTCTGTTTTCTCCTATATTGATACATGTATTTGGAACTCTAAACCAAACACGGTTTGTGCTAGCTTCTTGAAACTTGACACAGTAAAGGAGTTTCACGTTCTATCTCTATGTTGTGTTTCCTCTTGATGTAGCACTCAGCAGTGACTGAGGAGAAACACTTTCATTGAAAGGGGTTGCCAAGCTTCCCAAAATTGCGAGTCTCCAGAAATCTCAGCAACTATTTTTTCACCCAAACTGGATGATACTTTCAGGTAATGATCAGTACACTAAGCTCACTTGGTTCCCCAAATTTCGTTCTTTTATGTTGAAGCGTTCGCTTCCAGTAACTGTTTGAATTTTGGCGTTTCACTCTGTTTTCTCCTATACTGACAGATGTATTTGGAACTCTAAATCAAACACGGTTTGTGCTAGCTTCTTGAAACTTGACACAGTAAAGCAGTTTCACGTTCTATCTCTATGTTCTGTTTCCTCTGGATGTAGCACTCAGCAGTGACTGAGGAGAAACACTTTCATTGAAAGGGGTTGCCAAGCTTCCCAAATTGCGAGTCTCTAGAAATCTCAGCAACTATTTTTTCACCCAAAGTGGATGATACTTTCAGGTAATGATCAGTACACTAAGCTCACTTGGTTCCCCAAATTTCGTTCTTTTATGTTGAAGCGTTCGCTTCCAGTAACTGTTTGAATTTTGGCGTTTCACTCTGTTTCCTCCTATACTGACAGATGTATTTGGAACCCTAAATCAAACACGGTTTGTGCTAGCTTCTTGAAACTTGACACACTAAAGCAGTTTCACGTTCTATCTCGATGTTCTGTTTCCTCTTGATGTAGCACTCAGCAGTGACTGAGGAGAAACACTTTCATTGAAAGGGGTTGCCAAGCTTCCCAATATTGCGAGTCTCCAGAAATTTCAGCAACTATTTTTTCACCCAAACTGGATGATACTTTCAGGTAATGATCAGTACACTAAGCTCACTTGGTTCCCCAAATTTCGTTCTTTTATGTTGAAGCGTTCGATTCCAGTAACTGTTTGAATTTTGGTGTTTTACTCTGTTTTCTCCTATATTGATAGATGTATTTGGAACTCTAAATCAAACACGGTTTGTGCTAGCTTCTTGAAACTTGACACAGTAAAGCAGTTTCACGTTCTATCTCTATGTTCTGTCTCCTCTTGATGTAGCCCTAAGCAGTGACTGGGGAGAAACACTTTCATTGAAAGGGGTTGCCAAGCTTCCAAAAATTACGAGTCTCCAGAAATCTCAGCATCTATTTTTTCACCCAAACTGGATGATACTTTCAGGTAATGATGAGTACGCTAAGCCCACTGGGTTCCCCAAATTTCGTTCTTCTATGTTGAAGCGTTCGTTTCCAGTAACAGTTTGAATTTTGGCGTTTCACTCTGTTTTCTCCTATATTGATAGATGTATTTGGAACTCTAACCCAAACACGGTTTGTGCTAGCTTCTTGAAACTTGACACAGTAAAGCAGTTTCACGTTCTATCTCTATGTTCTGTTTCCTCTTGATGTAGCACTCAGCAGTGACTGAGGAGAAACACTTTCATTGAAAGGGGTTGCCAAGCTCCCCAAAACTGTGAGTCTCCAGAAATCTCAGCAACTATTTTTTCACCCAAACTGGATGATACTTTCAGGTAATGATCAGTACACTAAGCTCACTTGGTTCCCCAAATTTCGTTCTTTTATGTTGAAGCGTTCACTTCCAGTAACTGTTTGAATTTTGGCGTTTCACTCTGTTTTCTCCTATACTGACAGATGTATTTGGAACTCTAAATCAAACACGGTTTGTGCTAGCTTCTTGAAACTTGACACAGTAAAGCAGTTTCAAGTTCTATCTCTATGTTTTCTTTCCTCTTGATGTAGCACTCAGCAGTGACTTAGGAGAAACACTTTCATTGAAAGGGGTTGCCAAGCTTCCAGAAATTACGAGTCTCCAGAAATCTCAGCAACTATGATTTCACCCAAACTGGATGATAATTTCAGGTAATGATCAGTACACTAAGCCCACTTGGTTCGCCAAATTTCGTTCTTCTATGTTGATGCGTTCGCGTCCAGTAACTGTTTGAATTTTGGCGTTTCACTCTGTTTTCTCCTATACTGACAGATGTATTTGGAACTCTAAATCAAACACGGTTTGTGCTAGCTTCTTGAAACTTGACACAGTAAAGCAGTTTCACGTTCTATCACTATGTTCTGTTTCCTCTGGATGTAGCCCTAAGCAGTGACTGGGGAAAAATACTTTCATTGACAGAGGTTGCCAAGCTTCCAGAAATTACGAGTCTCCAGAAATTTCAGCAACTATGATTTCACCCAAACTGGATGATACTTTCAGGTAATGATCAGTACACTAAGCCCACTTGGTTCCCCAAATTTCGTTCTTCTATGTTGAAGCGTTCGTTTTCAGTAACAGTTTGAATTTTGGCGTTTCACTCTGTTTTCTCCTATATTGATAGATGTATTTGGAACTCTAACCCAAACACGGTTTGTGCTAGCTTCTTGAAACTTGACACAGTAAAGCAGTTTCACGTTCTATCTCTATGTTCTGTCTCCTCTTGATGTAGCCCTAAGCAGTGACTGGGGAGAAACACTTTCATTGAAAGGGGTTGCCAAGCTTCCAAAAATTACGAGTCTCCAGAAATCTCAGCATCCATTTTTTCACCCAAACTGGATGATACTTTCAGGTAATGATGAGTACGCTAAGCCCACTGGGTTCCCAAAATTTCGTTCTTCTATGTTGAAGCGTTCGTTTCCAGTAACAGTTTGAATTTTGGCGTTTCACTCTGTTTTCTCCTATATTGATAGATGTATTTGGAACTCTAACCCAAACACGGTTTGTGCTAGCTTCTTGAAACTTGACACAGTAAAGCAGTTTCACGTTCTATCTCTATGTTTTCTTTCCTCTTGATGTAGCACTCAGCAGTGACTTAGGAGAAACACTTTCATTGAAAGGGGTTGCCAAGCTTCCAGAAATTACGAGTCTCCAGAAATCTCAGCAACTATGATTTCACCCAAACTGGATGATACTTTCAGGTAATGATCAGTACACTAAGCCCACTTGGTTCCCCAAATTTCGTTCTTCTATGTTGATGCGTTCGCTTCCAGTAACTGTTTGAATTTTGGCGTTTCACTCTGTTTTCTCCTATACTGACAGATGTATTTGGAACTCTAAATCAAACACGGTTTGTGCTAGCTTCTTGAAACTTGACACAGTAAAGCAGTTTCACGTTCTATCTCGATGTTCTGTTTCCTCTGGATGTAGCCCTAAGCAGTGACTGGGGAAAAATACTTTCATTGACAGAGGTTGCCAAGCTTCCAGAAATTACGAGTCTCCAGAAATCTCAGCAACTATGATTTCACCCAAACTGGATGATACTTTCAGGTAATGATCAGTACACTAAGCCCACTTGGTTCCCCAAATTTCGTTCTTCTATGTTGAAGCGTTCGTTTTCAGTAACAGTTTGAATTTTGGCGTTTCACTCTGTTTTCTCCTATATTGATAGATGTATTTGGAACTCTAACCCAAACACGGTTTGTGCTAGCTTCTTGAAACTTGACACAGTAAAGCAGTTTCACGTTCTATCTCTATGTTCTGTCTCCTCTTGATGTAGCCCTAAGCAGTGACTGGGGAGAAACACTTTCATTGAAAGGGGTTGCCAAGCTTCCAAAAATTACGAGTCTCCAGAAATCTCAGCATCTATTTTTTCACCCAAACTTGATGATACTTTCAGGTAATGATGAGTACGCTAAGCCCACTGGGTTCCCCAAATTTCGTTTTTCTATGTTGAAGCGTTCGTTTCCAGTAACAGTTTGAATTTTGGCGTTTCACTCTGTTTTCTCCTATATTGATAGATGTATTTGGAACTCTAAACCAAACACGGTTTGTGCTAGCTTCTTGAAACTTGACACAGTAAAGCAGTTTCACGTTCTATATATATGTTCTGTTTCCTCTTGATGTAGCACTCAGCAGTGACTGAGGAGAAACACTTTCATTGAAAGGGGTTGCCAAGCTTCCCAAAATTGCGAGTCTCCAGAAATCTCAGCAACTATTTTTTAACCCAAACTGGATGATACTTTCAGGTAATGATCAGTACACTAAGCCCACTTGGTTCCCCAAATTTCGTTCTTCTATGTTAAAGCGTTCGTTTCCAGTAACAGTTTGAATTTTGGCATTTCACTCTGTTTTCTCCTATATTGATACATGTATTTGGAACTCTAAACCAAACACGGTTTGTGCTAGCTTCTTGAAACTTGACACAGTAAAGGAGTTTCACGTTCTATCTCTATGTTGTGTTTCCTCTTGATGTAGCACTCAGCAGTGACTGAGGAGAAACACTTTCATTGAAAGGGGTTGCCAAGCTTCCCAAAATTGCGAGTCTCCAGAAATCTCAGCAACTATTTTTTCACCCAAACTGGATGATACTTTCAGGTAATGATCAGTACACTAAGCTCACTTGGTTCCCCAAATTTCGTTCTTTTATGTTGAAGCGTTCGCTTCCAGTAACTGTTTGAATTTTGGCGTTTCACTCTGTTTTCTCCTATACTGACAGATGTATTTGGAACTCTAAATCAAACACGGTTTGTGCTAGCTTCTTGAAACTTGACACAGTAAAGCAGTTTCACGTTCTATCTCTATGTTCTGTTTCCTCTGGATGTAGCACTCAGCAGTGACTGAGGAGAAACACTTTCATTGAAAGGGGTTGCCAAGCTTCCCAAATTGCGAGTCTCTAGAAATCTCAGCAACTATTTTTTCACCCAAAGTGGATGATACTTTCAGGTAATGATCAGTACACTAAGCTCACTTGGTTCCCCAAATTTCGTTCTTTTATGTTGAAGCGTTCGCTTCCAGTAACTGTTTGAATTTTGGCGTTTCACTCTGTTTCCTCCTATACTGACAGATGTATTTGGAACCCTAAATCAAACACGTTTTGTGCTAGCTTCTTGAAACTTGACACACTAAAGCAGTTTCACGTTCTATCTCGATGTTCTGTTTCCTCTTGATGTAGCACTCAGCAGTGACTGAGGAGAAACACTTTCATTGAAAGGGGTTGCCAAGCTTCCCAATATTGCGAGTCTCCAGAAATTTCAGCAACTATTTTTTCACCCAAACTGGATGATACTTTCAGGTAATGATCAGTACACTAAGCTCACTTGGTTCCCCAAATTTCGTTCTTTTATGTTGAAGCGTTCGATTCCAGTAACTGTTTGAATTTTGGTGTTTTACTCTGTTTTCTCCTATATTGATAGATGTATTTGGAACTCTAAATCAAACACGGTTTGTGCTAGCTTCTTGAAACTTGACACAATAAAGCAGTTTCAAGTTCTATCTCTATGTTCTGTCTCCTCTTGATGTAGCCCTAAGCAGTGACTGGGGAGAAACACTTTCATTGAAAGGGGTTGCCAAGCTTCCAAAAATTACGAGTCTCCAGAAATCTCAGCATCTATTTTTTCACCCAAACTGGATGATACTTTCAGGTAATGATGAGTACGCTAAGCCCACTGGGTTCCCCAAATTTCGTTCTTCTATGTTGAAGCGTTCGTTTCCAGTAACAGTTTGAATTTTGGCGTTTCACTCTGTTTTCTCCTATATTGATAGATGTATTTGGAACTCTAACCCAAACACGGTTTGTGCTAGCTTCTTGAAACTTGACACAGTAAAGCAGTTTCACGTTCTATCTCTATGTTCTGTTTCCTCTTGATGTAGCACTCAGCAGTGACTGAGGAGAAACACTTTCATTGAAAGGGGTTGCCAAGCTCCCCAAAACTGCGAGTCTCCAGAAATCTCAGCAACTATTTTTTCACCCAAACTGGATGATACTTTCAGGTAATGATCAGTACACTAAGCTCACTTGGTTCCCCAAATTTCGTTCTTTTATGTTGAAGCGTTCACTTCCAGTAACTGTTTGAATTTTGGCGTTTCACTCTGTTTTCTCCTATACTGACAGATGTATTTGGAACTCTAAATCAAACACGGTTTGTGCTAGCTTCTTGAAACTTGACACAGTAAAGCAGTTTCAAGTTCTATCTCTATGTTTTCTTTCCTCTTGATGTAGCACTCAGCAGTGACTTAGGAGAAACACTTTCATTGAAAGGGGTTGCCAAGCTTCCAGAAATTACGAGTCTCCAGAAATCTCAGCAACTATGATTTCACCCAAACTGGATGATACTTTCAGGTAATGATCAGTACACTAAGCCCACTTGGTTCGCCAAATTTCGTTCTTCTATGTTGATGCGTTCGCGTCCAGTAACTGTTTGAATTTTGGCGTTTCACTCTGTTTTCTCCTATACTGACAGATGTATTTGGAACTCTAAATCAAACACGGTTTGTGCTAGCTTCTTGAAACTTGACACAGTAAAGCAGTTTCACGTTCTATCACTATGTTCTGTTTCCTCTGGATGTAGCCCTAAGCAGTGACTGGGGAAAAATACTTTCATTGAAAGGGGTTGCCAAGCTTCCAGAAATTACGAGTCTCCAGAAATTTCAGCAACTATGATTTCACCCAAACTGGATGATACTTTCAGGTAATGATCAGTACACTAAGCCCACTTGGTTCCCCAAATTTCGTTCTTCTATGTTGAAGCGTTCGTTTTCAGTAACAGTTTGAATTTTGGCGTTTCACTCTGTTTTCTCCTATATTGATAGATGTATTTGGAACTCTAACCCAAACACGGTTTGTGCTAGCTTCTTGAAACTTGACACAGTAAAGCAGTTTCACGTTCTATCTCTATGTTCTGTCTCCTCTTGATGTAGCCCTAAGCAGTGACTGGGGAGAAACACTTTCATTGAAAGGGGTTGCCAAGCTTCCAAAAATTACGAGTCTCCAGAAATCTCAGCATCCATTTTTTCACCCAAACTGGATGATACTTTCAGGTAATGATGAGTACGCTAAGCCCACTGGGTTCCCCAAATTTCGTTCTTCTATGTTGAAGCGTTCGTTTCCAGTAACAGTTTGAATTTTGGCGTTTCACTCTGTTTTCTCCTATATTGATAGATGTATTTGGAACTCTAACCCAAACACGGTTTGTGCTAGCTTCTTGAAACTTGACACAGTAAAGCAGTTTCACGTTCTATCTCTATGTTTTCTTTCCTCTTGATGTAGCACTCAGCAGTGACTTAGGAGAAACACTTTCATTGAAAGGGGTTGCCAAGCTTCCAGAAATTACGAGTCTCCAGAAATCTCAGCAACTATGATTTCACCCAAACTGGATGATACTTTCAGGTAATGATCAGTACACTAAGCCCACTTGGTTCCCCAAATTTCGTTCTTCTATGTTGATGCGTTCGCTTCCAGTAACTGTTTGAATTTTGGCGTTTCACTCTGTTTTCTCCTATACTGACAGATGTATTTGGAACTCTAAATCAAACACGGTTTGTGCTAGCTTCTTGAAACTTGACACAGTAAAGCAGTTTCACGTTCTATCTCGATGTTCTGTTTCCTCTGGATGTAGCCCTAAGCAGTGACTGGGGAAAAATACTTTCATTGACAGAGGTTGCCAAGCTTCCAGAAATTACGAGTCTCCAGAAATCTCAGCAACTATGATTTCACCCAAACTGGATGATACTTTCAGGTAATGATCAGTACACTAAGCCCACTTGGTTCCCCAAATTTCGTTCTTCTATGTTGAAGCGTTCGTTTTCAGTAACAGTTTGAATTTTGGCGTTTCACTCTGTTTTCTCCTATATTGATAGATGTATTTGGAACTCTAACCCAAACACGGTTTGTGCTAGCTTCTTGAAACTTGACACAGTAAAGCAGTTTCACGTTCTATCTCTATGTTCTGTCTCCTCTTGATGTAGCCCTAAGCAGTGACTGGGGAGAAACACTTTCATTGAAAGGGGTTGCCAAGCTTCCAAAAATTACGAGTCTCCAGAAATCTCAGCATCTATTTTTTCACCCAAACTTGATGATACTTTCAGGTAATGATGAGTACGCTAAGCCCACTGGGTTCCCCAAATTTCGTTTTTCTATGTTGAAGCGTTCGTTTCCAGTAACAGTTTGAATTTTGGCGTTTCACTCTGTTTTCTCCTATATTGATAGATGTATTTGGAACTCTAAACCAAACACGGTTTGTGCTAGCTTCTTGAAACTTGACACAGTAAAGCAGTTTCACGTTCTATATATATGTTCTGTTTCCTCTTGATGTAGCACTCAGCAGTGACTGAGGAGAAACACTTTCATTGAAAGGGGTTGCCAAGCTTCCCAAAATTGCGAGTCTCCAGAAATCTCAGCAACTATTTTTTAACCCAAACTGGATGATACTTTCAGGTAATGATCAGTACACTAAGCCCACTTGGTTCCCCAAATTTCGTTCTTCTATGTTAAAGCGTTCGTTTCCAGTAACAGTTTGAATTTTGGCATTTCACTCTGTTTTCTCCTATATTGATACATGTATTTGGAACTCTAAACCAAACACGGTTTGTGCTAGCTTCTTGAAACTTGACACAGTAAAGGAGTTTCACGTTCTATCTCTATGTTGTGTTTCCTCTTGATGTAGCACTCAGCAGTGACTGAGGAGAAACACTTTCATTGAAAGGGGTTGCCAAGCTTCCCAAAATTGCGAGTCTCCAGAAATCTCAGCAACTATTTTTTCACCCAAACTGGATGATACTTTCAGGTAATGATCAGTACACTAAGCTCACTTGGTTCCCCAAATTTCGTTCTTTTATGTTGAAGCGTTCGCTTCCAGTAACTGTTTGAATTTTGGCGTTTCACTCTGTTTTCTCCTATACTGACAGATGTATTTGGAACTCTAAATCAAACACGGTTTGTGCTAGCTTCTTGAAACTTGACACAGTAAAGCAGTTTCACGTTCTATCTCTATGTTCTGTTTCCTCTGGATGTAGCACTCAGCAGTGACTGAGGAGAAACACTTTCATTGAAAGGGGTTGCCAAGCTTCCCAAATTGCGAGTCTCTAGAAATCTCAGCAACTATTTTTTCACCCAAAGTGGATGATACTTTCAGGTAATGATCAGTACACTAAGCTCACTTGGTTCCCCAAATTTCGTTCTTTTATGTTGAAGCGTTCGCTTCCAGTAACTGTTTGAATTTTGGCGTTTCACTCTGTTTCCTCCTATACTGACAGATGTATTTGGAACCCTAAATCAAACACGTTTTGTGCTAGCTTCTTGAAACTTGACACACTAAAGCAGTTTCACGTTCTATCTCGATGTTCTGTTTCCTCTTGATGTAGCACTCAGCAGTGACTGAGGAGAAACACTTTCATTGAAAGGGGTTGCCAAGCTTCCCAATATTGCGAGTCTCCAGAAATTTCAGCAACTATTTTTTCACCCAAACTGGATGATACTTTCAGGTAATGATCAGTACACTAAGCTCACTTGGTTCCCCAAATTTCGTTCTTTTATGTTGAAGCGTTCGATTCCAGTAACTGTTTGAATTTTGGTGTTTTACTCTGTTTTCTCCTATATTGATAGATGTATTTGGAACTCTAAATCAAACACGGTTTGTGCTAGCTTCTTGAAACTTGACACAATAAAGCAGTTTCAAGTTCTATCTCTATGTTCTGTCTCCTCTTGATGTAGCCCTAAGCAGTGACTGGGGAGAAACACTTTCATTGAAAGGGGTTGCCAAGCTTCCAAAAATTACGAGTCTCCAGAAATCTCAGCATCTATTTTTTCACCCAAACTGGATGATACTTTCAGGTAATGATGAGTACGCTAAGCCCACTGGGTTCCCCAAATTTCGTTCTTCTATGTTGAAGCGTTCGTTTCCAGTAACAGTTTGAATTTTGGCGTTTCACTCTGTTTTCTCCTATATTGATAGATGTATTTGGAACTCTAACCCAAACACGGTTTGTGCTAGCTTCTTGAAACTTGACACAGTAAAGCAGTTTCACGTTCTATCTCTATGTTCTGTTTCCTCTTGATGTAGCACTCAGCAGTGACTGAGGAGAAACACTTTCATTGAAAGGGGTTGCCAAGCTCCCCAAAACTGCGAGTCTCCAGAAATCTCAGCAACTATTTTTTCACCCAAACTGGATGATACTTTCAGGTAATGATCAGTACACTAAGCTCACTTGGTTCCCCAAATTTCGTTCTTTTATGTTGAAGCGTTCACTTCCAGTAACTGTTTGAATTTTGGCGTTTCACTCTGTTTTCTCCTATACTGACAGATGTATTTGGAACTCTAAATCAAACACGGTTTGTGCTAGCTTCTTGAAACTTGACACAGTAAAGCAGTTTCAAGTTCTATCTCTATGTTTTCTTTCCTCTTGATGTAGCACTCAGCAGTGACTTAGGAGAAACACTTTCATTGAAAGGGGTTGCCAAGCTTCCAGAAATTACGAGTCTCCAGAAATCTCAGCAACTATGATTTCACCCAAACTGGATGATACTTTCAGGTAATGATCAGTACACTAAGCCCACTTGGTTCGCCAAATTTCGTTCTTCTATGTTGATGCGTTCGCGTCCAGTAACTGTTTGAATTTTGGCGTTTCACTCTGTTTTCTCCTATACTGACAGATGTATTTGGAACTCTAAATCAAACACGGTTTGTGCTAGCTTCTTGAAACTTGACACAGTAAAGCAGTTTCACGTTCTATCACTATGTTCTGTTTCCTCTGGATGTAGCCCTAAGCAGTGACTGGGGAAAAATACTTTCATTGACAGAGGTTGCCAAGCTTCCAGAAATTACGAGTCTCCAGAAATCTCAGCAACTATGATTTCACCCAAACTGGATGATACTTTCAGGTAATGATCAGTACACTAAGCCCACTTGGTTCCCCAAATTTCGTTCTTCTATGTTGAAGCGTTCGTTTTCAGTAACAGTTTGAATTTTGGCGTTTCACTCTGTTTTCTCCTATATTGATAGATGTATTTGGAACTCTAACCCAAACACGGTTTGTGCTAGCTTCTTGAAACTTGACACAGTAAAGCAGTTTCACGTTCTATCTCTATGTTCTGTCTCCTCTTGATGTAGCCCTAAGCAGTGACTGGGGAGAAACACTTTCATTGAAAGGGGTTGCCAAGCTTCCAAAAATTACGAGTCTCCAGAAATCTCAGCATCTATTTTTTCACCCAAACTTGATGATACTTTCAGGTAATGATGAGTACGCTAAGCCCACTGGGTTCCCCAAATTTCGTTTTTCTATGATGAAGCGTTCGTTTCCAGTAACAGTTTGAATTTTGGCGTTTCACTCTGTTTTCTCCTATATTGATAGATGTATTTGGAACTCTAAACCAAACACGGTTTGTGCTAGCTTCTTGAAACTTGACACAGTAAAGCAGTTTCACGTTCTATATATATGTTCTGTTTCCTCTTGATGTAGCACTCAGCAGTGACTGAGGAGAAACACTTTCATTGAAAGGGGTTGCCAAGCTTCCCAAAATTGCGAGTCTCCAGAAATCTCAGCAACTATTTTTTAACCCAAACTGGATGATACTTTCAGGTAATGATCAGTACACTAAGCCCACTTGGTTCCCCAAATTTCGTTCTTCTATGTTAAAGCGTTCGTTTCCAGTAACAGTTTGAATTTTGGCGTTTCACTCTGTTTTCTCCTATATTGATACATGTATTTGGAACTCTAAACCAAACACGGTTTGGGCTAGCTTCTTGAAACTTGACACAGTAAAGCAGTTTCACGTTCTATCTCTATGTTCTGTTTCCTCTTGATGTAGCACTCAGCAGTGACTGAGGAGAAACACTTTCATTGAAAGGGGTTGCCAAGCTTCCCAAAATTGCGAGTCTCCAGAAATCTCAGCAACTATTTTTTAACCCAAACTGGATGATACTTTCAGGTAATGATCAGTACACTAAGCTCACTTGGTTCCCCAAATTTCGTTCTTTTATGTTGAAGCGTTCGCTTCCAGTAACTGTTTGAATTTTGGCGTTTCACTCTGTTTTCTCCTATACTGACAGATGTATTTGGAACTCTAAATCAAACACGGTTTGTGCTAGCTTCTTGAAACTTGACACAGTAAAGCACTTTCACGTTCTATCTCTATGTTCTGTTTCCTCTGGATGTAGCCCTAAGCAGTGACTGGGGAGAAATACTTTCATTGACAGGGGTTGCCAAGCTTCCAGAAATTACGAGTCTCCAGAAATCTCAGCAACTATGATTTCACCCAACCTGGATGATACTTTCAGGTAATGATCAGTACACTAAGCCCACTTGGTTCCCCAAATTTCGTTCTTCTATGTTGAAGCGTTCGATTCCAGTAACAGTTTGAATTTTGGCGTTTTACTCTGTTTTCTCCTATATTGATAGATGTATTTGGAACTCTAAATCAAACACGGTTTGTGCTAGCTTCTTGAAACTTGACACAATAAAGCAGTTTCAAGTTCTATCTCTATGTTCTGTCTCCTCTTGATGTAGCCCTAAGCAGTGACTGGGGAGAAACACTTTCATTGAAAGGGGTTGCCAAGCTTCCAAAAATTACGAGTCTCCAGAAATCTCAGCATCTATTTTTTCACCCAAACTGGATGATACTTTCAGGTAATGATGAGTACGCTAAGCCCACTGGGTTCCCAAAATTTCGTTCTTCTATGTTGAAGCGTTCGTTTCCAGTAACAGTTTGAATTTTGGCGTTTCACTCTGTTTTCTCCTATATTGATAGATGTATTTGGAACTCTAACCCAAACACGGTTTGTGCTAGCTTCTTGAAACTTGACACAGTAAAGCAGTTTCACGTTCTATCTCTATGTTCTGTTTCCTCTTGATGTAGCACTCAGCAGTGACTGAGGAGAAACACTTTCATTGAAAGGGGTTGCCAAGCTCCCCAAAACTGCGAGTCTCCAGAAATCTCAGCAACTATTTTTTCACCCAAACTGGATGATACTTTCAGGTAATGATCAGTACACTAAGCTCACTTGGTTCCCCAAATTTCGTTCTTTTATGTTGAAGCGTTCACTTCCAGTAACTGTTTGAATTTTGGCGTTTCACTCTGTTTTCTCCTATACTGACAGATGTATTTGGAACTCTAAATCAAACACGGTTTGTGCTAGCTTCTTGAAACTTGACACAGTAAAGCAGTTTCAAGTTCTATCTCTATGTTTTCTTTCCTCTTGATGTAGCACTCAGCAGTGACTTAGGAGAAACACTTTCATTGAAAGGGGTTGCCAAGCTTCCAGAAATTACGAGTCTCCAGAAATCTCAGCAACTATGATTTCACCCAAACTGGATGATACTTTCAGGTAATGATCAGTACACTAAGCCCACTTGGTTCCCAAAATTTCGTTCTTCTATGTTGATGCGTTCGCTTCCAGTAACTGTTTGAATTTTGGCGTTTCACTCTGTTTTCTCCTATACTGACAGATGTATTTGGAACTCTAAATCAAACACGGTTTGTGCTAGCTTCTTGAAACTTGACACAGTAAAGCAGTTTCACGTTCTATCACTATGTTCTGTTTCCTCTGGATGTAGCCCTAAGCAGTGACTGGGGAAAAATACTTTCATTGACAGAGGTTGCCAAGCTTCCAGAAATTACGAGTCTCCAGAAATCTCAGCAACTATGATTTCACCCAAACTGGATGATACTTTCAGGTAATGATCAGTACACTAAGCCCACTTGGTTCCCCAAATTTCGTTCTTCTATGTTGAAGCGTTCGTTTTCAGTAACAGTTTGAATTTTGGCGTTTCACTCTGTTTTCTCCTATATTGATAGATGTATTTGGAACTCTAACCCAAACACGGTTTGTGCTAGCTTCTTGAAACTTGACACAGTAAAGCAGTTTCACGTTCTATCTCTATGTTCTGTCTCCTCTTGATGTAGCCCTAAGCAGTGACTGGGGAGAAACACTTTCATTGAAAGGGGTTGCCAAGCTTCCAAAAATTACAAGTCTCCAGAAATCTCAGCATCTATTTTTTCACCCAAACTTGATGATACTTTCAGGTAATGATGAGTACGCTAAGCCCACTGGGTTCCCCAAATTTCGTTTTTCTATGTTGAAGCGTTCGTTTCCAGTAACAGTTTGAATTTTGGCGTTTCACTCTGTTTTCTCCTATATTGATAGATGTATTTGGAACTCTAAACCAAACATGGTTTGTGCTAGCTTCTTGAAACTTGACACAGTAAAGCAGTTTCACGTTCTATATATATATGTTCTGTTTCCTCTTGATGTAGCACTCAGCAGTGACTGAGGAGAAACACTTTCATTGAAAGGGGTTGCCAAGCTTCCCAAAATTGCGAGTCTCCAGAAATCTCAGCAACTATTTTTTAACCCAAACTGGATGATACTTTCAGGTAATGATCAGTACACTAAGCCCACTTGGTTCCCCAAATTTCGTTCTTCTATGTTAAAGCGTTCGTTTCCAGTAACAGTTTGAATTTTGGCGTTTCACTCTGTTTTCTCCTATATTGATACATGTATTTGGAACTCTAAACCAAACACGGTTTGTGCTAGCTTCTTGAAACTTGACACAGTAAAGGAGTTTCAAGTTCTATCTCTATGTTCTGTTTCCTCTTGATGTAGCACTCAGCAGTGACTGAGGAGAAACACTTTCATTGAAAGGGGTTGCCAAGCTTCCCAAAATTGCGAGTCTCCAGAAATCTCAGCAACTATTTTTTAACCCAAACTGGATGATACTTTCAGGTAATGATCAGTACACTAAGCTCACTTGGTTCCCCAAATTTCGTTCTTTTATGTTGAAGCGTTCGCTTCCAGTAACTGTTTGAATTTTGGCGTTTCACTCTGTTTTCTCCTATACTGACAGATGTATTTGGAACTCTAAATCAAACACGGTTTGTGCTAGCTTCTTGAAACTTGACACAGTAAAGCACTTTCACGTTCTATCTCTATGTTCTGTTTCCTCTGGATGTAGCCCTAAGCAGTGACTGGGGAGAAATACTTTCATTGACAGGGGTTGCCAAGCTTCCAGAAATTACGAGTCTCCAGAAATCTCAGCAACTATGATTTCACCCAACCTGGATGATACTTTCAGGTAATGATCAGTACACTAAGCCCACTTGGTTCCCCAAATTTCGTTCTTCTATGTTGAAGCGTTCGTTTCCAGTAACAGTTTGAATTTTGGCGTTTCGCTCTGTTTTCTCCTATATTGATAGATGTATTTGGAACTCTAAACCAAACACGGTTTGTGCTAGCTTCTTGAAACTTGACACAGTAAAGCAGTTTTACGTTCTATCTCTATGTTCTGTTTCGTCTTGATGTAGCACTCAGCAGTGACTGAGGAGAAACACTTTCATTGAAAGGGGTTGCCAAGCTTCCCAAAATTGCGAGTCTCCAGAAAGCTCAGCAACTATTTTTTCACCCAAACTGGATGATACTTTCAGGTAATGATCAGTACACTAAGCTCACTTGGTTCCCCAAATTTCGTTCTTTTATGTTGAAGCGTTCGCTTCCAGTAACTGTTTGAATTTTGGCGTTTCACTCTGTTTTCTCCTATACTGACAGATGTATTTGGAACTCTAAATCAAACACGGTTTGTGCTAGCTTCTTGAAACTTGACACAGTAAAGCAGTTTCACGTTCTATCTCTATGTTCTGTTTCCTCTGGATGTAGCACTCAGCAGTGACTGAGGAGAAACACTTTCATTGAAAGGGGTTGCCAAGCTTCCCAAAATTGCGAGTCTCTAGAAATCTCAGCAACTATTTTTTCACCCAAAGTGGATGATACTTTCAGGTAATGATCAGTACACAAAGCTCACTTGGTTCCCCAAATTTCGTTCTTTTATGTTGAAGCGTTCGCTTCCAGTAACTGTTTGAATTTTGGCGTTTCACTCTGTTTCCTCCTATACTGACAGATGTATTTGGAACTCTAAATCAAACACGGTTTGTGCTAGCTTCTTGAAACTTGACACAGTAAAGCAGTTTCACGTTCTATCTCTATGTTTTGTTTCCTCTTGATGTAGCACTCAGCAGTGACTGAGGAGAAACACTTTCATTGAAAGGGGTTGCCAAGCTTCCCAAAATTGCGAGTCTCTAGAAATCTCAGCAAACAGTTTTTCACCCAAAGTGGATGATACTTTCAGGTAATGATCAGTACACTAAGCTCACTTGGTTACCCAAATTTCGTTCTTCTATGTTGAAGCGTTCGTTTCCAGTAACTGTTTGAATTTTGGCGTTTCACTCTGTTTTCTCCTATACTGACAGATGTATTTGGAACTCTAAATCAAACACGGTTTGTGCTAGCTTCTTGAAACTTGACACAGTAAAGCACTTTCACGTTCTATCTCTATGTTCTGTTTCCTCTGGATGTAGCCCTAAGCAGTGACTGGGGAGAAATACTTTCATTGACAGGGGTTGCCAAGCTTCCAGAAATTACGAGTCTCCAGAAATCTCAGCAACTATGATTTCACCCAACCTGGATGATACTTTCAGGTAATGATCAGTACACTAAGCCCACTTGGTTCCCCAAATTTCGTTCTTCTATGTTGAAGCGTTCGTTTCCAGTAACAGTTTGAATTTTGGCGTTTCGCTCTGTTTTCTCCTATATTGATAGATGTATTTGGAACTCTAAATCAAACACGGTTTGTGCTACCTTCTTGAAACTTGACACAGTAAAGGAGTTTCACGTTCTATCTCTATGTTGTGTTTCCTCTTGATGTAGCACTCAGCAGTGACTGAGGAGAAACACTTTCATTGAAAGGGGTTGCCAAGCTTCCCAAAATTGCGAGTCTCCAGAAATCTCAGCAACTATTTTTTAACCCAAACTGGATGATACTTTCAGGTAATGATCAGTACACTAAGCTCACTTGGTTCCCCAAATTTCGTTCTTTTATGTTGAAGCGTTCGATTCCAGTAACTGTGTGAATTTTGGCGTTTCACTCTGTTTTCTCCTATATTGATAGATGTATTTGGAACTCTAAACCAAACAAGGTTTGTGCTAGCTTCTTGAAACTTGACACAGTAAACCAGTTTCACGTTCTATCTCTATGTTCTGTTTCCTCCTGATGTAGCACTCAGCAGTGACTGAGGAGAAACACTTTCATTGAAAGGGGTTGCCAAGCTTCCCAAAATTGCGAGTCTCCAGAAATCTCAGCAACTATTTTTTCACCCAAACTGGATGATACTTTCAGGTAATGATCAGTACACTAAGCTCACTTGGTTCCCCAAATTTCGTTCTTTTATGTTGAAGCGTTCGCTTCCAGTAACTGTTTGAATTTTGGCGTTTCACACTGTTTTCTCCTATACTGACAGATGTATTTGGAACTCTAAATCAAACACGGTTTGTGCTAGCTTCTTGAAACTTGACACAGTAAAGCAGTTTCACGTTCTATCTCTATGTTCTGTTTCCTCTGGATGTAGCACTCAGCAGTGACTGAGGAGAAACACTTTCATTGAAAGGGGTTGCCAAGCTTCCCAAAATTGCGAGTCTCTAGAAATCTCAGCAACTATTTTTTCACCCAAAGTGGATGATACTTTCAGGTAATGATCAGTACACTAAGCTCACTTGGTTCCCCAAATTTCGTTCTTTTATGTTGAAGCGTTCGCTTCCAGTAACTGTTTGAATTTTGGCGTTTCACTCTGTTTCCTCCTATACTGACAGATGTATTTGGAACTCTAAATCAAACACGGTTTGTGCTAGCTTCTTGAAACTTGACACAGTAAAGCAGTTTCACGTTCTATCTCTATGTTTTGTTTCCTCTTGATGTAGCACTCAGCAGTGACTGAGGAGAAACACTTTCATTGAAAGGGGTTGCCAAGCTTCCCAAAATTGCGAGTCTCTAGAAATCTCAGCAAAGAGTTTTTCACCCAAAGTGGATGATACTTTCAGGTAATGATCAGTACACTAAGCTCACTTGGTTACCCAAATTTCGTTCTTCTATGTTGAAGCGTTCGTTTCCAGTAACAGTTTGAATTTTGGCGTTTTACTCTGTTTTCTCCTATATTGATAGATGTATTTGGAACTCTAAATCAAACACGGTTTGTGCTAGCTTCTTGAAACTTGACACAATAAAGCAGTTTCAAGTTCTATCTCTATGTTCTGTCTCCTCTTGATGTAGCCCTAAGCAGTGACTGGGGAGAAACACTTTCATTGAAAGGGGTTGCCAAGCTTCCAAAAATTACGAGTCTCCAGAAATCTCAGCAACTATGATTTCACCCAACCTGGATGATACTTTCAGGTAATGATCAGTACACTAAGCCCACTTGTTTCCCCAAATTTCGTTCTTCTATGTTGAAGCGTTCGTTTCCAGTAACAGTTTGAATTTTGGCGTTTCGCTCTGTTTTCTCCTATATTGTTAGATGTATTTGGAACTCTAAACCAAACACGGTTTGTGCTAGCTTCTTGAAACTTGACACAGTAAAGCAGTTTTACGTTCTATCTCTATGTTCTGTTTCCTCTTGATGTAGCACTCAGCAGTGACTGAGGAGAAACACTTTCATTGAAAGGGGTTGCCAAGCTTCCCAAAATTGCGAGTCTCCAGAAATCTCAGCAACTATTTTTTCACCCAAACTGGATGATCCTTTCAGGTAATGATCAGTACACTAAGCTCACTTGGTTCCCCAAATTTCGTCCTTTTATGTTGAAGCGTTCGCTTCCAGTAACTGTTTGAATTTTGGCGTTTCACTCTGTTTTCTCCTATACTGACAGATGTATTTGGAACTCTAAATCAAACACGGTTTGTGCTAGCTTCTTGAAACTTGACACAATAAAGCAGTTTCAAGTTCTATCTCTATGTTCTGTCTCCTCTTGAGTAGCCCTAAGCAGTGACTGGGGAGAAACACTTTCATTGAAAGGGGTTGCCAAGCTTCCAAAAATTACGAGTCTCCAGAAATCTCAGCATCTATTTTTTCACCCAAACTGGATGATACTTTCAGGTAATGATGAGTACGCTAAGCCCAATGGGTTCCCAAAATTTCGTTCTTCTATGTTGAAGCGTTCGTTTCCAGTAACAGTTTGAATTTTGGCGTTTCACTCTGTTTTCTCCTATATTGATAGATGTATTTGGAACTCTAACCCAAACACGGTTTGTGCTAGCTTCTTGAAACTTGACACAGTAAAGCAGTTTCACGTTCTATCTCTATGTTCTGTTTCCTCTTGATGTAGCACTCAGCAGTGACTGAGGAGAAACACTTTCATTGAAAGGGGTTGCCAAGCTCCCCAAAACTGCGAGTCTCCAGAAATCTCAGCAACTATTTTTTCACCCAAACTGGATGATACTTTCAGGTAATGATCAGTACACTAAGCCCACTTGGTTCCCCAAATTTCGTTCTTTTATGTTGAAGCGTTCACTTCCAGTAACTGTTTGAATTTTGGCGTTTCACTCTGTTTTCTCCTATACTGACAGATGTATTTGGAACTCTAAATCAAACACGGTTTGTGCTAGCTTCTTGAAACTTAACACAGTAAAGCAGTTTCAAGTTCTATCTCTATGTTTTCTTTCCTCTTGATGTAGCACTCAGCAGTGACTTAGGAGAAACACTTTCATTGAAAGGGGTTGCCAAGCTTCCAGAAATTACGAGCCTCCAGAAATCTCAGCAACTATGATTTCAGCCAACCTGGATGATACTTTCAGGTAATGATCAGTACACTAAGCCCACTTGGTTCCCCAAATTTCGTTCTTCTATGTTGATGCGTTCGCTTCCAGTAACTGTTTGAATTTTGGCGTTTCACTCTGTTTTCTCCTATACTGACAGATGTATTTGGAACTCTAAATCAAACACGGTTTGTGCTAGCTTCTTGAAACTTGACACAGTAAAGCAGTTTCACGTTCTATCACTATGTTCTGTTTCCTCTGGATGTAGCCCTAAGCAGTGACTGGGGAAAAATACTTTCATTGACAGAGGTTGCCAAGCTTCCAGAAATTACGAGTCTCCAGAAATCTCAGCAACTATGATTTCACCCAACCTGGATGATACTTTCAGGTAATGATCAGTACACTAAGCCCACTTGTTTCCCCAAATTTCGTTCTTCTATGTTGAAGCGTTCGTTTCCAGTAACAGTTTGAATTTTGGCGTTTCGCTCTGTTTTCTCCTATATTGATAGATGTATTTGGTACTCTAACCCAAACACGGTTTGTGCTAGCTTCTTGAAACTTGACACAGTAAAGCAGTTTCACGTTCTATCTCTATGTTCTGTCTCCTCTTGATGTAGCCCTAAGCAGTGACTGGGGAGAAACACTTTCAATGAACGGGGTTGCCAAGCTTCCAAAAATTACGAGTCTCCAGAAATCTCAGCATCTATTTTTTCACCCAAACTTGATGATACTTTCAGGTAATGATGAGTACGCTAAGCCCACTGGGTTCCCCAAATTTCGTTCTTCTATGTTGAAGCGTTCGTTTCCAGTAACAGTTTGAATTTTGGCGTTTCACTCTGTTTTCTCCTATATTGATAGATGTATTTGGAACTCTAAACCAAACACGGTTTGTGCTAGCTTCTTGAAACTTGACACAGTAAAGCAGTTTCACGTTCTATATATATGTTCTGTTTCCTCTTGATGTAGCACTCAGCAGTGACTGAGGAGAAACACTTTCATTGAAAGGGGTTGCCAAGCTTCCCAATATTGCGAGTCTCCAGAAATCTCAGCAACTATTTTTTAACCCAAACTGGATGATACTTTCAGGTAATGATCAGTACACTAAGCCCACTTGGTTCCCCAAATTTCGTTCCTCTATGTTAAAGCGTTCGTTTCCAGTAACAGTTTGAATTTTGGCGTTTCACTCTGTTTTCTCCTATATTGATAGATGTATTTGGCTCTAAACCGAACACGGTTTGTGCTAGCTTCTTGAAACTTGACACAGTAAAGCAGTTTCACTTTCTATCTCTATGATCTGTTTCCTCTTGATGTAGCACTCAGCAGTGACTGAGGAGAAACACTTTCATTGAAAGGGGTTGCCAAGCTTCCCAAAATTGCGAGTCTCCAGAAATCTCAGCAACTATTTTTTAACCCAAACTGGATGATACTTTCAGGTAATGATCAGTACACTAAGCTCACTTGGTTCCCCAAATTTCGTTCTTTTATGTTGAAGCGATCACTTCCAGTAACTGTTTGAATTTTGGCGTTTCACTCTGTTTTCTCCTATACTGACAGATGTATTTGGAACTCTAAATCAAACACGGTTTGTGCTAGCTTCTTGAAACTTGACACAGTAAAGCAGTTTCACGTTCTATCTCTATGTTCTGTTTCCTCTGGATGTAGCCCTAAGCAGTGACTGGGGAGAAATACTTTCATTGACAGGGGTTGCCAAGCTTCCAGAAATTACGAGTCTCCAGAAATCTCAGCAACTATGATTTCACCCAACCTGGATGATACTTTCAGGTAATGATCAGTACACTAAGCCCACTTGTTTCCCCAAATTTCGTTCTTCTGTGTTGAAGCGTTCGTTTCCAGTAACAGTTTGAATTTTGGCGTTTCGCTCTGTTTTCTCCTATATTGATAGATGTATTTGGAACTCTAAACCAAACACGGTTTGTGCTAGCTTCTTGAAACTTGACACAGTAAAGCAGTTTTACGTTCTATCTCTATGTTCTGTTTCCTCTTGATGTAGCACTCAGCAGTGACTGAGGTGAAACACTTTCATTGAAAGGGGTTGCCAAGCTTCCCAAAATTGCGAGTCTCCAGAAATCTCAGCAACTATTTTTTCACCCAAACTGGATGATACTTTCAGGTAATGATCAGTACACTAAGCTCACTTGGTTCCCCAAATTTCGTTCTTTTATGTTGAAGCGTTCGCTTCCAGTAACTGTTTGAATTTTGGCGTTTCACTCTGTTTTCTCCTATACTGACAGATGTATTTGGAACTCTAAATCAAACACGGTTTGTGCTAGCTTCTTGAAACTTGACACAGTAAAGCAGTTTCACGTTCTATCTCTATGTTCTATTTCCTCTGGATGTAGCCCTAAGCAGTGACTGGGGAAAAATACTTTCATTGACAGGGGTTGCCAAGCTTCCAGAAATTACGAGTCTCCAGAAATCTCAGCAACTATGATTTCACCCAACCTGGATGATACTTTCAGGTAATGATCAGTACACTAAGCCCACTTGGTTCCCCAAATTTCGTTCTTCTATGTTGAAGCGTTCGATTCCAGTAACAGTTTGAATTTTGGCGTTTTACTCTGTTTTCTCCTATATTGATAGATGTATTTGGAACTCTAAATCAAACACGGTTTGTGCTAGCTCCTTGAAACTTGACACAATAAAGCAGTTTCAAGTTCTATCTCTATGTTCTGTCTCCTCTTGATGTAGCCCTAAGCAGTGACTGGGGAGAAACACTTTCATTGAAAGGGGTTGCCAAGCTTCCAAAAATTACGAGTCTCCAGAAATCCCAGCATCTATTTTTTCACCCAAACTGGATGATACTTTCAGGTAATGATGAGTACGCTAAGCCCAATGGGTTCCCAAAATTTCGTTCTTCTATGTTGAAGCGTTCGTTTCCAGTAACACTTTGAATTTTGGCGTTTCACTCTGTTTTCTCCTATATTGATAGATGTATTTGGAACTCTAACCCAAACACGGTTTGTGCTAGCTTCTTGAAACTTGACACAGTAAAGCAGTTTCACGTTCTATCTCTATGTTCTGTTTCCTCTTGATGTAGCACTCAGCAGTGACTGAGGAGAAACACTTTCATTGAAAGGGGTTGCCAAGCTCCCCAAAACTGCGTGTCTCCAGAAATCTCAGCAACTATTTTTTCACCCAAACTGGATGATACTTTCAGATAATGATCAGTACACTAAGCCCACTTGGTTCCCCAAATTTCGTTCTTTTATGTTGAAGCGTTCACTTCCAGTAACTGTTTGAATTTTGGCGTTTCACTCTGTTTTCTCCTATACTGACAGATGTATTTGGAACTCTAAATCAAACACGGTTTGTGCTAGCTTCTTGAAACTTAACACAGTAAAGCAGTTTCAAGTTCTATCTCTATGTTTTCTTTCCTCTTGATGTAGCACTCAGCAGTGACTTAGGAGAAACACTTTCATTGAAAGGGGTTGCCAAGCTTCCAGAAATTACGAGTCTCCAGAAATCTCAGCAACTATGATTTCAGCCAACCTGGATGATACTTTCAGGTAATGATCAGTACACTAAGCCCACTTGGTTCCCCAAATTTCGTTCTTCTATGTTGATGCGTTCGCTTCCAGTAACTGTTTGAATTTTGGCGTTTCACTCTGTTTTCTCCTATACTGACAGATGTATTTGGAACTCTAAATCAAACACGGTTTGTGCTAGCTTCTTGAAACTTGACACAGTAAAGCAGTTTCATGTTCTATCACTATGTTCTGTTTCCTCTGGATGTAGCCCTAAGCAGTGACTGGGGAAAAATACTTTCATTGACAGAGGTTGCCAAGCTTCCAGAAATTACGAGTCTCCAGAAATCTCAGCAACTATGATTTCACCCAAACTGGATGATACTTTCAGGTAATGATCAGTACACTAAGCCCACTTGGTTCCCCAAATTTCGTTCTTCTATGTTGAAGCGTTCGTTTTCAGTAACAGTTTGAATTTTGGCGTTTCACTCTGTTTTCTCCCATATTGATAGATGTATTTGGAACTCTAACCCAAACACGGTTTGTGCTAGCTTCTTGAAACTTGACACAGTAAAGCAGTTTCACGTTCTATCTCTATGTTCTGTCTCCTCTTGATGTAGCCCTAAGCAGTGACTGGGGAGAAACACTTTCATTGAAAGGGGTTGCCAAGCTTCCAAAAATTACGAGTCTCCAGAAATCTCAGCATCTATTTTTTCACCCAAACTTGATGATACTTTCAGGTAATGATGAGTACGCTAAGCCCACTGGGTTCCCCAAATTTCGTTCTTCTATGTTGAAGCGTTCGTTTCCAGTAACAGTTTGAATTTTGGCGTTTCACTCTGTTTTCTCCTATATTGATAGATGTATTTGGAACTCTAAACCAAACACGGTTTGTGCTAGCTTCTTGAAACTTGACACAGTAAAGCAGTTTCACGTTCTATATATATGTTCTGTTTCCTCTTGATGTAGCACTCAGCAGTGACTGAGGAGAAACACTTTCATTGAAAGGGGTTGCCAAGCTTCCCAAAATTGCGAGTCTCCAGAAATCTCAGCAACTATTTTTTAACCCAAACTGGATGATACTTTCAGGTAATGATCAGTACACTAAGCCCACTTGGTTCCCCAAATTTCGTTCTTCTATGTTAAAGCGTTCGTTTCCAGTAACAGTTTGAATTTTGGCGTTTCACTCTGTTTTCTCCTATATTGATAGATGTATTTGGAACTCTAAACCAAACACGGTTTGTGCTAGCTTCTTGAAACTTGACACAGTAAAGCAGTTTCACGTTCTATCTCTATGTTCTGTTTCCTCTGGATGTAGCCCTAAGCAGTGACTGGGGAGAAATACTTTCATTGACAGGGGTTGCCAAGCTTCCAGAAATTACGAGTCTCCAGAAATCTCAGCAACTATGATTTCACCCAAACTGGATGATACTTTCAGGTAATAATCAGTACACTAAGCCCACTTGGTTCCCCAAATTTCGTTCTTCTATGTTGAAGCGTTCGTTTCCAGTAACAGTTTGAATTTTGGCGTTTCACTCTGTTTTCTCCTATATTGATAGATGTATTTGGAACTCTAAATCAAACACGGTTTGTGCTAACTTCTTCAAACTTGACACAGTAAAGCTGTTTCAAGTTCTATCTATATGTTCTCTTTCCTCTTGATGTAGCACTCAGCAGTGACTGAGGAGAAACACTTTCATTGAAAGGGGTTGCCAAGCTTCCCAAAATTGCGAGTCTCCAGAAATCTCAGCAACTATTTTTTCACCCAAGCTGGATGATACTTTCAGGTAATGATCAGTACACTAAGCTCACTTGGTTCCCCAAATTTCGTTCTTTTATGTTGAAGCGTTCGCTTCCAGTAACTGTTTGAATTTTGGCGTTTCACTCTGTTTTCTCCTATACTGACAGATGTATTTGGAACTCTAAATCAAACACGGTTTGTGCTAGCTTCTTGAAACTTGACACAGTAAAGCAGTTTCACGTTCTATCTCTATGTTCTATTTCCTCTGGATGTAGCCCTAAGCAGTGACTGGGGAAAAATACTTTCATTGACAGGGGTTGCCAAGCTTCCAGAAATTACGAGTCTCCAGAAATCTCAGCAACTATGATTTCACCCAACCTGGATGATACTTTCATGTAATGATCAGTACACTAAGCCCACTTGTTTCCCCAAATTTCGTTCTTCTATGTTGAAGCGTTCGTTTCCAGTAACAGTTTGAATTTTGGCGTTTCGCTCTGTTTTCTCCTATATTGATAGATGTATTTGGAACTCTAAACCAAACACGGTTTGTGCTAGCTTCTTGAAACTTGACACAGTAAAGCAGTTTTACGTTCTATCTCTATGTTCTGTTTCCTCTTGATGTAGCCCTCAGCAGTGACTGAGGAGAAACACTTTCATTGAAAGGGGTTGCCAAGCTTCCCAAAATTGCGAGTCTCCAGAAATCTCAGCAACTATTTTTTCACCCAAACTGGATGATACTTTCAGGTAATGATCAGTACACTAAGCTCACTTGGTTCCCCAAATTTCGTTCTTTTATGTTGAAGCGTTCGCTTCCAGTAACTGTTTGAATTTTGGCGTTTCACTCTGTTTTCTCCTATACTGACAGATGTATTTGGAACTCTAAATCAAACACGGTTTGTGCTAGCTTCTTGAAACTTGACACAGTAAAGCAGTTTCACGTTCTATCTCTATATTCTATTTCCTCTGGATGTAGCCCTAAGCAGTGACTGGGGAAAAATACTTTCATTGACAGGGGTTGCCAAGCTTCCAGAAATTACGAGTCTCCAGAAATCTCAGCAACTATGATTTCACCCAACCTGGATGATACTTTCAGGTAATGATCAGTACACTAAGCCCACTTGGTTCGCCAAATTTCGTTCTTCTATGTTGAAGCGTTCGATTCCAGTAACAGTTTGAATTTTGGCGTTTTACTCTGTTTTCTCCTATATTGATAGATGTATTTGGAACTCTAAATCAAACACGGTTTGTGCTAGCTTCTTGAAACTTGACACAATAAAGCAGTTTCAAGTTCTATCTCTATGTTCTGTCTCCTCTTGATGTAGCCCTAAGCAGTGACTGGGGAGAAACACTTTCATTGAAAGGGGTTGCCAAGCTTCCAAAAATTACGAGTCTCCAGAAATCTCAGCATCTATTTTTTCACCCAAACTGGATGATACTTTCAGGTAATGATGAGTACGCTAAGCCCAATGGGTTCCCAAAATTTCTTTCTTCTATGTTGAAGCGTTCGTTTCCAGTAACAGTTTGAATTTTGGCGTTTCACTCTGTTTTCTCCTATATTGATAGATGTATTTGGAACTCTAACCCAAACACGGTTTGTGCTAGCTTCTTGAAACTTGACACAGTAAAGCAGTTTCATGTTCTATCTCTATGTTCTGTTTCCTCTTGATGTAGCACTCAGCAGTGACTGAGGAGAAACACTTTCATTGAAAGGGGTTGCCAAGCTCCCCAAAACTGCGAGTCTCCAGAAATCTCAGCAACTATTTTTTCACCCAAACTGGATGATACTTTCAGGTAATGATCAGTACACTAAGCCCACTTGGTTCCCCAAATTTCGTTCTTTTATGTTGAAGCGTTCACTTCCAGTAACTGTTTGAATTTTGGCGTTTCACTCTGTTTTCTCCTATACTGACAGATGTATTTGGAACTCTAAATCAAACACGGTTTGTGCTAGCTTCTTGAAAGTTGACACAGGAAAGCAGTTTCACGTTCTATCTCTATGTTTTGTTTCCTCTTGATGTAGCACTCAGCAGTGACTGAGGAGAAACACTTTCATTGAAAGGGGTTGCCTAGCTTCCCCAAATTGCGAGTCTCTAGAAATCTCAGCAAACAGTTTTTCACCCAAAGTGGATGATACTTTCAGGTAATGATCAGTACACTAAGCTCACTTGGTTACCCAAATTTCGTTCTTCTATGTTGAAGCGTTCGTTTCCAGTAACAGTTTGAATTTTGGCGTTTTACTCTGTTTTCTCCTATATTGATAGATGTATTTGGAACTCTAAATCAAACACGGTTTGTGCTAGCTTCTTGAAACTTGACACAATAAAGCAGTTTCAAGTTCTATCTCTATGTTCTGTCTCCTCTTGATGTAGCCCTAAGCAGTGACTGGGGAGAAACACTTTCATTGAAAGGGGTTGCCAAGCTTCCAAAAATTACTAGTCTCCAGAAATCTCAGCAACTATTTTTTCACCCAAACTGGATGATACTTTCAGGTAATGATCAGTACACTAAGCTCACTTGGTTCCCCAAATTTCGTTCTTTTATGTTGAAGCGTTCGCTTCCAGTAACTGTTTGAATTTTGGCGTTTCACTCTGTTTTCTCCTATACTGACAGATGTATTTGGAACTCTAAATCAAACACGGTTTGTGCTAGCTTCTTGAAACTTGACACAGTAAAGCAGTTTCATGTTCTATCTCTATATTCTGTTTCCTCTTGCTGTAGCCCTAAGCAGTGACTGAGGAGAAACACTTTCATTGAAATGGGTTGCCAAGCTTCCCAAAACTGCGAGTCTTCAGAAATCTCAGCAACTATTTTTTCACCCAAACTGGATGATACTTTCAGGTAATGATCAGTACACTGAGCCCACTTGGATCCCCAAATTTCGTTCTTCTATGTTGAAGCGTTCGTTTCCAGTAACAGTTTGAATTTTGGCCTTTCACTCTGTTTTCTCCTATATTGATAGATGTATTTGGAACTCTAAACCACACCCGGTTTGTGCTAGCTTCTTGAAACTTGACACAGTAAAGCAGTTTCACGTTCTATCTCTATGTTCTGTTTCCTCTTGATGTAGCACACAGCAGTGACTGAGGAGAAACACTTTCATTGAAAGGGGTTGCCAAGCTTCCAAAAATTACGATTCCCCAGAAATCTCAGCAACTATTTTTTCACCCAAACTGGATGATACTTTCAGGTAATGATGAGTTCACTAAGCCCACTGGGTTCCCCAAATTTCGTTCTTCTATGTTTAAGCGTTCGTTTCCAGTAACAGTTTGAATTTTGGCGTTTCGCTCTGTTTTCTCCTATATTGATAGATGTATTTGCAACTCTAAACCAAACACGGTTTGTGCTAGCTTCTTGAAACTTGACACAATAAAGCAGTTTCAAGTTCTATCTCTATGTTCTGTTTCCTCTGGATGTAGCCCTAAGCAGTGACTGGGGAGAAACACTTACATTGAATATGGTTGCCAAGCTTCCAGAAATTATGAGTCTCCAGAAATCTCAGCAACTATGATTTCACCCAAACTGGATGATACTTTCAGGTAATGATCAGTACACTAAGCCCACTTGGTTCCCCAAATTTCGTTCTTCTATGTTGAAGCGTTCGTTTCCAGTAACAGTTTGAATTTTGGCGTTTCACTCTGTTTTCTCCTATATTGATAGACGTATTTGGAACTCTAAATCAAACACGGTTTGTGCTACCTTCTTCAAACTTGACACAGTAAAGCAGTTTCAAGTTCTAGCTCTATGTTCTGTTTCCTCTTGATGTAGCACTCAGCAGTGACTGAGGAGAAACACTTTCATTGAAAAGGGTTGCCAAGCTTCCCAAAATTGCGAGTCTCCAGAAATCTCAGCAACTATTTTTTAACCCAAACTGGATGATACTTTCAGGTAGTGATCTGTACACTAAGCTCACTTGGTTCCCCAAATTTCGTTCTTTTATGTTGAAGCGTTCGCTTCCAGTAACTGTTTGAATTTTGGCGTTTCACTCTGTTTTCTCCTATACTGACAGATATATTTGGAACTCTAAATCAAACACGGTTTGTGCTAGCTTCTTGAAACTTGACACAGTAAAGCAGTATCACGTTCTATCTCTATGTTCTGTTTCCTCTGGATGTAGCCCTAAGCAGTGACTGGGGAGAAACACTTTCATTGAAAGGGGTTGCCAAGCTTCCAGAAATTACGAGTCTCCAGAAATCTCAGCAACTATGATTTCACCCAACCTGGATGATACTTTCAGGTAATGATCAGTACACTAAGCCCACTTGGTTCCCCAAATTTCGTTCTTCTATGTTGAAGCGTTCGTTTCCAGTAACAGTTTGAATTTTGGCGTTTCACTCTGTTTTCTCCTATATTGATAGATGTATTTGGAACTCTAAACCAAACACGGTTTGTGCTAGCTTCTTGAAACTTGACACAGTAAAGCAGTTTCACGTTCTATCTCTATGTTCTGTTTCCTCTGGATGTAGCCCTAAGCAGTGACTGGGGAAAAATACTTTTATTGACAGAGGTTGCCAAGCTTCCAGAAATTACGAGTCTCCAGAAATCTCAGCAACTATGATTTCACCCAAACTGGATGATACTTTCAGGTAATGATCAGTACACTAAGCCCACTTGGTTCCCCAAATTTCGTTCTTCTATTTTGAAGCGTTCGTTTCCAGTAACAGTTTGAATTTTGGCGTTTCACTCTGTTTTCTCCTATATTGATAGATGTATTTGGAACTCTAACCCAAACACGGTTTGTGCTAGCTTCTTGAAACTTGACACAGTAAAGCAGTTTCACGTTCTATCTCTATGTTCTGTCTCCTCTTGATGTAGCCCTAAGCAGTGACTGGGGAGAAACACTTTCATTGAAAGGGGTTGCCAAGCTTCCAAAAATTACGAGTCTCCAGAAATCTCAGCATCAATTTTTTCACCCAAACTTGATGATACTTTCAGGTAATGATGAGTACGCTAAGCCCACTGGGTTCCCCAAATTTCGTTCTTCTATGTTGAAGCGTTCGTTTCCAGTAACAGTTTGAATTTTGGCGTTTCACTCTGTTTTCTCCTATATTGATAGATGTATTTGGAACTCTAAACCAAACACGGTTTGTGCTAGCTTCTTGAAACTTGACACAGTAAAGCAGTTTCACGTTCTATATCTATGTTCTGTTTCCTCTTGATGTAGCCCTCAGCAGTGACTGAGGAGAAACACTTTCATTGAAAGTGGTTGCCAAGCTTCCCAAAATTGCGAGTCTCCAGAAATCTCAGCAACTATTTTTTAACCCAAACTGGATGATACTTTCAGGTAATGATCAGTACACTAAGCCCACTTGGTTCCCCAAATTTCGTTCTTCTATGTTAAAGCGTTCGTTTCCAGTAACAGTTTGAATTTTGGCGTTTCACTCTGTTTTCTCGTATATTGATACATGTATTTGGAACTCTAAACCAAACACGGTTTGTGCTAGCTTCTTGAAACTTGACACAGTAAAGCAGTTTCACGTTCTATCTCTATGTTCTGTTTCCTCTTGATGTAGCACTCAGCAGTGACTGAGGAGAAACACTTTCATTGAAAGGGATTGCCAAGCTTCCCAAAATTGCGAGTCTCCAGAAATCTCAGCAACTATTTTTTCACCCAAGCTGGATGATACTTTCAGGTAATGATCAGTACACTAAGCTCACTTGGTTCCCCAAATTTCGTTCTTTTATGTTGAAGCGTTCGCTTCCAGTAACTGTTTGAATTTTGGCGTTTCACTCTGTTTTCTCCTATACTGACAGATGTATTTGGAACTCTAAATCAAACACGGTTTGTGCTAGCTTCTTGAAACTTGACACAGTAAAGCAGTTTCACGTTCTATCTCTATGTTCTGTTTCCTCTGGATGTAGCCATAAGCAGTGACTGGGGAGAAATACTTTCATTGACAGGGGTTGCCAAGCTTCCAGAAATTACGAGTCTCCAGAAATCTCAGCAACTATGATTTCACCCAACCTGGATGATACTTTCAGGTAATGATCAGTACACTAAGCCCACTTGTTTCCCCAAATTTCGTTCTTCTATGTTGAAGCGTTCGTTTCCAGTAACAGTTTGAATTTTGGCGTTTCGCTCTGTTTTCTCCTATACTGACAGATGTATTTGGAACTCTAAATCAAACACGGTTTGTGCTAGCTTCTTGAAACTTGACACAGTAAAGCAGTTTCACGTTCTATCTCTATGTTCTATTTCCTCTTGATGTAGCCCTAAGCAGTGACTGGGGAAAAATACTTTCATTGACAGGGGTTGCCAAGCTTCCAGAAATTACGAGTCTCCAGAAATCTCAGCAACTATGATTTCACCCAACCTGGGTGATACTTTCAGGTAATGATCAGTACACTAAGCCCACTTGGTTCCCCAAATTTCGTTCTTTTATGTTGAAGCGTTCGCTTCCAGTAACTGTTTGAATTTTGGCGTTTCACTCTGTTTTCTCCTATATTGATAGATGTATTTGGAACTCTAAATCAAACACGGTTTGTGCTAGCTTCTTGAAACTTGACACAGTAAAGCAGTTTCACGTTCTATCTCTATGTTCTGTTTCCTCTGGATGTAGCACTCAGCAGTGACTGAGGAGAAACACTTTCATTGAAAGGGGTTGCCAAGCTTCCCAAAATTGCGAGTCTCCAGAAATCTCAGCAACTATTTTTTAACCCAAACTGGATGATACTTTCAGGTAATGATCAGTACACTAAGCTCACTTGGTTCCCCAAATTTCGTTCTTTTATGTTGAAGCGTTCGCTTCCAGTAACTGTTTGAATTTTGGCGTTTCACTCTGTTTTCTCCTATACTGACAGATGTATTTGGAACTCTAAATCAAACACGGTTTGTGCTAGCTTCTTGAAACTTGACACAGTAAAGCACTTTCACGTTCTATCTCTATGTTCTATTTCCTCTGGATGTAGCCCTAAGCAGTGACTGGGGAGAAATACTTTCATTGACAGGGGTTGCCAAGCTTCCAGAAATTACGAGTCTCCAGAAATCTCAGCAACTATGATTTCACCCAAACTGGATGATACTTTCAGGTAATGATCAGTACATTAAGCTCACTTGGTTCCCCAAATTTCGTTCTTTTATGTTGAAGCGTTCGCTTCCAGTAACTGTTTGAATTTTGGCGTTTCACTCTGTTTTCTCCTATACTGACAGATGTATTTGGAACTCTAAATCAAACACGGTTTGTGCTAGCTTCTTGAAACTTGACACAGTAAAGCAGTTTCACGTTCTATCTCTATGTTTTGTTTCCTCTTGATGTAGCCCTCAGCAGTGACTGAGGAGAAACACTTTCATTGAAAGGGGTTGCCTAGTTCCCAAAATTGCGAGTCTCTAGAAATCTCAGCAAACAGTTTTTCACCCAAAGTGGATGATACTTTCAGGTAATGATCAGTACACTAAGCTCACTTGGTTACCCAAATTTCGTTCTTCTATGTTGAAGCGTTCGTTTCCAGTAACAGTTTGAATTTTGGCGTTTTACTCTGTTTTCTCCTATATTGATAGATGTATTTGGAACTCTAAATCAAACACGGTTTGTGCTAGCTTCTTGAAACTTGACACAATAAAGCAGTTTCAAGTTCTATCTCTATGTTCTGTCTCCTCTTGATGTAGCCCTAAGCAGTGACTGGGGAGAAACACTTTCATTGAAAGGGGTTGCCAAGCTTTTAAAAATTACGAGTCTCCAGAAATCTCAGCAACTATTTTTTCACCCAAACTGGATGATACTTTCAGGTAATGATCAGTACACTAAGCTCACTTGGTTCCCCAAATGTCGTTCTTTTATGTTGAAGCGTTCGCTTCCAGTAACTGTTTGAATTTTGGCGTTTTACTCTGTTTTCTCCTATACTGACAGAGGTATTTGGAACTCTAAATCAAACACGGTTTGTGCTAGCTTCTTGAAACTTGACACAGTAAAGCAGTTTCACGTTCTATCTCTATATTCTGTTTCCTCTTGCTGTAGCCCTAAGCAGTGACTGAGGAGAAACACTTTCATTGAAAGGGGTTGCCAAGCTTCCCAAAACTGCGAGTCTCCAGAAATCTCAGCATCTATTTTTTCACCCAAACTGGATGATACTTTCAGGTAATGATCAGTACACTATGCCCACTTGGTTCCCCAAATTTCGTTCTTCTATGTTGAAGCGTTCGTTTCCAGTAACAGTTTGAATTTTGGCGTTTCACTCTGTTTTCTCCTATATTGATAGATGTATTTGGAACTCTAAACCAAACACGGTTTGTGCTAGCTTCTTGAAACTTGAAACAGTAAAGCAGTTTCACGTTCTATCTCTATGTTTTCTTTCCTCTTGATGTAGCACTCAGCAGTGACTGAGGAGGAACACTTTCATTGAAAGGGGTTGCCAAGCTTCCCAAAATTGCGAGTCTCTAGAAATCTCAGCAAACATTTTTGTACCCAACGTGGATGATACTTTCAGGTAATGATCAGTACACTAAGCTCACTTCGTTCCCCAAATTTTGTTCTTCTATGTTGAAGCGTTCGTTTCCAGTAACAGTTTGAATTTTGGCGTTTCACTCTGTTTTCTCCTATATTGATAGATGTATTTGGAACTCTAAATCAAACACGGTTTGTGCTACCTTCTTCAAACTTGACACCGTAAAGCAGTTTCAAGTTCTATCTCTATGTTCTGTTTTCTCTTGATGTAGCCCTAAGCAGTGACTGGGGAGAAACACTTTCATTGAAAGGGGTTGCCAAGCTTCCCAAAATTGCGAGTCTCCAGAAATCTCAGCAACTATTTTTTCACCCAAACTGGATGATACTTTCAGGTAATGATCAGTACACTGAGCCCACTTGGATCCCCAAATTTCGTTCTTCTATGTTGAAGCGTTCGTTTCCAGTAACAGTTTGAATTTTGGCCTTTCACTCTGTTTTCTCCTATACTGACAGATGTATTTGGAACTCTAAATCAAACACGGTTTGTGCTAGCTTCTTGAAACTTGACACAGTAAAGCAGTTTCACGTTCTATCTCTATGTTCTGTTTCCTCTTGATGTAGCACACAGCAGTGACTGAGGAGAAACACGTTCATTGAAAGGGGTTGCCAAGCTTCCAAAAATTACGATTCCCCAGAAATCTCAGCAACTATTTTTTCACCCAAACTGGATGATACTTTCAGGTAATGATGAGTACACTAAGCCCACTGGGTTCCCCAAATTTCGTTCTTCTAGGTTGAAGCGTTCGTTTCCAGTAACAGTTTGAATTTTGGCGTTTCACTCTGTTTTCTCCTATATTGATAGACGTATTTGGAACTCTAAATCAAACACGGTTTGTGCTACCTTCTTCAAACTTGACACAGTAAAGCAGTTTCAAGTTCTAGCTCTATGTTCTGTTTCCTCTTGATGTAGCACTCAGCAGTGACTGAGGAGAAACACGTTCATTGAAAGGGGTTGCCAAGCTTCCCAAAATTGCGAGTCTCCAGAAATCTCAGCAACTATTTTTTAACCCAAACTGAATGATACTTTCAGGTAATGATCAGTACACTAAGCCCACTTGGTTCCCCAAATTTCGTTCTTCTATGTTGAAGCGTTCGTTTCCAGTAACAGTTTGAATTTTGGCGTTTCACTCTGTTTTCTCCTATATTGATAGATGTATTTGGAACTCTAAACCAAACACGGTTTCTGCTAGCTTCTTGAAACTTGACACAGTAAAGCAGTTTCACGTTCTATCTCTATGTTCTGTTTCCTCTTGATGTAGCACTCAGCAGTGACTGAGGAGAAACACTTTCATTGAAAGGGGTTGCCAAGCTTCCCAAAATTGCGAGTCTCTAGAAATCTCAGCAAACATTTTTGTACCCAACGTGGATGATACTTTCAGGTAATGATCAGTACACTAAGCTCACTTCGTTCCCCAAATTTCGTTCTTCTATGTTGAAGCGTTCGTTTCCAGTAACAGTTTGAATTTTGGCGTTTCACTCTGTTTTCTCCTATATTGATAGATGTATTTGGAACTCTAAATCAAACACGGTTTGTGCTAGCTTCTTGAAACTTGACACAGTAAAGCAGTATCACGTTCTATCTCTATGTTCTGTTTCCTCTGGATGTAGCCCTAAGCAGTGACTGGGGAGAAGTACTTTCATTGACAGGGGTTGCCAAGCTTCCAGAAATTACGAGTCTCCAGAAATCTCAGCGACTATGATTTCACCCAACCTGGATGATACTTTCAGGTAATGATCAGTACACTAAGCCCACTTGGTTCGCCAAATTTCGTTCTTCTATGTTGAAGTGTTCGTTTCCAGTAACAGTTTGAATTTTGGCGTTTCACTCTGTTTTCTCCTATACTGACAGATGTATTTGGAACTCTAAATCAAACACGGTTTGTGCTAGCTTCTTTTAACTTGACACACTAAAGCAGTTTCACGTTCTATCTCTATGTTCTGTTTCCTCTTGATGTAGCCCTAAGCAGTGACTGGGGAGAAATACTTTCATTGAAAGGGGTTGCCAAGCTTCCAGAAATTACGAGTCTCCAGAAATCTCAGCAACTATGATTTCACCCATACTGGATGATACTTTCAGGTAATGATCAGTACACTAAGCCCACTTGGTTCGCCAAATTTCGTTCTTCTATGTTGAAGCGTTCGTTTCCAGTAACAGTTTGAATTTTGGCGTTTCACTCTGTTTTCTCCTATATTGATAGATGTATTTGGAACTCTAAACCAAACACGGTTAGTGCTAGCTTCTTGAAACTCGACACAGTAAAGCAGTTTCACGTTCTATCTCTATGTTCTGTTTCCTCTTCGATGTAGCACTCAGCAGTGACTGAGGAGAAACACTTTCATTGAAAGGGGTTGCCAAGCTTCCCAAAATTGCGAGTCTCCAGAAATCTCAGCAACTATTTTTTAACCCAAACTGAATGATACTTTCAGGTAATGATCAGTACACTAAGCTCACTTGGTTCCCCAAATTTCGTTCTTCTATGTTGAAGTGTTCGTTTCCAGTAACAGTTTGAATTTTGGCGTTTCACTCTGTTTTCTCCTATATTGATAGATGTATTTGGAACTCTAAACCAAACACGGTTTGTGCTAGCTTCTTGAAACTTGACACAGTAAAGCAGTTTCACGTTCTATCTCTATGTTCTGTTTCCTCTTGATGTAGCACTCAGCAGTGACTGAGGAGAAACACTTTCATTGAAAGGGGTTGCCAAGCTTCCCAAAATTGCGAGTCTCCAGAAATCTCAGCAACTATTTTTTAACCCAAACTGGATGATACTTTCAGGTAATGATCAGTACACTAAGCTCACTTGGTTCCCCAAATTTCGTTCTTTTATGTTGAAGCGTTCGCTTCCAGTAACTGTTTGAATTTTGGCGTTTCACTCTGTTTTCTCCTATATTGATAGATGTATTTGGAACTCTAAACCAAACACGGTTTGTGCTAGCTTCTTGAAACTTGACACAGTAAAGCAGTTTCACGTTCTATCTCTATGTTCTGTTTCCTCTTGATGTAGCACTCAGCAGTGACTGAGGAGAAACACTTTCATTGAAAGGGGTTGCCAAGCTTCCCAAAATTGCGAGTCTCCAGAAATCTCAGCAACTATTTTTTAACCCAAACTGGATGATACTTTCAGGTAGTGATCAGTACACTAAGCTCACTTGGTTCCCCAAATTTCGTTCTTTTATGTTGAAGCGTTCGCTTCCAGTAACTGTTTGAATTTTGGCGTTTCACTCTGTTTTCTCCTATACTGACAGATGTATTTGGAACTCTAAATCAAACACGGTTTGTGCTAGCTTCTTGAAACTTGACACAGTAAAGCACTTTCACGTTCTATCTCTATGTTCTGTTTCCTCTGGATGTAGCCCTAAGCAGTGACTGGGGAGAAATACTTTCATTGACAGGGGTTGCCAAGCTTCCAGAAATTACGAGTCTCCAGAAATCTCAGCAACTATGATTTCCCCCAACCTGGATGATACTTTCAGGTAATGATCAGTACACTAAGCCCACTTGGTTCCCCAAATTTCGTTCTTCTATGTTGAAGCGTTCGATTCCAGTAACAGTTTGAATTTTGGCGTTTTACTCTGTTTTCTCCTATATTGATAGATGTATTTGGAACTCTAAATCAAACACGGTTTGTGCTAGCTTCTTGAAACTTGACACAGTAAAGCAGTTTCAAGTTCTATCTCTATTTTTTCTTTCCTCTTGATGTAGCACTCAGCAGTGACTTAGGAGAAACACTTTCATTGAAAGGGGTTGCCAAGCTTCCAGAAATTACGAGTCTCCAGAAATCTCAGCAACTATGATTTCACCCAAACTGGATGATACTTTCAGGTAATGATCAGTACACTAAGCCCACTTGGTTCCCCAAATTTCGTTCTTCTATGTTGATGCGTTCGCTTCCAGTAACTGTTTGAATTTTGGCGTTTCACTCTGTTTTCTCCTATACTGACAGATGTATTTGGAACTCTAAATCAAACACGGTTTGTGCTAGCTTCTTGAAACTTGACACAGTAAAGCAGTTTCACGTTCTATCACTATGTTCTGTTTCCTCTGGATGTAGCCCTAAGCAGTGACTGGGGAAAAATACTTTCATTGACAGAGGTTGCCAAGCTTCCAGAAATTACGAGTCTCCAGAAATCTCAGCAACTATGATTTCACCCAAACTGGATGATACTTTCAGGTAATGATCAGTACACTAAGCCCACTTGGTTCCCCAAATTTCGTTCTTCTATGTTGAAGCGTTCGTTTTCAGTAACAGTTTGAATTTTGGCGTTTCACTCTGTTTTCTACTATACTGACAGATGTATTTGGAACTCTAAACCAAACACGGTTTGTGCTAGCTTCTTGAAACTTGACACAGTAAAGCAGTTTCACGTTCTATATATATGTTCTGTTTCCTCTTGATGTAGCACTCAGCAGTGACTGAGGAGAAACACTTTCATTGAAAGGGGTTGCCAAGCTTCCCAAAATTGCGAGTCTCCAGAAATCTCAGCAACTATTTTTTAACCCAAACTGGATGATACTTTCAGGTAATGATCAGTACACTAAGCCCACTTGGTTCCCCAAATTTCGTTCTTCTATGTTAAAGCGTTCGTTTCCAGTAACAGTTTGAATTTTGGCGTTTCACTCTGTTTTCTCCAATATTGATACATGTATTTGGAACTCTAAACCAAACACGGTTTGTGCTAGCTTCTTGAAACTTGACACAGTAAAGCAGTTTCACGTTCTATCTCTATGTTCTGTTTCCTCTTGATGTAGCACTCAGCAGTGACTGAGGAGAAACACTTTCATTGAAAGGGGTTGCCAAGCATCCCAAAATTGCGAGTCTCCAGAAATCTCAGTAACTATTTTTTAACCCAAACTGGATGATACTTTCAGGTAATGATCAGTACACTAAGCTCACTTGGTTCCCCAAATTTCGTTCTTTTATGTTGAAGCGTTCGCTTCCAGTAACTGTTTGAATTTTGGCGTTTCACTCTGTTTTCTCCTATACTGACAGATGTATTTGGAACTCTAAATCAAACACGGTTTGTGCTAGCTTCTTGAAACTTGACACAGTAAAGCAGTTTCACGTTCTATCTCTATGTTCTGTTTCCTCTGGATGTAGCCCTAAGCAGTGACTGGGGAGAAATACTTTCATTGACAGGGGTTGCCAAGCTTCCAGAAATTACGAGTCTCCAGAAATCTCAGCAACTATGATTACACCCAACCTGGATGATACTTTCAGGTAATGATAAGTACACTAAGCCCACTTGGTTCGCCAAATTTCGTTCTTCTATGTTGAAGCGTTCGTTTCCAGTAACAGTTTGAATTTTGGCGTTTCGCTCTGTTTTCTCCTATATTGATAGATGTATTTGGAACTCTAAACCAAACACGGTTTGTGCTAGCTTCTTGAAACTTGACACAGTAAAGCAGTTTTACGTTCTATCTCTATGTTCTGTTTCCTCTTGATGTAGCACTCAGCAGTGACTGAGGAGAAACACTTTCATTGAAAGGGGTTGCCAAGCTTCCCAAAATTGCGAGTCTCCAGAAATCTCAGCAACTATTTTTTAACCCAAACTGGATGATAC